>NC_080200.1:61910764-62516028 GCF_030028045.1 Hippopotamus amphibius kiboko | reverse complement strand
CAAGCATAGGAGCTACAATAATATTTATTTCACCTTTCACTGCCCTCAGGAGATGATATCATTCCAGCTCACCCCTGGGAAACACGTCAGGCTCTTGAGTGGGTGAGGAAATGGCCTATAGGTACCTCGTTCCCAGAAAATGATGCCACACCTGCCAGCCTCCACTGCGTTCAACACTGCCACCCCCACTGAGTAGGCAGGGCTGTCTTCTATGCCATGCCCCAGAGCCTCGCGCTGTGCAGGGCACGCGATTCCTCACCTGTGGTGACTGCACAGGTGAAGTCACAAACATCGGAGGCTCAGGCAGCCCCCAGCCAAGTGTCTTACAATGTATCTTTCATATATCGATGGAAGACATGTGTTGAGCATTTCCTGTTTACCAGGCTCTGGTCTAAAATGTTTAAACTGCTGTTAAGCAGTGTCTGATCCAGTGGGTCTTGGGAGAGACTCAAGACTGCATCTTTCACCTGTCTCCAGGTGATGCTGATGCTGTGGGTCTGGGGACCAGCCTTTGCGAGTGACAGCCTAGGGGAATGTTAGCACCCACAGCCTGCACGTTCTCTTCTGAAGGTAAATCAGAATTAGTGTAAAATCTTGCCATTCCTATCATTAAATCCCTCTCATCTCCTTCCTCTTCCAGTCTTTATCTTCAGGTATTTTGTTTTCAGGAACATCAGCTCTTCAGACCTGGACCAGATTTTATCTTCTTGGTATTCATAGTGCCAGGCATAGTGGCTTATGTTACCAGGAGTTCAAAACAATTTTCTTGTAGAATGAAAACAAAATGAATGACTCTAGTGCTCTGTTAGATTATTTCTAACAGTTTTAGAATGTGACAAAAATACTAAGGACTTAGGAAAAGTGTTTAAACTCAGAGCATGACCTGACCCAGTGTGGGGAGATCATTTGTATGGTACAGTAGCTCATTTTTTTCCCACTTCACAAATTTAAGGAAAATCTGCATTTTAAGACCGTCCTGAGTTTTGTCCAAGTCACATTAAATGTAGCCTCTGCGGAGCTGTGATTCTCCATCAGAAGAAGCCCTTGCCTATCAAGATAGTCCTTAGAGGTTGCAGACAAAAGGAGTTGTAGGTTATAGGATTTCACAAAAGGCATTAACAATCTAAGAAACAACAGATCTTCCAATTAAAAGATTGGGATGAGGCTGACGGGACGTGTGTAGAAATAACCCCAGCACAGGATACCTGCCGGGACTGACTGCCCCTCAGGGTAAGTAGCCCCGTGTTAGGCAAGGAGCAAGCCGCTTACAAATCTTAGTGCCTTGGCGGAACCATAAGGGCATCAGGGCCCCCTCATTCTCTTTATTGAGAAAAACAGGTAGGAAACTTTAATGTTCTCCAAACTATTTGAATTAAAAGAAAAAAGAACCTCATTTGGTTTCAAAGCATGACTTCTCCTTTCTTTTTCTCTAACCCCCTCTCCCCCCAATTCTGAGAAAAACTGAACGCAGCAACAGAGTGAAAACTTGCTCCCTGTCTTTGGTACACAAGCGTCAGGGCCTTCCTGCATCCAAATGTTAATTTGAACTGACAAAACACTCTCAGCACTTTAATTTTATTCCATAACGGAGAAGGCAAACTTAACTTCTAAGCGTTTTGATTCCAAGTTTAATGGCTCCCATTCCCGAGATCGACAAACAGATGGAGTTGAAGGCGAGAATGTATAATTGCTGATTAGGAAACTGCAAAATTAATATTACTTTGTTAATGTCAAGATAAGATTTGAGAGCCGAAGGGAATTTTCAAGATCACTGATCTTGAACTTCATCACACAGATGAAGACACTGAGGCTGGAGCGGTTATGTGTCCCTCCCAGATTCACAGAGCAGGCTGGGGACAGAGCGACATCTGATGCCTGGCCTCCTGGCATGTAAACCAGTCCCCCTCCCCCCCATGCTCCACTCTCCCCATTAATTCCTTATGGGAAAGGGGCAGTAATTTAGCCCCCAGTGCTTCACCTTCTGATGGATGTGTATATGCACAGGTGCACATGCATCTATAATAATTATTTGGTTGTACATTTGAGTTTAGTCCCCCATCTTCAGATACTTCATAATGTACTTAGATCTGTTAATAAAACATTGTACAAAGACTGTGAAAGAATTATCCAAGAATGACTTAATCTCGCTATGTGTGGTAACAAGGATTTAATTGGTCTTTACATGACAGAGACTCAAAATAATGGGCTTAGACTCTGGGGGCAAAGGAAAAGCCAGGGCTGTGATGATATAGCACTTCCGAAGTTCCTCAGGGGCCTGGCTGCTCTCTGGGGCCATTCCTAGTGGGCTTCCCATGTCTTCAGGGTCCATCGTGGTTAATCACCACCCCAAAAGTCCAGGCACAAGGGAAGGGAGGGGTGAGAAAGGGAATGCATACTCTTTCCCATGTGGACATGCCCTGGAAGCTGCACACACATGACCTTGGCTAGAACTTAGCTACCTGGGCAGATCTAGATTCTGAGTAACCACGTGCCCAGCCAAATATAGTATGTGGAATTACATACTACAGAAGAAACAATGACTATTGATTTTTGCATTACTTCTGCCTTAGTTGGCCTTTCTGGCCATTCAACATCTATGCCTATCACCTTCTCACGTGAAGACACATCCAGCCTCTGCCGCAGGCAGGCAATCCCGTATGGTCGCTGCATTTGCCTCCAAGTGTGTGCTGTCTTCACCGGGTCCAGGCTTGGTCCCCTCAGTCGAGCAAGTATAAATTAAGACAGGTTTTCTGCCCGCCCATCACGTCCAGTATACAATGGTAAAGTAGGAACAGGAAACTCCAATGAAAAAAAAATCAGCCACAGGTTCCTACCAGTTAGCAAATCCTTCTGAAGAGTCCCTGGCCAGGAAGTGGAGTCACCTCCTTGGTCCCTTCGTCGGGACACCCAGGCAGAGGTCTCTGGAGGGAGATCCTCCTCCTTTGTCTTCCGTGACTTTGTCTGATGGGAGTGTCTTGCTTGTCCCTTAGCCTGTGTGGTCCAGCTGGGGCAAGCACAACCTCCAACAGGATGACAGTGGGTCACCAGTCACATATGTGCGCAGGCTCACCTTGTACAATAGCACAAGTTTAATTCCTTCACAACATACTTCTCTTGAAAAACTTAGCAGTGACTGCCATTTCAAGCTTAAAATTCAGCATTTTTGTTTCCTCACCTCTGCACTCTGCCAAAATTCTTTGCAAGTAAATGGTGACTACCTTGAGGGTGTCTCAAGGAAATAAGGAAATTTCCTTGTTCTGGTCTCCCATTGTCTGATAGAATACTCCTTCTTAGAGGAGCACGAGAACAGCTATGATTCCTTGCACTTATAGTGTTCTCTGAGCTGCCTCTTGTCACTGCATCAGTGTGTGGGGTATCAGACTTATCAAGTCCCAAGAGGACCCTTAGTCAACTCTATTGACTACGAGGGAGTGAGTCTCTTCCTCAAGAGGGAATGTGACTTAGCAGAGCTGAGGTCCTTCAGTTTTTACGTAACGTCTGGCTGGCTCTAGTTTTGGTTCATCTCCCTTGTGTTCCAGTAGCAGCCAGAACACACCGACATCCTGAAGTTTCTCATCATTTCCCTGAATGTTGGTGATGGCATGTGTTTTGCCTTCCATGATACTACAGAAGACAGTGTCACTGAATGTTTTGTCCCTGCATAGCAAGGACCACCAGCTTTCCAGCCACCAGGATTTGTGTCTTTACCACCCACTTATCAAAATGTTTCCTCTAAGACAATGACGTCAGTTTTAGTTTCTAACAAAGGCAACGTTGCACTTCCAGGGATCAAATTCTGCCCTGTAGAGTCCCTTGAATTTATGATGGCTTAGAAGTTGACTTCTTTCTCACATAGAATCTAAAGGGCCATCTCTGGTCCACAAGGTCACCGTGTCCCCAGGCTCCTTTATCCTGGCCGCTGTGTCATGCCATGGTAATTCTCTGGTCTTCGTGGCTCAACGTTTCTTACCACCGTGTCCACCAGTGAGGAGGCAGAATGAGGGATGCTGTGTCCCTGGAGATTTCACACATCATTTCTGTTCAGTCCCATTGTTCAGAATTAAATCTCAGGAATAAACTCATTTTTCAGCATGGCTTTGTGCCCAGACAAAACTCAAGGTTTTTATCGCTGGAGAAGGAGGGGAAGTTGACAGCGTGGAGCTTGAATGGCCTCTGCCACACTATGGAATCTTTTTAATGTGAAACATAAATATTGAGAAAACAACCTGTAATTAGTTTATAGATATAATTGCAGTGTGACTATACTTTTTACCTATAAATCTCCCTCCTCTAGAATATTGGTAATACTGCCAGCAAGGAAATTTTAGGAAATTCCTTATGCAAAATATTAGGGCAACCTCATCTCCCACTGTCATTTGATCTTCCCCCTGTTCCCAGACAGCAGGCATCCACTCTGGGTGATGCCCAAACAGGCTCTCCTTCTATCTGAAATGATATTAAATTGAGTGAGTAAGTTTTTAGGTACCTGCTCGAAGTTCTCCTTTTGGATATATCTGGTTTAACTCCTTCCTTTAACTTGCCCGTTAAGCTTTTCTTTTCAATGGCCACAATTTTCATTGTTAGAATGTACGTGGTCTTTTTGTAGGAATATTGAGCTTATTTTCCGTTTTCTTTTGTGGCATTAGTCATCTCAAATATGCTAATTTTGTCCTTAGTATCCTATTTTTCTCGTGTCTGATTCTACTGTTTGTGTTTTCTGCTGACTTGTGCAGCTGGTGGGTTGTTCTTGTGTGATTTTTAAGGGTCGATTGTGAGTTTGTGCTCAGTGAGACTTTATTTGTGAAAACCCTGAGTGTCCTGGATTAAAATATGTCCCTTGGAGAAGGTTTGGGGCATCCCGGGAGTGATACCAGACTTGGGCTACGTTTTTTTGTTGTTAATTTCTTCCTTTGGGGATCCCATGTGTAGTAACATCAGACTCAAGACCTTCATGAAAGAAATCTTAGGGTTGTAATTTTTAAGGAAAGAGTTTTTCCCACCATGAGCCCAGGAGAAAATCACTGTATTATCTCTTGGCTAATGAGTGTGTTTCACATTACCTTTCACTGAGGACATAACCAATCAAGGGCTGTTGGGGTGGAGGGAGGGAGGAAATATCACCATACCCTCTTGCATGCCCCAAGGCCTTATTTCCTGTGACCTTAATATCTAAACCCCTTGGTTATTGCTCACCAAGATAGGCTGCCCTACTCCTACCACACAAAGCAACCAAGTGAATTTCATTCTCTGTTTATTTTTAACCCTTGGGAGTTTCCTTCCTCTGTTGTGAGCACGGCTTTGCATCTTAAGGAAGTTTGGTTTCTTTTTGTCCAGCCTCTCCTGGTGTTCTGCAGAGGAGGAGCTCCAGAGTACCTGGTGGACCACGTTTCCATAAAAAGAAGTCACCTCTTTATTTTGTTCATGTAGAAGAAGTTACGTACTTCAACCTAATAAACTGCAACAGAAGCAACAGACTACAAGAAAATAGAAGAACATTTGCCACATTTGTCACAGACAAGACTTAGTGTGCTTGTCTATCAGGGCACATCTGGCTCTTTGAGCTGGATCCCAGATGCTCCTAGTATAGATGGTGGTCCTTCCTCCCCTTCCCAGGCTATTCATCCCCTCCCTGAAGCCTGGCAAATTCATGCACCCGCTCTGTGGGCAGCCATCCACAGAGTGTACAGGATCGGCACTACTGTTTTCTCACCTTAGAGAAGGTAGTTTCTCTGTTTACTCCCAAGAGTATTCCTGACCATCAGTGGCAGCTGTATGGCTTCTCAGTGTGGCATCTTGATGGTACACATGGACAAGTGGGAGCCGGACCAAGGTGGACAGAGGAAGTCAGAGAACAGGCAGTGATGGCACCTCACTAGCTGGGCTTATTAGCATGTGGTGGGGGACGTCCCTGGCAGTCCAGAGGTTAAGACCCCTCACTTCCATTGCAGGGGGCACGTGTTCGATCCCTGGTTGGGGAACTAGGATTCTGGATGCTGTGCGGTGCGGCCATAAAAAAATAAAAATAATTAGCGTGTGGTGGCATTCCTCTGGGGTCTCCCAGAAGTGACAGAGAGTGGATGCTTTGCAGTGAGCTTAATCCTAGCAATCAGCCTGGGGGTGACGAAGCTCCTGTAATTGATTGGGTCCCTAAAGCTAGGGTGACTTTACACTGCCAAAACGTGGACCATCTGGGTGATGCTAAATACACAGAGTGCTTAAGAAAAAGAAAGTCCCATAGAAAAGAGGAATGAAGGGTAATTCATAAAAGGGCCAAGAAAATACATATCAAACATACAAATTAATTTTGCTAAAAAATTAAATAACAATGAGATATTTTCACCTACCAAATTGACAAAGATTATCAAATATGTATTTTCCCTTCTTTTTCTGACTGGTGGGCATGGAGATTTGTATAAATGTTATGAAAGGAAATATTTAGCAGGAGCTTTTAAAATGAATATAGCATTTTACTCCAAAATGATTTAAAGAAATAATAAGAGGTTTACAAAAGTTGGGGACAGAGATGGTCCCTGTGACACTCATATACACAATAAAGAGATGGGAGCAACATAAATATCTCACAAGAGAAGTAAAATCAAATACACATTTTTCCATCCATTATGTAGCTGGTATTGAAATATTTGAATCTCAGTTTCTTCTCAAAGCCTATTTCAACTCACGGAAAACCGCTTATGACATTCTTATGAAAATTATTTACAACAGAATTATGTTATGACACAGGTTGTAAAACAATATGTAAAATATATAGTCCTCATTTTGTATTTATACAAGTGTTCATGAGAAAACAGCTAGACGTGTGTATACAGATGAGTGATGATCACTTTCTCCATCATGAATTTCTCCATTTTCTCAGTTTTTCACCATGAACATGAGTTATCTTTATGGTCAATGAAAAGGACAATAAAAGCTATTCTTATGGTCATATCATTGCTATCAGTTGGGTTTCCATGGCTCTAGAGTTTTTACTCCCATTTCCCCTGATCCACACGTCTAGAGAGATGCTCACAGAGAGGTGGCTCTGTGTTCCCATGACCAGAGCTGGCCCCTCCTGCTCACTGTCCTCTGCAAGGAGGATCCCTGGGGACCACGTTGGCTCTGGGCTTGGAGGGGGCCCACTCACGGTTGGGTTGTTCCCTGAGTTGTTCATTATTGAAGACTCGTATTTTTTTAAAATATTTATTTATTCATTTATTGGTTGTGTTGGGTCTTCATTGCTGCACACAGGCTTTCTCTAGTTGCAGCGAGTGTGGGCTACTCTTCATAGTGGTATGCAGGCTCCTCATTACATTGGCTTCTCTTCTTGTGGAGCACAGGCTCTAGGTGCACAGGCTTCAGTAGTTGCAGCACGTGGGCTCAATAGTTGTGGCTTGCAGGCTCTGGAGCACAGGCTCAATAGTTGTGGTGCACGGGCTTAGTTGCTCTGAGGCATGTGGGATCTTCCTGGAGCAGGGATTGAACCCGTGTCCCCTACATTGGCAGGTGGATTCTTAGCTACTGCACCACCTAGGAAGTCCCTCGCATTCTTTTTTGTTTTGTTTTTCTTTTTCCTTTGTTCTGAATCATCTCTTTCTGAGTTGTTCTGCTCATTAGCAATTTCATCACTCTTCATACTGAGGTGTCCCTATATATTAGGGTCAACCAGACGAAAGTGCCAATATTTAACAATCTTTTACTTTCATAGAAAGCACTTTCAAGTGGTTTAACCTACTTCAATTATATCTGTTCCTCATCTAGTGGAAAAATCTTTCTCCTGATTGATTAGACATTTCAGTTAGCTGGGTGGCCCACATAGGCAGTAATGATGGGCAGAGCTACATGGGCTCTGAGCAGTGCTTTCACATGAGCACAAATGGGTTGATTTTTACTTGGTATTTTTAAAATAATACTTTCCCACTAATCTAAACCATCAAATTACAGGCTCAGGTTGGAGTACTGGCATTACAACGGGCTTCATATATATATAAAAGAACAGTTTCCACCTGCCTTCAATTTAGAAGAATAAGCCTGAAAAGAAAAAAAAAGGAAAAAAAAAACTTTTACAACATTTTATACATTGATTAGATTTGCAACATACTTCAAAACAAATTTTATTTCAGATGTTAAAAGCTATAGATGACTGGAAATAATGTTAAACTGAAAATCCAATTTTAAAATACATAGTTCATGTTGGAGTAGAAGAAATATACATCTCAAATTATTCCTGAATTTTTCCAAGAAGAATAAAATATGTAATCTAGAAACAAAAGCAGAAAGACGTTAACAGTTCTTGGGCAACGATTAGCAAATGGGTCAAGCAATTACTCCTTAAACTAATTTATATTCTCTTTTTAATATTAAATTGCTTTTAATTTTGGTTTAAGAAATGAGACTGTCTTGGTGCAAAGTGATGATACAAAGTATTCCTCAGGCAGGCACTTGGGATGTACAAGTCTGAAACTGGAGAGAGAGGTTTGGGAGTCTTCAGTTCAGATGTGATTCGACAGACTAAGAACAGGGATTCAGGGATGCGGAAGGTCAAAGTGCAAGCAGTGAGCTCCGAATTCAGGGGAACCAGCAATGGATTCAGGAGAGCCCAGTGAGATAGGAGGAACCTGTAGATGGCTCAGGGTCCTGGAAGCCAGGAGAGGGAAGCAGGTCCAGGAAGAGACGGAATCCATCAATGTTGCTGAGAGGTCAGCTAAATGGAGAAATGCCCATTGGATTTAACCACGTGAATCGATGAAAATATTTCGCTGTTAGGAGTGGAGGGGCAGAAGTCTGAGAGATGGTAGAAGAAGAAATGGAGGAGTGTGGACCATTTTTCAAAGTTTTTTTTTGCAACTACCTCCTAACATTTATAGACAGAAAAAACAGTAAAAAGAGGCCCACTTTATTAAATACTCAAAAATGTAAGTGCAACTAACAAGCTGTTACAGAAAAGGTGCTCAATCCTCATATTGAAAAAAAAAAAGATACTTTTAATGAAAGATGTTACCATTAGAAAAAAAACAAGTAAAGCATATCTGGGATCTTTCTGGAGATTTTCTTACAACTGCCTGTGAATCCACAATTATCTCAAAAGTTATCAGTATAATTATCTCAACAGTTAAAAAGTGCTACTTTTGAAACCTGGAAGGCTAGGTTTCAATATGATATTAGAACTCCCTCAAGCTCTGTTTGAGATCTGGCAGAAAGGACTACCTCTATCCCTTGCAGGACAAAGTGCACATGAAAAATTGGAGTCTCCTATTCAAGAATGGTTAAGAATTTCAAGATGTGGCCAGCAGAGCATTAAACCAAGGGTGGAGCCTCTCTGAGCAAGGCTGTGTGATGGCCCGGGTGGTCCAGCCCATTCTAGCAGGGGTCAGGGCTGTGTGGCCGGGCTTCCTGGGGCACCACCACCTCCCCCACACATGGGCAGAAGGGGAGGGGACAAGCAGCCGTGGGCTGGGAAGCTGTCAACAGCCATATGTCAAAAATGGGGTCACACTTTTTATGACACACTCTCACCTCCTCCAAGCGTTTGTCCACACGTCAGTTTTCCAGGGACGCCTACCCAGTGGTCCCATTAAAATGTCCCCCCCCCCCCCACACACACACCTAGTTCCTCTACAAAACTCCATCCTCACCCCTCATCCCCAGGGCGCCTATCACTTTACAACATTCTATTATTTTACTAATAAAAATACATTCTATTTTAATTAGTAAAATAATACTTTCACTAGAAAATAAGCTCCATAAGGACAGGGATTTTTATCTGTTTTGTCCTGAAAACATTGCCAAGCCGATATTTAGTGCTCAGTAATATTTGTATTCGAATGAATGGATGGATGGATAAATATAGGGTCTAAGAAATCAGTCTTGATGGGAGGGCTTCCTGTGAAGTCCCTAACCCAGAACAGCTCATCTCCTCTTGAGTGTGAGTCTTAAATTACATCAGTGGAGCCGGCTCCTTCCTCTCCCTGTGGTCCTCTTTAAAATGCAAACATTGCAAGGGTTGAACATTATTTAACACTAAGGTTGTGTCAGCATTTTACTGCTTTTGGCCCCAGACGGTAGAAAGACCCACAGGGCAAGGAAGGGTGGAAATGTCACCTTTAAAGTTTAAAACTGAAAACAGCAAAAGTTAAGAGAGTGACTGGGCAGAAGAATAGGCAACATTTTAAAAGTTGATTTCACAAAAGCAGTCATCAGACACCACTGTGTGATTTTAACTCAAGATACTCAAGTAGCTCTCACTCTGATTGTTAAAGCAGGAGAATGATTGGCTTTAAGAGGATTTACTCCTCCAGAGAATCTGAGATTCCTTGACTGTCTGGAGGGACCAGGGTGTTTGTGGAAAGGTGGGGGAGGGTGGTGGGAAAGAGTAGGCCTGTTAAAGGAAAAACAGGGGTCTAGAAAGGAGTGGATAGGAGAAGCATCACGGGTAGATTTCATCTTTTCCCCAGGGCCCCTGAGCGCCAGGCCTGATCACCTGCATCTAATTGGGAAGCGTGGACTTTGGATGTCATTTCAGGTTAATGGATGAAATCAGTCTCATGTCAATTCATCTTTCTTCTTGTGTCCATGTTTTTTGAGATTCAGAAATAGGGGAAAAGCCAAATGAAGAGCTCCTTCCGGGATACCCACATTTTACTGTATCTCTGCCCTTTTTGATCCAGCTAAGTTCTACCTACACTTCCATGGAACTGAACCCATTGTGTTTCTTTATTATTTAGGTTCTGAATCAAGATTAAGTCTGATTTATGGGCCTTTCTGTGTCTGCGTATAGGGGCAAGAGAAGAGAGTAAAATAAAGTTGCAGAAAGGACAGGGGAAATAAAGTAAGTTCATCTGATCCAACCCTACACTAGCCAGTACCCTGTATAAAAGTCAATCTCTTTATTTGACACTGGAATCTGGATTTGCCCCAGCTGCGAGGAAAGCCTGCAGTCTTTCATCCCCTGCCCGGGATTACTTTCTCCACACAGCCAGCCTTTTCTGTGGACTACGGGCACAGCTGTACCTCAATCTTCACACAAAATAGAAAGGAGGCACACCAAGGAATTATCATTTCTACCTTTGATATAGAAACATGTTAAAACAAAAAGCAAAAATCCTTAATCACTGCCTGGAAATGATCACGAGTTTTGCCCCTGGACGTGTAAGGTTACACGATTAGATAATGGTGCCGTGCATGTTACGTCAGTCTTTGGGCCTCTGTATCAGTCATGACTTTAGCAAGAGAAGAAAGTCTTCCGCACACACTACCCAGCTGCAACTGGGGAAACACACCGAAGTCAAACTAAGGAGTTTTTAGAAATAGTTGGAACACTTGCTGAGGACCTCATGTGTGTCTCAACAGCATTGAGAGAGGCAATGGTACGTTCCAACATAGCAACTCAGTAACTCTTGTAAAGGATTCAAGAATCACTATACTTTACCCCCTGGTGAGGAGACTTGGTAAACTTTGCCTGGTAAACTTTGATCTGTGCCTCCCATTCTTTACAAATGGAGTGATTATTGTGTTCTTTTTCTTCAAAGATAACTCTTTAGCTGTTTGTTCATTTTTGTCGATGCTCTTGTTCGGGGGTCTCCAGGTAAGACCTGATGGAGAGACTTGGTGAAATCCTGGACTTTGATTGAAAAGGGTCTGGGGAATATTTTCCTCTGCAAGAAGGTGATGTCTGTTGCGTGCAGAAGTGGGTAGAGGAATACTTGTGACCCAGACAGTGCACTGGGATAACTTGTACTACTGTTGTCAACTATTGGCTCCTTCTTACTGCAAGAGGAATGTCCTCCTCCTCCCCCACTTGACCATGTGACTTGCTGTGGCCGACAGGTGTGAGCTGATGTAAGCTACCTCTGAGCAGAAGCTCCAAGAGCCGCTGGGTGTTTGCCCCGCCCCTCTCATTCTTCTCCATTAGGAGTCATTCCTCCAGCTCTGGTGCTGGAAAGAAGATACCTGAAACTGACCCACAAAGGACATCAAGTGTGAGTGAGAAATAAACCAGAGATTCGGGGGTTGTTTCTTCAGCAAACTCTGAAACCTGATTGGATGGATTCTGGAATAACTGAACTCTTTGTTCAGTGGATTATTCTCATAAGGAGAGGAAAGCAACACTCTGCCTATGAAGCATCACGTAATACAGTCAAGGTTTTTGTCAATTAAAGGTTAAAAAATCTGAAAGATGACAGGCTGGGAGCATGTAAACAATACCATTGGATTACATACTAAAACTTGCACTGAAGTGAAGATGCTGCCTGTCCACCTCTTGTTTGGGGATATTCATCATGTTATTAGAAGCTTTAATGCTTTTGAATGTAGGAATGCCCTAGTAGTTAGAACTAGCTTGCACGCTGCCTGACTGTAATGTGCGCTGTATGTGATCTTCTCAGGGAGTAATCAAAACTTTCTTCGAAGATGAAGCAAAATTGAGAAGTTCTTTAAGCTGGATATCTGTACATTTAGCATGGGATGTCCACCCATCACTGATTCAAATGTTATTTGACATCTTTCCTGTTTTATATAAATTCATTGTAGAGGAGAATGAACACACTGGTGTTTTGTGCCCTATCCTTCTCTTCTCACCCCAGATAAAAATATGAAGAAGACTCAACAGATTCCTTTTAAAAAAAAAAATCAGCATTCAAACTCACATATTCAAAGTCATTTATATAGATTGCCAGGAAAGCTGTTGCCCTCCTGTGATCAGTGGGCTCTAAACAGAAGTTTGATAAAGGCTGTCAGTGTGCTTGTTAGAGCATCAATAACCTTGGCCTTTAGGAGGGAGGCTGAATGAAGACGGATGGGTGGCGGGCTCCGGCCAGGCAGCCTCTTCCACTGCCAATTGTGGATACTGACACACTTGCCAGCGGCAGTGCTACCCAAGTGCAATTAACAGATGCCGCAGCCCGAACAACTGTTCACCTCACTCTGTGCCATCACTCTGGCTTCGCTGCTAACTCTTAATCATTTTAATAATGTGACATGATGCTATTTTTGTTTGTTTGATACATGCTGGAGTGACAATATTTTCCAAAGAATTATTCATAGTGTGATAAAAGTCATAGGTTAGTTGTACAAGTATTTTTTTGTCTTTTTAAAAAAATTGTGACGGTGCATATAGTATATTCTTTTTTTTTCTTTTTTTTTTTAATTAATTTTTATTGGAGTATAGTTGCTTTACAACAAGTTTTAAGTTTTTTTAATTGCAGGAAAATTAGCATGTGTGAGTGAAGCCCTGACAGTAGAAGAGGCACATTAGACTCTCTCAGTCAGTTGGAAAATATAACCCCACGTATACCTTATGTTTCCTCAAATACAAACACTTTATATTTGCTTAAAGATAAACTATAAACCTACCATGCATTGATTTCATTAAGTGGTTTTTTATCTATATGTATTTTTGCAATCTATACCTCTATTTTATTAGGGCGCTGCTATAACAAACCCAACATTTGGGTTTTTTAAGATAATGGGATTTTTTTTTTCTCTTGTTCATGTAACAACCCAATGAGAAATTCCTGGTTGCTAGGTAGTGTTCCTCTAACTTGTGATTCAAAGACCCTAACATTTTCCATCTTGTGGCTCCACCATTCCCGAGTGCTGTGATGGACTCCTGAAGTGTTGTTTTCAACCAGCAGAAAGGCAAAAAGACAGAAGATACGTCTCCTCTGCTTCTTAAATACCCCCGGGAAGATGTGACACACATCACTCGTGCTCATATCTCATTGGAGGGAAATGGTTCACGGCCAGACCTGGGTAGAACGTTGAGCTGAAAAATGTCTTAAGTTGGGCAAGTACCTACCAAAAATGTCTCTATATGGTGGAAGAAGGAGCACAGTTTTGGGTTTACAGGTTGCTTTCTCCACCGCAATCACCTGCTGCTGTAATACATTGTATGTTTTCCCCCCATATATTTAAAAACACAATTTCTTTTTATGTCAACGTTAGGTCAATTCTATTTCAAAATTCAAGGGGTAATGTCTACATACGGCACTGGATTATTCACAGTCTGACTCTGTCTTTCTATAGAAACAATTTGTGTTCTAGTTCTCAAAGCAACAGTATGAACACTTGCTAATTAAAGTCCGTCTAATATTACTGGACCCGTTTGGAGAGTTTCAGCTTATACTCACGGTTTGGGGTCGAGAACAAACCTGATACCATGCACACACTCCTTCATTCAGATGCCATAAAAATATGAAATTTGATGACCACAGAAACGTATTGCCTAGGAAGGAATAAGTTCATTCATTCATATATTCAGAAATATTCATTATTCTCCTACTAGAATTCAGGCATGACGTCCCATTGGACATTCGTCTGCCAGAGTAAAATATTTAATTTAATTACCTGTAATATTTCATGTAAATTTGTTGAGGATTTTCCAAAGGGAAATAGACGGCGTTAACTGATTCTCCACCCCTCGCTCCAACATGTTGACCTTGTTCAGTTTCTCACAATGCTCTAGCTTATTTGTCAATCAGGGAGCAGTTCGCCTGGCAGTGCCCTGTTTATTAAAGCGTAAACAGTGAGTTGGCTTTCCTGGTAGGGAGCCCTGACTCACAGCCCCAGAGACTCCAATCCCCCACCCCTCCCCCAACTCCTTCTTTTGTGTCTTCTGCTCACCCAGAGGACCCAGCAGTTCTTTAGCTTTTTAAGGGGTAAAAAGTAGTCTTATTGAACAAAAGCAACCCTCTCACTGTTCCTTTATCTTCCCAAGGTAGCCGTCTCAGAGACGCACACTTCAAGAAATGGGGAAATGAGTCCATACTAATGATTTGATAATGTCAGATTGGTTTCTGATTTTTTTTTTCAACTAAATTAGAGGAGAACTTAATTGAATTGTCAGCTTTTAGAATATTAAAAGTAATTTTTGATGATAGGTTGTAATATGATTTCTGAAATGTAGCTTGGAAGAGTTCAAAGAATTGAGACACATTGTTATAACAATTTTCTTCCATTTCCATCTATTTATGTGGATGAATTTTCTAAGCCCTTGAATTTACAAAAGTGCAAAATAGGAATAGCATTGATACTGAATCCTTTTTCATTTTAGCAATAGGTAATATTCATCCAGAGACTTATGAACTACAAGAAAAAAAGAACACAAAAGAAAAGAAAAAGAAGGGGAAAAAATCACGCATTTCACTAATGATGCATTTTTTCAATAAAATGTTCTTTCTTATAATTATCAAAGTTTGTGAGACATTTTCATTTTTGTTCCATTATGCAATAGTAATTGTTGTAATGATAACTAAATCCAGAAGTAATTATTCAAAATGTAGAGCGAGGTATTTAAAATATCACATGATATTTTAGAAAATTAAGTTTAAATACAGACCTATGTTTATATTGTAGAGAAGTATAATGGAAATGCAAATTTAATGAGCAAAAGAAATGATGTAAAACTTCTCCTGTAAAAGAAGAGTTTGTTCATGTAGTTTAGAAAGAGTTGGATGTCAAATCACTTTGAGATTGAGATTCCACTGAATATGTTTAAAAGAGAAAATATTAGGGTTTTACTCTGTTTCCAATGTTGACAGGACATTTGAAATTATAATCTTGTAATTATTTAAATTTATTATTTTGGATATTAACCTGAACATGTGTGAAGGGGAACATTCACACATTCAACATTCTATTAAGAAAAATATTTGAAGATGCCAGTCCTGGTGTCAGTGCATTTCCAGATCAGCACGCACCAGATTGGACTAAAAGCCCACAGTGGGAGGGTGCACAGATCTTCACCCAAAGCTCCAGGAGCCGGAGCTGGAGCTTTACAAAGGTACATGGTACCTGTACCATGGAGTACACAGCATCCTGTGGTGGGTTAAGAGTGGCCACCAATTCTTTTTTTTTTATTAGTTTTTATTGGAGTAGAGTTGATTTACAATGTTGTGTTAGTTTCAGGTGTCCAGCAAAGTGAATCAGTTATACATATACATATATCCAGTCTTTTTTAGATTCTTTTCCCATGTAGATCATTTACAGAGTATTGAGTAGAGTTCCCTGTGCTGTACAGTAGGGCCTTATTAGTTATATGTTTCATATACAATAGTGTGTATATGTCGATCCCAATCTCCCAATTTATCCCCACCCCACCCCCACCCACCCCGCAATTCTTTTTTTTTATTATTTTTTTAATTTTTTTGGGGGTACACCAAGTTCAATCATCTGTTTTTATACACATATCCCCGTATTCCCTCCCTTCCTTGACTCCCCCCACCTCGAGTCCCCCCCACCCTCCCCGCCCCAGTCCTCTAAGGCATCTTCCATCCTCGAGTTGGACTCCCTTTGTTATACAACAATTTCCCACTGACTATTTTACAGTTGGTAGTATATACATGTCTGTGCTACTCTCTCGCTTCGTCTCAGTTTCCCCTTCACCCCCCGCCCCCCTCCCATACCTCGAGTTCTCCAGTCCATTCTCTGTATCTGCATCCTTGTTCTTGTCACTGAGTTCATCAGTACCATTTTTAGATTCCGTATATGTGAGTTAGCATACAATATTTGTCCTTCTCTTTCTGACTTACTTCACTCTGTATGACAGATTGTAGTTCTATCCACCTCATTACATATAGCTCCATCTCATTCCTTTTTATAGCTGAGTAATATTCCATTGTATATATATGCCACATCTTCTTTATCCATTCATTTGTTGATGGGCATTTAGGTTGCTTCCATGTCCTGGCTATTGTAAATAGTGCTGCAATAAACATTATGGTACAAGTTTCTTTTGGGATTATGGTTTTCTTTGGGTATATGCCCAGGAGTGGGATTACTGGATCATATGGTAGTTCTATTTGTAGTATTTTAAGGAACCTCCAAATTGTTTTCCATAGTGGCTGTACCAACTTACAGTCCCACCAACAGTGCAGGAGAGTTCCCTTTTCTCCACACCCTCTCCAACATTTGTGGTTTCCAGATTTTGTGATGATGGCCATTTTGATCGGTGTGAGGTGGTACCTCATTGTGGCTTTGACTTGTATTTCTCTGATGATGAGTGATGTTGAGCATCTTTTCATGTGTGTGTTGGCCATCTGGATGTCTTCTTTGGAGAAATGTCTATTTAGGTCTTCTGCCCATTTGTGGATTGGGTTATTTGCTTTTTTGGTATGAAGCTGCATGAGCTGCTTGTATATTTTGGAGGTTAATCCTTTGTCCGTTGTTTCATAGGCAATTATTTTTTCCCATTCTGAGGGTTGCCTTTTAGTCTTGTTTATGGTTTCTTTCACTGTGCAAAAGCTTTTAAGTTTCATGAGGTCCTATTTGTTTATTCTTGATTTTATTTCCATGATTCTAGGAGGTGGGTCAAAAAGGATGTTGCTTTGATGGATGTCATAGAGTGTTCTGCCTATGTTTTCCTCTAGGAGTTTTATAGTGTCTGGCCTTACATGTGGGTCTTTAATCCATTTGGAGTTTATTTTTGTGTATGGTGTTAGGAAGTGTTCTAATTTCATTCTTTTACATGTTGCTGTCCAATTTTCCCAGCACCACTTATTGAAGAGGCTGTCTTTTTTCCATTGTATATTCGTGCCTCCTTTGTCAAAGATAAGGTGCCCATATGTGTTTGGGCTTACTTCTGAGTTCTCTATTCTATTCCATTGATCTTCCTTTCTATTTTTGTGCCAGTGGCCTTGTAGTATAGTTTGAAGTCAGGAAGCCTGATTCCACCAACTCCATTTTTCCTTCTCAAGATTGCTTTGGCTATTCGGGGTCTTTTGCATTTCCATACAAATCGTAAGATTTCTTGCTCTAGTTCTCTGAAAAATGCCATTGGTAATTTGATCGGGATTGCATTGAATCTGTAAATTGCTTTGGGTAGTACAGTCATTTTCACGATGTTGATTCTTCCAATCCAGGAACATGGTATGTTCCTCCATCTGTTTGTGTCGTCTTTGATTTCTTTCCTCAATGTCTTAAAGTTTTCTGCATACAGATCTTTTGCCTCCTTAGGCAGGTTTATTCCTAGGTATTTTATTCTTTTGGTTGCAATGGTGAATGGGAGAGTTTCCTTAATTTCTCTTTCTGCTCTTCCATTGTTCGTGTATAGGAATGCAAGAGATTTCTGTGCATTAATTTTGTATCCTGCTACTTTACTAAACTCATCAATTAGTGCTAGCAGTTTTCTGGTAGAGTCTTCAGGGTTTTCTATATATAATATCATGTCATCTGCAAAGAGTGACAATTTTCCTTCTTCTTTTCCAATTTGGATTCCTTTGATTTCTTTTTCTTCTCTGATTGCTGTGGCTAAAACTTCCAAAACTATGTTGAATAATAGTGGTGAGAGTGGACACCCTTGTCTTGTTCCTGTTCTTAGAGGGAATTCTTCCAGCTTTTCCCCATTGAGAACGATGTTGGCTTTTGGTTTCTCATATATGGCTTTTATTATGTTGAGGTAATTTCCTTCTATGCCCATTTTCTGGAGAGCTTTTATCATAAATGGATGTTGAACTTTGTCAAAAGCTTTTTCTGCATCTATTGAAATGATCATATGGTTTTTATCCTTCAATTTGTTGATATGATGTATCACGTTGATTGATTTGCATATATTGAAGAATCCTTGCATCCCAGGGATAAACCCCACTTGATCATGGTGGATGATTTTTTTAATGTGCTGTTGGAGTCTGTTAGCTAGTATTTTGTTGAGGATTTTTGCATCTATATTCATCAGTGATATTGGTCTGTAGTTTTCTTTTTTTGTGACATCTTTGCCTGGTTTTGGTATCAGGGTGATGGTAGCCTCGTAGAATGAGTTTGGGAGTGTTCCGCCTTCTGCAATATTTTGGAAGAGTTTGAGAAGGATAGGTGTTAGCTCTTCTCGAAATGTTTGATAGAATTCGCCCGTGAACCCATCTGGTCCTAGGCTTTTGTGTGTTGGGAGATTTTTAATCACTGCCTCAATTTTCATACTTGTGATTGGTCTATTCATGGTTTCTATTTCTTCCTGGTTCAGTCTTGGAAGATTGTATTTTTCTAAGAATGTATCCATTTCTTCCAGGTTATCCAATTGATTGGCATATAGTTGCTTGTAGTAGTCTCTCATGATGTTTTGTATTTCTGAGGTGTCCGTTGTTACTTCTCCTTTTTCATTTCTAATTCTGTTGATTTGCATCTTCTCCCTTTTTTTCTTGATGAGTCTGGCTAATGGTTTATCAATTTTGTTAATCTTCTCAAAGAACCAGCTTTTAGTTTTATTTATTTTTGCTATGGTTTCCTTCCTTTCTTTTTCATTTATTTCTGCTCTGATCTTTATGATTTCTTTCCTTCTGCTCACTTTGGGGTTTCTTTGTTCTTCTTTCTCTAGTTGTTTTAGGTGTAAGGTTAGGTTGTTTATTCGATCATTTTCTTGTTTCTTAAGGTAGGACTGTATTGCTATAAATTCCCTCTTAGAACTGCTTTTGCTGCGTCCCATAGGTTTTGGGTTGTTGTGTTTTCGTTGTCATTTGTTTCTAGATATTTTTTGATTTCCTCTTTGATTTCTGTAGTGATTCCTTGGTTGTTTAAGAGTGAATTGTTTAGCCTCCATGTGTTTGTATTTTTTGCAGTTTTTTTCCTGTAATTGATATCTAGTCTCATGGCGTTGTGGTCTGAGAAGATGCTTGATATGATTTCAATTTTCTTGAATTTGCCGAGGTTTGATTTGTGACCCAAGATGTGATCTATCCTGGAAAATGTTCCGTGTGCACTTGAGAAGAAAGTGTAGTCTGTCGTTTTTGGATGGAATGTCCTCTAAATATCAATGAAGTCGCGATGGTCTAATGTGTCATTTGAAGCTTGTGTGTCTTTATTGATTTTCTGTTTGGATGATCTGTCCATTGATGTAAGTGGGGTGTTCAAGTCTCCCACTAGTATTGTGTTCCTGTTGATGTCCCCTTTTATAGCTGTTAGCATTTGCCTTATGTATTGAGGTGCTCCTATGTTGGGGGCATAGATATTTACCATTGTGATATGTTCTTCTTGAATGGATCCCTTGATCATTATGTAGTGTCCTTCCTTGTCTCTTTTAATAGTCTTTACTTTCAAGTCTAATTTGTCTGATATGAGTATTGCTACTCCAGCTTTCTTTTGACTTCCATTTGCATGGAATATCTTTTCCATCCCTTTCCTTTCAGTCTATATGTATCCCTTGGTCTGAAGTGGGTTTCTTGTAGGCAGCATATAGAAGGGTCTTGTTTTTGTATCCATTCAGCCAGTCTGTGTCTTTTGGTTGGAGCATTTAATCCATTTACATTTAAGGTGATTATTGACATGTGTGTTCCAATTACCATTTTCTGAATTGTTTTGGGTTTGTATTTGTAGGTGTTTTCCTTTTCTTGTGTGTCCTACTTAGAGAAGTTCCTTTAGCACTTGTTGTAAGACTGGTTTGGTGGTGCTGAATTCTCTTAACTTGTGCTTGTCTGGAAAGCTTTTGATTTCTCCCTCAAATCTGAATGAGATTCTTGCTGGGTAGAGTATTCTTGGCTGTAGGTTTCTCTCTTTCAGGACTTTCAGTATATCCTGCCATTCCCTTCTGGCCTGCAGAGTTTCTGTAGAAAGGTCAGCTGTTATCCTGATGGGTTTTCCCTTATATGTTGTTTGTTGCTTTTCTCTTGCTGCTTTTAATAGTTTTTCTTTGTGTTTAATTGTCGTTAGTTTGATTAATATGTGCCTTTGTGTATTTCTCCTTGGGTTTATTCTGTATGGGACTCTCTGTGCTTCTTGGACTTGGTGAATTATTTCCTTTCCCATGTTGGGGAAGTTTTCCACTAGAACCTCTTCAAATATTTTCTCAGACCCTTTCTTGTTTTCTTCTTCTTCTGGGATGCCTATAATTCGAATGTTGGTACGCTTAATGTTATCACTGAGGTCTCTGAGACTGTCTTCTATTCTTTTTATTCTTTTTTCTTTTTCCTGCTCTGTGGCGTTTATTTCCCCCATTCTATCTTCCAACTCACTTATTCATTCTTCTGCCTCAGTCATTCTGCTGGTTAGAGCATCTAGAGTATTTTTAATTTCAGTTATTTTGTTATCCATTGCTGTTTGTTTTTCTGAATTCTTATGAACTGTTTCTTGTACTTTCTCTATTTTGTTGTCGAGATTTTGTATCATTTTTACTATCATTACTCTAAATTCTTTTTCAGGCATTTTTCCTATTTCCTCCTCATTTATTTGGTCTTGTGGGTTTTTTTCCTGCTCCTTTGCCTGCATGGTGTTTCTTTGTTTCCTCATGGTTGTCCATACTTTTGGGGTTGCTTGTCCTTCAATTTGCCACTCATTTTTTCATTATTCCCTGCTGGTGTTAGAGGGTTACCGGCAGAGGTGGGGGGCAGCTGTGGTTCACTGAGGAGACAGGGGCACTGGAGGCAGGGGTTCTGGAAAGTGCTCACTCCACCCCACAATTCTTGACTACGTCTGCCATTGAGAAGTAGAGTCCATTGCCCTTGTCCTTGAATCTGGGCTTGGCGTGTAACTCGTTTTGGCCACTAGAAGGCAGTGTAAGTGACACCCTAAACTGAGCCTGTGCCTTGAGAGGGCTGTAGCTTTTCTTCCATCTTCTTGGAGCTGACCCTCTCAAAACTCAACTGCCATGCTGAGGAAGCCCAGGTGAGTCACAGGAGAAGGTTGTGAAGGAGACCTGAGATATGTCAGCCCAAGACACCCTCAGCCCCTGTGAATGAGCCATCTCAGAAGTCCCCACCCAGCTGGACTGCCAGTGATTTAGCCCACAGCTGACACCAGCTGGAGCAGAATAAATGGTGATTGTTGCATTTAGCCGTAAGCTTTGGGGTCCCTCCTTACATTAGCACTAAGGTAACTGGTATACACTAGTATAGAGAAATCTAGAAATAGTCACAATGTAGGGCAATAAAGATTATAAACAGCCTCACATCAGTTCATGTCAAGTTTTCACTAAAAAGTTTACTAGGTCATTTCCTGTAGCCACATGAGGTATGAATAAAATGGTTATGGAAGCATTTTGGATTTTAGAATTGTGGATATGTATAGCTAACTCTCCTTGTGAATTTAATTCACCCCTAGTTTAAAACCCAGCTGAAATCCTTTATTCTCCAAAAAACTATAAGTAATAACACCTATCACAGGTTCCCTGTAACCGTATAGCCACCACTGTACATCCAGAGGCAACCTTTCCTCAAAATTTTGCATCTTTTCTCATTGCCACACTAGATTGTGTGCTCTCCTGAGGCAAGGAAATGTCTTTCTTCTTTCCTATCTTTCTGGTAATTTCGGACACTGGGTTTTGCATCCAAATGTAGAAACTTGGCATTCTCACTGTTCCGACGTCTCATCTTTGTTATGTAAGTCTACAGTTATCCCCCTCTGTAGATGAAGAAACTGAGACCCAGAGAGATTAAGTAACATCCCAAAGTCCCATAGCTAATAGTCTGAAGTGTCTGGATTTGAACCCAGGCAGGTGACATTTAGAGCTATACAAATGCAGCCTGCATTTTGGAGAACCACCATCTGAGCTGGCAAACCCCACGGGTAGGCATTTCTCAAATGAGAGGAGGTGACGTGTGAACCTGTGCTTTTTTTTCCTACGAAAACTTGGTACAATTCACAGATCTTTATAAAGCAGCCAAATATCGTATTAGTTACTCAAGCCGATGCAAAGATGATTGACTATTCCTGGAAATCACTCAGAAGTGAATATACAGATATAAAAATGCATATTGCCCAATTAATTTTGTTAAATCATTGAATGAATAAACTACCAGTTTGATTTTCCTGGCTCATCTGTCAAGGAGCTCACAATCCCCCTTATTAAGGAAATAAAACATGGATTCATCAAATAGATGCTCTTGTTGAAAGCAGCACAGGCCAAAGACAGCACATTGTAAAAGAAATATAGGCTTTAATAACAGTCAAAGTGCACCTGGTTAGTGAACAATGCTTGCCAGATAGAAGCTTGACCAAAGTATGTTCTTCCTTAGACTTAGCTATTGTCTTCCCTCCTTTCCAAGACATCACAGAGCTTCTCAACACTGCTATTACTTCCAATGCCAAGTCCATTGCACTCCAAGGTTCCCCTCTGTCCCTTTTAATTTCTTCTGCTCTCCGTGTTTTGCGTCACGAAGACTCTCAACTTGGGCTGGTAATTGACCTTCTGTCCTCTTCTTTGAAACTGACTGATTCAGAAACCTCCCCTCCTGGTGAGAAGCTTTCCATTTTATAACTGCCTTCTACAGAAGCCAGATTCTTTCTCTTGGGAACATTTGTAAGTCAGCAAAAACAACCAAACACATTTAAAATGACATGTGAATGGATTCCCTAGAGGTGCATCTAAAGGAGTGTAACAAATTTGCAATGCACTGAGATGATAACATAGCACGTCGGAAGAATGTACTGTTTGGCAACATTTCCAAACTTGGTAGATTTGGAACCTACAGCAAATAATTGGCCTCCTTAGTTTGAGAGCAAACACTTTTAGAGAGAACTGGCATTCTACTTACTAAATCATGTAAAACAAGTTGGAAGAGGAAAAGATGCAATTAAATCATCATTCAGAGATTTCAAGGAAAAGAGATAGTAATCTCTCCCCATAAAAACCATTAAACCACAACTATGATGAAGTTGAATGATTAGTAATAATCTTTCAGATTTAAAAATTAGAGAACTTGATCACTGATTTGGAACAACGGTCTCTTACTATTTAAATCAAAATTGTTAGAGGCCAAGGTTTTAAGTTTATGGCTTTATGTTAATAAAATTAATATAAACAAATAAGGTTAATATTTGTATTTGTAACATAACTTCATATATATCTGCATGTTTTGCCATTTAAATGGTTAACATCTGGAGTATTGTGTATAAATGCTTATTTAGGTTCATGAAGAGATCATATATTTAAGTAGTATTGTTGATAAAATTAAATATTTTTTGTCCTGAAAGGCTGTTTCTGAAATAAGAGAAGTTTTTGCATTGCTAAAGAAATGCAAATATTTGCCAATTTGCTGCTTACTCTTATTGTACCAAAAACCACCCGAAGGGCTACTTGCCTTTAGATTTCCTCAGCTTAATTGTGTTGACAATGAAAGTCGTCCTGTGCCTTGCTGCAGATCTGAATTTTCAGCGTGGTGGAGGGTGGCGTGTCTGTGTACATTGCTCGTGTGAGATCTTGACTCAAAGAGCACCTGGAGACATTAATAATAACTGTCCACACCTGGATGGTCACCTCCTCCTCTGCCCGAGGTCAAGTCACAGCCGGGGCCTCAACTCAGAAGATGAAGCACGTGTATGAGACACAGTCTCCCTGACAAAGTTATTCCAGAAATTCAGGTCCTTTTGTAACTTATCTGATCTTCTGTAACTTATCTTAGACAGCTGTCTGCATTTCTCCAAAATGGCCAGCTCTTAAAGGCTGGTTAACATAACTAGTTCACTAGCACTGGGCTTCTCCCAGCACTGTTCTAGGAATGTAGGCTGGGCGCACATCACTGATGAGACAGACAAGGGCGTTGGGCCTGTGTTCACAGGATGTCGCCCACTTGCATTAGGTGGCCGTCCTGTGGTTGTTCTAAACCCCAGGTCAGTAATGAGCATAAATTAATGGTACCAAGGCGCCTTCATCAAGGTGCTTCACGGATGGGAAACTGCACCTTAATGAAGTAGCTGGCTGGCCCCACACTTCCTGGACAGCCAGCTTATTAGGAATACATCCTTGTCATCAAAGGCTGTTTGCTCTCTGCAGAGAGGGCTGCAGACTCCTCTTACTCACGCCAAGAGCAGATATCTCCAAGGGAGGCTGGTCAGGGGGAATGTCAGGCATAGCCCAGGGAAACTGGTCACTGTTTGTGATGTGGCTCAGAGGAGTCAGGGGTAGAAAAGACCAGATGGGTTGTTTGCTTCTGCTGGCCCTAGAAGGTCAGATTTTGATAAAACAGCCCAAACAATAATAATACCATTTTACATCGTTTATATCTGTTGGGATTAGGTTCCGCTGTATGGCACAGAAAGCCCAAACTGACTGTGGTTTACACAAATTACATATGTAACCTGTGTTGCCTGTAAAAGCAGTCCAGTGACAACAGTGAGGTCATGTGTGAGCCTGCTCCCCTAAGTCTTCAGGGCACAAGATTTGTCCAGCTATCCCCAGAATGTGTCCCAGGACCTCAGAGTCCCAACTGAATGCCAGAGCTCGAGCCATCACAGCCACAGTCCAGGGAGGAAGAAGGTGGCCCTCGTCCCTTTAGAGTCAGTTCCTGTGGCTTGCACAAAACACTCTGACTTACATTTCCTTAACCAAAACACATGGCCACATTTAGCTTTGATGAATGTGGGTAAGCAGTCATTTGGCTCTGTGGCAAAAAGATTAGGGAAAAAAAAAATAGGAAAAGAGGGAGGTGGAACTGAGGAACAACTGGGGTTTCTGCTGCATATAATTAGGACCTCTTATCACATAAATCTCTTCCATTAGGGACTGCTTTTGGAGAATAATTTTCTTTTTTAAAGCGATCATATCATATAACCCTAGAAACAAAGTAAGTGAAGAGCATTTGCCTGTTCATTATAATGATATATAGAATTACATCCAGACTGGAAATTATTTGAAATCCTATAAAATGTACTAATTATATATTGAATCATCAAGTTTCTAAAGAACCTTGAATACTATAAAGATAACCATAGGATGAAAATAGGATTCTCATTTTGTTAAACAAGAAAAACAGCAAAAAATCTATGAGAAAAAGTCATGCTTACCCATCTGGAAGTTCCAGAGCTCAAATCACTAAAGCTTTCTATACCAGCATTTGGATTCGAGTCATAGAAGAATTAAACTTTATGTATTTACTTGGAAAGGGGCTTTTTACCACTCTCTCCCCAGTGCCCTCCCAAAATATAAAATCAAAGTTTATATTTTGAATTCTAAATCTGGTTGCTATGACAATTACAATAATGATACTCAATGTATACCCAATGATACTCCATTGGGTCATACTGGTTTCATTTGTTTTTAAAGGAAAGGGTGTATTTTAGTCCCTGAAAGACAGGGATGATGGATAGAATCTCAGACTAGAGGTCGGAAGACTGGTTTCTATTCTCAGCTCCCAGCATTGATTTGTGTGGCCACAGGCTAGTTACTTAAAGTCTTTGGTTTTATAGCTATTTGCTACAAAGCTTGGCTACTTCCATTTGCTAGCTACTCCTTAAAAGTGTTAAGTATTAATTGGGGGATCTACTATGAAAACCCTTGAGGTCCTCACATTCTGAATACTGCCCATCCTAATTTCCCTACGTAGGTATTTCCTCTACATCACCCAATCAAGCACAGTCCATGTAGGCAATGCATTTGGAAGGCTCTTTTCTTGGCAAGCCTTCTTCACTCCAGACATCTGAGGAACTGCAGACTCAGCAGCTTCAAAACTTCAAGGAATTGTTGGATTCAGATGTATTCAAATTGTATAAGAAACTCAATTATAACCCATTTGCAGCCAAGGCATGGGGAAGCAGATTTCTCTGGACATTTCATGTGAATTAGACAAGACCAAGAGAGTTCAACCAAAGCTCCAGGAAGTTCAATGCCAAGTCTCAGATCTAGGTGGAGATGTGAATGAAGAACACCTGGGATTATCCATTTCTAGCACAAGACAGGCATTTTCATCTGCCACACAAATGTGCCCAAGGAGTTTCTTCTTTTCCTTCTGAATGGTCTCTTGCTATGTTTGAACACACGGTGAGATCATCAATTGCTCTCTTACCATAGAGTTCAGGGAGAAAACTACTCATGTCAAAATAAACCAGTCCACTAAGAATGTTTCGATTCACTAGAAACTTTGAGACTGCCTACATGTCCATAATTGGAAAACCAACCCTTTAAAGTATTCTAAAAGGCCTGTCAAAAATAAGAATATGTGAAGGACCAGCGTGATAAGTACCTTGCACAGAATCATATTGCTGCTTAGGAAAGAAGTCATAGGGGCTTCCCCGGTGGTGCAGTGGTTAAGAATCCACCTGCCAATGAAGGGGACATGGGTTCGAGCCCTGGTCCAGGAAGATCCCACATGCCGTGGAGCAACTAAGCCCATGCACCACAACTACTGAGCCTGTGCTCTAGAGCCCATGAGCCACAACTGCTGAGCCCATGTGCCACAACTACTGAACCCCATGCACCTAGATCCCATGCTCCACAACAAGAGAAGCCACCACAACAAGTGAGAAGCTCCTGCACCACAACAAAGAGTAACCCCTACTCGGTGCACAGCAACAGAGACCCAATGCAGCCTATAAATAAATAAATTTAGTTAAAAAAAAGAAGGAAAGAAGTCATAGAGTGTTTACAGAGTTGATAAAAATCTATGTCCTGAGGACCATGGTGATATTTGAGACCAAAATTGATATCACTTCAGATCATCCACTTTAGTTTCAGACAGAATAAATCTTATCTTCACTGTTTACTATTGGTGCAATCTTCAGCAATACTCTCTCTGAGCCTCAGTTTCCCCATCTGTAAAAGGGAAATAATGTCTGCCTTTCAGGGCTATGAGCGTTAAAGAACTTCAGGATCGAGAATGCAACAAGGCTTCAACATCGTCAAGTATCAAAAAGATTATTTCCTTTCTGGTTAGAAACTGCCTCAGTGGAAGCAGGAGGCACATCCCAGGCAGGTGGTGGGATTTTATGCTCTTGCCTGGACAACTTTGACTCCCTCCTTCCAGTTTCTGTAAAACACATAAATAATAAAATAAAAACTCAAGTTCCATAATCAGCACAAAGCTTCATCAAGCCCACATGGAGTCTCTGTGTCTCACTTTTTGTTTTCTCTTTCTGCTTCTTTGGGGGAACATCTTTATCCTGTGGACATTTAAAGAAAATGTAAAGGTGTGATGACCATGTACACACTACTATATATAAAATAGATAACCAACAAGGACCTATTGTATAGCACAAGGAACTCTACTTAGTGTTTTGTAATAACCTATCATGGGAAAGAATATATATATATATATATTCCATGATAGGTTATCTGTATTCCTATATAGAATTAGATAAGACCAAGAGAGTTCAATCAAAGCTCCAGGAAGTTCAGTGCCAAGTCTCAGATCTAGGTGGAGATGTGAATGAAGAACAGCTGGGCTTATCCATTCCATTATCCATTGTCTGTATTCTATATTCATATATATGAAATGGAATCATTTTGCTGTACACCAGAAACTAACACAACATTGTAAATCAAATATACTTCAATAAAGAAGAAAAAATAAAATCATCATTAAAAAAAAGTGAAAAAAAAATAAAGAAAATGTAAAGGCAGCCGTAGCTTGTACTGGGGACACAGCACTCTGTAAGAGGGGAGAAAAGATTCCGGGTATGCCTCTGCCTTGGTTCTGATCACCTTGATAAGAGTGTAACCCATCTCTGCATTCAAGGAGCTTTGGGATGGCAGGCAGGCCTCAGAAGTTTCCCTGGACGTCCGTCTTCCCAAGCATCCCCAAGCTTCTGTCCTTGCTCATCCACAGATGTGAGAGTAAAGTCTCAGGAACATGGAAGCTGGGCTCTCCTGGAGCAGGAGGAGCCCCTTAGGGGCCTTGGCTCCCTTTCCTGTCCTTCAGCAGGCTGGCAGAGCTCAGGGACTCCATAAGGAGTTTGGGATTGACATGTATGCACTGCTGTATTTAAAATGAATAACCAACAAGGACCTACTGTATAGTACAGGGAACTCTGCTCAGTATTCTGTAAAAACCTAATTGGGAAAAGAATTTGAAAAAGAATAGATACATGTGTATGTATCACTGAATCACTTTGTTGTTGTACACCTAAAACTAATGCAACATTGTTAATCAACTCTGCTGCAATATAAAGTAAAAAGTGAAAAAAAAAAAGAAAATTAACAGCATGGTTCTGATGGCAACACCATCTTCAGTGTAAATGCAGTAGAAGAGCCCTCAAAGTCTGCTCTCAGAACAGGGGTTTGCTTCCAAATACTGTTCTTCCCAGATCTAGATCCCATGCTTTCCATTTTTAGCTACATATCACACTCCTTTACTACAAATGACATTACTTGTGCTGGGGGAAATATACAAATACACGGTCATTAGGTAAAATAAAGCAGCTGGTGAAAGAGGGCACAGCGTCTCTGCTGATCTCCTACCCGCTTCTGTCCTTCTCCAGCCTCCCCCAGCTCTGCTCAGAACAAGGCACATTATGTCAGAGGCCACAGAAGGAGCTGGAACCTTCTTTTGCCAAAATTCCTTTTAGAATATTGGCAAAAATCTCAACTGTCAGTGTGTAGGGGAGCAACAGGGAGAGATTTGTGGGTGCATGTGTGTGGGAGAAAGAGAAGATGTATGTTAGACAAAGAATCTGGTCCACATGCTCTCTTAGAGTCTGTTTCTAGGGTGAGCAGCCCACTCTCCACTTCCCAGCTCCTCCTGCTGGCCCCTCCTTATAACGCTGTCTGCTGAGAACTCCCACCAAGGTCAACCAGCACTGGCCTCAAACCCGCTCCTCCTAGAAGCCTTTGCAACTCCCATCCTCCGGACTTGTTCTGTTTCCCCTGCAGACTGGCCTCCCACACATCTTTCTCTTCACCTACACGTGAGGAATGGCAGTTTAATCACCAATAAATTTTCTGAATCTGCTTAACTGGTTCCCATAGAGCACGGGCCCCTGTGGAAGGGTATCCGTGCAAAGGGCATCACACCTATCATGCTTTCCTGGCTGGGCATGGGGTGAGAGAGAACATATGAGGGCTCCCCCAGCCAGTAAGAAGCCTTGTCAATTGTCATTCCTCCTGAGAAGGCTACAAGGGTTAAAGACAGCAAGCGGAGGGACTGGGACACCTATGCCCACAGAGAGAAAGCAATTCCACCTACAGTGTCATGAAAGAATTGCAAATTAATGCACTAGTACTGTGGGCGAAGGAAAGGCTCTAGAGAGAGGCAGAGAGAGACTGAATGTACATCTCTTGACACTTGCTGCCCGGGTGGCTTTGCAAGAGTCAGGTGACCTCCCAGAGCCTTAGTTTCCTAACATGGGAAATTGGGAACATGTAACCAATCATGCAGTTGTGTTGAGAGAATGGCTAGCATTGCACCTGGTGTATAATGGTGTAAGTGGTGGTTGTCAATATCACTGGTGTTGGGTGCATTTGGTGCAATTTTTTAAATGCGAGAACTAAAAGTTGGCAAAATTGAGGGCAATCAAGTAGAATAATAATTATGTACACTCTTTGAGGATGTGTAATCTTTTGAGGGCATTCGACCGTATATGCCAAGAGCTTCCAAAATAGGATACATATTGTTTGAACCGTTGCTTTCCTTGTGAATTTGTGTTAAGAAAATACTTCAAAATTGCAATGTGTCATGATTATAAACCTATGACAATAAATTCAGGGCATGGTTAGATAAGTAGATCAAGGCATCAGAATAGAAAGCCCAGACACTAGACCCACACTTATGTAGTCACCTCGTATGTGACCAGAATGACACTGTTAGTCGGGAGGAAAGATGGCCTTTTTGATTGATGGCGCTGGGCCGATTGAATATCCATATGGGAAAAACGATTCCTGAGCCCTACATCACACTAAACACAAGAATCCATTACAGATGGAGTGCAGATATAAGTGCAAGTGGTAAAATAATAAATCTTTCAGAAGAAAATAGAGGAGAACATACTCGTGACTGTGGAGTACGCACAGGTTTTGAAAGACTCAAAATATGCTAATCGTAAGAAAACAACACAAATGGAAACCACATTAAAATTAAGAACCTTTGTACATCAAGACACCCTTAACAGATTGAAAGGGGACCCCATGGATTGCAAACTATATATCTGAAAAAGAGCTTGTATCAGAGCATATAAAGAACTTCTACTAATCGTCGAGAAAAAAGGCAGACCATTCAATGGACAGTTTGGCAGAAGACTTGAACAGGCACTTAAAAAGGATACTCCAAATGGTAAATAAACGTATGAAAAGATGTTCGAGAGGCAACAGGGAAATGTGAATTAAAATCACAATAAGATATCGCCGTAAATCCACTAAAGTGACTGAAATGGGGACAAAAACATCAAGGGTAGAAAAGGTATGGAGTGAGCCAGACCCTCCTATACTGCTGGTGGGAGTGTAACTACTTTGGAAACTTGCTTGGTAAAAATATTAAAATGGAATATAACGTATACCCTGTGATTCAGCAATTCCACTGCCAGCCTTGTACCCAATGGATTGTACACATATGTTCATCAAAAGACACGTATAGAAATGTTCTTAGCAGCACAGTTGCAATAGCCCCAAACTGGAAACTGCTCAAATGCCCATCAACTGCAGATCAGATAAATAAATTACAGTATATATCTGCACATGGAATGCTATGCACCTGTGATAAATGAACAAACTACAATGACACATTGGTGCATGTCACAAACACAACACTGAGAAGAAGAAACTAGACACAGCACTTTAAGATCGTTGGAAAGTAATTACTCTTAAGTAGGGGGAAGGAGACACCAGAGGGACTCTCTGGGGCTGGTAATATTGTTTCTTCTGAGTACTAGTTACATGGTTGTGTTCACTTTGTGAAAACTCACTAATCTGTATCCTTTTTTTTTTTAGCTGTTATTTTTATTCCCATTATATAGAAAGTAATTGTATTGCACCACAGGAAAAGATTATTTACTATATAATATCTTCCGCTTCAAACCACCTCATTTTGTTCTGCTTCCTACTGTAACCTTGAGGACGTAACTCCTGCTCTATGGCCACCATCCATGTGTTCCCATGGCTGAGCTCTCTGCCATTCTAGCCACATGTCCTTATGATTTGTGTGTATTTCTGGGTGTGTATTGTACCTCAGTAAAAAGTTTACCTTCCAAATTGCAATATGTATGAAGACATAAATGCACACATGCACACCCAGTTTCATTAATACCAGACTAGGGGAAGTCCTAATGTCCCTGTGATGGTTCATTTTACAAGCCAGCTTGACTGGGTCATGCGGTGTCCAGAGATTTTGTTGAATATTATTTATAGGTGTGTCTGTGAGTGCTTCTGTGAGAGACTAGCATTTGAGTAGCAGGCTGAATCATGCAGACTGCCCTCACCAATGGAGGTGGGCATCATCTCATCTGTGGAGGGCCTGGATAGAAAAGAAAGGCAGATGAGGAGAGAATTCTCTGCCTGGTGGCTTGAGCTGGGGCATTGATTTTCTCCTGCCCTCAAACTGGGACTTACACCATCAGTTCTCTTGGTTCTCAGGCTTTCGGACTCAGACGGGAACTACGCTACCTGCTTTCATGGGTTTCCAGCTTGCCAGCTGGAGGACTTGTCAGCCTCCATAATCACATGAGCTAATTCCTTATAATAAATCAATATCTATGTCTATGTCCGGGTCTGGGTCTGTGTCTAGTCTATGTCTGTGTCTAGTCTATGTATATATCTAGGTCTAAGTCTATGTCTATCTATATCTATGTTTATATCCTATTGGGTCTGTTTTCTGTTCCTCTGGAAAACCCTGGCTAATACAGTTCCACATTACATGTCCATGAGCTCTGTTGTAGACAGGCAATTCTGCCCTAGACCTTCTTGCATCTTTCCAGCTGCCATCTGACACAGCATATCATTTCAGATGCCCTCTCTCCCACCGTACTTTACATATGCAATTTCTTTATTGTCTTGTCAAACGAGAACTCTACTAAACCTCATCATCACTGTTTCCCACAAAACCCACTGCTCCATACCCGTGTCTGAACTGTGGGAGGTCACCAACTCAGTGGATCCCAGAGACTCCAGCTCCTCACTCTATTGAATCAGTAGATCCCAAAGAGCTGTTGATACCAACTGAACTGGAAAGTGGCTGATGGTCATTACCGTTTCATTGGGAATTCGAAGAGACAAACTCATCAGTATTTGGACAGAGAAAGACAAATATCGTATGATATCACTTATCTGTGGAATCTAAAAAAAATGATACAAATGAACTTATTTACAACACAGAAACTCACAGACTTTGAAAACAAACGTATGATTACCAAAGGGGAAAGGGGGGATGGATAAATTAAGAGTTTGGGATTCACATACACGCTACTGTATATAAAATAGACAATACAACATCACTCATCATCAGAGAAATGCAAGTCAAAGCCACAATGAGGTATCGCCTCACACCGATCAGAATGGCCATCGTCACAAAATCTGGAAACAACAAATGTTGGAGAGGGTGTGGAGAAAAGGGAACTCTCCTGCACTGTTGGTGGGAATGTAAGTTGGTACAGCCACTATGGAAAACAGTTTGGAGGTTCCTTCAAAAACTACAAATAGAACTACCATATGATCCAGTAATCCCACTACTGAGCACATACCCAGAGAAAACCATAGTCCAAAAAGAAACATGTACCATAATGTTCATTGCAGCACTATTTACAATAGCCAGGACATGGAAGCAACCTAAATGCCCACCAGCAAATGAATGGATAAAGAAGATGTGGCATATATATACAATGGAATATTACTCGGCTATAAAAAGGAATGAGATGGAGCTATATGTAATGAGGTGGATAGACCTAGAGTCTGTCATACAGAGTGAAGTAAGTCAGAAAGAGAAAGACAAATATTGTATGCTAACTCACATATACGGAATCTAAAAATGGTACTGATGAACTCAGTGACAAGACAAGAACAAGGACGCAGACGGAGAGAATGGACTGGAGAACTCAAGGTTTGGGGGGCCGGGGGTGAAGGGGAAGCTGAGATGAAGTGAGAGAGTAGCACAGACATATATATACTACCAACTGTAAAATAGATAGCCAGTGGGAATTTGCTGTATAACAAAGGGAGTTCAACTCGAGGATGGATGATGCCTTAGAGGACTGGGACGGGGAGGGTGGGGGGAGTCGAGGGAGGGAGGGAATATGGGGATATGTGTATAAATACAGATGATTGAACTTGGTGTACCTCAAAAAAAATAATAAATAATAAAATAATAAAATAAAATAAAATAGACAATAAAGAAGGACCTACTATCTAGCACAGGGAACTCTACTCAATACTCTATAATAATCCATATGGGAAAAGCATCTGAAAAAGAGTGGATATGTGTACATGTATAACTGAATCACTTTGCTGTACACCTGAAACTAACACAACATTGTAAGTCAACTATACTCTAATATAAACTGAAACTTAAAAAAATCTCCCATTGTGATTGGTAAGGTATCAGACAGGGATAGATTGGACAGTGCTGTAGAAACCACCTGAAAAATCTCAGTCGCTAAATGACAAAGTTTATTTCTTGCTCACACTGTGTGTTGCAGGCTCCACTCATTTTAATCACTCAGAGACCCAGGCTTCCAGGGGCTCCCTGCTTTCATCATGTCAGGTGAGGGAAAAGGGAGCAGGAGCTGGCTCTTAAAGCTTCCATCCAAACACACTTGTATTTTATTGGCAAAGGCAAGCCACGTGGTCCCCTTCAAGGATGCTTTGTCCTCCACAAGGAGTGGCACTGAATACGTGTGGGTGCTGACACAAGTCTCCCACAGGTGGAACTTTGGGGGAATTGAGAATATGAGATGCTGACAGTCGTCAGTTATTTTTCTTCCCAGGTGCAGTTTTGAAAGAGGAACCCTTTCTGTAATGAGGCAGAGGGCACACCCCCAGTCAGCCAAGTCAGCGGAACCAACCCTGGTCCTTAATAGGTGCCTACAGTCACATTGAGTAACATTCCATCCAGACAATGATGTACGTATTAACCCTGCGTGATCAGAGGGATTCCTGGGTTATCAGCAAAAACAGAGTTCCATTTTGTTCTATTTGTCCAGTGGATTACCCTAAAGAACACCTAAAGAAAAATTACAACATAAGCAAAATGTGGGGAAATAATCTCTTGTGGAGATGTGAAATATTCTGTATTTATTAGCTTACAATTAAGGAACAGGGGGACACGGTCCACAGACATTAAGCAGATGAGTTGGTAACATGTAAATAGATTTCCTCAGTCTTCCTAGAGAGGAGACAGAAAGAAATTCTTTCTTTAATAGCAGACTCACTGTAGGTTAAACAGTAGAAAGGACTGACTCTGCATTTCATTGTCTAAAGAGGCTATGAGGTGTTAAGATCCTGGTAAATGCGTTGATAGTATCATTGAATTAATTTCCAGATGCACCCCCTCCCCCAAATCAAATTTGGAAACGTTTACTAAGACTTTGCTCCCTTTGTAATGTCAACCTCTTCTTTACCAGAGCAGTCGGCTGAGCATATGCATGGTCTCTGCAGTTCTATAAAGTTTAAAAGAAAACAAAATAAAAATGAATTCTATACCGCAGATGGTAGGGGCTCGGGATAAGTTGTTAATTTTATCGGGTGAATTATTTTGCCATAAAAGTAAGTTTCTGCATTTTCTGGAAACCCTCATTCTGCCTAGGGATCCGGTAGAGCTGCTTCTCAATACTCGCCCGGCTCAGCTTGCAAAGGGAGAAAAATGATTGTAAATAGCTTTGTTTCTCCTCAAACGGAGTCCTTTCAGGCTTTGAAGCTGAGCCTCTAATGAAGGGAGAGGACGCGGCTCCGAACTCCAGGTGCAGAGCTGTTTCTGATAAGATTAAAAGGATGTTTTTCTTACCAGATACATTCCCTGTAAATGCTGTATTTCCTAAACAGAGTGATTATATGCCAAATGCTGCAATTTATCTCATAGGAGCCTGATTACTTGCTTCTTAGTTCCTGATACAATGATTAGCTCCGAATTTTTTTTTTTTTTTTGGTCATTTTTGTCCCTTTGTTTTAATATTCCCACATCAGAAGACAAACTCAGAAGCTATGGGCAGAAGAAATTAATATCCGTTGTGAGTTTGCTTTATTATCAAATCATCCTAAATTATGAGCCTATAAGCAAATTATTTCAAATTTGGTGAATTTCATTTCATTCTTTCCATTGATTTAAAAGCAAAGATATTATTATATGGATGCTTAATTATTGCTTGCAAATTGTTTTATAATAAACTCAACCAACTAATATTTTTACTGTGATAAAATACAGATAACAGAGAATTGACAATTTTATTGATTGATTGATTGATATTTGTTTTTATGTGAGTATAGTTGATTTACAATGTTGTGTTAGTTTCAGGTGTATAGCAAAGTGAATCAGTTATACATATGCATGTATCCACTCTTTTTTTAGATTCTTTTCCCACATAGACCATTACAGAGTATTGCATAGAGTTCTCTGTGCTATACAGTAGGTCCTTATTAGTTATCTATTTTATATATAATAGCGTGTATATGTCAATCCTATAGAATTGACTGTTTTAACCCTTTTAAAGTCTACAATTCAGTGGCATTGAGTTCATTTGCAATGTTGTACCAACCATCACCTCTATCTGGTTCCAGAATTTTAATGACTAAAATTGAACATGTGTAATAATTCAAAGAAATCCCCCTTCCCATGGAAAATGAGTATCTGTAGCCAAATGATTTTATCAAACAGTATTTTTTACCAAAATAATTTCTCGAGTGTAGGAACAGGAAATCATAAGGGATTTCCTTTTGGAAATCCCACTCTCCACCCAAGTTCTGCTGTGTGCTCCCTCTGGGGTGCCTCTGAGATGACACCATCCTCCCCATAGAACCATTACCCTGGCTCTATGCCAGCCCCAGAGGGACGACCCCAGAGCAACCTGGCATGGACACAGTTAAATCTAGAGAAACAAGCCACGTTAATGAACTGTGCAATGGCTCCTTGTGTAACAACTCATTTGCAGTCTCATCCCTCACAAGTGTGGGGGGTATGCGAAGGCCAACACCTTCAGAACCGAGAAGCTTGACATTTTGATAAGAGCAGTTGCAAAAGGGAGAAAACTGAGTTTCACTCCTTTATTTAACCTGAAGGTTCTCTTAATTCCCTGCATAGTAGTGCCAAGAACTCTGCTTTCTGGGACTCAATTGGACTAAGAAGACATGTGGATTTGATTTCAGAGGGAAAAGGGGGCCAAGACAATAAAACGAGTGCCTTTCCAAACGTAACCTTTAGGTTCATGAAATAATTTCATCCTATTCCTCGGCCTCCTCTCCCCGCCCCTCCCCCTGCAAACCCCTCATCAAATCCTGAACGCATCTGGCTGCTTTCAAATATGAAAGAAGGGTTTTAATTCATACCAAAAATGTAGGCTCCTTTAATGTTCCAAACTACAACTTTAAACCCTTAATCATTCCTATGGAGGCAAAGGCTTAAGAAATCTGGGGTAAAATAATCCTTCTCTAAAATATAAACTCCAGCATTTTATAATGAAAACAAAATGTGTTTCCCAGTAGAAAAAGCACCAAGTGTCTCATTTCACAAGAACAAGGGCCTCACTGATGTATCCCAGCACCTAGAACGTGGCCTGGCAAGGAATAGTCACCCGTAAATATTTGTTGGATAAATAACTCTCCGTGGAAATTAGTGTTGTAGTGCCTCGCGACAATACGGTATAACTTACTCCAAAGACAACTATTGGGTCCAGGGTGACTGGGGCACCTCACAGTACAGTTTCCACTTCCCTCTCTCTTATCTCTTCTTATGCTTATTCCCCGTGTTCCCTGACCCTCCTCCCTCCCTACTGCCAGCTTCTGTACATTTAGTCTTTGCTTTCCTCTCCTTCTTCCTACCACAGCCCTATGCCTTGCTCTAGACTGAAAGTGTGTGTCCCTCCAGAATTCTTACGTTGAAACCTCATCCTCGATGTGCTGATATTTGGGGGTTGTGTCTTTAGGAAGTGACTAGGTAGTGAAGGTGGAGCCCTTATGAAAGGGATTAGCGTCCGGACAAAAGAGGCCCCAGAGCTCCCTCTCCCTTTCCATCATTTGAGGACACAGAGAGAAGTCAGCTGTCCAGGAACAGGAACCTGGATCCTCACCAGACACCAGATCTGCTGGCATCTTGAGGCTGGACTTCTCCACCTCCAGAACTGTGTTGCTAGAGTTTTTTTGTTTTTGTTTTTTGGCCACATTGCATGGCATGTGGGATCTTAGTTCCCCAACCAGAGATCAAACCCATGCCCCCTGCAGTAGAAGCATGGATTCTTAACCACTGGACTGCCAGGGAATCTCTTGTTGGAGTATTTTTATTGGAGCAGCCTGAGTGGCCTGAGACCTGCCTTTTCTCCTTCTATGTAATTCCCATTTTGCCCTCTATGGATTTTCTCTTCCCTCTTCCTCTCATTTTCTATTTTGCTTCCTCTCTCCTGTCTGTCTTCTCCCATTTTTAGCAAATACATGGAGTTAAGCTATATTTTAAATTGATATTCTGATTTATTAAATATTAGTCTCACATTATTAAGTTTTCTTATGGAACATTAAAATCTCATAGGTATCTACATTGCAACAAAGAACAAACTATTTTTTGCTTGTCTTTGGTAAAAAAAAAAAAAAGTCTGTTTCCATGATGGCAAGTGCAGCAGTGTTCCAGAAAATTGACCAGTTCCCATATGATAGAAATAGGTTATCCTGTTGCCCACAACTCCTACTTTATGAAGCAAATAGAACACAGACTCAGGGGAAAAAAGAATGCTTTTGGAGATAAAGGATTATGCTGCTCTTTTAATTGGGATGCCTCAAGTGGGGTCTTACCTTGTTAGGGGACTAGGTAGATGGCTTGTGAGGAATGAATACTATTATCCACAATGCCTGTTTTCCCATTTCCAGCTTCCAGTTAATGTTGGTACAACATACATTAAATTGAGGGGTAGCCATACATTCAGTGGAATGCAATTCCTGAATTCCTGGAAGAAGAGAAGCCTATGGTTTATTTCCTCAGTTAACAAAAATAAGCATGAGACTTACTTCCACTGTTTTCTACAGAGTGATCAATACTTACTTCTCATCATACATCTTTCTCCTTAGTTTAAAGGAATAACTGACCAAAGTTAATCAGCAATGTCAGCATGACACATCACGCTGCTCTGTCCTGATTTTGTTCAAAAAATTTATATAAAATTGGAGGATCAGAAAAGAAAATAAGATAGTTCATCTTTCCTAGTTTCAAACACCCAAGTTTTCAAGTTCTCCAGGTAAGTTAGTCTTCAATATAATGTAAGAATAATCTTTTTCTGCTCACATCCTATCCATTTGTACTCTTTCTTTTTGCAAACATGTAGAAGCAATCATTGGCTTGCTTTCTTGGTTGGTGGATTAATTTGCCTCCACTGTGTGTCTCTGCATTTTTTCCAATCATTCAGCTATACCTGCCTGGGCACAGCGTTTCCCCTCTTCTGGATAAGTCAAGAAATATGATTTAATGATTAGCCTACCTGTGATTTCCAGATGCCTTTGTTCCCCTCCTGTTGATTCCTAAGCACTTGCCAGGGGAGGTAAGCTAGCATGTCAGGAGGCAAAGACTCTTCTTCAATAAGTGTGGGTGGGTGAAGGAAGGCTGAATAGCAAGGGAACAAAAAGGGAAGAAAATAGCATACTTTGCTATTTCTATAACCTTTGCTAAAATTTTTCTTCTGAGGCTATAAATTCATTTCTTTCAAATAAGAAGCTTTGTTGAATAAAAATATTCTTAAAATTGCCATTAAGTGCACCATTTTGTTCAAGATGAACCCATTAAACATTTTCTTTATTATAATTAAGTCCAATACACCACAATTGGAAACATTTGTCCAAATGCTAAAAGATTAGCTATCAGCTTAGGGTGAGCTGGGAAGCCAAAGAATAGATGTATATTCACTAAGCCTCCAAAGAGCTTGTTTTGTTTTGTTTTGATGCTGAAGGAGGAAAGGCAGGTGGCTGAGACCCAGGACAATTGTTTTGTCTCCTCAGTATAAGCCTATTCAACTCGGCTTTGTTCACATCCACAAATGCCATCATTCCTGGACCAGAGACCAAGGGGAGTCCTAAAACCAGACAGATGACCTGTGGAGGAGAGCAGACAACCAGGGATAGGTCAAGGGCAGCCTGCGTGGTGCACCCAGATGGGAATAGACCTGGTTAATGGGTCATTATATAAAGAAAGTTGACCACCCAGCCTCCCAGGGCTCACCATTAGAACCCGGACTGTTTTCAGCTACATTGCATGTCATCTAGATGTTTATCTGCAATGCTCTCTGTGACTTTTTAAGGCATAACAAGATTGACTGATAATGACTGTCCCTATAGAATGAAAACTACCTAGAGTTTCCTGAGTCATCCATGTAAGTCTACCCATATATCCAACAGACTATAAATAATATGGAAGTGCCAGATAATCCAATTGAGAACATTAATTTTTTTTCCTGTAGTTATGGAAGGAAAAGTAGCTTATTTCCTCTTCTTTTCTCAAATGGAAAAGAGCTCTTGGAGGGAAAGAGCTGGATCCCTGCAGAAGAGGTATGGAAAGGGGCAGGGAGAGGAGAGTGGACCAGCCCACAAGGCAGGAGTCACTGGGGCTTGGGGAGGGATATTGATGGGAGTTTGCTGGGGACACCTGGCTTCCAGGGAGCACCTCATCTGGAGGCCACCTATCAAGGTAGCTTGTGATGACTTGGAGACTTACCCCTAAGAGCTGTGACCTTTGAGTCTGCATGAAAGATCCAAGTCACCGGATTTGTCACAAGGGAGTGGAGGTTTGCCAGCCTTTGGGTGGCCCAAGGAGAAGTCTGCAAACTGTGGCCCATGGAGCACACCCAGGCTGCAGCCTGTTTCTGTAAGTAAGGTTTTGTTGGCATGTAACCACATCTATTTCTTCACCTATTATCTACGGCAGCTTTCACACTACAAGAGCAGAGTTGAATAGTTGTGACAGAGACCACAAAGTCTAGAGTATTTACTGTCTGGCTTTTTACCAAAATAACATGCTGAACCCTGAAATGCTAGCTTGGAATGTGGCTTTAGATGATGGGCATGTCAGCTCTTCTTGCCAGAGCCTGACGTCAGGAGATCCTTTGTAAATTGTCTGCATCACTTAAGTCCTCAAGGATACAGGTGAGATCCTAGACCAGGAGAAGGATGGATAATGACTCAAAGGGCTCCTTTCTCTATCATCCCAATTCTAGCCAAGTTAGTTCTAGATTTAAATATGAGATGATATCCTATATTTCTAGGGTGACATACATATTAGAAATTAATGTGTTTCTTGCACTAAAGCACTGTAACACACATCCATACCTGCTACCTACTGCATGAGTTTCCCATCGCTGCTATAACAAGCGACCACAAACTTAGTGACTTAAAACAACACAAATGGGTTATCTCACAGTTGGGCTCAGAAGCCCCAAATCAGCCTCACTGGGCTAACATCAAGGTGTCGGCAGGGCTGTGTACCTTCGGAGGTTCTGAGGGGAGAATCTGCCCCTTGCCTTCTAGAGGTCCCTGCAGTTCTTGGCTTGTGGTCCCTTCTTCTACCTTCAAAGCCAAAGATGCAGGACAGCATCTTCTCTCCTCTCTGACCTCTGCTTCTCTTGTCACCTCTTCTTTGACTCTGATGCCCTCCTCTCACTTCCCTCTTATAAAGATCCTATGGTGACATTGGACCCACCAGGTAATCCAGGATAATCTCCCCAGTAAAATCCTTAACTTAAATCATAGCTGCAAAGTCCTTTTTGTCATGTGATGTCACATATTCACAGGCACCAGAGATGTGTCTTTGGGGGTCATATTCAGCCTAATGAGGCTATGATACTGCCCTCAACATGTAAGGAATTGCTGACCAGTCATGCAAGACTATAGGAAATGGGTCTGTTCTGGTCCGGTACAGAGAGTCTACAATTTTATTCACCTGCAACTCTCATTCAGGAAAGGGGTGAGTGGTAATGGCACAGGTAGTCCCTCGTTGGTGGCACATGTCACCACCCCCTGCTGGGTGAGAACAGCCCCGCCTGCGTGATAGAGTGGGCTCTTGAGCTTGCTGGTTCTGCAACCTCAGAGGGACTCCCTGGTCCTCTCCTCCCTGACTCCTGCTATGCTTCTGGGGTGGGGTTGGGGGGGGAGATTCATTGTCCATGTCACATTCCTTCTTGGCCACAACTTAGGAGGACTTTGGGAAGGATGCCCCTTTCTGGGGAAAGCAGACAGAGTTTTAGTGGGACAGTTCTTGTGGTTGCAGGTTTAGTGACCAGAAGACTGCCTCAGGGGTCAGATACTCAGAGGCTTTTAATTACTGGACTCCAAATAGCTTTAGAAAGGGTTTTCCTGAATGAAAAAAGAAAGAATGAAAGAAAGGAAAAAAAGGAAAGGAAGAAAGAAAGAAAGAAAGAAAGAAAGAAAGAAAGAAAGAAAGAAAGAAAGAAAGAAAGAAAGGAAGGAAGGAAGGAAGGAAGGAAGGAAGGAAGGAAGGAAGGAAGGAAGGAGGAAGGAAGGAAGGAAGGAAGGAAGGAAAGAAAGAAAGAAAGAAAGAAAGAAAGAAAGAAAGAAAGAAAGAAAGAAAGAAAGAAAGAAAGAAAGAAAGAAGAAAAAGAGAGAAAGGGGGAAAAGAAGGAAAGAAAGGAAAGGCTTCCAGTCTGCTATGGGCGGAATTGTGTTTCCTACGAATTCATGTATTAAAATTCTAACTCCTAGGACCACAGACTATGACTGCATTTGGAGATAGGGCCTTTAAAGAGGTAATTAAGGTCAAATGAGGTCAGATGAGTGGGCCCTAACTCAATATGACTGGTGTCCCTGTAAGAGGAGATCAGGGCACAGACAGGCACAGAGGGAAAACCATGTAAGGACTCAGGGAGAAGGTGGCTGTCTGCAAGTCAAGGAGAGAGGCCTCAGAAGAAACCGACTCTACCAATACCTTGACCTTGAATTTCCAACCTCCAGAACTGTGAGAAATAAATTTCTTTTGTTTAAGCTGCCCAGTCTTTGGTACTCGGTTGTGGCTTCTCTAAGAACCGATACAGTCTCCAGGCAGTGGAAGCTCTGGAAAGGCAGGGGGCATAGGTGAATCTTTAGCAGCCAACACTCCCAGCAGCTGGGGGCACTGGCCCAGGATGGGCATCTGGGCTGGCCACCAAAACTGAGTCTTCATAGCAGGCCAGGTCCAGTCCTAGGAAGAGAGTCAAAAAGAACGAGAGCTTTGCACTACTGTGAGCTGTGAAACTCAAAACTGGGGCACTATCAGGAGCTTCTGAAGCTGGAGTTTGAAGCTTCTTTGTAGTCAGAGTAACTTTGCCTTAAAAATAGCAACAATGGGAAAAAAATAGCACCCAGTGAAAACTATGGCACCCAGAGGTAAGGCTGAACAACATCTAATCTGCGTTGCTTTGTCATGATGGGCTACAGGCGTCCGTCTGCATTGACATCAGTTTCATTCTCCTCTTTGCCCAACGTATGGGCTGGAAAAGCTTTTGAATCCTTAAAGCAGGATGGAGAGATAGGTCGTGTTTTCTTCCCCCTCTACCTAGTGCTTCTCAGTATAGAAGCTGTCCACTTACAAGATACGCTATTTCCTTTGTCCCTTAATCTTCTCAAACTTGGTTGCAGTCATTGTCCTATTATTCACTCCATACCAGATGGATGGATTTCCCCTGGTTTCCTATTTTCCACCCCAGTGCTCCTGTCCCTGGCAGGGATAACACAGCACTGTCCTTCTCGTCCTTTAAAAGTTCTGTCCTACGAAATGCTCCTCTTTGATGCTCTGGTATAAACCACGTCATCCACCCCTACTCATGATTTCACTGACCACAGATTGTTTGTGGCATAGATTCTTATTTCTCATTTCTCCTGTGACGTTCCACTCTGTGTCAAGTGCAGAATGAATAATGGAAACAACGTTCACCTTTATTTTCCATGCTTGGAAGAACTGCAGGGGCTTGTAGCAAAGGTGAAGGTACAAGACGACATTCAATTTCATCATCAAGGAGGTCATTTTAAATGAGGTGGAACGCCAGCTTGTGGGCTAATATTGACACAGTGGTATAATGCAACAGTGACTCAGGATATGTTTTTTAAGCAGTCTACATGTTTTCTGTTGCATAGGACACCAGACAAAGAAATACAAATATTTGGGGTTTTTGTTACAATCAAAGCTGGGAAAGGTGAGGTAAAAAGTCTTGGTGTGATCAGGAAGAGGTCTGCGAGCCCATGAGCTCTTTCTCTTCGAAGAAAACTATAGGACATTGAACTTTCTGCTGAATTTAGTTTTCAGATACTGAATGTATAGAAACAGAATGGACGTTCATAAAAAGGATTTAGTCCGGGGGAAAAATAAAGAAGGTGAAGTCTAGATCTTTCTTTGTTTCTGATCTGAGGACTGCTACATCCAGAAGTGAATTATAATGAAGAGTGCAGCTCAAGAGCGGAAACAATTAGGAACTATTAGGAGCTATTTGAAGAACGTCAGTGGACCAGCTGATTCCAAGTAGGCAGGTAAAAAGATGTTGCGCCACCAACAGTGCTGTGCACAGATGCTTGGAGCATGTATGATGAGCTGTGTGGCTGGGTGTCCTCAGCAGGTTCAGGAGTTGGTTAAGGCCATGGGGACTGGGAGCTCGATGGAAGAGGCAGGTGTGGAGAAAAGAGTCTCTGTTATTCACAGGACCGGTACTGAAATCAGCTCTGTGTGTGTTTGGTTGAGAGTAGCTCAACAGGAGGTGGATTGCACAGGAAAGAAGCCTGCAAAAGAACTACAAAGGAAGTAAGTCTATTCAGTCCTTCAGTCCAGCTGGTGGTCTCCTTAACTAAGGCCATGGTTCATCCCTTCAATCACTGTTTACTGAGGGACTGTGACATGCAATCACGCGTAGATACTGGGAGTGAATCGGGCAGTGTTCAGGCTGCTGTTACAAAATACCATAGACTGAGTGACTTGCAAAAAAAAAACACTATCTCTCACAGTTCTGGAGGCTGGGAAGTCCAAGATCAAGGCACCAGCATGGTCGAATTCTGACGAGGGCCCTCTTCCTGGTTCATGGCCAGCTCCTTCTTACTGTGTCCTCACATGGTAGATGGGGCTGGGGATCTCTTTAGACCCTCTTTTATAAGGGCACTAATCCCATTCATGAGGGCTTCACCCTCATTACTAGGCATCTCCCAAAGGCCCCACTTCCCACCATCATCTTTGAGGGTTAGAATTTCAACATGTGAGCTTGGCAGAGATGCAGAATTCAGACCATAGCTGTCTCCTCCCTCACAGAGCTAACATGCCCGAGGGAGGACAGGTGATCCTGCAGTAGTGCAGGTTAGGGGCTAGAGAATGGGAGGGAAGGGAGTAGAGTTTTCTATAGTGTGTTCCTACAAGGCCTCACTGAACAGGAGGTCTTTGAGCACAAAGTGGAATGGAATGGAGTGAATAGTGTGGAGACCCCAGGGTTGGGGGAGGAGGGAACAATCCAGGCAAAGAGACGGCGTGCAAGGATCCTCAGGTGACAATGAGGTTGGCGAGCTCCAGGAGCAAGAGGTTGGTGGGGCTGGGGCAGTGGTGATGAGGGAGATGAGAGACGAAGACAGTGGTCAGCTGTATGGGGCCCTACGGGGAACCAGCATTCTATCCTTCCTGGGATAGGAAGCCACTGAGGAGTTTCAAGATTAGAAAGAATTAGAAAGAGGTGAAGTCAAACTGGTGGTCTCACTGGCCATCACCGGAGTGCACCGGAATAGGCTACATCACGTATTAGCTCATTGGCCAAAGCAAACCCTTTAAGTCCATCTGGGACTTGGTGAACAACTGCTGAACTCAAAGACTCCAAGTTATTTTTTGCTCTCAGTGATCTGAATAATGTATAAGTGAAACATGGTAATATCAAAAACTTTAAAGTTGAATTTTTTCATGCCTCAAGCATAATTTTTGTTTTATTAGGATCAGTTATAGGATTCCAAGGGTCCTAATTAGCTGATTTAATTTATTTTTAGTTTTGTATATGAAAAATAATCAAAAGCACAAATAAGTTAAAACAACTCCGTTGCATATACGTATATATTTCTCACACACACACACACACACACACACATTCCTCCACCCAGAAGAAGCGTTTCCATATTGGAAATTCCATCCCAGTGTGATCTACTATGGAATTCCAGCCACTGAACCCCTCTGAATCTACCCCCAAGAGATGATTGCTGTCTAGATTAGTTTGGAGCTTATCTCTGCTGAACATGTCCTGTTTTCTGGCTTCTCAGCAAATTGGAACACGCTTGGTAAGTCTGAGAATTTCTAGCCCTGTGAGTCCCACCTCCCTAAGGCAGAATCCAGAGGACTTGGGGTACTATCTCTTGGAAGCTCTTTCCAGGTTCCACCAAGCTGATCCTCACACCCAGGCCCTGCTTTGGGAAAGAGCAGCCTGAGAAAAGAGGCTCCAATGGAATCTACTTCTGGGGGATGCATCTGGCTCCTGGGGGTGGCTGCACTTGCCTACATAGTCCCTGGAACAAAAGTGGCCTGGGACCTGAGGCAGCAGCCACTGTGGTCAAGCCTGGAGGCCATGCACACCGTAGCATCCAAGGCTTAGCAACAGCAGAGGTACCACTACCACTGTCATGACTGTCTTTGTGCATCGTCTGAGACCCAGTTTGGGACCCAGGACCCAGCTCCTGGAGGTGGGGAGCTTATTTCTCAGATGTCTCAAGAATATCATGGGCTCCTCTGTCTACTCTTTTCTGCTGAAGCCACCATAATTAGTTATTGTTACTTGCAACTGACTTGGTCTGATCCTGGCTGTCCTAGCCTTGCTCAAGCATCTCCCCAGAATCTATATACATATAAGCAATAATGTGCTTTCATTGGAAGGTGGAAGTCTGCTGTACACACTAGTTAGCTTAGACCTGTCCTTTCTTGTCAATAGCGGTGATATTCCATGGTACCGTATTCTGCACCATAATTTGCTTAACAAGCCCCCTATTGATTTACATTTGAGAGATTTTCCTATTTTAACTGTTATATACAATGTAGCAATGAAAAATCTGACACATTTATGCTTACCAACTCTCAGTATGGTTTTTGTATAGATTCCTAGCAATAAGATGGCTGGATTGTCATATATATATTAAAAATTTTAATATATAAATTATATTTGAAAAGGTTATACTAATTCATACTCCTACTATGGATGCATGAAAAAATCAGTTTTTCCCACCCTGGTTCTAACACGTGATGTTATTAGTCTTTTTAAATGCTGCCATTTCAAAAGGCAAAACTGCATCTCATTTGAATTTATATTTTTAAAATTATTAGTGAGATTGAGTATATTTTCATATATTTACTGGTCATTTGTATTTTTCATCTTTGTTTTGTCTATTTATACCCTTTGTCTATTTTCTGATTTTTATTGAGATCATGTTATATTATATATTTTAAATATATAGTATATAATGTATATATTATAAATATATAATATGTAACATGTATGTTATGTAGTGTGCAACTCGTATTCATTGTTTGAAAATAATTTCTCTAAATCTCCCATTTAGTTTGTAATTTTATTTATGATATCTCCTGCTACACCATTACACAAAAGTTCTATTCCAGACTTGCTGAAATAGTTCAACATTAAGGAATCTAGAAATATTATTAATTTTATTAATAAAAATTTGAGTAAAGATTTATATCATCATATCCTGAAAAAAAACCTAATTAAGAAGAAAATTTTGTGACTAAAGACTTTAAAATAAAAGTTCTGATTAAATATTTCAGATAAAATAAACACTTAAAATGATTTTTAAAATGATGCCAGAAATTATATAAAACATTATATTAAAGTGTAAAATCCTAAGTGCATTCCTACCACACTTGGAAACAGGACAAATGTCAGGGAGTCTCTCACTAAAACTCAGTCTTATTTAGGAGAATTTAGCTAATGCAATAAGACAGAACCAGGTAAATGATGGAAATATTGGAAAACAAGTGAAAACAGTATCACTTTTTGCAGCTAATGTGATTTTATGCCTAGAAAATTCAGGATGCTTAACTAAAAGAAAACGTCTTAGAATTAATATTTAAAAACACCACCATATGAAGATGTCACTATATAAGATAAATATTTTAAAAAGCCAACAGTTTTTCTCTATACTAGTAATAACCATTTAGAAATTGAAATGGTAAAAGATTCCATTCTTGACAACTACGAAAACTACAAAATCACTAAAAGTAAATTTATCAAGGAAGTCATAAGATTTAGAACATGTATTTCAATATTAATATCTTATAGAAGACATAAAAGAAAGCTTCAGTAAATGAAGACATGTCATATTCCTAAATGGGAAGACAGAACATCATAAGCACATCTCCAATCAGTGTGTAAAGTTAATGCAACTCCATTCAGAATCCTAATGGTTGTTTATGTATTCTGAGCTTCCTTTGAAATTAGATAAATTGATTATAAATTTCATATGAACAATAAACTTGATCATTTCTGAGAATGTTTTGGAAAATAAATTATAAGGGACTTATTTTCCAGATACTTAAATGTATGTTAAATTGACTCTAATCCAAACAATATAGTTTGGGAATATACTGACACAGAAATAGACAAATTGATGAAGATACAGACATAGAGCTCAGAAACTGAACCAGAAATGCTTGTTTTCAATATATGATAAATAATACTAAGACAAATAGCTAAAAATTTATAAAATAAAAAAATGCATTTATACAAAATTTAAAAATGATTTCTAGATTGATTAAAGATCTAAATGAGAGGTACAATCCACTTAATGATATAATAAGATAGACGAGTTATGCTTTTTTTATATAATCATTAAGAGGGGAAGGTACTTCCAAGCAAGACTGGGAATTCAGATACCATACAAAAACCAAGACAAAATAACCTCCTTATCTCTTTGATTATATGTTAACTCCATCATTTTACAGGTTTGGATATAAAGCCTACAGATGAGAATGAGTAACTCATCCAACATCACTCAATTCAGTGGAGATAGGAAATAAGTGGCTACTCAAGTGATTAGAATAATTAACTGGAATAAATTATACACTTTTCTCTTTTCCAGTGGTTCTTAAACTTTAATGAGCATAAAAATTACCTGATGTACTTGTTAAAACAATCACCTAGGCCCCACCCCCAGTTTTTAGATCAGGTTAGGGCCTGAGAATTTGCATTTCTAATCAGCTCACAGGTGATGTTCACACTGCTGGTTGTGGTCTCACTTGGAGTAATATTTCACCATCAAACTTCCTTGTGTAAACATTAATCATGCTATTATATATACTAGCTTGAATACCATCAACAAATACACATTTTAGGGGTGTACCCATGTTTTAGGACAGTGAAAACTTGGGCCTAGAGGGATAAATAAGTACAAAGAATCAGGGTCAAATTTGTTCAGGAACAGAGCTATCAGGTCAGGCCAAGGTTACATAAAAGCAGCATAATTATTTCACGTATCAAAAGAAAGTTAAATGACATCAATGAAAAAGGCAGGAAATTCTTTTCTCCAAGTATTCTGTTCCCCATAAAAGCAATGAGACAACTGGCAAATGTTGTCGGAATCAACTCTTCAGAACTCTGGAAATTAACCAAAGTCATGGAGTAATCTAAGTAGCATTTATTAGAGATTAACTGGCTACATTTCAGTAAGACCAGTGAGCGTCATGGCGTTTAACTTGCTCTAGTCCCATCCCCTGCTCTCCAGATCTATAATAACCTTGAAAAATGAAAGTTTGTATTTCCGTTGCAACCTGGCAAGCACTAGAGCTAACAGAATGGAGCAGGACCTCTTACAAAGCCCCAGTCCCAAATAACTGTCATTATTGGACCTGTCTCAGTGTTCCCTGGAAGATCTCACTTGTAGGGGTACCTGCATTTGATCTAACTTAGAGCTTGCCCAGTGCAAAAAGCCTTCTCCCCAAAGGGTGCTTGTTGAAAACAATTAATGTTGAGATGTTTAACTTTGTAGCTGCCTGAGGTGGTGGATATCAGTTGGGAGAAATGCTAGACTAACCAAAAAGCTTAAGAGAAAAAGCTGGGGAATGAGAAATTCATTGAGGCTTAGAAAAGCTCTGACATATTCCTGGGAATCTAGAAAGACTGTGCATATGCCCTGGACTGTATGCTCGCTCAGAAAAGCACTAAGAAGGTCCAAAGCTTTCACCTTTGGCTGACCTTGAAGCTCTGTGCAAGCAGAAAAGGAAGGCAAAGGCAACATTGCCAACTGTCTGACTGAGAGTTGAAGGAGAACCTCAAAACACATATAGAGCCCCTCAGCAAAAACTGAGACCTTTCTTTCCTTTTATGAGGTTCCAGTGTTTCTTCTATCAATAGAAAATTACTTTATTTATGCAAGTCAGGTGACTCTTAGACCACAAAACCCTTTGATGATTAACAGATTATCATTAGGTGCATATCTTAGTGATATTTTGTGAAATGTTATGCCTGTGTTCCAAAAGTTGAATACTTTTGTCTTTATATATCACTGTCTTCAGTGTACAGCATGGTTTTGCTTAACTGAATGTTACTCTTTAATATTTTCTTCTTTTAGAAGAAACCATACCCTTTTGTATGACATGTTTTAATAAATGTTATCTGTAAACTTTGTAAAAGTTTTGTGTTTCACTCTGGATATATTACCACATGTCTTTGTTTTCATTCTGGGTTTTGCCATCTGAGAATGAAAGTTATATTGTGGCCTTTCAATAAGTAAATGCCAAATAGACAGCCTGGAAAAGAAAAAAAAAAAACCTGGGAGACATTGGTGTTCAGACATTTAAGGAAATCTCTATCCAATCACTAACTGACCACCAAGTTGAGTAGAGACTGCAGTGGCCACACAGGAAGAAGATACAGACTTTATAGAATTAGCTCAGGAAAACTCACCAGACAAAAAGCAATGACAAGAACAATTTAGGGTGCAGCAGGGGTGGGGGGGAGGGCAGAGGGAAATCTGATTTTCAGAGTTGCCACATTATATTATTTTAAAAGTCTAATTTTCAACAAAAAAATTATGGGACTTGCAAAGAAACAAGAAAGCATGGTCCCTACACAGGAGGTGGGTAGAGGGTAAACAATCAGTAGAAACTGTCTCAGAGGAAGATCAGATATTGGCCTTACTGGATGAAGACTTTAAATAAACTATTTGAATACGTTCAAAGTGGTAAAGAAGGCCATGTCTAAAAAACTAAAGAAAAAAAATGTCTTATAGAGAATATCTATAAAGAAATAGAAATAATTAAAAATCATATAGAAATTCTGCAGTTGAAAAGTACAATAATATGAAAAATTCACTTCAAGTCTCAACAATAGACATGAGCAGGCAGAAGTGACACTAAGTGAACTTGAAGATGGTCAATTGAGATTATCTATTTTGAGAAACAGAAAGAAATAAAAATGAACACAGTCTCAGCGACCCGTGGGACACAAGCAAAATTCTCAGCATATGAATAATGGGAATCTCAGAGGGAATGGAGAAAAAGGAAGGGACAGAAGAGATATTTGAAGAAATAATGGCTGGAAACTTCCCAAGTTTGATGAAAAACAATCTACTCATCCAATTAGCTCAATGAATTCAAAGTAAGAAAAACTCAAGGGATCCACATATACACATCATCATCACATTGTCAAAAGCCAAAGACTGAGGGAGAATCTTGAAAGCAGCAAGAGAGAAATGACTGATTTTGTACAAATGACCCTCTTTTACATAGATGGCTGATTACTCATCAGAAACTATGGAGACCAGAAGTCAATGGCATGACATACTCAAAGCACTGAAAGAAGAAGCTATCAATCAGGAATTCTATACCTGGCAAAACTATCCTTCAGAAATGAAGGACAAATGAATATAGCCTCATATTTTAAAAAACTGAGAAATATGTCTCTAACAGAACTACCCTACAAGAAATACTGAAAGGAGTCTTTCAGGTTGAGGTGAAGGGACATTAGACAGCAACTTGAATGAACACAAAGAATTTAAGAGCACCAATAAAGGTAAGAACACAGGTAAATATAAAAGATGGTATAAATGATTGTTTTGGGACTTCCCTGGTGGTCCAGTGGTTAAGAATCTGCCTTTTAATGCAGGGGGCACGGATTTGATCCCTGGTCTGGGAGCTGACCCACATACTGCAGGGCAACTAAGCCCAAGCACTGTACCTAGTGAGCCCATGCACTCTAGAGCCTGCATGCAAAAAAAAAAAAAAGGCCAGTGCACCACCATGAAAGATCCCGCGTGCTGCAACTCAGAACTGATACAGCCAAATAAATAAATAAATAAATGTTTTATTTATAACTTTTCCCCTCCTATCTAATTTAAAAGACAACAAAAGGAAATAATTATAAATCTGTGCTGATGGGCATACAGTATACAAAGATGTAATCTCTGACAATAACACCACTCAGGTGTGGGAGGGAATGAAGCCAGACAAAAGCAAAGTCCTTGCATAATACTGAAATTAAATTGATATAATCTGAACTACATTGTTATATGATAAGATTTCTTATCATCCCCAGGGCAATCACTATGAAAATAATGCAAATATATATCGTAAAATAAATGAAAAGAGAATTATAATGGTACACTAGAATAGATGTATCTAACGTAGAAGATAGCAGTAATAGAGAATTAGAGGAACAAAAAAAGACATAAAACATATAGAAACAACAAACAGAAAATGTCAGACGTAAAAGCAAGGTGAGCATTCTTGTCTACAGTACAAGAAGTGGGAGAGGATACCAGGACTCGGCAGGAATGAGGAAGGACCAGGACAAGAACACATATAGAAGAACATCTAGAAGCATAACCGTGTCAGTAAATCCCATCCCCTCACCCCAGCAGGCATCCCATCTGTCCCTCATGCAAGCTTTTGAGCTATTGCTGCCTGCTCCGAGGTTGGCTCCCGCTCAGCAGTGGGCTCACCATGAAGAGAACAAAGTTTACACTAGCTGTGCTCTCCTCCAGGGATGCAGGGAGTGTTCAGCAGCTGCTGGCCAGATGCATACAGCATTGCCCCAGCTTATGGGGCCTACAGGAAAGGGCAGAGAACTTCCAGTGCCATGGTCCTTCCTGTGGCCCCAGCATCAGCCTGTCTCTTGTGGATTCATGGAGCATCCTTGACCTCAAGGAGAAGGATTTGAAGGTGCTGCTCTGTCCTCTGTTTGGAATGGACCAGCCCTGCAGTAGCAGGAAGATTAGGGAGGGAGGTGGGAAACAGACCAGGGGGTGGGAAGCTGGATCTACCACTGAGGCAGTGACTGTGGGATGTCACATCCAGAGAGCCTGGGGGATGAAGGCTGTGGACCTCTGAGGATCTGACCTCATTCTGCACCCACCCCCGCCCACCCCCCAGGAAAGACCCAAAGCCCCCAAGGGCTTCTCTTGACTCTGCATCCCTCCCTAGTCCCACTGGGAGGACCCACTGAGCAAGAAACTGCCCAGAAAGTCACCACCGTGTCATTGCCAATTATGAGAGGTGGTGCCGAAAGCAGCTTTTCCAAACTATCAATAATAAAAAAAAAATTCTGTCAACCTTACTAGAGGAAAGATGGAATTAGGTTTCTGTTCTCTCTACAGAAAATGATATTGCTAAATTATTGTCATAGGAGGAGGCAATAAAAGTGTGCAGGGAAAACCCAGAGACATGAGCATTGCCGACGGGTGGCAGAGAGTCGGTTACTGCTACTGCTAATAATAACAATGTCATGTGATTTCTCTCGGTTTTATGATGTTGTGATATTTGTCAGCTTTTTAGTGTGTAAATTTGTGTGATTTTTCCCTCACGGCATCATCCAATTCTGTATAAGCTTCAACCCCCACCACACCTGGGCTGGGCCTGTCCCCACTGTGTACAGATGGCCATCAGGGGGTTGCCAGGGCAGGCAGGGCCCCCACCTCAGGGGAATCTTCCACTTAGTGTTATGAAGTTGGTCAGGGAAGTCTCTTACAATTTTTTAAACTTTTTTTTTATCTGTTTTGCCTCCTTTGTCATCACTAATATAATTTCTCTGCGTCTTCCTCTTTTTGATTTAATCTGCTTTGTCAGTAGCTTATTTTCTATTTTCTAAAAGCAGCTTTTGCTTTTGTGATTTTGTTTCTTTGTCTTCTAGTTCATTAATTTCTACTATTGTTCCCTCTCTTTCTTTCCACCAATAACTATATACCAGGCTTTTCTTTTTTTTTTTTTTTTTAAGGAATTGTGGATACAGCAAAGAACAAGCCAAAATCTCCCCATTATGGAGTTTCTGTTGTAGGTGGGAGAGGCAAGAAACAAACAACAAACAAATGAAGGCATACTTTATCATCAGCTGGTGACTACTCAGGAGCTTTGAGGCAAAATAAAGGTAAGTCAGGGAAACGGAATAATGGGGAAGTTTCTGTTTTAGGCATGATCAGGAAAGGCTTCTTCATGGAGATGACACTAGCAGAGACCTGAATAAGTGAGGAAGAGAAGCAGACAGTGCATCTTTCTGGGCCCAGGGAAGCAAGTGCAAAGACCCTGGGGTGGAAATGACTGCCATGTTAACTAGAAAATCAAGGAGTCCGTTGTGTCCCACGCAGACCAAGCAAGGTGAAGAGAGAGGGAAAAAACTCAGAGAGGTACCAGGGCTCAGATTTCACGAGAACTTATAAGCGATGGGCAGAGTATGGTTTTAATTCTGAATATGAAGGCAAGACAATGGAGGGTTCTGAGCAGCAGAGCGGTAAACCAGATTTACATATTTTAAAGCAGCCGCTGTGCCCAGAGGCCTTTTGCTTCCAATTCTGCTTCTGGAAACTCGTTCCTGGTGTGAAACCAGAAGCCTGAAGGAGCTAGATCCTGCAGGTAACACTGGGTAGGAGTAAACATGGGATGTGGGCCTGATAACAAGGAGGGAGGGAGTTGCAGGAGAGTTTGGAGGGTTCAGACCAAGGCCCAGCTTTGAATGTAAGGCAGAAACTGAGAGTCAGAAAGTCATCCACACGGGGGTGGGGAAGGGGAGGCTGGGATGAAGTGAGAGAGTACCATTGACATATATACACCACCAAATGCAAAATAGACAGCTAGTGGGAAGCTGCTGCATAGCACAGGGAGATCAACTCGATGATGGGTGATGCCTTAGAGGGCCGGGACGGGGAGGGTGGGGGAGAGTCGCAGGAGGGAGGGAATATGGGGATATGTGTATAAATACAGCTGATTCACTTTGTTGTACCGCAGAAACTGCACAGCAGTATAAAGCAATTATACTCCAATAAAGATCTGAAAAAAAAAAGAAAAGAAAGTCATCTACATGCAACAAGTTCACAATCAGAACAGGCAGTGTAAAGGCTGCTCAAGAGTCAGAGCGTCTCTTTTCATTTTTATTGTTTTGCTTTTATTATTAGTTTGTTACACAAATAATACATGTTGCTTGTCAAAGTATTAGAAACTACAGATAAGATAAGAAGAAATAAAATTATTGTAATTTGCAAATCTAGAGATAGCTACTGAATAATATTTTGATGTATGTAGTTTCAATGTTTCTATATATTTACGTGTAAGTACATGTGAGTATACTTACACATTTTACATAAATAGAATCATATATAAAACCTTAAATCCATTTTTTGCATTTAGTGCTTTATAACCATCCTCATGTCCATAAATGCAGGTCAACATAAATATTTTTAATAGATTAGGATTATGCCATTGTATGGTTCAACTGGGGTTTATTTAAACTCTCTCCTGGTCATTTAGGGTTTTCCACATTTTTGCCTTCATAGAAGACCATGTCATGAAGTTTTCTAAATTTTTGTTTGGAGCACTTATTATTTCTTGATACTAAGTACTTAGATGTGGAATTGCCAGGTCAAAATATTCGAACTTTCCAATCTCAAGGTGCAATGGCCAACGGTTCTTAAAAAACTCTATGCTGATACCAAACCAGCCTGCACACTACGCCCTCCACCTGCAGAATCTTCAGCTCTGGCTACCTCATCCTTCTTCATCTTTGTCCACCGGCCCCCTAAACTACGGTTCTACCCAACCGCTGTTCCAGTTTGCATTTTCGGTACAAATTTCTCATGTACTTTCCAGCCTTTGTTGAATCTCCTACTTCCTGTCTTTTGCCAGCTCTGTTGAGCACACTTACTCTTTTCTCGTGTCTTTTGAGAGTTCTTACTATGTTACTATTAATTCTGTTGTATAGGCTGTGATCGTTTTCCATTATTCTGATGATTATCTGAGATTTTTTTTCTGTAGAGGTGTGTGAGATGTTTCTATCATCAGATCTATGAATTTTTTATTTATTTTATATTAATACAATCATGTATAATACCTTAAATCTATTGTTTGCATTTAGTGTTTTATAAACATTCTCATGTGTGTAAGTGTAGGTCAACATAAATATTTTTAATAGATTCAGGATTATTCCATTGTATGATTCAGCTGGGGTTTATTTAAACTCTCTCCTGGTCATTTAAGATTTTCCACATTTTTGCCTTCATAGAAAAAAGGGTTCTGCACAGAAAGACCTCTCCCACCCCCAGTTCTGTCAGGATGCAGTTTATCTTTCTGTTGGTAAAGACTTACATTTACATGTTAACCCAGCTCTCTGTCTTTGTGCCCTTAGCATTCTGGTGAGAAAAATAAAATTAAAACAGAGTCATACTCAGAGAAAGACAAGGATCATATGATATCACTTATATGTGGAATCTAAAAAAAGGGTACAAATGAACGTATCTACACAACAGAAACAGAGTCACAAGTGTAGAAAACAAACTTATGGTTACCAGGGGGTAAGGACCGGGGAGGGATAAACTGGGAGATTAGGACTGACATATACACACTACTATATATAAAATAGATTTCTAATAAGGACCTACTGTATAGCACAGGGAGCCCTATTCAACACTCTGTAATGACCTATATGGGAGAAGAATCTAAAAAAGGACTGGATGTCTGTATATGTACAACTGATTCACTTTGCTGTACACCTGAAACTAATACAACATTGTAAATCAACTACACTCCAATAAAAATTATAAAAAAACCAACAAACCAGAGTCATACTGTCGCACTAGTGCTCCACACTGTTACACTCACAAACATTCGTCCCCCCTTGCTGAGTCAGAGTCGACAAGAGAGCAGCCACCCGGTCGGTCGCCGTTTGCAGCGAGGTCTCCTCAGGCTCCCATCAGATAAGGCACAGTCCCTCCGCGGGGGGCAGGGCTTTCCCCAGCTCAGCAGTGATCACACACGGCTTCTCAGGAAGGAAGTGAGGGGCAGTAGCAGTGCTGGCCGGACAGCCTGCCTGCTTGACTTGACCTCTCCCTCCATGTGTCTCAAGAGGTGATGGATGACGGTGGCGGAGACACCCTTGAACTCTCTGCAGAGGCTGGTCTGCACTCCCAGTGACCCAGCAGGCAGACAGCAGACGCTGCGGAAGAGGAGCATCTGGCCTGGTCTTCCTCCGCGGCAGTCACCCCCATGTGGACTCTGCCCCTAAAACCTACTCAGAGCATCAGATGCTGTTGTCTGAGCTTCAAGGACAGCGTCCTCCGTAAGAGGAACTGAAACAGAAGGACGAGGCTCTTGACCTACATAGACTTCCGAATCCATAGAGAACTTTGCTCTTCTCTTGATATCTCTGTCCCAACGTTACCGAATTTTGTCCCCATAAGTTGGTGAAGCCTCACAACACTCTCAGATCACAGGTGCACACCCAGTACCACTATGTCCTCACTTTGGGACTAGAACTGCTGTTTCTTAGAGGCCATAACCAGCGGCTTGAAACAGGAAACAAGGGAGACCACGTCCAGGGGAAACTTTCTGGGAGAAAGACAAAAACGGACAGAATTGAATCTGGTTCAAACGGCGCAGATCTGAGTTTTATCTGGAAGGGGATATTCACAGAAGCTCTGTACTCTATTATTTAACTGTATAATTAGTACCATCATCGCAGATTACTTTTAAATTATAAAAATGTTCATCTACATTTTTATGAGTGCATTTTCCCTTTGCAGAGTAAAATAAATGAGTTCTGCTAAGACAGTTATTCCCACCTGGGGGTGACTGCCCCCCCCCCACCCCCGGGACATTTGGCAACATCTGGAGACATGTTGTGCTGTCACATCAGGGAGGGGAAGTCCCACTCCTGACATCTAATGGGCAGAGGCCAAAGATGACGCCACGAATCCGCCCCCACCCTGCACAGGACAGTCTGTCCCCCCTAGATGACTACCCAGCACCAACTGCCAGGAGTATTGAAGTTGGGACCCCTGGTGTAGAACAACGAGGAACAGGTTCTCCCCCATGATCCCTTTCAAGTTTTTTCTGTTAAATCCAAGAAGGAGAGTGTTGACCTATAGGGGATGCAGGAAAAACAGTACATGAGGAGACAGGATTCATTGCTAAACTGATGGAGCCATTCTGGAAAATCAGCCTTGTTGAGGGGGAAAGGTTAAGCCCCACCCCTTGCCCTGGGTCATGTCATCCCCGTAGTGTGACTTGAGGGTCCCTCAAGTGAAAATCCACCAGCAGAGGCTCTGCAGACCTTTCCTGCCAGTGAGCAGGTCAGGGCACTGGGAATTTCCTGAGCGCTCGACTGCAGAAGCTCAGCCCTGCTGTGACCCCGCTGTTCCATCCTCAGCCCCTACTTCACAGGAACCACGAGGCGCGCAGGTGGCTCTCACGGTTCCTCTCCATCTCCTTTCTTAGCTCCTCAGCCTGCTTGATGTAAACTGCTGCCAGACCTGGACCCTCCGGCCACTCCGTCTCTGAGCCTCGGTCTCCTCATCTGTAGTGGGATCAGTAACACCCGCCTCAGGTCTCAGGGTTTAAAGCACTGAGATCAGGACACTTAGTGCCTATGCTCATCACCACCGTCATCACTGGTACCTTCATGTCTATTAATTTCTAAATTTCAATATTAATTTCTAACAAATAAAGAAGACAAGGTACAACCATTTTACACACTTGTGACATTTCTTCTGGGTGAGCCTCATTCCAGGGAAGACTTTGAAGGGCTCACGCCCAGCCCAGGTGTCCCTGTGTCCCGGCACTACAGCGAGGCCCTGCAAGCGACCACTGTGGAGTCAGAGCACCCGAGCCTGCATCCTAAAGGCCGAGGCATCCTGGGCAAACAACATCCCCGAGAACCCCGTTCCGAGATCTGGAAAGTGAGGGTGAAAGTGAAGCCGCCTTCCACAGCACCGTGAGGATTTAATAAATAACCTCTGTGACCACGTAAGGACAGACCAGCCCACGGGAAGCATGAGGTAGTTGCCAACCCCGTGAGGGCTACGGGGAGGACTGTCAGGAAGAACCTCACCGTCCTCGCTGCACATCCCGCCTGAGAGCCTTGTCTGCCAGCCGGGACCGCCCTGAGCCTTCAGCCTCTGCCCCAGAAGCAGGCAGTGACAGCCACCGCGGGCCAGGCTCTGTGCCGCAGGTGGTTAGGGAGAGCCCAGTGACTGGGATCCCAGGACGCATCCCATGCTCACTTTGAAAGTCTTCCACTCGCTGAAACAAGGTTTCTTGAGAAACCTTGAAAGCTGACCAGGTTCTGTGTCAGGCCATAGCAAAAGGCTTCTAAAATGAAGATGAAATGTAAAAGTTATTCAGTAATTATTTTAAAATAAAGAGATTGGCAAATTGAAATCTCTCTTTCTGCGCCTATGAAATTAACAATTGATAAGAAACCCAGCAATTTTGTCCATTGCTAAGTGACAAGCCAGCCAGCCCACACAATCTCCTCATGAGGGAGTTTGCGGATGTATTTAATAGCCACGGACCTAGGAATCCCATTTTGAAGAATTTTTTCCTAATGAAGTTATGCAAAAAGTACGAAAAACAATAATAGCCATTAAACATTATTTATAATAATAAAAATGGAAGCACACTCAATGCCCCCCAAAATAAGGAAGTAGGTAAGCAAAATATATTAATTCCTCTTTTCAACAAATATATATGAACTGCCTCTATTTCTAGGCACTGTGCTATATATCAGCTCGATAGAATATTCTGTAGTCATTAAAATAATCAAGAAAATACTTCATAAGGGAAACAAAATTTATAAAAATAAATACCTTTGCCATGATGATAATAAGGTCAAAATTAAATGCGTTTTTTCCACAGCATTTGAATGGGAACATGGGCAGATCCAAATGGCTGATTTATTAGGATGTGAATTCCAGAAATTTTCTTCTTCACTGTTTGTTAGTCATTTTTATGTTATCTGCAATAAATAAAAAATCCAATTGAAAATGTAAAAATCCCCACCTCCAGCCCAGTGAGAGGACAGCTGGACCTTTGGAGCTCACAGTCCCATCAGGATGCCCCACACTTGAGAGGGAAACCGCCCAGGTCTCACTTGATCTTGGTCCCAGAAGGCTCAGCCCCAAGGGCCCAAGGCTCCTTTCTCAGTTAGTCTTTGCCAGCTTGTCTGCCCTGTTCTGCTTTATTTTATTTTTTGCTCTCTCCAATGTGATTTAATGCCCCAAAGAGAACATGCTGAGTTATTTCACAAGAGGTCGGTTCATTCTCTTCCTGTAAAAACAGGGAGACTGAGAGCTATTCATACTTGGATCCCCCCAGGGATGCTGTAGAAGGAGTGGTGCTCAGTCCTGGTAACCGATGAGCACATTCCAGTGGATCTGGGTGGAAAGGATGCTGAAGTAGCTGAGATATGCGGATCACAAACCTGGAGGTAACAAAGCACAAAGCAGGGAAAGAGAAACAAGTACCGCATTTTCAGCTGGGATTGCCCAGCTGAGCTCGCTGCACTGAAGCCTGGTCACATTCATAACTGGACAAGGTCAACGATCCCCAAAGATGCACTCCCAGCTTGCTCCCTTCAGAGGCTCACAGTGACAGACACTGCTTCCAACTAGAGAAGTGTTTTTATTTTGAAGGTTCTAGAAGCATACCCTTTGTTAGTAGCTTGGTCACCTGAATTAGCTACGAGTGACTGAATCAGCCTTTAAAATTCTCTACTACAGCCAATCAAGTACAACTTCAACTCCCTTTCCATTCCCTAGCAATTTGCCCCAAGCACCTTCTGCCCATTAAAAGAAAGAAAGAAAGAAAGAAAGAAAGAAAGAAAGAAAGAAAGAAAGAAAGAAAGAAAGAAAGAAAGAAAGGAAGGAAGGAAGGAAGGAAGGAAGGAAGGAAGGAAGGAAGGAAGGAAGGAAGGAAGGAAGAAGGAGTTACTTTTTAGGTTTATTTGGGTTTGACCCTTCAATGAAATTTTTAATTTTTTAATGATAGCAGAGGGCTTGATTTTTTTCCCTCTATTCTAAACAAAGGACTTAATTTTTAATGATATCAGAGGACTTGATTTTTTTTTCCTCTATTTTAAAAATCCACTGCACATTCTTAGGGTCAATGGAAGGTAAAAGCTTGTGTACTTTGAGGAGGAGGAGCTTGTATTTGAATGGTAATTATCTATTTAGATTCTAAAAGGTATCTAGGTTCTTAATATTTATCTATTCCCCTGAACACAAGCTGATTCTAATAGCAAAGGCTGATTTAGGAGTTAACAGAGAGTTAATTCACGATGGAGAATCACCTGTCATCTGTTTTTCTCATGAACCATACCACAACACATTAGCAGTTTGGGATTAACATAGACACACTACTATATATAAAACAGATAAGCAGATAATCTGTAAGGCCCTGCTGCATAGCACGACGAGGAACTCTACTCAGTAATCTATAATAACCTACATGGGAAAAGAATCTGAAAAAGATGAAAAAATATGTATATATAACTGAATCACTATACACCTGAAACTAACACAACATTGTAAATCAACTATACTCCCACACAAAATAAAAATTAAGTAAAACAATAGTATATCCAGCCCCTGCCTCTTTCCTTTTCTGGTAGAATTTTTTTTATTGTGGTAATACATGCATAACATAAAATGTACCATTTTAAGTGTACAATTCAGTGGTATTAAGTACATCACAACTGTCGACTTAAAAAAAAATTGCACAACATGAGAGTTGCAAGTTGAGTTTATTTCGGGCAAAATGAGGACTATAGACTGGGAGAAAGCATCCCAGAGAGCTCTGAGAAACTGTTCCAAAGAGGCAGGGAGGGAAAATTAGTATATACTTATTCTTGGTAAAGGAGGAGTACATGCAATCAAACACGTATTTTTGTAGGGGGTTTCTGCAAGTCACAAGGAGCAGATGTCACCGTGTAGGGATTTAGCGCTTTTCTAGAGATGAAGGTCAGCAGCTGCAGCAGCACGTGTGATTTAATCCTTGTAGTAGAGGTAGATGGCACGTGCCCATGGGAAGTGCCAATTCATAGTTGACACAGTGCTGTGTAACCATCACCACTATCTAAGAGCTTCTTAATCATCCCAAACAGAAATTCTGTACCAATGAAACAGTAACACCCCACTCCCTCCTCGCTCCAGTCCCCAGTATCCTCTATTCTACTTTCTGTCTCTATGAATTTGCCTTCTCTCGGTACCTCATATAAGTGGAGCTGAAAGCAAGCAGGACCCTGTGAGGCTCTGGGGCACAGAAGTCTTTCTGTCCCCCATTTCTTGACTCCAGCCTCCATGACCTGCCCTGAGTTCCAAAGGGCAGATTTGATTTGAACAGCTGCTCAGGGAAGGGAGGGGATGCAGAGACAAGGGAGGAGCCGCTAAGAAACAATAGCACAGCCTTGGGGCAGAGTCCTGGTTCCACCTCAGGGGATACACACAACAATGTCTTTAAGCTATTTCTAGAATTAGAACCCAACAAATGGATGATGTCAGCATTCTTCATAGGAGAGAAGACTGCTTGAGGCCAGGAACCAGAGAAGCTCACAGACATTACCTGAGACCAGATTAGAGAGGTGGAGGTCCTGCACACACCCTAATCTTATCAGCAACCCCACACTTGAACAGTTGCTATAAAACTCCTCATCAGGGGCTTCCTAGGTGGCACAGTGGTTAAGAATCTGCCCGCCAATGCAGGGGACACAGGTTCGATCTGCGCAGCAACTAAGCCTGTGCACCACAACTATTGAGCCTGTGCTTTAGAGCCCGTGAGCCACAACTATTGAGCACATGTGCTGCAACTACTGAAGCCCATATGCCTAGAGCCCAAGCTCCACAACAAGAAAAGCCATGGCAATGAGGAGCCCGCGCACCACAACAAAGAGTAGCCCGCCCACAGCAAAAAAGACCCCACACAGCCAATTAATTAATCAAAGAAAGAAAGAAAAGAAAAGAAAAGAAAAACTCCTCATCAAATCCTCCTTGGCTGGGACATACAGTTTTTCAGGGCAGGAGCCCGCTGTGTCCCCCTATGCCTGGCAAAGCAATACAACTATTCTTTTCAACGTCACCCAAAATTCTGTCTCTAAGCAATGACGCTTGTACACAGAGGTCAAACTTTCGGCCTCAGAACCATACAGGATTTGTCCTTTTGTGTCTATCTGTGTTCTATCACTTACAATGTTTCAAGGTTCATGTATACTAGAGCATGTATCAGAATTCCCTTCCTTTTCATGTCTGAATAATATCCCACTGTATGTCTATTCCACATTTTTGTTACCCATTCATCTTTTGATGGACAGTTGGGTTGTTTCCACTTTTTGGCAATTGTGAATAATGCTGCTGTGAATATCGGTGTAGAGGTGTCCGTTCAAGTCTCTGTTTTTAATTCTCTTGGATGTATACCTGAGAGTGGAATTGCTGGGTCATATGATGATTCTATGCTTCACTTTCTGAGGAAGCACCAAGCTGTTTTGCACAGTGGCTTCCCCAGTTTGCTTTCCCATATGGTAGAATTGTTTTTATTCCCAAATAGTTGGTATAAGATTTCATCTCTCTCCCCGCTTTACATTGGATTTGGCCACTTTATGGCACAATCCAGCGGATATGGCAGAAACGTTAGAACCGCCATGTGACTCCCCAGCCTTTGTTCTTTTCTCTCTGCCTCAAGAACAGCACATCCCAGACAGGGGCTGCTCCTTAGGAACTCAGAATAGCAACAGGGATGCTGCAAACGCACAGCCATCCTGCAACGTATGTGAGAATGAACTTGTGGCTGCGAGGACTGAAATGTTGGCCCCACTTATTAGTGCAGCAAAGCAGCCTGATACACCCTTTCACTCTTGCACTTTTCTATGTTTTTATATCTTTTCTTTGCCAGATAGCTCTACACACACTGTTTCCTTATTTTGAAATTAGCTCTCTTCCCAACTCTGTGATTGTTGCCTTGATTGATTATTGGGGAGAAGTGTACTAAACTGTCATTTCAACAGGTCAGAAATGGTCCCATTTCAGCAGTTTCATGTGACTTAACAACAACAAAAAACAACACTAGCAGCAGCCAGGCAGATTCCACTGGCTTATCAACATATCTCATTCAGCCTGGAATAACCCGTGTACCCATTTCAAAGATGGGGAAATGTGAGGTTCAGGCTCATTGAGTCACACAGTTCACTAGCACCGGGTCTAGATTCCAAATCAGGACTTAATATGACCCTCCATTGTTCAACATGTTCCTTTCCAATGCCCCCCGCCTCTCCAAAGGTGCTGCTGGAAATTGCCTGTGACCATATTTATTTCAGCCGCTTTACTCGGCAGTTGCCTTCATTAGTGCTCACACCTCCGTACCTGGAACTTTGTTAAGCACGTGGTACTTATCATTAGCATCCTCATTTTACAGATCAAGGAACAGAGGCTCAGCTCATTACTGTGCCTGCAGCATTGCACAGATGTTGCTTAAGTGACACAAACAAGCAGGTGCAGTTCTAGCAAGAACTGAGGACACCAGGTTGCTCGCTTTGGAAGACTGTGGTTTGTCTTCTATTTGGATTAATTTCTGATCTCTATGCTATAGGACACAAATCTACTTAGCCTCCCAATCTAAAATATTATGCTCAAGGTTTCCTCTCTCCTCCCATAGAACCCGTTCTCCACATCCATCATCAACTGGTACCATTAAGGACGTCATGGTTCCACGATCAAAGGTGCAAGCGCTTGACTCAGGAATTTCAAGTATCACAGCAGACACGCAGTGGTGCACATGCTAGAGAATATTTATCATGAAACCGAACCTTTTGATGATATCTAGTCAATGCTTTCTGGAAGCCAGTTCCCTGGGTTTCAAGCGAAGTAATCACAAGCATAGCATTTGCTGTCCAAATGAGTGTGTTTGAGGCCAGAGGGCCTTCCATATATTTGATAATACAATATCTTAGCTGATTGTTACCCACTTATTTTTTTTCCAGTCCTTTGCCACCTGCTGAGCTTCAGAAGAATCTGAAGTTTCCCCAGTGGTTCTGGAATCTAGGTCATTCAGAGCGTGCTTACCAAGGGCTGAGCCCAGTCTAGCTACAGGGCCTTAGATTCTCTTGAATTCAAATTCTACCCAGTTATACACCAGCATGTACTTATATAATATGACTTACACAAATCTATAGGAGGAAGAGATTTTAGTTAACAGAAACTAAAGATTTCACTTACAAACGTGCATTCCAGCCTCAAAAATTGAAAGAGTAACAATGTGTTTTCTCACTCAGGAATGTTGAGGCTGAAATAAAATGAATCTTTAGCCATCATTTTAAAAACAGACACGTTTTCAGAGATTTAAGTAGATATTTTATTTAAAATGATGTTATATTGATGATCTTGTGGAGAAACATTTAAAACAGCAACAAATAGAGCACCAAAAAGAAAAAAGGAAACCCACACTTCATTGATCTGAATGTTTTAAATTACAGGATAAAATCACCAACCTGAATCTCAACCAGAATGATTAAGTGGATCCAGATGTCACAGATATGAAGCCAAATGTTTAAATCACATCTTAAACACACTCATTATTTCATCCTGCAAAGGTATGGAGTGATGCATAAGATTGTCTAGTGTATCAAGGGGAGAGAGAGAGAGAGAGATGCTTGCTTTACATAGGAAGACATCGAAACAAAGGCCCATGAGCTATCTGATTGTATATTGACTCTCCCCAAAAGCTTAATGTTTTTAGCTCACTGGGACCGATTTTCTCAGTCCCTACCCTTTTTCCTGGCATCAAGGTTTCAGATGACAGTCCACAATGATTAGCTGGCAAAAGAATAATTCTTCTGAGAAGAATATACCACTGACATTGTTTGTGTTAATACAATATCTAACCTGATTCCAAACTCATACCTTAGCAAGACCCTCTTTAAAGCAGGTGGGTCTCCCTGCCCCTGTCATTGGCTTTTTCTCCAATATGGGCACCATCTGTCTGCAACATCTGTCATCCCACTGATTGCCAAAGTTGATTTGGATGATCTGGCTGGTTTCTTTCCTTCTTGGATATTTCGGACTACCTCTCGCCCAAAAAGATAAAGGTCTACATGCCCCAAAATTATGGAAACCAGATTTTCCAGGCCTAAAATTAGAATATTTATAGTTTGACAAGAACTTAAGCATATAATGGGGCACAATATGTAAACGGTCTGAAGTATCTAAGATGGGTGGTCCTTAGCCTAAAGAAGATGAGTAGACCTTGAATGCGAATGTCTTCCTCCTATTTTTAGGTCCAGATTATTCTAACTTCAAGCAGTTACTACATTCGAATGAGAAACTGAGAATTTAAGAGGCATTCTTAATTTGTGAGAGTTTTTAAATTGTTGCGTTTATCTCCTAATATTCAAATAGTTACAGCATTTGTATTTTGAGAAATCTGTTGCTATCAGCACGCAGATTTAGCCTTCTTGGTTGGAGTCACTATCTTATGGTCACTGAAACCGTGGAGAATCCCTGGAGCTTGGGCACCGAAGGGGTCAACATCAGAATGGAGAATGGGATGCAATGCAGCAACATTTGTCTTCTGGTTTGGGGGTGTCCAACCTCTCTCTGAAATGGAATGGAATAGTATTGCTGGCCCCCTTTGCAGTAAGATCCTGCCTCATTGCCCAACTCCATTGCTACTGACTGAACAGGGGAGCCACCGGAAGTGCAGGAAGGGTGGACAGTGCCGCGTCCTGCAGTCAGCAGTCCTCTGGCCTGACCTATGGGCATGTGAGCCCATAGCCAAGGCTCCTGGGCAACTGTGTCCAGCCCCATCTCAAAAAATGCAGGGATGGGGTGGAGGACGATGCTGTACCATGATAGAGGCTAACCCTATGCTAAATGAACAGGACGAAAACAACTTGTCGAGGCTAGGGAGTTCACATAGGGTGGCTACAGAGAGACAGAAGACTGAGTCTGTTTTGCTTCAGTGATGGAGCAATTAGTGTCCCACACAGTATCCGTCAATGTGATAGCTAGGCAACATTTCTGGAAGGATCTATATTTCTAGGAAAACAGACTGCAAAAGTGTTTCTAGAAGAGTTTGCTGTAGCATGCATTATCTTTTTTATAACTCTTGATAACTTTTAAGCATACAAACAATCACACCTTCATATTCGTCTCACTAACCAGCATTATTAAAGCAGGAGTTGCATGAAATTGAATGAGAATTTGGCATCTGAGTAAAAAAAAAATCACACGAGATTTTTCCCTGAATATTTGAAATCTCTCCTGCTCTCCTTTTCTCCACCTGCAGGTATACACACTGTGTTTCAAGAAGAAGGCAACTGAACTTGAGATGTACAGAGAATAAAAGTGATTCCCCACTATCCCCTCCCAAAGCAGGCGCGTTTGTCACCTCCAGGACACAACTGCTCTTCCCAGAGCTGGCCACCTGAGTGCAGAATTAACTATAAAATTCCCACCTACTGGGACATGGGAAAACAAAACAGTAGGAAGACAAAGGCTGTTCTTTTGCTCCTTCCTTTGTGGGAAGGAGAAGAGTAGCCTCAGAGCTTTCCCGCACCCAAGAAGATGAATACCTCCCTGGATCTTCTGAAGCAAAGACCTCAGTTTAGTACAACCAGGCTTGCATGTCTTAGGTTTATAAACCAATATTTGAATCCATGTGATTGGTGATTGGCAAATCCAAACTTAAGCACATTTTCTATCATCACACATGAACTTACAAGCTTTAGCCAAAATGAGGAACATCTTTTGCTTCACTGGAAGAAAAGGGATCTGAAGTTGTTTTAGAAATATACATATACATCTTAGCTAGCATCCGACTTCATCAGCCAAATAGAAAATGCATTTGTGACTTCAAGCAGATGGAGACACCTCCAGCCCACCCACCTACTGATGACACTTTGTTGGGAAGACATGCAATGTAGTAGGAGTTCCAAATTGCCACCATCCGTTGAAAGGGTCCCAAAGCCGAGCACACAAGTGCAAAATGAAATATCCTTGCAAGCTATTGTCTGTTCGGTGTGTCCAATTAGGGGAAATGGAAAATGAGAGTTCAGCCCTTGATTTCTCTTCCTCTTCCATCTGTCTGCCTTTTCATCCGTTAATGGGGCCCGTCACCACAACATCTAGGATTCAGGCAGCATGGAGCAGGTGAACCTGCTTACAAGGACGGAGAGAGCCAGCCTGTCCTCAGCTTCCTCTCTGATCTGATGAGGAAAAACGGTTCTATTGTCTGTGACTGTAACAAACAGTGCAGAAACAATATCCAAGAAGACTAGAAATGAGTAGTCAGCCCTGCCAGTCAGGGTAACTCATCTAAGACCAGGAGCCAGACACACAGGGTCCCCACGACATTCATGCGTTCTTCTGACGTCACAGGTTCAAATATGTGCTTTCCTATTTCTTGAAACTTTTTATCTTGAGATAACTGTAGATTCACATGCAGTTGGAAGAAATAATACGGAAAGATCCTGTGCTACTTACCCAGTCTTCCCCAATTAGGTAACATCTGGCAAGATGATAGTACAATATTACAGCAAGGGGACTGACATGGATGTAATCCACCAACATGTGCTATGCTTTGAAAATCAATGTATCCCTTTGAAAAAGGAACAAATCCATAACAATGTCTCAGGTTGGACAAACAGTCTTTAGATGATGTTTTGTGTATTTATGAACAAACTTCTTTGTTTGGCTGAGGGAGGCATGGCTGGCACCTGTCCACTCACCGAACGGTCGGTTCTTGGACTGGATCAAAGTTCTCTCTCACTGACAGCACTTTCTGGGGAGGAGCAATTTCTTTGCATTTTGTTTCATTTTAGGATTTCCTAAAATTAAGGTAATAGAGTGTCCAGATTGGTATGAACCAACCATGAAGATGAGAAACAGGAATATAAAGCTTCTAAGGTTGAAAATTCGATAAAAAAGCAAAGCAGATGTCATGTAGTGGCACAGGTAGAGGACCAGGAAGGACAGGATGGAGAGAAGGGTGTTGATGTACACACGCATGTCGGGGGTCCTGGGGCCTGTTGCTGTGTTTCTCATCTGCCAGGTGTGTCTCCCCAGGTAAAATAGCAACAGCAGAGAAGAAATCAGGAAGATAAGTAATGGTAGTGAGTGCCCAACGAAAAGAAAGGCAAACTGTAAAGCAGGTATGTCTTTGAATTGAGTGGTTGCATTTGGGGACAAAAGGCCCAGGAAGTCTTCTTTGGAAAATGCCCATCTATTTTTACTGTGGAAAAAAGCAGAGCTAGATGCATATAGCAGAGATCCAAGAATGAGCCAAGGAACCAGCTTGGAGATCTTCATCTTCAACAGGAAGAAGAGTGGGTGAGCAACGGGGGCAATCTTGGCGCAGTAGAAAACGCTGAGCCATGTGGCAAGCCAAAGTCCCAAGTCATTTACAAATGTGAGAACCGCAAACTTCTCAGTAAGCGGAGGGAATTAGATCAAGGAAAGAAAGGCCAGGTCAATGGAGAAGACGGCCAGCTGCAGACAAATCCTGGAAATTGCCAGGCAGGAAACGAGGAGATTCAACGGAATCATTTTTTTCTGTTTGATCAAGTCCATGCCGTTCACAACCACGATGATGCCGTTTACTAAAACCCCAGTGAGAAATTGTATCATTGCCAAAAGAAGGTGGATAATGAGGTGAGGCTCCAGCATTTTGAGAAGGAAAAAAATCACTTACTGTAAAAAATGATGTGTTATCTTTGGACAGTTTGGATTATTTGAGTTTTCTACTTTTTCTTCAGCTAGATTAGAACCGCTTTGGAGGACACAACTCTTAACAATAAAGATGATGAGGTAGGAACGTGGTGGACATTTGTTTCTATCACCGTTTTCTCAATTTAGTTCCGAGGCAGTCAAATAGGAAAGAGATACTCTAGCAATAATTTGCTTCTTAATGATGGCATTTGCATTTTCCAGATCTACTTAGCTTTCAACTTCATCACAAGCAAATGATGGAATTGGACACCTTCAAGGCTGGGAGAAGGGCTCCTCCACTACATAAGCAGTGGAAGTTTTCTCAAGCCTTCATCTCCACCATGGATATTTAATTGTGCCTACAGATGTGATTCTACTTAACATTCTTTACAGAAAACTATTTTGTGACCATCACTTATGCTATAATGATGTATAATGATGTAGTACAACCAGCAACATAAGCCTCCTAAGTAGTAGTTCTCTAATATGCAATGGTTGAGGAATTCAAGACCACCTAAAATTTAAAACAGTTATGTAATAAAACATACGTGATAAAATGCAAAGCAAGACAAATTGTAACGGCAAAGTAATTAGGCTTATACATCTGTGTATCCAAGAGGTCAAAAGCTTAAAGGAAGGTGGGCTTCCCTCATGGCCAAGTGGTTAAGAATCTGCCTGCCAATGCAGGGGGCATGGGTTCAACCACTGGTCCGGGAAGATCCCACATGCCACGGAGCAACTAAGCCCGTGCACCACAACTACAGAGCCTGTGCTCTAGAGCCCGCGAGCCACAACTATTGAGCCCATGTGCCACAACTACTGAAGCCCATGCTGCCTAGAGCCCGTGCATGGCAACCAGAGCAGCCACTGCAAAGAGGAGCCTGTGCACCACAATGAAGTGTAGCCCCCACTCGCCGCAACTAGAGAAAGCCCATGTGCAGCAGTGAAGACCCAACGCAGCCAAAATAAAAAAATAAATTAAAAAAAAAGGCTTAAAGGAAGGTAATACGAGAACCATTCAGCACCATTCCCATCACTAACCAACCGTCTGCAGGATAACACACGACTTGAGACTTTCTCCCTGTTAGTTTCTCAGGACTATGACAATTTTATGACATGAGCTGTTTGTTCCAGGGGAAAGTAATGATAAAGGAGGACATGATTCAATTTGTCATTGTAACTGTCTATGGACTATTTTTGGAAAAGTTAAATGAGCGTTTATTACAATGTATTCTCTGTGAGGTATTATGTTAAATCAGGTTTTCTCAACCTTGACACTACTGACATTTGGGGTTGGATATTTTAGGGGTTGTGGGTGTTTTAGGGGTGATGGTGGGTGCTGTCCTGTGCAATGTAGCTGTATCCCAGCACCCCCAGCCTCTAAGCATTAGATGTTAACAGAGGAAGGAACACTCCCAAGCTCATTCTACAAGGCAACCATCACCCTGATACCAAAACCAGACAAAGACGTCACACAAAAAAGAAAATTACAGACCAATATCACTGATGAACATAGACACAAAAATCCTCAAGCAAACACTAGCAAACTGAATCCAACAACACATTAAAAGGATCACACAACATGATCAAATGGGGTTTATCCCAAGGATGCAAGGATGTTTCAACGTCCGCAAATCAATCAATGATACACCATATCAACAAATTGAAGAATAAAAACAATATGATCTTCTCAATAGATGCAGAAAAAACTCTTGACAAAATTCACCCCCCATTGAACACCTCTGTCTTAACACTGTGGGGACAAAGGTGGATACAACAGTTTCTGTCCTCAAGGCAGTCAGAAACTAAAGGCAGATAAGAGCAGCTTGTATAGAGTGGCATAAAACTAAATTTGGTATTTGGACACCAGAGCACAAAGTGGCGAGTGATTTACTAAACCTTTATGGAATGGAAGCTTTTCCAACCTAGCACTTGATTACAGTGGACCCAGCAGAGCCCCTAATGGGGCACGTGTCCCTATGGATACGTGTTACTTTATCCGAAGGTGTCCTAAACGGCTCTTAGGATGGATCTCACATTTAGAAAACTGGAAGGGAAACCACATGAAACCATTCAAGGTGAAAGCAGGCACCTAGTTTTCTTTATTTTTCTTCTCTGAATATGCCGTGTCTGTGCACATGGAACTCTACTTTGTTCTTTGTGTTGCAACTTCAGTGGGATGTAGGGAAGAGCCATGAACATCTTCAAGGAGATGTTGAGGGAGGCAGCTCGTGAGTGGGTCCTATCAAAACTGATCCAGATTCAAGCCTGACAATCAGGATAAACCTTGTCCTTCTCCCTCAGGTGGAAAGAGAAAAGTACTAGAAACTTCCCGATTTTACATTCTGCAGGCTGGAAAAGTGAAAACAGCAGGGCATCCACTTACGAAATAAGAAAGCCAAGAGCTCTCACAATAGCAGTGACTACTGCTTCCGTGGTTTCTCCATCACACCTCTGTTGTAGTGCCTGTTGCTTTGCCTGCAAACTTTGGGTCCTTTCCTGTACCCTTGTAGACTCCGCTCTGGGAGGGCGTATCTGGGTTTTCTTCTCATCCCTAGAATTCCTTCACCCTTTCAGTGTTTTGCAGACGGTACATTTTTAAGTAGAACCAAATTCAACAGTATTAGGGTTTTCACAGCAAAGGAAAGAGAAAAAAATATTACAAGGTCACTTGGAAAGAGCTTTTGTTTTTAACCCTCTGTTCCTAAAGACATGGGGTCACAGGTCTAGCACTTGCCTCTGCTTTGTGGCTACAATATTGTCATGACATTTATATATTGAGCCCTTCAGTATGCTCTGTACACTTCAGTATCACAAAAAAATTATGGTAACATTAAAGGGGAAAAGTGGGGGAAAAAAAAATTTTGTTCTGAGCCTAGAATAGCAATATAGTTTTTCAGCACTGACATAAACTAGCAGAGGTAATGCACAGCACACCAAAGACTGAAAGGAAATAACTATGCTCAATTCTACTTATTAACGTGCTGTTTGTCTTTTGAATTCAAGCATCTGGAGGGGGTATTTGGTTCCCAAATATTCTATTATGATGTTTGTGAGAACGAGCTTGGGGAGTATCAGTAATTCTTCATAGAAAACTTTATTTCATGTAGAACAGGTCTTCTGGCACAGGAATCCCGTGGAGTAAAAAATAAAAATTCATGAGGCTTAAGCTACATTTTTTTTTCATTCAATAATTCCCATCACCAGTCTCTTCACTGAGCACAAACAAAGGCTGCTGAAGGCACAACAACTTGCCTGAGACGTGCACTGATTCTGTCGAACGATGGAGGAATAAGAGTCTGTCCTAGGCGCGCAGCCTTCCTGCGGCTGCAGAACTGATGCCCATTCAGCCCCGGAGCTTTATTTCAGTGCTGATGGGAAGACCTCCGAGGCTGCCTGGTCCAGCCTCCCTCTTAGATTCCACCACATCAATCAAGATAACCATGGATGTTGGTCGTGCTCTTGTGCTAAGTGAGGGTGAGCTAAGTATTTTAATGAGCCACCCAACAAACCAAATAGAGGAAAGTGGTCCTGAATATAGAACCGCTTTGTGTCTTTGAAGCCATTTGTTTTAGTGAGAAGGACACATCAGAGAATTTCTGACTCTGAGATGAAAAACATACGAGTCTGGCCTCACCTGTCAGTCATCATTTCGGAATGGTGACAGTTTTACATGGACAAATGGCTTGGAACAGATGGGACAAATCCTGATGTGGAGAAATTCACATGATGATTACCCTGTATTACCCTGATTAAATCTGCTCACTCGCACTCATCTGTAATGAGCAGTCATTAAAAGAGACAATACTAAATATTCTGGAGGTAACTGACAGGCGGAAAGGGTTGCTTATTTATATTCAAATCATTCAGCTCCTCCAAAGAAAGTGCGATTTTGTTTCACATGCAGTTAGATTGACATTGGCAAGCTTCTCACCAGGTAGAAGGCTATAATGATCATCTTTCTGCTTTCCAGTGGAACATGGACATTTACTTTGGGATTAGAGTCACCGTGAAAGTGAGCGATAGTTTTAATACCTTTCCCAAGTGGGTCTTCCCACTTCAGCATCAAGGGAACAATTCCTGCTTTAAGGAATGTGCATCTGTATTAACATTATTGTATATTTAATAAGACTGTTCAAATGAGAAAGAAATAGACTCTGGGCAGACCAAGGCAGACATCCTTTCTGAACCATCCCTGTAGAACAGCTCAGCCCTTGGAAAGCCTGTATGGAATTTACTCCATCTAAAATTCACAACATTTTGGTTAAAAAGCTTCAGACACTTTCAGACCAATAATTCTTTAAATCCATTCGTTTGCTTCTCTCCACTTAAATTTGCAGTTGATCTTTAGGACTAAAATTTTTGTCTTTAATATTCAGGTCACTCCCAGATGCGTGTCCCTTCTCTGCTCTATTTATCCTGATAATATATTTCTGTGCTTTTTCTTCCTCCTCTCAATGTTCTGAAATTTACTTGCATTGCAGCAAATAGAATAATGGAGCCATGTAATACATTGAATTTAAATCTTACACGTAAAGAGTGCTTTACAAGCAAGAATCCCTTGTTAGTTACAATGAGGAAAGGGATGCTGCCCTTATATCACTCAAGTAATCGCTGGTTCTCACGTTTTGTCTTCAGCTCTGAACTGAGCTAGTGAATTTCAAATCCTTCCATGCCTCTTCCCTCCTTTCTCTCTTCCTCTCTCCCTCCTTCTCTCCATACATGTCAACACATATTTATTGGGTCTGTTATGGACTAGGCACTATTTTAAGCATAGAGCATGGACTAATGAACAAGACAGACAATGTCTCTGTCATCTTGGACATTACATCTCAGTGGGGAAGAGGATAATTGAGCAAATAAAGAAATAAATACTTCCAGGTAATGCAGAGAGAGGTGCACTTTTTAGGGAGCATGGTCAGGGAAGGCAGACTCCTCCAGAGAGGAGGTGATACCTGAAAAGAGAACTGAGTGAGAAGGAATCGTCTATGGATATCGAGGGGATGAGCATTCCAAGTGGAGAAGGCAGGAGACAGCGATGCCCCCTTGAATCAAAAAAAGAGCTTGAAGTGTTCTAGAGAAAAAGAAGTCCAAACGTTGTGGTGCATGGAATGGCAGGAGCAAAGGGAAGAGCACAAGGAGAGGAGGACAGAGGGGCGTGCATGGGCCACGGTGAGGGCTAGGTTACATCCTCAGCGTGATGGGAAACCATTGCAAAGTTTGTGTGAGTGTATGCGGTTTTGTTTTTTTTTTTTTTGGAGGGGGGTGTTATAATCAGATCTATGTTCTAAAACATAATATTTATGCAGACCGCTCTAGAAAAAGAAAAGAGAAGAAAAAGGAAAAGAAAAACATTTACTCTGGAGGACAGACTCAGGGCTCAGCAAAAAGCTGGAGTGGGAGCAGAAAGACCAGTCTGAAGGCTGTTGTAGTACTCTAGGCAAGGGATGCTGTTGCCTCAGATTAGATGGTAGAAGAGGGTGGAAAGAAATGTCTGGATTTGAAACCCCAACAGGGACTTCGGATGGTTTTGTTAGGGTGAGTAAGGGAAAGAGAGAAATCAAGAATACTTTGGGGTTGTTGGCATGTCCCACTGGTGAGCAATGGTGCCATTTTTGAAGAAGGGAAGACTGGGGGGGGCAGTTAAAATCAAGAGCTCTAGGGCAGGCATTTTCGGTCTGAGATGCCTACTCCAGGAATAAGTGTTACTAAGCAGTGGGTGATAAAATTGCAGTTTCAGGGGAGCCACAAGGGCTAGAACTACACACATGGAGTTTACTTGTTTGTGGATGACATTTAAAGCCACGAGACCGGACAAGATTATGCAGGGAAGAGATTGCCAACTGTAGTGTCCGCGCTCTGTAAATAAGAAATTATCTGTGTGCTCACATCACTCTTACTGTCCTGTCTGATGCCATCTCTCTGGGGATGGAAGCCTAATGAGAGCAGAGTACGTGAGTTGACACTTGCATCCCTGAAACCAACCTTACCAGTCATGGGAGCCTAATCTCATTATATATGGCTGATTCTATTTGCTGTTTAATTTGGAAATATCATTCCTTTTTTCCCAGGGAAGATTGGTCTGGAGATTTTCCTGGTGCTATTTTTGATCAATTTGATTATCCATGTTATGCTAGACTTATCAAAAAGTTGTTAAGCTTTTCTTATTTTCTATGCACCAGAACAATTTAAATTACATGGGAATTATCTGTTTCTTGGGGAATGGAAAGAATTCGCAGTGAAAGAATCTGAAGCCAGAGGCTTTGGGGAAAGGGCAGAATCCTTACCATTTGTTTAGCACTTAAAATGCGAAACAATTGACAGACGCAGTATCAATTTGCCTTCTTGACGACTCTATGAAATCAACATTATCTCTACCTTACAGATTATTAAATTGAGGCGCACAGAAGATTGGAAATTGCCCAAAGACATGTAGTTAAAAAGTAGCATTTCCAAGATGTGGACCCAAATCTGTTATTAAATACTATTTGTGTCCGTAAACATTCAGCGTCACTGCCTTCCAGGCTAACACTCAGTGTTAGTGAAAATGCCTTTGAGTGGTTTAGGCATGAAGGTTGGACAACTGCTGCTTTTGCTCTGCCTGGCATTCCTTCCCTCCTCTTTACCCTGACTTTCTTTGGAGGGACTACCCCCCACCCCCTGCCCACTCTATCCTTGTTTATGTCTCTTATTTGGGGCTGTCCTCATCTCTAAACCCAAGAAGTACATGACCATGTGTAACAGTTAACAAACCCACTCACCTGGCCAGGAGAGGTCCATTCAGGGATGAGCATGAGGTCCAAATTCGTCAAGTCAGAATGAATCCCAGAATTTTTGATAGAGCAGGCTGGGCGAAATGACCCTCTCTGTCAGAAATAGGATGTTTGACTGAAGCTGCTGGCAGCCATCTTGCCACCATGAGGGGGGACATAAACCTGCCTAAGAATGGATTCTCCACAATGAACATCAGTGCCCAGAGAAGAGAGAGCAAGATGGGTGTTCACAACTTGTCAGCCGCCCCCAGAGTCAGCCCTCGTATATTGTTGGCCTTGACATTTAAATGAACTTTTAAGTTCCCAGTTTTTGCTGAAGCAAGCTTGATATGAGTTTTTCTCACACTGGGTGTACTATAATATAATAGCTGTGGGCTATATAGAAAAGCAGAGATGTGCTTTTCATTTTTAAAATTTTGGAATTGGAGCCAGGGAAGTGACTTTCCTACAGCCGGTCGTTTAGTGATATACCTAGGTTCCAAGCCTGTCATCTCTAAATTAGAGTTGAGTGCTCTATTCACTAAATACACAGTTTTTTCAAACATATTTGTAGGAGAGTTGTTTCGAAAAATACAAAATTCTTTTTTGGGGTTTCCCTACACATTTAATGATTCCTTCCCCATCACAAACTCACTCAAACCACTCAGGTTTATTGTGCTATAGGAAGAGTTTACAAACTATGAGGTTACCATATGGATATCAGTTTTATTCACTCCACACTGCATAGACTGTCCCTGGCATTGAACGCTGAATGGCTATACTTTGTCCAAAGGATGCTTGGTCCCATAGACTTTAATCTGCCTAGGTGTATATGTTGGTTGCAACCATCGGGTTGGACACATGGATGAAGATGGTGCATATGTGGTCTTGAAACCCATAGCGCCCTTTCTGCCCTGGTCTAATTTTGAATGGTTCCCTTTTAACATAGGAGCTGAGACTCTTTTTCCTGCTCCACAAAGAAAGGATACTACTTAGGAATTACAATGAGATGGTAGGACTGGGCATTCTGGGTTTTCATGCAAAAAGGCTTGTTTCTCCTTCTCCCCCTCAAGACAGGCTTCTCCAGACATAATTTTGTCGACTTCTAGAAGACCCAGTTTGGTGCTTCTTGCTTTGTTTCCCCAGCAGCTGGGAGTAGGCTTCAGGGTCTCCCATGTCATGTGCTTTGGGGACACTGGCCCATCCCCTGCATCCAAGAAGAAACATATATGTGTGGATATATATGGTGATACTCTAGAAACATCTGCTGAGTGAACAACAATGAAAAAAAATGAACAAAGCTTCTCAGCTTTAGGAAGGTGTTGCTAGTTAGGCTTTAGTATTACATCATCTTTGTAATGTTTTTCCTCTGGCAGAGAATATTATTCCATCTACCCACCATATTCTAGCATCTACCTGTTGTGAAAATTTTTACACAAATGAGTGGAATGATGGATAAGACCTGTGACTAGGAAATAGAGTAAATCTCACTGATTTATAGGGAGTGAAAATAAAAACGTGAACTTGACTTTCTGAATTCAATACAGTAAGTCCCCTACATACAAACGAGTTCTGTTCCAAGAGTGAGTTCGTAAGCCCAATTTTTCGTAAGTCCAACAGAGTTAGACTAGGTACCCAACTAATGCAATTGGCTATATAGTGCTGTACTGTAATAGGTTTATAATACTTTTCACACAAATAATACATAAAAACTAACACAAGAAAATAAAGAAAGCATTTTTAATCTTACAGTACAGTACCTTGAAAAGTACAGTTTTTATAGCTGCTTTTACGCTTGCTTCCAGACATACTGGGCTTGAGATAAAGATACTGTACTACTCTACTCTATACAGTACTGTACCATAAAGCACACAAAAGCACAACCACTTGTAGAGGACGCACGCATGTGACTACCTACGGCAGACACGTGAAATAACATGTGATTGGACATGAGAATCCACGTTCGCATCTTTGAAAGTCGGTTAACTTGAAGGTTCATATGTAGGGGACTTTTTGTACAGTAAACTTAATACAGAACCACATCCTATCAGATCTGCAAAGGATGTTAGTGCTTATTTGTACCAACTCCTTATTGTATGAAGAAAGAGGAAGCAGAATCCCAGAAGAGATACACAATCCCCTGTCACTTGTTCCAGGGAATAGTCAGATTTTATTCTAGAAGAGGGGGTATTGTGGATTTACTTCTTCTAGGTATGACTAGTGCAGCCTTCTGGGAGCAGGATGCAATAATGGTGGGACATTCGTGGATGGGACTGGTGGCTATGGTCCTTCCCAGGCATGACTAAGTACCATGTTCTGGGGGAGAGATATGCAAACCTCCCATACATGCACCTGTATCCCACCAATGTTGACTGCAAAGTATAGACACAAGAATTAGCGGTCTTTTCTCAAAATGTGAGAACAAAAAAGAACACTTAACAATGGTACCCAAGGCTCTTCAGTCATTCATAGATTAAAATGGTCCAATGTAATTTAAATTGCAAGGTGACATATTAGAAATGGAAACCCAAAGGCAATCTTTCATTATAATTTTCTATAGTCATTAATACTCATCCTTGTACATTTAAGGCTCCCTAAATACATAATAAATGATGATAGAGAATTTTCATTTTATGACATATTATCCTTCCTCAATTACCCACCAATCTGAATGTTGTCTTGTTATAGTTAAATCGATAATACCAATTTTTTAAAATCTACTCTTCCTGCTGGGCATGAAACATGTTTTATGTAATCATAGATTCTGCCGTAGCAGAGGAGATTTGGGGAATGTTTACAATTAAGCAATCAACAGCAGCATTTTTGTTACGTTCAGGGGACTCTGTTTTTTCTTTTTCTAGTTATGTCTTAACACAGTGATTTACAAGACTTACTTCCTCCTAAGAATTCACACAATCATGAAAAAAGCAATCTTGGCTTTAAAAGCAGGATGAGATCAAATATACTCCAAAAGTAATTGTTGTCAGAGATACTCTGAATGCATCATGCTTTGATCTAAAAGAGAAAGAGAGAAAGTAAATATGACCATGGGTACACAGTGGTAGAAGTGGGGGAGGAGGGGAGAATAGCAGGACACCTGAGAGAAAAACATGATCTTAACTGTGTGGACAGTTAGTTTACGCAGCTCAAATCTTATGTGTTGACCCAGATTGTCGGGAACAGACATGTAGACCTCATTTAGTTTCTAACCACTTTTAAAACTGAATTATGCAACCTACTTTCTTGCCTTTTCCCCCCTTAATCTATCAGATCTACAGTAGAGGTGATCTGCATCACCTGCATCATGTGGGGGGGTGGGCAGTTAAGTGTGACAGGAAGAGGCCAGAACCACACCCTCTGTAAGGTTAGATGAAGTTCCCACACACTGGGCCGTGGGGGACATGGTGGGTACCCTGAGCAGAAGCAGAGCCCACCTACTTGCACTAGGTCTCCATCAGCCCCATAATGGCTATTACTGGAGGGACAGTAGTGAGGAATGACACATTCTTTGCAAAACGGGGTCCTGCCAAAATGAAGACCTCAATTTCTTTTGACCCCTCTGCCCTTTTTTGCTGGGGATTTGTAGCATCATGTAGGAAGAATCTATAATAACGATCTACACCCAGTGACATCCAGCAAACATCTAGATTTCAAACCCAATTCAGCTGTAGTAAGGCCATCCACTCATGTAGAGGGAGGGAGAGGCATCAGTAGCAAAGCATCCTTGAAGGCTCTCCTCTCCAGCTTTTCTCCTCTGGAAAGCCTCTTCTCCATCAGTGCACTCCTGACTCGGATTTAAAACCCTTATGTTGTGGTTTTGAAAGTGAGTTTGTTGTGAGGTCCATAATTCCGCATTGCTAAAAGGGAGCTAGAAACGCCTGCTTAATTCTGAGGGTCGTCATTAAAAATGGACCTGACCAAAACAGTGTAGGAATGATTGTACAACTGAAAGCTATCTTAAAGATCCACTACTTCATTTAGCAAAGGTACCAAGCACCTTGGCACACCGAGATCTTTGACATTGCACTTATTTATTTGTCCATTGAACAAATACTTCCTGGGCACCTACAGCACGATGCATTTATTCATGTGTGTCTTTAGCAATGTCTGGAAGCAGCAGAATGATTGAGTTAATATATCTACTCAAAAAACTGTTTGCAGAAACAGACTGACAGACATGTGGTTGCCAAAGGGGAGGGGGTGGGGGATGGATAGATCGGGAGTTTGGGATTAGCAGATGCAAACTGTTGTATACAGAATGGATAAATAACAAGGTCCTGCCATATAGCACAGGGAACTATATTCAATATCCTATGATAAACCATAATGGAAAAGAATATGAAAAAAAAAGTATAACTGAATCACCTTGCTATATAGCAGAAATTAACATATTATAAATCAACTATACTTCAATAAAATCAATTAAAAACCAAATAAAAAGCTGTTCACAATTGCATTTGAAATAAGTTATTTGCCACTGTTTTCTTTTGGAGGCCATAATATGACAAATGTAACATAGGGAAGTATAGTTAACACGAGTTGGGAGTGTTTGCAAAAGATCTGTGCAGGAGCTTGCTGCCTTCAATGCTGTACCCTCAGTGTAGTGTCTCAGGGATGATCAAGCTACATCTTATCTTTCCAAACTATTCCTGGCTGATACCTCTCTGGAATGCAACTTTATCAGCTTCTATTTTCCCAGTTTCCTATAATTCAATCAAAAGTCAGCAGTCACATGTCCTAGGGCAAGTTCTACCTCAAATATGGATTTTTAATGAGACACAAATATGCACTTGCAGTTTCCAGCAAGTTATTCTGCACTATGCAAAAGTGTATTAAAAGTGGAGCCACCTTTACATTTGTTTTGCATTTGTGATTGAAGAGGTCAAAACATGTAAACCGCATCCACTCTTGTCGATACCTTCAAGCAAAAGAAAATTTTACTAAAGTCAAGTTAGATTCACGAGCAACAGCACAGCTAACATCCCTTCTTTTGGAGAAAAGGCTGCATTTTTTAAAAAAAATAATAGGGATTTATGTTTTCTCTAAAACTGAAAATACTTAACAAATGTGCCTGCTTGTTTTAAACCAGGTATAAAAGCCTGCATATAAATATGCAATTAAAAAGCAAACTTAATTATAAGCAGTTTACCACCCAAACAGGGATAGGTATGCAGTCTGCAATTGGTGCTGGAAATTTTCATATGAAAAGTAAAATTAGTAATAGAGGAATAAAAGACATTTAGTGATTTGCAAGGAGGTGTTTTAGAGACAGCCAATTCTTACCCAAGATCTACAAATAAAGAGTATATCTGTAAAAAACTTTGTATTTTCTAAGTAAGATGATAGAAAAAAAAATCTGCCCTAACACAGCTACAAAATTTTCATCTTATTATGTATATGTTGGATTTATTTATGGCTGCTTCACCACAGGAAACTTTTCTCCAGATGAAAGAAATCAGATTTAAAAAAATATCAACAACAGTGTTTGCCCCTGAAAATACTGAACACAAAATGGGGGGAAAGGAGCAGGGGAAGCAAAATAACAATTGCATGTGTGTGGTGCGTGTCCCATGTACTCCTGGCCGTGTGGAGTGGATGGACCACACTGGCACTTCTACAGCATTGCCTGGTTCCTCTATGGAGCTCCAGATCTGACACGATGGGGATAATGTGACTTTATGCCTCTGGTTTTGCATGGGTTTTTGTCACATGTGGTGCACCCCATACCAGGATGGACACTGTGGTATGCAGGTGTTGCCACCAGGGTAGCCTTAGTTTAACATGCTTGGAACACCCTTGCATAGCCACACGATTCAGGCCCTCTCCTAATTCAGGTCAAATGTCACCTCATCAAAATGGCCTTATCTGATTTCCCGACCCCACACCATCATCACTCTTCACCCCCTTCCCCTGTTTCAGTCTCCTTTTCTTTGCTAATGCTTATCACTATCGAACATACTAACTTTCATTATCTGTTCCTCTCCATAGAATCTAAAATTCCATTAGCGCAGAGAAAAATTTTGTTCACTGATGTATCCCCAGTAATTAGATAGTGCTTGATACTTATAGTAGGTGCTCAAAATTCTTTGGTGAATGAGCTCACAATTAAATGTTTAAAATAAAAATACATCTGTTCTTTAATGACGTTGTGGAAAGGTCCATTAGAGAATGCCACCTGCGGACTGGCTGGGAAATAATTCTTACAAGGCTACTGTTTGGAACATTTAGGAAATACCAAGACTTCTTCTTTGTTCTTCAGACACACTCAGAGTATGGAAAGTGTTAGAAGATACTGTGCTGTGCTGTGGAAAAATCCCCAGTGGAAAAATTGAACGTACTCCCTCATCAGACCCCATCAGCCGGATGCTCTAGGGTGATTGACTTGGCAGCCTGGGCGAGCGGCGCTGTTTCCAGTTTCATACATACATCTCTGAATTGACTCTTAATGTAGCTACTAGATTTAATTACCATAAATCTATGCAGAGACTTCCGTTTTAAATAATGGGGTCAATACTTATTCACACAGGTACTGGTGTGGAGGAAGGTAAGGTCTTGGGTTGGAGAAGGAGAGCCCCTTCAGAAATAGGCAGTAAACATTTCCAGAAGAGAAGTGTGAAATAATTCCAGTGTGTTACTTAATATCACCCAAGCTACTAAATTCTGATCTGATAAACAAGATAAACAGGGAAGTGATTCACATTCGTGAAGATTTTTCATCTTAATGTCGGTATATTTAATGGAGAAATCTCTAACAAATTTTAAAGCTTTCAGTTTTTTAAAGATTAAACCCAAACCCCAAATTTTATGAATATATGTATAATATAAATGCAGGTGAATTTATCACTCATTCCATTTGAGTGAGTGCAGGCCAGCTCTGCGTAGATATCGGTCTTTCTTAAGCAGCCCTGGTGAGGGTTCGAGAATGATGAACACTCCGGAGGCCAGGAGCCAACTTAGGATCCACAGGAGGTAAGGCTGGAGCTTGGCATCCCCTTCCTCCCCAGCCACTCCCCCCAAGCCCCTCAAGCCACTCCTCCAAGCTCCTCTAGCCTCTTCCCCCAAAGCCCCTCTAGCCGCTTCCCCCCAAGCCCCTCTAGCCACTCCCCCATGCCCCTCTAGCCACTCCCCCCAAGCCCCTCTACCTACTCCCCTCTGCCTCAGCTCCAGAGCACCTAGGATGGTGTTTTGTGCTCATCTCAGCCTATCGATAACCAGCCCTTGTGGTTCTTATGATTGCAAGACAACTTTCAGCAATAACCATCAGGAAACTTTGGGAAAAAATAGAGGTTTTATTACTTATGAGAACTGGAAATTACACAACACACCTGGGACCACATAGCAGGGTCAAAAGGAGAGAGAGGCAGAGAGAGAAAAAGAGAAACGGGGCGGGGCGGGGGGGGAGGTTGAGGTGAGCCTGAGGTTCTGATTTTATTGGGGTCGAGGGTAGGGGTGTAGGGTTTCAAAGTTTCACTATTTATTGGGGAACTTAAAACATAAGAGAGGGAATTTATACAGCAGGAAGGGAAAAAAACCAAGTAGCCCAAATGGTCAGTTATGTAAATCCCCCAGGCTCTCTAAAGCAAAGGAGCCTGAGAGCGAGGAGGCAGCCTGCCCTCCCTCCAGTCCCGCGGCTGCGATTGTGTTTACTCGAATTAGCCCACTTTGCAGGGGGATGCCTCAGCACCGAAGCTCAAGTCAGGCACTTATGTTACAAAAACGGGAAAAGCCAGCGGCTGTTAGAGCTGACACTATATAGATGGGAGAGCTGTCTAGAGGCGGGCACGAGCCTCTAGTTACTGGGCTTCCGTATTCCCATCTGTACCAGCGGTGCTTGCCGGTCAGGTTTCTGGACCATCTCGTCTATAAACTTGATCTGATCCTCCTAGTGACTAGCACCATAAGAGTCACTTCACTTGAACGTCAGGAGGAAGTTTCGAGGTCAGTTGCTGAATCTTCATATCAAAATGTGGCTTAATTGAAATAATATGTATAGTCACGTGACTGCAGACAATCGTTCTAAGGCCGCCGGTGGGACTGAGCGTGTAGACCTCATAGCCCCATAGCTCTCTGCTCCCCATAAGAAATATCCTTCCTACAAAATTCTGACTGCTGGGATTGTTACTGATCTTATCATATTGCTATCCTGCACGATGTCTCTGTAGCAGAGACCCGCAGTTCCCAGGAATATCTGAGACCCCCTCTTCCTCGGACACAGCTGGACTCCATTTCCCAGTGTCCCTTGTGTGAGGTGTCTCCCTGTGATGTCATTCAGGCCAGTGGAATGTGACCAGGACGGATATGGGCCCATCCGAGGTCTGACCTGTAAAAGCTATCCAAGCGCTATCCTCAACCTCTTCTTCTTTACCTGGCTGAATAGAGAGAACTCCAAAAAGCCAGAGGAAGGTGCGGCCGCACGATGGAAGCATCCCCCCGAATGACTGCGTGGAGCAGTCACCCCACCACTGCCGCCTGCCCCCTTTAAAAAAAAAAAAAAGATGAGTGAGAAATAAACTTGTATTGCACTGAACCATCCAAATTTCGGGATTTCACATAACATAACGTCTTCTTCTAGGCTCCTCCCCATTGTACCATGTGTCAAAATTTTCTTCCTTTTAAAGGCTGAATGATACTCTGCTGTGTGTATAGACCACATTTTATCTGTTCCTCCATTGCTTTCACTGTTTAGCCATTGTGAATAACGCTGCTATAAACATGGGTGTGCAGAGACCTGGTCTTGTCCTTGCTTTCCATTCTTTGGGGATTTTACCGAGACGTGGAATTGCTGGATCATAGGATAGTTCTATTTTTCATATTTTGAAGAACTACCAGACTGTCCTCAACAGCAGCTGCACCATTTTATATTCCCACAACGTGGCACAAGGGTTCCAATTTCTCCACATCCGCACTAACTCTCTTTTCTGTTTGGATTCCCTAGGACCTTAACCTCCAGCACACAGAAAGGAAAGAAACAATATGCTATTGCATCAATTACTGTCTTAAATTTTAATCAGTGTCACTGAAAGTTAGTCCCCAAATAAGAACTATTCCCGAATATTCAAATGTTCTTTCCTTGATGTGAGCTGCAACTGCTCTTTCTCCCCCAAACCAGGCTTCATGGTCCTGTGGGGACTTCTAAGCATGAAGAAAGGTTGCAGGTAGCACTGTGGTTAGTCAGGGATCTCCGGGAACAACTTGCTCCGCCAGTGGGTGATGTCCAGCAAGGTCTGGATCTGACAGCTCAGCTAGGCAGTTTTGATTGTATGTGCCTTGAGAGTATTGTACCCTCATCTGGAACAAACTCACAAGAAATGCAGTTCCCCTCCAAAAATAGATTCCAGACAGTTGAGAATTTTTAAAATTACTTTCCTTAGTAATTTCTATGGTGCCTGAAGTTCAACTCGGTATGGAATTCAAAACAAAATCAAAAATCTTTCCTGCATTTGCTGTGTAGAAATAGCACCTAATGCTTTAAAAAAGAATATTTTTTATTATACACATATATACACTACTATATACAAAATAGGTAATCAACAAGGACCTACTGTATAGCACAGGGAACTCTACTCCATATTCTGTAACAGCCTATATGGGAAAAGAATCTGAAAAAGAATAGATATATGTATATGTATAACTAAATCAATTTGCTGTACACCTGAAACTAACACTACACAACTAAATCCACTGTACTGGAGTATGATTATAAATCAACCATACTGCAATATAAAATAAAAGTTAAAAAAAAAAAAAAAGATGGCCGGCATCCCTCTTGCAGGAGTTCCAGCAAGAAGAAAAGGAAAACCAAAGCAAAGGCAATTACCACAGAAGTTATAGAAAGTTTCCCTAAACGGCCAAAATTGAAATGGCCAGTTGCACGGTGACGGGGATGAATGGGGAAAGACCCTGCAACAGGGTACATCGCCATAAAATTTGGAACAAGGATAAATAGAAACTCCTAAAAAATTCCAAAGTTGGGGGAAGGGACAGATGATTTGAAAGAAATGAAAACTAGACTGGCATTAGTAACACTAGATGCTAGAAGTCAGAAGTATATAGGAGAAAGCCTGAGAAATGGAATTGCTGGCAAGAAACATATGAACTTTAAAAATTTTTATTGATGTTGCCAAAGTGTTCTCTCAAAATGCTTACCTAATTTACTTTCCCAAAACCAGTGTGGAAAAATACTCATTTCCCTGCATTCTCACCTATTCTGAACAACTATTGTCTTTTTAAATTTTTCTTTTGATTTAACTTCAGTCTGATAGATGATAATGATTGTTTTAATTCACATTTAGATGACTACTAGTGAGATTGAACATTACAAGATATTCGAGTGCTAAAATAATAATAATAATATTTTCAGTTATTATTCCCTTGGGCATAAATTTACAGATGGCTGGAATAATCTCTCTATTCTAGTCTCTATACCTCCATCACTCCTTGACTTATAAAAATCAAATTTTTAGGGAAATAATCCTAAACTTCAAGGAAGATTAAATGTATATTAAAAAAAGCAGGAAGCCTTTTGGAACAACAAAGACAAAAAAGTAAAAAGGGGTGACTTTCGCTATTGGATATTGAAATGTATTATGAAGCAACAGTGATTATAATGGAGCAACACTGACCTCAAAAAACCAGAGGATAAATGGATACCCCAGAAAAAGAAAAATGTGCATCAAACCATTTTGGTATTTAAAGCAGTGGAGAGATTATGGACTATTTGGTGAGTGTCATTGAGGTAAGTGGCTAAACCCCCAGGGAGACGTAAAGTCAGATTCCTATTCTCAGAATTTACCTGGAAATTACTGAAAGATGAAACAAGTGGTGACAGTGTGGAACAGCATGTCTTGTTGGTGGGAGTGAAAATCATATGGCTACTCTGCAAGACACATTGAACCTAAATGGGAAAAGAATGTGAAAAAGAATAGATGCATGTATATGCATACCTGAAGCACTTTGCTGTACACCTGAAACTAACACACCATTGTTAATCAAGTGTGCTCCAAAGTAAAATAAAAATTTTTAAAAAAAGGAAAAAAAGTGATGTGGCTACTCTGGAAAATAGTTTGTCAGCTTATTATAAAGTCAGACATACACATCATCAGTGATTCAGCAGTTTGACTCCTTTCTCTTCATTTACCAAGAGAAATAAAGCATATGTCCACAGAAAGATGTGTGCAAAGCATGTTCATTGCAGGCATTTTATAACAGCCAAAAACATGAAAGAAATCAAATGTCCACCAAGAGACACATGGATGAATTGATAACTACAGTGAAATACTGTCATGCAATGGATTACTGTTCAGAATTAAAAGGAACAAAGTACTGCCCTGTGCAACCACATGGGTGGGTATCAAAGACATTATGTTGAGTGGAAAGAGTACATACTGTGTGACAGTATTTACATGAAGTTCTAGAATAAGCAAAATGAGTCTCTGGTGTTAGAAATCAGAACAGTGGTGGTCTGTGGTCAGGGCACAGTGTGTGGAAAGAATTGACTAGTACAGAACAGGAGGGCATTTTCTGGAATGAGAGAAATATTCCACATCTACACCGTAGTGGTGGTTACGTGGTGCATAGATTTGTCAAAACTGATCTAACTACAAACCTCATCATATGACAGTTACATCTTAATAAAATTATTAAGTAGAGAAGGGTTAAATATTGAAGGGAAAGGTTAACAAATATGATTGCTTGATTTAGATTTCTCTGGGATCAAAAAAGAACATAAACAGTATTAAAAGATGAGTAACAACCAGAAAAAAAAAATCATTATGTATAAGAGATTGAGCAGATACTTTATTTTAGAAATAGAGCTCACAAAAAAAATTCCACTGAATGAACAAAAATTATAAAATAGACAATTTATTAAAGAAGTATATAGGCCCTAAACATTATTTTAAACGTGTGATTGACCAAAGGTTAATATATGTCTAAAAGTGTCCTTAGAAAATCAAAATACACCAAATACTTGGATGTTTAAGCAAAAGATATGAATAAACAGTTCACGAGGAAAAAAAAAAGTAGATAAATATGGCCAATAAGTATTAAAATATTCAACTTGTCTGAAATCAAGGAAATACAAATGAAAATAACTTGTCCTGACCTTGCCCTGCTTCCTCCTGCCACTGGAGTTTCCATTCGTCCTCCAGGACCAACATTTCCCAACTTGATGTCTGGGTAACTCCTATCAATCCTCGAGATCTCAATTCAGATGTCACTTCTTTGATAGTTTCTCCCAACTCTCAGTCCTGAGGAGGGACCCGAGCTCTGCAATGCTGTGCCACGCATGCTCCCTTGCAGGACATTCACCCTCCTGCACTTAAGGCGCAGCTTTCTTCTAACAATTGCTGTGATCGTAAGTTCTGTAAGGACAATGCTGGAGCCTGAGTGCCTCGGAAATACAGGTTCTTGGTCAATATTTCTTGAATGTTACACTGAATGATAGTGCTTTTTTAAATTGGGAAGCATTAAAATGGAGCAAAATATCCAGTGTTAGCAGACTTTTAAATTATGGCACTTTTACCCACTACTGGTAGAAGCATAAACAGATATAATTTTGGGGGGTGAGAAGTAATTTGGCAACATTTAATATAAGCCCTTAAAATGTTTTGTCCTCTTGATCTAGCAATTGAGCCTTTGAGAATATAGTCTAAGGAAATTATCAGATAGGTGTCCATGAATATTGGAACATGAGATTTCATTGCTTACTGGTTATAAGATGAAAAAATATTTTAAAAATACTTAAAGCAGTAATTAAATAAATCATTAGTTATAATAAAATGTAATTCAATAATTAAGTTACATGATAACCTACAATTATTGATGTTAAAAACTCATTCAAAATATGCTAAGTTTTAAAATTCAGTTAAAAAGAGAATTATAGTATAATCTAAACAGTTTAAAATATATGTACAGAAAAACCTGCAGAACCACACATCTAGAAAATTAATTGGCATTTTCTCCAGACAAAGGAATTATGGATGAATTTTTTTCCTTCTGCTAATCTGGTGTTTTTAAATTTTTATTTCAACTAATATGACTTATTTGTGTAATTTTAAAGAACTAAGGCATTAACCAAGTGCTTTGGAAGCTCTGTTATCTTTACAGAGATGGGCTTCACCTTGAAGTTCAGTCTCTCAGGATTGAAATCAAAAGCAGATGACTGAGATCCACTCTCTTCTCAAAAGTGTTATTTGCTTCTACTATAAATATTCCTGCTCTGATTGGTCTGAATGCTGGCCTACATGTTGCCTGATGTTACCCTAGCAGGATAAGAGACTGGGATAATGTTTAGGAATGAAGTTTCAAAGACAAGAGTGACCTTAAAAACCAACAGGCCTGCAGTGGTGAAGAGACATTCATCAGACATGTTCAATAGTGTGGTCCCGACCTTGGAGATGCAAGCCCATTTTTCCTGGTGCCACACCCAGGGCTCCTTGGCCTTCAATCACCACCATTCAAAGGCTGAACTCTCAGCAAATTGGAGCCAGTAAAGCAGACACTTCTATATTCTCTCTTTATCAGTCCCAGAAGGAAAGCAGTAATAATAGCAGACACCTAGCACGTGTTTCCTGTTTGCCAAGCACTGTTCAGAAGACACTTTGCCTGGGCTGACTTGGTTAACCCTTACAACAACCCTGGGAGGTAAGAACCATTATTAAACCCATTTTACAGATGAGAAACTTGAGTCTTAGAGAGGTTATAAGTAATTTCCCCAGAGTACCCAGTCTGCAGTGGAATAGCCAAAATTCTACTCAGTCTTGCCCTAGAATCCATGCTCTTAACCATTTGAGGCACAGAAGAATCATCTGAAAGATTCATTAAAACCATTTCCTGGACTCCGTCCTCAGAGAGTCTGATTCAATAGACCATGAACCCACCTGTCTGTCAAGCTCCCATGTGGTGCCCACGCTGCTGGTCTGAGACCCACATGCTGAGCAGCTCTGCAGACATGAAGGGTTGCAACAAAGTGCACCAGCTACTTTCTGGAATTAAATCTAGTAAACAATCAATAATGGATGAGTTACCCGTGGATCAAATTAATTTACCCCAAATGACTTCCTATTGATATAGCAGTAATTGGTAGCAAAGTTGGTTGATAATTCAACTGAAAAACTGTTACTTATTCAACTACATTGTGGCAAGTATGAGGTGATGCATTCTCCTGACAAGCCTGCTGGGAGTCCAGAGCAATGGAACACAGAGGGGTACCCTTTACTGTAAAACCGCTGTAACAGCACAACACGGACTTCTAATCACGAAAGCCTCATTTTTAGAAGTCAGGGAAGACACAGTATGAATACAGCATTCCACAAAGCCCTCATGCTCCCTTTGCTCTCGGTCTACATCTGTTTTTCCAGGAGAGGTTGCCTTGGATACAAGTATCCTTACACCAGCAAAGTCCATCCCCTGTGGCAAATTAGCAAATCGGCATTCAGATTTAATAAACCTGCCTGTTATTAATTTCCCTGCATGGCTCAAACCCCCAAAGTTTGATAAGCTCCGTGAAAACCAGCAAAACCAGTCCCTGGACTCTCAGATTGGACAGCGGAATCCAGACCTGTGGTGACCACAGTGGGGCACAGGGACCTCCTTGAACTCCTGCCCCAGAAAAAGGAGAGCATCCTCCTTGTTAAAGACATTGGGACTATGATGAGTGAGGCTGACTTCTGAAAGGTCACCTGGACTTCCCTAATTATGCTTAAGACTCAAGACCTAGACCAGCTGCCCTCTGGAAAGGATGACAGTACTGCATTTAATAATGATCTCAGGCTTAACCTTCCACTGCTTAGAACAATCAGTCAGGCCAGTAGCATGGGACTGGTTTCCTCCTGCCAGGAGGTCTCCCATCCCTGTGAGCACCCTGGAGAGCTACATGCTAGTGGCCAGTGGACAGAACCACATGACATCACTTGGCTCCCCCATCAGGTCTATCTTACCTGTAAGAATTCAGTGAGTGAGCATATACCTGGTGATGCTCTACGGCACAACCATCCAAAGCTATTAGAAGAGAAAATACATGACATGAACATTTTTCTAAGGGGTCAGGCCCAATAGAAGGTCTTCATTTTATATCACCCTGCCTCTGAACGAAATCCAAACAATGGCCCCAAATGAATTCCCTTGCTATTCGCTGTCTCCAATCACTTATGCTTACTGTGAAAGAGGAGGACTTCTCTGGGTCAGAACTATTCCCTGCAGAGTCAGGAGAGGAGGCTATGGGTCATCCTTCAGGTGGTCTTCTTCTGTAGTGAAGAGATTTAATCGTCAAGACTCAGATTCACCCTGAGCCTCAAATTCTCCAGTGAGTGTCTCAAGACTGGGGAGTGAAAAGCACTAAGCATTCATCTACGAAGGAGTTCCTGCATAGTAGGAGGTAGTAAAACATGCTTTTTAAGAATAAATAAAAGGTATTATGGAAAAGTCAGAAATATTTCTAAACGAAGTGACAAAAAACTTCCTTACACAGAATATGCCCTAGCGTTCACCGAGGGCCCCAGATATCCTAATCCATTCCCCAAACTGCCCAGCCTGGGAAGTGAGATCCAGTGGTCATGAGGTCGTTAAGACCTACACCTCTAATCATCTATGTCTCTCTGTAGGCTGTGAGGGGCTGAATGATGCCACATCCTTGGCAACAATGCCCATGTCCTGATCCCTGGGACCTGTGAATATGTCACCTTATGTGGCAAAATGGACTTTACAGATATCATTAAGGGACATACCTGGAGATGGGAAAGTTATCCTGATTATCTGAGTGGGTCCAATCTAGTTGCACGAGTTAAAATTGGAAGAGGAAGGCAGGGGAGTGAGCCAGAGAAATGGGAGCATGAGGAGGGTCTAGAGGTAGGGACAGTGTGCAAAGATCTGAGAGAGGCCTCTAGGAGGTAAAGGCAGCTCCTACTGACAGCCAGCAAGGAATGGGTCCTCAGTCCTACAACCCCTAGGAACTGAATTATGCCAGCGTCTGAATGTACAAGGGAATGGGTTCTTCCCTAGAGCCTCCAGAAAGAAACTCAACCTGCTGCCACCTGGATCACAGCCCATTGAGACCCACACTGGACTTCTGACCTCAAGAACTGGAAGATAATAGATGTGTGTAGTTTTAATCCATGTCTTTGTGGTTATTAGTTATAGTAGCAATAGAAAATGAATACATAGTTTTCATGCACTTCCTTTTTAATTAAAACCATTCCAATAGCTAAGACATGGAAGCAACCTAAATGTCCATCGACAGATGAATGGATAAAGAAGATGTGGTACATATATACAATGGAACATTACTCAGCCATAAAAACAAATGTTACTCAGCCATAAAAAAAGAATGATAATGCCATTTGCAGCAACATGGAAAGACCTAGAGATTATCATACCAAGCTAAGTAAGTCAGATAAAGACAAATATCATATGATATCACATATATGTGGAATCTAAAAAATGATACAAATGAACTTATTTACAAAACAGAAATAGACTCACAGACATAGAAAACATACTTACAGTTACCAATTGGGAAGGGTGGGGAGGAATACATAAGGAATTTGGGATTAAAATATACACACTACTGTATATAAAATAACCAACAAGGACTTACTGTATAGTACAGGGAACTATCTTATGCTAACTTATAATGCAAAAAATCTGAAAAAAGAATATGTATTTATATACATATATATGGAAAACTGAATCACTTTGTTTTACACTTGAAACTAACACAACATTGTAAATTAACTATATTTCAATTAAAAAAAAACTTTCCACTTTAACCAATCCTATTCTTCACAGTTGAAGAATCTAATCAGCCTGAACTCTAGTTCTGTCTTGTAAAGCAATCCTCTTTCTCAGTTGAGATAATTTAGAAAAGTTTTTATAATTTTTATATTTTTTATATTAAAAGCATCAGTGGATTTCCATGCTGCATTTATTTAGCCCAAGTGATTCCAGCTTGACTAATCACAGCAGTGTCAGCTAAGAATGATGTAATCCTCAACTCCAAAAGGAGAATGGATGCTATCTTTCCTGACCCTGAAGGTGGTCTCAATCATGTCTGGCAATGACTGCGTAGCATATTCTGGAATGCATCAGGACGAAGAGGGAAAAACAAAGATACGGATCTTCTAACCTCACAATCTGGTTTTAATATCATTTGTCTGCAGAAGAATCAACTATTAGAGAATGATTTCCTGAAGTCCAAATTTTAAGACCCCTTTAATCTATCCATCTGCTAAGATTATCTGATAGAAATGAGGGAAATTTCAGTGGACACATGAATTTCTTTATTTATAAAATAAAAATTGAATCGCAACGTTCTTGACCCAGTCTGCTGATAAGAATTACTTTGACGTGTACACATTAGTGCGTATGTATATGTATATACGTAATGTGTGCACAGATTTATACTATACACACACATTGATACATACGTGTTTGTGTATATATAACATGTACACATTTATATTACACGCACACACTTAACTACACACACGCATTAATCAGGATAAGCTCGTTTAAGCTCCATCTGTTATCCATTGCCACATACACACTACACAACATTAGTGCCTCAAAAAAAACCAAAATTGTATTCACTCACAGTTCTGTGGGCCAGTGCTTTGGATTGGGCTCAGCTGGCAGTTCTTCTGTGAGTTTTGCCTGGGGTCACCCATGTGGTTCAGTCTTCTGTGGCCCATCCTGGGCTGAATGGTCCAAGGCATGTCTATTCACATATTTGGAGGAGGATGCTGGCTGTCAGTCAGGTCCCTCTCTGCACATGGTCCCTCTCTATAGACGCTGGCTACACAGGGTGGTCCGAAGGCAGCAGGGAGGTCAAGCAGGAGTTCCAAGGCCTCTAGAGGCCTTTGCTGGGAACTCTCCCAGTGTTACTTCTCAGTCTATTGACCAAAGCAAGTCACAACCTCAACCCAGTTTTTGGGGGTGGAGAAAGGAAATATACCCCGTGATGTGAAGAGCAACAACTCACACTGCAAAGAGGATGGAGGAATTTACGGCTAGTTTCATAATCTACTATTACCCCCAAATCTCAATGATTTATTTTTACTAACGCTGGATGTCCATGGTGGTCTGCTAGGGGCTCTGCTCCACGTTATTCCTCATAAAGAAGTGCAGGGTGCTGGATTTCTTCCGCTGTGCAGAGAACGCTGGGTTGGTTATCATAGGTGAGGGGCAGATAGCAGTGATGTGTCTTGCAGGCAATTAAAAGCTTCTCTCCAGGAGGGACATGAGTCACTCTCAACCAGTCACCGTCCAAGGCCGCACCTGACCTCAGAGGAGTGGGAGACAAAGTCTTTATCATGTGCCTAGAAAGAGGGGAACTCAAATATGAGCAAACATATATGCTTATAAGCATCACAACATATATGCACACACACGTACGCACACACACCGTCAATCTGTTACGTTCACACAGACATCTCACACGTTTGGAAGTACCCAGAATGCTATCAGTGTTCTGGAAATTATATCCTCTAACTATATATTGTTAAGAAAGAAAAACAAGATTGTTAGTATTTTTGTCATTTGCATAAGAAATTTTGGTAGGAAGACTAATTCTTTCTTGGTTGTTCCAGAAATAGTGATGTAAATGAAATTTACTTGTCAATACCCAACTACCTTTGATCAGACGTGGAAGGATTTTATCCTCAATCTGACTAAAAAGGTATTCTGCCATTTTGTAGTTATGCCCTTGGACATAGAGGTGGGGATTTCAAGCTGTGGTAGTTCACGTGTTCCCAAATACTCAGGCTTTTTCTCCTTCTGAGCCCTGCTTAGCCCCCATCCATTTAAAATTAAATGTCATGTGACTTGATTTGGCCAATGAAATTCCCCTTTATCTTTGCATATGATTCTATTACATTACAAAGAACTATTACAAATACTATCTCATAACAAAATTATCAAGATGATTGGAAATTAGCTTGCTCTCATGCAAACTTTGCTAAGTAAAAATGATTCTATGAGGGTGAGTCAAAAATTATCCACACTCTAGTTATATTAAAACTTCTGTAAATTCTACGGCCAGAGTGTGGACAATTTTTGACTCACTCTTGTACAAACAACATATGTGCTTAAAAAAAAAAAGGCAAAACAAATAATATTGAATCACCATAACCAACAGTTGGAATTGCTGGACCCAAATAATGGTAATACATTTAAAAAATTGGAAAAAGGGTAGAAAATAGGTTAATTTTTTTCACTGTTTTTTTCTTAGTATTTTCTTATTTTTTATGTTGGAATCTTTTTAGGTGTGGATTGATGTAGGAGGAGACGTTTATAAATTCTAGTTGCCTATAATGCTCAACTTTTTTTAGGGATTTAATCTTTTTTTACCTTCTAAGAATGAGCTTTTCTGTTCATGTAGAAGATTATCCTGATATTTACCTCAAATCCAAACTAGAGAATTTTTTTTAACTTAAAATACTACCCACATAAATTTGCCACATTGGGCTTGCTTTCTTTTTCCTCATATAATTCCACATTTATTTAAGAAGGTATATGCTATTTCTCAATAGGTTTTAAGTAACAGTCCCTCTAGTGATTTGAATGTCCAACCCCAGAAAATATATTTCCAAGTCCTACCCCTCAGGACCTGTGAATATCAGGATTTGGATTAAGATTCTTTGCAAGTGTAATTGAGTTGAGAATCTTGAGATGAGATCACAAATCCAATAACTTGTGTCCTGATAAGAGACAGAAGGGAAGAGGAAAAGGCCATGTTAAGATGGAGGCCAAGATTGGAATGATGTATCTACAAGCCAAGGAAACCAAGGACTGCCAGCTGCACCAGAAGCCAGGAGAAAGGTAAGGAAAGATTCTCCCTCAGAGCCTCCAGCAGAGACCAAAACTGCCAACACCTTGATTTCAGACTTCTCACCTTCAGAACTGTGGGAGAATAAATTTCCATTGTTTTAAGCCACCCAGTTAGGGGTGACTGGTTGTGGCAGTCCTAGGAACCTAATAAGACCCTCCATGTCACTCAGGATTGCCTTCCCTCTTTCATATATATATGTATACTTATATTTGGCATTTCCCAACAAGGCAGCAGAACCATAATCTCTGAATTAATGCTGTTTAAAATCTCAGGGATTTCATTTCACAAGGCTTCCTTTGACTTCTATAGAAAAGTGATGGTTACCACAACACATACACCAGGTGTCAATCACAGATGTGAACGTGCATGTTGTGCTTCACATAGAAACTTTTTAGCTCTCATTTGCACATGCAGAGTAAATGGTATGGAGTTGAAATAAAAACGAGCCCTGTGTTGGTCCTGCCTCTGACAGTTGGCTGTATGAACATATGGGCTATAAACCACTGTATATATTCTATACTGATTTCCATTTTTTTCCCACTTCTATTTTATTTTCCAGGATTGAAAGTTGCCTCTGAAAGATGCCACAGTCTGAGATCTGTCTATTAAAATGCAAATTCATACTTCTGCACAACAAGTGATAGATTTGGGTAAACTGTAGAGTTTTCTCCTCTCAATTCTTTACTAGTTTAATTTTAACTTGCATTGTCTATCAAAACTCAGCCTATCTCTCAAAGTTCAGTTAAAGTTCCACTTGCCTCATTCAGTTTCTCTGTTTCACTCTTCACTCTTAAAATCTATTTTTTATACCTGTGAAATGCAGCCACCTTTATTGAACTCTTACTAAGTTTCTGGTGCTAAGCCAGACTGTTATGTAATGATTTCATTTAGTCTTCAAAGAACACACTTACCATAAGCCCCTCCTTACAGGTGAGAAAACCAACTCATCAGGGTTCAGGAACCTGTCTGAGGTTATTGTATTAGTGCGCTATTGCTGTGTAACAAAGTTCCACAAACTTAGCAGCTTGGAACACCAATTTATTTTTCTCATGTGATAATAAGATTTATTTTTTAAGAACTTTTATTGAGATAAAGTTAACAGATAATAAACTGCATATATTTAGACTGTACAATTTGGTATTTTTTTTCTTATTAGTAATGTATATATAGCAATCCCAATTTCCCAATTCATTCCCCCCAAACCCTCCCTGCTTTCCCCACTGGGGAAACACCAATTTATTATTTCACTATTCTTTGGTCAGAAGTCCAACACAGCAGGACTGGTTACTCTGCTCAGAATCCTACAAGGCTAAAATCAAGGTGTTGGCCAGGCTGTGTTCCTTTCGGGAGGCTCTCTGGAAGACTCTGCTTCCAAGCTCAGGCCCATTGTTGGCAGAATTCAGTTCCTTGCAGTTGGAGAACCAAAGTCCTCATTTCCTTGACACTTGGCCTCCTCCATCTTCATGTCAGCAATAGCACATCAAATACTCCTCATACTTTGAATCTCTTCAACTTCCTCTCCTGCCTCTTCTTTTAAGGTCTCCTGGGATTACATTGAGCCCTCCTAGATAATCTCTCTATTTTAAGCTCAACTGATTAGTACTCCTAATTACATTTCAAAGTCCCCTCTCTGTGTATGGTAACATATTCATGGGTGTGGTATCTCATCATTTTCAGTCCTGGAGTTTAGGATAGGAATGTTCTTAGGGCCATAATTCTACCTACCCATATTTTTCACAGCTCATAAGGGACAGACCAAATCTGTTTTATTCTTTGACCTATGTCCTGCTTCCTCCTTAAACTCACCTTAACCTAAGCCTGAGCTGTGGAAACACAAACAGTAAAATCTGAGGATGCTAGTGAGATGGTAGAGTGTAATGTCTAAAGCCACAGGATTCTGGAGTCCTGTCTGGAGTCAAATCCTCAGTCCCCTCATCTGTAGAATGGGTATAATATCAATATCCACATCTAAGGTTTGTTATGAGAATTAAGTGACAATATTTGTAAAAGGCTGAGAACATTGCCTGGCATATGGCAAACATTGTAGAAGTGATTTTAAATAAATAAAAATAAGTGAACATAAGGCAAGAGAAAGAAAGAGACAGAGAGGACAGCAGTTGAGAAGTGATTTTTCCCATTTTATTACACCATAATTGTTTACATAACTTGTTTAAAAGTTAAAGTATTTGTGATTATAACACTGCCCTACTTTTCAGCTAATACTGTAAAGTGTATCTTCACCAAGTTTCAATCTACTTTTGGGGGTAAGGAATATGATTTCTATGCATTAGATACTCACTAATCACTTGGGGAGTTGAAATGGATTCAGGAAAATTATATAAAAGGGACTTTATGATTTTTTTTAATGTTGCCTATTTCCAGACAATTTATTAGGTGGGAAAATAATTGTAAAAAATATTTTTCTGTTCTTAAAAAAGTTTCATTTTAAAAAGGACTTGGGGAGAGTTTTACTTATTGAAGCAATTGCTCTGAGAGCAAAATCACAACATAATTAATAAATAGTTAAAACAATCTCTGTGACTAAAAGACCCTTGCTATAAATATGGTGTTATAGCTGACTTATCGGCAGATGTCCTTCATGGTCGACTTTGATGTATAATATGAAGGTATTTACAAAGCTTGCATCTTCCTTAAAATGTCATGTCCCCCGGCTGACCAAAGCTATGGAAACTGCTCTTAAGATCTAACAAAATATCTTTGTTAATATTCATGATATCTGGGAGGGATAAAATTATTCATAATCTATTCCTTTCTAGGCACTGATGTTTAGAAAAAAACAGGTTTTTCCCAATGAAATTATACTTTATATTTGCATACTGGCATTTTTAGAGTATAAATAAACTGGTAAAACCTTAACACTAAATAAGAGGAGAATAAAAATATTACGCGTCTTCAACTTGCTAGAGAGTGAAAAAATGGAGACAATATCTTGATCAGCAGATGACGGGGAAGAGGAAAGGGAAACAGGAAACAAAATGGAAGAAAGCAGAACTAATGTGGTGGGAGGCAAGTTTCCCACTGCAGGACTAAGAATTTACAGGTAAGCACAGGGAGGAGCTAGAATAATGCATATGGTACTGGATTAGAGATGGAGACATGAGTATGAACTTATGTTTAGCCTGATACAGGTGTAAATTGTTACATACAGAAATATTTATAGATATGTATATACATGAATGTTAGTATATATACTCATTTACTTCCTTTTTCTATCAGCTGAGAGAGCCTAAGAAAAACAACACCCCAGGAGCAATGAGCACCACTAGTACCCAAATCTTGGTACCTGATACCATCTTACCATAGAAGGAATTAAGGCTCCTTGGAGAAATGGCTAGTTCTTGAAGTGGAGCGGGGAAAACACAAGATGAGCCTGGAGCATCTTGTAGTCCCAGATATGAGAAAGTACCAAGAGGAAAACTCCACATGATGGGTTATGTCAATAAGACACAGGTGCTACTCGAAGACTTCCCAATAAACAGAGCTGGACAACGTGAACAGCAAAATTAATAAGATAGCATTGGATTATAATCTGAAGTATAAAACAAATATTCATGAGTCTGTACTGATATAAATGATTGAATAAATTTGTAAATGGGAAGAAGAGACCAATCTCCCATGCAGAATATTTCCAAATAATTTATGTAGATACTCAGTCCCCAAGGAGAAGGACATAACTTCTCTTCCTTACATGTGAATAGTGCATGGTAACTACCTCCCGAAGAGCACAGTGGGAAAGGGAGGTGGGGGGAGAGTAACTTTACTGTAGAGAAACTTGACTAATACCACCTCAGCCAGGTGATCAAGGTCAACAACAACAGACATAAGTCTTGTGGATATTGTGTACCCTCAATATTATGGGATGAAAATGGCGCTTTCCCTCTGTGGTCTTTCTCTGAGTAGCCCATAATCCTGGTCTTACCAGAATAAAAATTTCAGATAAATCCCAGTATAAGAGCAGCCCACAAAATATCTGACCAGTACTGCTCAGAACTGTCAAAGTCATCAAAAATAAGGAAAATCTCAGGAACAGGCAGAACACGAAGAGAAACCTAAGAAGGCATAATAACTGAATCTAATGTGGTATTCTGGATAGGATCCTGGAACAAAAACAAAAAGACAAAATGTACAAATGAAGGAAATATGGGTAAAGTATGGATTTTAATAATTGATAATATATCAGTATTGGTTAATTAATTAACCAATGCACTATACTAGTGTAAGATGTTATTAGTAGGGGAAGATGAATATGGGGAATATGGGGATCCTCTATAATATGTTCTCAATTTTTCTGTAAATTTAAAACTGTTGTAAAAATTAAAGTCTATTAAAGTTTTAGATTAGATCATGAAAATTTCCTTTAAGTTCTTTAATATCCCCAATCACTTGCAGGATAAAATCAAAATTAATCCATCAGTGCTAATCCACCCTTAGCCCTGAATTCCATCCCTTATTTTCTCCGCTCTCCAACACACGCTTCGTTTCATAGCTGTGGGAGCTTCTTGTGGTTCAGGAACAACCAACCAAACAAACAAACAAAAACCAAAGACAAACAAAACAACGACACCAACAACAAAAAGTCACTCCCTTCTCCCTTCCGCAATTCCTCACCTTTGGAAATTCCGTTACTCCAGATCTTTTCTGACAAATGGCTCATGTTTGAAGATTCAGTTTAGTTGTTGCCGGCCCACCCCCACTCCAGAGAAGTCTTCCCTGGCCTTTCCAACATGAATTGAGTGGATGCACCGTCTCTGAGCACCTGGTCTGCTAGGGAGTGTAATTTCCTCTACAGCCTTGCTGCTCACTACTCAGTGTGGTCCATGGGCCAACAGCATAGGAATCACATGGGAGCTCATTAAAAATGCAGGATCTCACCTCACCCTAAGCCTACAAAATCAGCATCTGCCCTTTAACAAGATCTCCAGATGATTTGTAGCCGTATTACAGTTGGAAATGCTTCTCCCCAAGCCCTTCACATGTGGTTCTCTGAATTTTTTTAATTGTCTGTTTCTTTGCCAAGTTATGAACTCACTGAGGATGGGGCCATGTTTCATTTGTTTTTTCTTTATCTCCAACATTATCACAGCATCTGGGACATTCATGGGAACAGAACTGAATTAATGACTGTCTCAAGGACACATTAAATGAGAGGCTGTATTAGAAAGTTATATAAGTTTTATAGGTTAATACCTAACACTCCATTTATCCTTGCCAAAATTTAGGAACCTCTAAGAGAGAGGCAAAGGGTCAGGCAGATGATGTACAAAACATCAAATTTATTGCTGATAAAGCTGATCTGAGAGAGCGTGGCTTTGCTCTACAGCTAGGCAGCTTCTTTATACCTTGCCCAGAATTAAGCAGACATAAAGTTTATCCAAGCTTCCCCTTGGTGGGTGGGGATCTGCTATTGTACGGTGTAGAGGCACAGATCTGTATTGTGTTCTCTCCAGGCAGAGTCCAAAGAGTGGAAACAGAAGTGCCTGCTCAACCTGGCCAGGGTCTTCTCTCTAATTCTCAGGCAGCCTTGTGCCCTCCCTCCTGTAGTGGATAGTTATTAGGTTACCCTGATGAAGTGACAAGCACCGCTACCCACAGTGGGAAATTCAGAGGAAAAGAGGAATGAACAGGGATTAAGGGAGAAAACAGAAACATAACACATGAACTAAGATCTTGAAGAACTAAAAATTTCAAAGTGAAGATCGTGCAACTGACATGCATACAGAATTCCAGAAGGCTTGACTTGGCTGAATTTTGCTTTCTTTAGGAGGAGACCCTCACACCTGCTCCACCGTGAACCAAACTAGATCTGAACTGTCTCCATGTGGTTTCCAGGTGGGCCAAGGGCTGTCTAAAATGACTGGCTCAGCATCCAGCCCCAACTAGTCACACCAAACTGAAGGGAATGGGGGTCACCATTGTTCCACTTCTTCCAGGGGCTCACTTTCCAAAATCTCTTCCTCTATTGACTGGGAAGTTACATAATATGGCATATAATGGCATCTTTAATCCATTTAATAAGGATGAACTCTAACCAACCAACAACCAACAGTAATAGGTTGAATTTTGAGAAGATCAGGGACAGGCAAAAATCCTTGAATGTAGTCAAATACAAAACTACAAGGGCTCAGAGCCACGTCATTTGAAGTATTATTTATTCTTTGCTTTTTTGTTTACCATTGGACACAAAATCTGTATTTTCCCCTAAAATCTTTGGATAATATGGATTATAGTATCATATTATTATAAAAATATAATATTATAATGTCATGTTATTATCACCCTCAATCAGGCAGAATACCATGTCCTGTAAGCCTCCAAGTCTCTTTGGAAAGGCTTTTACATAATGATTTAAGACTCATATATATGCTACCCTAAAAAATTAAGATGATGATACTCACTAGTCACATACATTAAAAAACACACACTACAGTTTGACAGCCACAGTTTTAGAAGGTTCAAATACTGACATAATCATGCTGAGTCCGCCTGAGGCACAAGGGCTTTTAAACACAACTCAGCAAACCATTCTGATGCTCAGGCAAACATCCAGTGGTGGTTTCCCCTAGTTCTTTTAGAAAGAAATTGATGTTAGGAATATAGGATGTAAGTGCTTAGAATTCATGACCATATACCTCTAGCTACTGCCCCTGGCAGACATTACTAATTGATCACAGCAGTCTTCTGACTCAATCTAGATGGAGACTTTTCAACCCAGAGCTCAAGGCAGCCACGATTAATTGATTGGAGTGTGCACATGAAATAAAAGCTATCTGATATTCCACAGCTCGGACATTCTTCTTTCACACCCTCTTCTCCCCAAACAGAGCTACGTGTGCATGCCTCAGCAGCTTCTGCTTTTGCTGTGATCTTTTCAGAATGTCAGCTCAAGCTCTATGTGCCTTTTGTCATGTTGTCAGCATCTAGCCAAGTGTGTGGCATATTTTTGTTACAAGCTTAGAAGAATAGGTCAAGGGTGGTGCCAAAAACTCAAATAGGGACTAGGGGAGAAGAGCAGGTCTGGGCAAAGCCCAGAACAAGTTCAGTTTGAATTGAGTCTGAAGTTTTGGTAGGACATCCCTGTCACCCTCCTCTGCTGCAATCTAGACCGCAGAGGACAGAAACTTTGGAGGGTTCAAAACCAGCTCTGCAGCTCATACATGTCCAGACTGTATTTGCTGAAAGTAGGGTGAATTCACAAGACATATTCACGAGGCCTTGGCATGTGTGGGTCTGGAGAGCAAAGGCAAACTGGATCTGCACCAGCAGTATGAGAGGCATCAAGGTAAAGTTCACAGGCAAGTCTATGGGGAGCGGGGCCTATAACATAACCTGGTAATGTTTATTCTCTCCTGATGAAAGCACTAGAGAGCAGTTTTACCATTTAAGCAATCAAAGTGGGGACTATAAGAAAAAAGTGCTCTTTGAAATGGATTAACTGACCACACAATACAACCTTACAGAAGCATAGAAAACACCTCATCTCAACTAAAATATGTCAAGGAAAAGCACTTTTGGAGTGCTAAAAATACAATAATTAATATTTATGTATTATGTTTATAATATAGTTATAGTATAGTATATATAGTTATATTTATAGTATTATATAATATATAGTAATATATAGTATAATATTTATAGTACTCTGTTACAGTATCACATTGTATAGTATTGTACTATGTTATATCATAAATATACTTATAAAAATGCAACTGGACAAAATGTCCCTTGGAAATCAAGTACACTGGAACCACAAGCCCGCTGGGATCAGTCACATGTTTAACAACTGGGCTGAAGTCTGGGCATACTCGTTTTGTTGTTATATATTAGTATCAGATCTTGTGGGACTGTGTATCATGCCCATGCAAACCACCTGGCCAGAGCTGATGGCTATTGATAAATGACATATTCCAGTATAATTCACGCTACGTGGTGCCAAGGAGGAAGCCTAATTATTTCTACAAAATTATTTTTAAGAAAAGCATAGTGCATTATACTGTGTACAGAATGAAATATTGTTACTTAATGTAGGCAAACTTTACCCAGATAACACCATTTTGATTGTATCTTTTAAACTGCAACTGAATAAATCCGTTTCATAGAATCTTCAATCCCTAGAGTTATTTTTCAGCACCTCAAAAACAGATAACTGTCCTGAATGCCAGAGTGTCATCAGGAAGACAAAGCTGTTGCCACTGGGAAAAAATCTGAAAAAATTCTTCTTCTTGAGGAAAGAAAAAAGAACTTTGATCCAGCCGTCCTCACTGTTATTGCTGGGCATTTCCCGGAGACTAGATCACCAGAGGGGAGATCTGGCCCCTGGTGAACTTCTTCCTAGGGGTCATTAATCCTGAGAAATGCCTTGGGACTTTGCTTTGTCATGTAATTAATCAACACACAAGACCTGGAGTGTGACGTTCACGTCCTACTCTTGTTTATTTACAAGAAAGAAGGGAGATGGAAGGAAGGAAGGAAGGAAAGGGGAAGGGGGGGAGGGAGGAAGAAAATAAGAGTGAAGAAAAGAAATGATCCGAAAGTCCAACATAGGAAATGGCCAAATAAATAACATTATATTCATGTGCTAGAAACTATTTGACTGGGAAAATTCGCTTTTCAAAAAACGATGTTATGGAGAAATTCTCCTAATGAAATAACATTTTTTTAAAAATTTATTTATTTTATTTTTTATTTATTGGCTACATTCAGTCTTTGTTGCTGCGTGCAGGCTTTCTGCAGTTGTGGACAGCCAGGGCTACTCTTCATTGCAGAGCAGGGACTTCTCAGTGCGGTGGCTTCTCTTGCTATGGAGCACAGGCTCTAGGCACACGGGTTTCAGTAGCTGTGGCACGTGGGCTCAATAGTTGTGGCTCTCGGGCTCTAGAGTGTAGGATCAGTAGTTGTGGCACACGGGTTTAGTTGCTCCCCGGCATGTGGGATCTCCCCAGATGAGGGCTCCAACCCATGTCCTCTGCATTGACAGGTGGATTCTTAACCACTGCGCCACCAGGGAAGCCCAATGATAACTTTCTAAAAGTAGAATTTATAGTAGTATATACTAAAAAATTCCAATTTTATTTTAATATGTTAGCTACCATAAAATGAAACTAAATATTAATAGTAATGACACCTTGGTAATAGTTTAATGGATTATTTTTATTTCCTTCCACCTATTTTTCTGTATTTGTTGTTCTTCTGTATTACCCTTCAGATTGTAATAGCATACTTTTTAAAAAGTAAAATAACAAATGTTAAATGTTTTTTAAATATCTAGTTATCTTTTGCGAGTGTGTTTCAAACATAAAATATTCAACAAAATATTTATTTCTTTATATTTTTTAAATAAATTTATTTATCTACTTATTGGCTGTGTTGGGTCTTCATTACTGCATGCGGGCTTTCACTAGTTGCAGGGAGAGGTGGCTACTCTTTGTCGTGATGCATTGTGAGGGCTTCTCATTGTGGTGGCTTCTCTTGTTGTGGAGCATGGGCTCTAGGTGCCCAGGCTTCAGTAGTTGTGGCATGTGGGCTCAGTAGCTGTGGCACATGGGCTTCGTTGCTCCGCGGCATGTGGGATCTTCCCGGACCAGGGACTGAACCTGTGTCTTCTGCATTGGCAGGCAGAGTCTTAATCACTGCTCCACCAGGGAAGTCCTCAACAAAACTTTTAAGTTGTGATGTTTCTTTTATAGACAACAGGAAGATAACGAGTCATTAACATATAATTCAAACATATGTCCTAATATATGATGTATTTTAATAAGGAGTCATTAACTTACGGTGCATTTTAAATAAAAACCACAGAGAAAAGGGGGCTCGGTTTGGTGTGTCTATTTACAGAGTGTAGCATATCTAACGATCTTTCAGAAGCTAGCATGTTATGATGTAACAGTACATCCTGGGTAATGAGTCTTAAAAGCATAAATATCTACAGGCCCCAGAGAATTCTATCCATGGTTTTGTTGCTTGTACTAAACTATCGCCAGATGAAACAAGAGCCAGCGGTGAAAGGAGAAACATGGATGTTTTCACCCTACTTGGGAAAGGTTTTTGACTTTCAGGTGATGCTGGCATCTGTATACAGTTCTATTTTGTCATCCTCCTGCCAGTGAGAGTTCCATGAGAACTGTGTGATGAGACTGATGGACTGTGGTGGGGAGTAGAAGGGCCCGGCAAAGCACGCCCCAGCTCAGATGAAGGTTTAAGGATCCCAACATGGACCTCCTCTTTCTACTCTCTATTGTCCGACTCCCTTTAGCCAACAAAGAGTCACTGTGCCTGCAGCGTATGCCCCACCCCAGCATCTCCAAGGCCATGCACAGAGCAGGGCAGAAATGGTTGTCCGATGACAATTTCCGTGTTGCCAGCTCCATCCATGTAATTTCTCTAAAGCTTCAAGAAGGAAGAATTGGTGTTGCATCCTCCTTTGTGGCATTCTGAAGCAGCTGCAGATATGGCTGGCCTGCAGTAGGTCTTCAGTTAGCATTTGCTTTGTTTAACTCTAATTGAACAAGGCACTGAGGAATAGAAAATGCGAGCCCTTCTATCGATGAGAATCGATGGGGAATTTCGTGGGTAGCTTGGTGCTGGATGTGCCAAGTTTCAATCCAAAAAGGCACTTTGAGAAATCCCCAGAGTCACTGACATGGGAGAACAGACTCCTGCATAGAGGAAAAAAGTAACCAAAGACTTTTTTCAAAACAAAGCAGCAAATTAAGCATTACCCCATGCCTGGGAGATTTGAGTACCAGAAACCTCAGAACAAAGACATGATTTTTCATCCTATGCTTAGATAACTATGCTAAGTGATATTAATTTGCTATCAATAGAAATCTGGGAACCCTTTAAACCATTAATGGAGTGACCTTTACAAAGCTTTAATATTCTTACCATGGACGGAGGGTTGATTTATCACTTGTGTGGGTTAAATGACGTCTTATATTGGTATACGAAAATGTGTCTTTTTCAGAAATAGAGGAGTTCTAGAAGTCTACTAAATAAAGAATAACCTGTTGGGATTGTTTTTAAAAATAGAGATTCCCAAATATCTGTCAGAGATTCTGATTAAATCAGTCGAGACAAGGCTGGGATTTGCATTTTCGACAAGTACCATAGCTGAGTTGGATGCAGGTATTTCTTTTCCTTTCTTTTTTTTTAAATTGATTTTTATAGGCTTATAGTTGATTGAACAATGTTGTGTTAGTCTCAGGTGTACAGCAAAGTGAATCAGTTATACAAATACATATATCCAGTCTTTTTTAGATTCTTTTCCTATACAGGTCATTACAGAGTGTTGAGTAGAGTTCCCTGTGCTACAAGTAGGTCCTTATCAGTTATCTATTTTATATAGAGTAGCATGTATATGTCAATCCCAATCCCCCAATTTATCTCTACCCCCTTTCCCCTTGGTGACCATAAGTTTTCTACATCTGTAACTCTATTTCTGTTTTGTAAATAAGTTCACCTGTACCATTTTTTTTTTAGATCCACATATCATAAGATATTGCTTATATGCGGATGCAGGTACTTCTGATGTATGCTAAATAATGCAGACGCAGGAACGAGACAGACAGATTTTGGTGCCAAGTAGGTGCCCACCTCCACACACTTCTGGGAGCAGAGTGAGTCCCCTAGGTTCTGGGAGGCGCAGCGTCTGCGTCTTTATGATGGGGATCACATCCACCTCCGTGAAATGTTGAAAATGAGAAGATCCTTGTCCAGAGGATGCTCTGTGGGTCATGTCCCCACCCCCGCCGCATTCCAGAAGCCCCCTGTGTAACTACTCTGTAACAACTGTGGCTGTAGGAAGGCAAAGCAGGGAAAAAATGGAGAGACTGAGGGCCTTTCCCATCTTAGCAGCTTCATGCTTGGGGATGGGCTGCTTCAGTACCGGACACAAATCACTCAGAACTGGATACTGGGAAAAAGTGCTCAGCAAAGATGGACCTGACCGTCATCACATGGGCACCACTTGCACCTGCTGATACAAGGCATTTAAAAGCTTGAGCTAACTCAGGTGGCCCTGCAAGCTGTTCCAGGACCACTCGGAAGAGAGGACTCTCATTCCTGCCCATTTACTTACTTTTATCAAGTCTATTGCTCTGTTCTGGCCTGGCCAGTCTCCCTTCATCTATCTATCATCTATCTATCTATCATCTATCTATCTATCTATCTATCTATCTATCTATCTATCTATCTATCTATCATCTATCTATCTACTTATCTATCTATCATCATCTATCATCTATCTATTTATGCATCCTGTGACCTTTATTTTTGCCCATGAGCTCAATTAATCATTCCTGTAAAAATACCCAAATATGCAATGGACTCCAGATACCTAGAGGTGATCCTTCTCAAAGTGTGTTCCCTGGACCAGTAGTATCAGAATTACCTGGGAACATGTTAGAAATGCAAATTTGCAAGTTCCATCCCAGACTTACAGAATTTGAAGCTCTAAGAGTGTTTAATAAGCCATCCAGATAATTCTGATGCGTCTTCAAGACGGAAGGCCATTGCCATAGGGAGTTAACACCTACTATCATCCACTTAAATATACATATAATAGTAAGCTCTTTTCTAACAGTTGGAAAATTTCTCTCATTCTTTTGCTCCTTTGGTTCTCCCATAGGTTTTTATTGTAGCGTAATACATTTTTTAGGCTAGAGAATATTTTATGAATTTACCATATCATACTTTCTGGAAGAAATATAGATAGATAGGTAGAGAGAGAAAGAGAGAGAGAGAGAGAAATTATATTTTTAAAAACATCCTCAGTTTACAATTTTCTAAATATTAGATTTATTATGTTATAATTTCACATTACAATAAATAATTGAGAAAAACTACGTGATGCCGACTCTGATATTTTTCAACAAAAACAGAATATTATTACAAATTCACCTCCTAACGTGATGAGTGAGGGTCTTTTAATGCTCACATGTAGAATGAGCTAGGAGCCCTCATCAAGTTTATTCTCATTAAAGTCAAATGTTGAAAACTATGTATAAATAAGTAGATGGGAATAGAGTTTTGTTGAAATATTTTCACTCAATTCACTGAAATTTTTCTAAATTATGTGATCAGAACAACATAATAATATGCCATCAAAATTATCTTTAATAACCTAATCACATGACTAGGACCCTCTCTACATTGAGAGCAAAGAATTTGAACTTGCCTAACTGGTAAAAGAATTTGCTATTCTGTTATTAATATCTTATTGTAATTCCTGGAATACACTTTCCAAAAAAAAAAAAAATTGCTAAAATTTATCAAATGACTTTCCTGAAGAAGCAGTTTGTTTAATTTGATATACTCGTAAACATTTGGAAAGTAAGATTTTGTGGATTATATTATTGTATAATAATTTTAAAATAAAATGTCCAGGTCTGTGAGTTTAACTGCACAGCTTGTACACGGTCCAACTTAAGGGGATGACATTTGCAGAGACTCTAAGACAAGTGGCAGCCCTGGAGAGACACAGAGCAGTGGCCCTCCGATGCTTTTGCTTATCAGGTGCTTTGAATCTATTCTCATTAAAATTAAGGCCATAACTCAGCTTGTGGAAAATCGCCTTCATATTATCTAATTAGTCAAATGAGTCATTGTCAACCCAATCAAGTCAGCCTTAATTTCTGTCAGGGAAAAAAACAGTCTGACTTCATTTTCAATTAAAAGTGTTGATGTCTCCCTTGACCAAACATCTTACTTCTGAATTCCAAAATGGAGACGAAGAGTTAGATAAACAAGGCAGAGATGCCCGCTCAGGTTGCCGACTGCATGAAATAAGAAGCAACTGCCTTTATTTTGAACACCTTGGCCTCCATTGTGCTGGGACTCGTCCCCCTGAGCAAGCCATCCTCTGCCAACAATCAAGGAATAAAAGGGAGGTCATGAAAAAATGAACGAACAAAACCCTTCTCACTGCCTACTCTACCATACAGCTGAACTCAGACCCTTCAAAGCCAGGTTGACGCCTCTCTCTCTAACACCATGATTCACTCTTTCCAGAAATGCATGTAACCCCAGGAGATAACCCAGTCCTGGGGCAGGATGTGCGCTGCAGGGGGTTGAATGGTGTCCCCCAGAAGATATGTCCACATTCCAAACTCTGGGGCCTGGGAATGGGACCTTATTTGTAATTATGTTATGGAGCTCAAGATGAGCTCAACCTGGAATATGCTGGTGGTCCCTAATGTCTTTGGAAGAGACACGCAGAAGGAGACAGACACACAGGAAGCAGAAGGGAAAGCCACGTGAAGATGGAGGCAGAGATTGGAGGGATGCGGCCACAGATCAAGGAAAGCTGGAGCCACCAGATGCTGGAGGCAGGGAAGGATTCTCCACTAGAGACTCTGGGGGGAGCGTGGCCTTGCCGCACCTTGAGTTCTGACTTCAGGCTTCCAGAACTGTGAGAGAATACTTTCTGTTGTTGTAAGACACCCAGTTGTGGTACCTTGTCCCAGCAGCCCCAGGAAACAGTACACACAGACTTCAATTGACTGAGGCTTCCCATGCTCTTCCCAACTGTACGGAGCTTGCTGCCTCCAAGCTTCCGGGAAGCTTCCAGGGAGTGAGAAATGCGCCGTTAGTCTACGTTATAGATGATTATAAAAGGGGAAGGGAAAGTAATGCTGGCATGGCTACGGAGACGTGAACCAAAAGCATGTTGTATAGCCGACCAGCGTAGGCCAATATTCCAGTCAAAGACTAGGCAGGATGGCGGCACTTCAATGCTGATTACTTGGTGAAACAAAATGGGATGTCTGGTGCTTTCTTTGAGGCTTTGTCTTAGTTTCTGGTTCTACCAACAAGACTTATTCGATTTAGACATTTTTAAAAAATGTCTATAGAGTACCTACCCCTTAAAAACGAACCTGAGGTTCAGGTATGGGCAGATCAGATGATACTTTCCATGGCCCCTTCCCTGGGACTTGAATGCCTCAGGGCCATGGCTGGAGACACTCCCTGTAGACCATCCTTTGTCCATTGTTTGGGGTGAGTGGAATCTAAAATATGACACAAATGAACTTATCTATGAAACAGAAACAGAATCAGAGACTTAGAGAACAGACTGGGGTTGCCAAGGGGGAGGAGGTTGAGGGATGGATGGAGTGGGAGGTTGAGATTAGCAGATGTAAGCTTTTACATACAGGATGGATAAACAACAAGGTCCTACTGTAGAGCACAGAGAACTATATTCAATATCTTATGATAAACCATAATAAAAAATAATATTACAATAGCCAGGACATGGAAGCAACCTAAATGTCCATCAACAGATGAATGGATAAAAAAGATGTGGTATATATATACAATGGAATATTACTCAGGTGTAAAAAGCAATGAAACTGGGACATTTGTAGAGACATGGATGGACCTAGAGACTGTCATACAGAGTGAAGTGTGTCAGAAAGAGAAAAACAAATATCATGTATTAACACATATATGCAGACTAAAGAAAAATGGTACAAATCAACCAGTTTGCAAGGCAGAAATAGAGGCACAAATGTAGAGAACAAACATATGGACACCAAGTGGGGAAAGCAGGGAGGGTTGGGGGGGAATGAATTGGGAGATTGGGATACCAAATTGTACACTCTAAATATATGCCGTTTATTGTCTGTTAACTGTATCACAATAAAAGTTCTAATAAAAGAAAAAGAAAAAAAAAAGAATGTGTGTGTGTGTATATATATATATATAAAACTGAATCACTTTGTTGTACAGCAGTAATTAACACAACATTGTAAATCAACTATACTTCAATTAAAAAAAAGGAAGTCTGGTCTCTCTCCTCAGCCACTTTCTCAGCCTCATGAGGAGGAGCAGTGGCCTTGTACCTGGGCTTGTGTCCTTAGCTTCCACGTCACACTGAGCCCAGCTCCATTGATTATCAGAGCTTGTGTTTCTTCTCTGGTTGTCAAAGACACCAGCCTTCTAGGTGCCAAGCAGAGCACACCTGGACCCTGCCTCCAGCCAAGGGTTACCAATACCTCAACTCAGAGAAAAAAATATTGACATAGGGTTGCCTGAGAATCACAGACCACCCTTCCTCCAGACTGTTGATTCTTAAAAACTGGGGGTCGCTGTTCCAGAGCCTGCTGACCTTATGGACTTTCACTGACTACACACTCAATTTTTGCATCCAATTTTATGGGGGTTATAAGTGCATTCCTGTAAACCCCAATGATTCTAAATATTAAGCTTTTATTCTTGAATTAACCCAGACTATCAAAGACCCTAGTCACATAGTTTGGTTACCTGTGAAGATGCTCACACCAAACAGCATTTTGGTGCCACCTGCTTCCAAGAAGGGATACTGAGCCAGAGTGCAATTTTCAGTTGACCTGTGGTCCAGCTGTAGTGGACCCTGTCGCTCATGACATTACATTGTCTCCATGAAACAATGAGAGGATTGAAAAGAGCTATGCCTCCCTTGAATACAGTGTTTATATTGTGTGGATGCCAAGAATTACATGACGAAGCGTGTTCTCCTCTCTGTGTGACACGGAACTGGCTTTGAGGCTCACCTCTTTGTCCATAAACCTCACCCTGGCCCCATCCTACTTTTTTTTCTTCACCTCGACTTCTCACTTATTTTTAAAAACTTATTTACCAAGAAAGATGATGTTCACTGAGGATGTGTGAGACCCCTGTTAAAGGAAGTGTCATTTCTCTTGTCTGTGTGGACTTGTTGAATTCAGTAGCCGTTTCCCTCCCCTCCCCAACATTCCCCACAGAAGAGCTTTGAAAGGCTGCTCCCCATCAGTGGATGAGCCCCTGGGCTTGAGCAAAACACTCACACAGTTGATGGTGAATCAGAGATGGCTGTCTGCCTTCAGTCCCTCAAAGGAAAAATTATATAAACTTAAATACAGGTAGATACATTACACAATGACTATTTAAAACACTTGGCTTCTTTAGGCAATTTACAAAGCTTCCTCAAACCTTTTTCAACAGAGAGGCACCATAAAGAGGTGAATGCCTTTCTTATTTCCTCTTAGCTGTATCCCTTGCTCAGTGATAGTGTGATCTCTGTTCTGATGCTTTCTGTTGCCAAACTGAGTTTGCCGACTATATGGCCTTTTTAAAAAAATATATTTTATCACACAACCAGCAGTTAACCAATGTGTGGGTCCATTTGGAATTTGGTTTGTGTATAGTGTCAGCTATCATACAGCAGTTTGAAGAACACGGCCAGTTCTTTATTTTTTTTAACTTTTGTTGGAGTATAGTTGATTTACAATGTTGTGTTAGTTTCAGGTGTACAGCAAAGTGAATCACTCATACATATACGTATATCTACTCTTTTATTTCCTTAAGATTCTTTTCCTATATAGTCCATTACAGAGTATTTTTTTGAAGGTTTAAGAAAACAAAACTTTTATTTAGAAAGGCTGAAATAATTGTATGCTAATTTGAACAGGTAGGTTGTATAAGAAAATGCCATTCTTGATATCCTCCAAGAGTTGCATTCCATTATGTGTGCTCTGTTCTTTCTTCAGTGCTCTTAACTTCCAAGGGAGATGAGCAGGAATATGGCTTACTTCTTTCCCCTCAAATCATTCTCAGGCTCCAGACAACGAGCTAGACCTTTGAGCAAACAAGCAGGTAATTGGCAGTGGTACCTTTTAACTCTGGAAGCCTTCCAGGAGTATACAGGTACAAGCTGCTCCACTCTCAGCTCTTTCCAGGAGTTTGACCCTGAGCAGAGCAAGAGGCATTGTAAGAGAGATGAATACATCACCATCAGGACAACCTGCATCCACCCTGGGAGGCAGCTGAATTCCTTAGGATTGGTGATGAGATGCTGGGGCACCACCATAATGCTTGATCCATACAGGGATAGGTCTTGTCCCATCCTCCAACCTGTAAGCTCTTTTGAATTAAACCGCATTGTAACAAGAGATCTTTGCAATCCTTTAGCATTCGACGCGCGCCAGAACCCTGCAGACAAGAGGACATCAGGTCAGCACTAGGCTATCTCGCGTTACAGAGTATTGAGTAGAGCTCCCTGTGCTATACAGCAGGTCCATATTAGTTATCCATTTTATATATAGTAGTGTGTATATGTCAGTCCCACTCTCCCAATTTATCCCTCCCCCCGCCTTATCCCCTGGTAACTGTAAGTTTGTTTTCTATGTAACAGGGCCAGTTCTTATGCTCAAGAACAACTTAGAGTGTAATTCATTTTGACAGAATTAAGCGAGCTATTATAACTCAATAACCCTCACCCCCAAGATTCAACCACAGTCTATCTTCAAAGAAAATACTAGCTTTTTTATTTTTTTCCCCTGTGAGGCATCAATTTTAACAAAGCTATTCTAGCCATAGTTTTGCCACACAGGGAAACTGCTTCTTACTAATTCACAAGGGAAGATTTATAACTAATTAGGTCCCCTTTGCCAAAATTAAGACACAAATGAATCACAAAATCAATCCTTTTAAGTGTTGCGTCTAAGATGTTTGCAGCTGTTGACAACAAGAAAGCAGATGATAAATTCTAACAAGTGGAACAAACAAGTTTTTAGTTCATAAAAATATGGAAGAAATTAAGTTGAGATCAAAGGAAATTTAAGTAGTTGCAAATCAAACAAGAGATGAACCCAAAGTGACTTCTTGTCTTTAGCTTAAGGGCCACCAAACTAAGGCCTTGAAACTAATATTCTTCCAAGATAGAGGTAAAAAGAATAAGAAAGGGGATTGCGTTACCCTACCTATAAAATAAAATTTTTTTATTAATTTTGGCTTCCAACTTTTTAATAGGTGTCATTTAGCATTTGAAGTATATCACCTCTTCTTGCCACCTGTAAATCTATGAATGGAAAATGTTGAAGGGCCAATTTCTTTCTAATGGGTTTATGTTGCTTGATCTTAATTTTACATCTTTTTCTCTTATCTCATTTTTAAATACTGTTTTGTAAGTGATGATGTTTTGGTAGAAAGTGATGTCACTTACAACGTAAGCATTGAAGAGGATGGTATGCAAAAATTAACTTGAAAATTAATAAAACAATTATTCTTTAACTCTTTCTCACATATTAATTAGTTAGGTTAATTTTGATCATTAATATCCCATGGGAGTCATTCCAGAAATTTGCCTCTTTTTAGTGTCTGTCTCTAGAATTCGACTGAATTCTCAATTTTCCATCGTGTTACTTTACTAGTTCACCATTAAAGGACTTTTCTCAATTCCATGACATTGTTCAGAGTTTAATTCTTGTGCTCTGGGGGTAGACTAAGTAATATGTAAAATTATTTCTACTTCCAGTGCATGGCCAGCAATGTTGATTCTAGAGTTAAACTGTCTGGATTCAATCCCACCACTGTTTCCCTGCTGTGTGGCTTAGGGGGTTGATTCACCTCCCTGTGACCATTTCCTCATCTGAAAATAAGAGGGAATAAAATTATCTATTACACAGAGTATATTAAATAAAGCAATTCAGTAATTCATGCCTGCTGCTTAGGCAAGCTCTTAACAAAATCACTTCTGTCATTGCTGTTGTTACAGTAAGTAGCAGTGACATCATTATTGTTTTTGTTGTGTCGGTTTGTCACCTCACGATAGCCCTGAGAAAGCCTCAAGAAAGCCTCAATTCCTTTCTCAGTAAAACACCTTTGAAGATACAGGGGAATATGCCAGTAAACTAGATCTCCATCTGACAGAGTTACACTTCTATTTCCAGCATTTGGAAAATGTTTGCATCAACCCTGAGGCATATGGAACTGGTTTGAGATAAATTTGGGCCAAAGGAAAGTTTGTATGATCTTCCATATTCCCTACAGAATGAACTAAGGAGGGTGGGGGGAAGATCAACCTAGATGCTGGATATTGAAGCTGTAAAGGTCAACAGAACCTCCCTCTGAATGTCTAAAAAGCTGTGTGGTGCCCCCAAGGGGATGGAGAGTAAGGCCATGTGGAGCTCAGAGACTCAAACTTAGAGAAATAGCAGGTCTCCATGACTGCACCTGAGGATGACCACAGGAAGAAAAGACACTCATACCCAAGCAGCACCTGTGAGAAAGCCCCTCAGGATGAGCAGGGGGAATGTCATCTTGAAGGCGCAACCAGGGGACCTACCTCAGTCAAATATTTACCATAGCAATGGAAGCCTGATTCAGGATATAGAGTGTGAGGGAGACCAAGCAAGTAGGAAGCTGGAAGATGTCACCTCTGAGAAACAGCAAGGAGAAAAGCACAAAGAGAAAGACTTCAGTGAAAAAGACCCTGGATGAAATAAACAGATTACCTGAAAAACTTTCAAGTGAACTAAATAAAATATACACTGAAGAAAGTAATAAGCCACGATAATGAGGTAAAAAATAAAGTAATTATATAATGGATAAATTTAAGTGGGCTGCTGGCAGTGGAGAAGAAAGCAAATGCAAGACCAAAAGTAGTCATTTAATGACAATAATTTATTTTGAAAACCTCAGGAGGTATTACTAAAGGCAGAGGGAGAGTAGAACTTTTACGATTTTTCCTATTACTTGGTGGAGTCAAGGTAAAGTAGAGGTTTTAGTCTTACCTTTGAAAATAGGAGGTTAAACAACTTTTGAAAACACATCAAACTTTAAAATAGCCTATATAACCATTAAAATAAAATCAAAATCACAAGCTATAAACATAATAATGAGAATAATGAGACTAGACCATATAAAACATTAAAGCATACTGCTGAGTATATAATCAGAGGAAAGTTCACAGCTTTAAATGCTTTCATTACCAATGAGATAAAATAATGATAAGTGAACTAAGCAATTAACTAAGGAAGTTCAGAAGGAACAATAAATATGAAAAAGAAGGAGAAGAACAAGAAGGGAAAGCAAGAAGGAAAGGAGGAAGGAAAAGCAATTGCAATGGAAATAATTGAATTCAAATTCAATCTAAAAACTGCCTTAAAGAAAAATAGACCTCTTGAAACAAAAAAAGAGATGCAACACAAATAAATACTGCCAGGAAAATGAAAAGGGGAAATTGTCCCCCAAACACAGAAGGTTTCGTTCCAGTTGAAAGAATACTAGACTGTGGTGAAAGAAATAGAAGAAAACATGACAAAGGGAAAGATCCATTCATGGATTGGTAAAATTAATATTGTTAAAATGTCCACACTACTCAAAGATATCTAAGATTCAATTCAATATCAATCAAAATTCCACTGGCATTTTTAACAGAAATACAAAAAACAATCTTAAAATTCATATGGAAGCACAAAAGACCCCAAATAGTGAAAACGATCTTGAGAAAGAAGAACAAAGCTGGAGGCATCATACTTCCTGATTTCAAACTATACTGCAAAGCTCTAGTAATCAAAACAGTGTGGTACTGGCATAGACTTGTGGAAAAAACCAAAAGTCCGGAAATAAACCACATAGGCAGTCAACTAATATTTGACAGAAAGCCAAGAATACTCAGTGGGGATACCACATGCAGAAGAATGAAATTGGACCCCTATCTTATATCACTCACAAAAAATAATTTGAAATGGATTAAAGTCTTAAACATGAGATCTGAAACCATGGACTTCAAAAGAAAACATAAGATAAAAGCTTCCTTACATTGATCTTGGCAACAATATTTTGGATATGATACCAAAAGCACAAGAAACAAAAGCAAAAATAGACAAATGGGACTACATCAAACTGAAAAGCTTCTTCACAGAAAAAGAAACAACCAACAAGATGAAAAGACAACCCACTGAATGGAAGAAAGTATTTGCAAATCATATGCCTGATAATGAATTAATAATATTTAAGATATATAAAGAAGTCATACAACTTGACAGCAAAAAAAAATCCAATTAAAAAAAGAACAGAGGCTCTGAATAGATATTTTTCCAAAGAAGACCTACAGATAGCCAACAGGTACATAAAAATGATGCTCAACATCACTAATTATCAGGGAAATGCAAATCAAAATCATGATGTGATATCACTTTATACCTGTTGGAATGGCTATTGTCAAACAGATGAGATAAAGGAACATTGGTGAGGATACAGAAAAAAAGGGAATCCTTGTGCACGGTCAGTGGGAGTGTAAACTGATGCAGCCACTATGAAAGACTCTGTGGAGGTACCTCAAAAAATTAAAACTAGAACCAGAATATAATGCAGCAGCCCCACTTCTGGGCATATATCCAAATGAAATGAAAACAAGTTCTTGAAGAGATATCTACATACACATGTTCATTGCAGCATTATTCACATGATCCAAGATGTGGAAACAACCTAAGTGTCTATCAATGGATGCATGGATAAAGAAGATGTGTGTTTGCATATATAATGATAAATTATTCAGTCATGAGAAAAAAGGAAATCCTATCATTTGTGACAACAGGGATGGACCTTGAGGGCATCGTGCTAAGTGACATAAGTCAGACAGAGAAAGACAAATACCATATGACATCACTTATGTGTAGAATCTAAAGAAGACAAACTCATAGAAACAGAAGGTAGAATGTTGGTTCTGATAGACTGGGGGCAGGGTAAATGGGGAGATTTTGTTCAAGGGTGTAAACTTCCAGTTAAAAGATGAATAAGTTCTAGGGATCTAATACACAGCACAGCACGGTGATTGTAGTTAGCAATACTGTATTATATACTTGAAAGTTGCTAAGAGGGTAGATTTTAAATGTTATCACCACAAAAAGAAATGATAGTTATGTGACAAGATGATAACTATATGGTGTTAATTGATGATAGGTTGGTAATCACATAAATGGATCAAAGCAACATGCTTTACACAATGTTATATGTCAATTATATCTCAATAAAGCTAGACAAAGAATATGGCACATAATATCTAAAATAAAATTTAAGATTTTTAAAATAAATGGATTGTTTCTGAGGAAATACCATGCGTAATGTGTGTGTATTCTGAATGAAACAAAAGCTACAAAATAAAACAAAACACTACACACCATAAAGACTTTATAGCTATTTTACAGATGAGTTCTTTGAAACTTTAAAGAAAGAAGTAGCCACTATAATATGTAAATTATTCAGATAGAAAAATAGACAAAACTAGCCAGTTCATTTTATCAAGCCAGCAGAAGAGCATTAGACCAATGTGTAACAAATATACCACAAAATAAATGAAAACTCAAGTCTAATTGGAAATATGGATGTTAAATATAATTCAATTATACCCGAAAATAAAAGTATCTACCCCAGAGAAGAAGGTTGGCCCCACTAAAGCAAACTGTTTTAGTATTAGGAAATCTATTAATATAATTTTATCCATTAAGAGAACCAATATGAAAAATGAAGAATTCTGCTATCTGCCAAAAAGAAAAAAATTTTCATGAAATTTTAACACTATTTTAACACACACAAAAAAAAGCTCAGGTAATTACAAATAAAAGATTACTTTCATAATATGATTTTTTAAATTTTCAAATGAACAACTACCACACTTAATCTTTAAAATACTGAACACACTCTGGTTAAAATCAAGAACAAGAAAATCATTGCTGTTATTATTTTATATAATTCTGAAACTGATTTTTGCAATAAGATATGGAACAAAAATTAAAATGTAACCATTAGGAAGGATAAGATAAAAGTTATTACCAACTGCAAAAAAAGGAGATTTAAAAATCCAAGAAAATTGATTTAAAAAATCTCTGAGTTAAGAAGAAAACTCAATAAAGTTGACAAAAATTAATCTTAACCTCCGCCCCAAAAACATAAGTCTTAAAGGCAGGCATCTTGTTCTTAGCACATTCACAACATAAAGCATCAAGGAATAACTTTACTAAGGAAAGATAATGTTATTGTGAAAGACAAAATATTTTTTTAAAAAACTAAAGGAGCAACATGCTATGTTCTCAGATAAGTACATGATGAGTATTTTAATACGTCCATTTTCCTTCGTGAATACATAGTTCTAGTGGAATTCAAATCAAAATCCCAATAGAATTTTTTTTCTTGGAACTTGAAAAACATGATTCAAAATCTCTTGAAAGAATAAGCTTACACAAATAGCTTCGGTCTTCTTTATTAATAGTTTTCAAATGAATTATATTTGACTGCTACAGCAATATCATAAAATAAGATGCACACCACCTTTACATATTGTCAACATAATATCAAAATTGGAATCCTAAAATCCTGGTTAATCTATTTCAATGGTTGTACAAAAAGTGCCTCTCTGTAAAGTTGTAGTATTTTGTGTTGTTTTTAATAAACCTGAGACAAATTTTTCCATTGACTTACAAAGTTTAAAAATGTGCAGGAAAACATAAGAGGAAAGAGGTAGATACCCTCACAAATACTAGCACACCCGAGAATAAAATCAGCAGGTTTTATTTTAGCAACAATAACAACAAATTCTTAGTAATTACACCCTATGAAGGCAGAGAATATTCTGGAAACCCCAGTCCTCTTAAGTTTGTGAAATTCTTGTGAACACCAAAGTTAAGCGGCGAAATTGTATGCAGATACAGCCAGACATTACAGATTTCATGAAAGAATGTTATTTTTTTTAAAAAAGTTTTCAAAGAAAATGACTCTGTATATGTTCTTCCTCGGTGTCATGTTCCAAATGTGTTTGCCTATCCCTCCACATCTTAAGTGCACATAGGGAAAACGGAGTGACAGCCTGTTATTCTTTTTATAAGAAAGGAGTTCTACAATAAAGGAGACTTTCCTATTTAAAAACTAAGCTGACAATAGATCCCAGCTTACCACAGCGTATGTAACACCCAACTGGAAGAATTTCAAGAAAAATGTCAGATGGTTCAATAGGAAAGAATAGATTGAAATTAGGATCTCAAAGAGATGTCTGCATTCCTGTGCTCATCGCAGCACTATTCACAATAGCCAACATATGGAAACAACCCAAATGTCCATCATCAGTGCATGGATAAAGAGAATGGATAAAAGATAGATACTCACAATGGAATATTATTCAGTATTTAAAAAGAAGGAAATCCTGTCATAGTTGACAATACGGTTAAACCTGGAGGACATTATGCTAAGTGAAATAAGTTAGACACAGAGAAAAAAACACTGCATGATTCCACTTATATTAGGTAATTCAGAGAAGCAGAGAGTAGAATGGTGGTTGCTAGGGGCTGGTGGGGAGGGGGAAACAAGGAGGTTTTGTTCCTGGGTATAAACTTTCAGGTATGCGAGATGAGTAATTTCCAGAGCTCTAGTGTCTAACATAGTGCTTATAGTTAACAACACTGTACTGTAGACTTAAAAATTTTGTCAAGAGGGTACATCTCACGTTAAATGTTCTTACCACCAAAAAAAGTGGGGGAGGCAGGAAACTCTTAGAGGTAACAGACATGTTCATTACCTTGATTGTGGCGATGGTTTCGTGGGTGTGCCCATATGTCTAGATTCACCAAACTGTATACATTAAATATATGCAGTTTTGTGTATACCAGTTATATCTCAACAAGCTGTTTAAAAGGAAAATGATATAGGTAAACCATGAAATCAGTGAGAATAGACCAAGGAACGTAAAAATAAACTTGTTCTCACAGTCATCCTCAAACTATAGAATGAAAGTAATGATTAGAAGCATCTAGTTCATGTAAACATACTAGACCATCTACCGTGTAAGTCCAATCAGGGATGTAATAAACCCTGTGAACCTAAGTCCGGGTGATGAAGCTGAACATCCGTGAAACAAATTAGTTCCCTCCGAGGCGTTCATGCTCCTATTAATATGTAGCTAATGCAGCTTTCTGACTTCTAAGGATGATTTGCTCCTCTGGGGAAGAGTTATATGAGTTGAAATGATACAATCCTGTTTCATCACTTGTGCCTAGTGCCTTGAGCCACTACCAAATAACAGATTCACATCAAAAGCCAGAGTCAGATTCTATCACCAAAACTCACACGATCTTGGGGATTCTGTAATTGTTTCTTCTGGCATCTAAAACTCTGTCTCCAAACACACTTCCCCTGTGGACCTTCGTTACTCACGGGAAAGCCAAGGGCTCTGCTGTTTGGCCATACTTGTGGGGCAGCTTGATAGAACCCTGATGTGCTACAGGCCAACTGCCCCTCAGCCACCTCACCTTTCTTCTCTCTACAAGCCTATATTCTTTTAACTGAGACATGCTGTTTCTGATTCTTGATTACTTTGCCCTCTACAAAGACATTTTTAGCTAAAGGCCTATAACATCTTTGAAATAACAGTTCACTTTTTTCTTATATCGACATAGAGATAGCAGGGTCTCTGGACCATCATCAGCCAAAGGAAGAACCACAACTACGCATCTTTGATGGAAAAGAATTGAGCCTATTTCTTCCAAGTTCTTCAGAGGAAGATCGCCCATCATTTCTCTGATGATCTATTTTAGTATCTTTTAAACTCCAAAGAAATTCTGGTGTCTAACCTAATCCCAATGTGTGAAAAACAGAGTTTCACTCTGCCTTAAAAAAAGAAAACTAATCCATAAAATTCTGGACACAATGAAATTTTTTTCTCATCATTTGCACCACTGTCTTCTCGTCAAGATTCTAAGTGAGTTGATTTTAAAAATGACCCTGATTCAGAATCTAGCGTATGTTTCCGAACATTGAAATTGAATCATTCATCAGGTTCACAATTTGAAATAATGAGGTTTTTGGCCCAGAAACTATGTGTCTACTCTAGTTCTGTTATGAGTTCAATTTAACAAATAATGAAAATTGTGATCTTGGGCAATGTATTGATAGAATTCAGTTACAGACTAGCCATAGATGTAAGGTAACAGATATAGATATAAATATAGATATAGATGATATAGTTATATCCATAGAGATGCCCTTAATTATCTTTGCCCTTATTTTCAATGTGTATAGTTGGTCAGGAAGTAGTAGAAAAGACAGACTGGTGGGCAAGTCATTCTAAGGAGTTTAAGGAGTCTATATTACACGATTGCACAAGAGGCTTGGAATACAGTATATGAGTTTTCTAGGGCTACCATAACAAAGTACCACAGACTGTGTGGCTTCAGCAACAGAAATTATATTCTCACAATTCCTGAGGCTGGAAGTTTGAGGTCAAGGTGTCAGCTGGGTTGGTTTCTCCTGAGGCCTCCTCCCTGGCTTGTAGAAGGCCGTCTTCTCCTGTGTCTTCACGTGGTCATCCCTCTGTGCATGTCAGTATACTAATGTCTTCCTCTTATAAGGACACCAGTCTGTTGGATTAGGGCACATCCTTGTGACTTCATTGTAACTTAATTCTCTCTTTAAAAACCCTATTTCCAAATATAGTCACACTCTGCAGTACTGGAGGTTAGGACATCAACATGTGAGTTCTGGGTGAGGGAGGAAACACCAACATTGCAACAACATTTATCAAAGGAAAGATGAGACCATTCAACACTTCTGATATAGGGGAATGCCACTGGCCGACTGGTCTCTAAAAAGTAGAAGTGGTAAAAACAAATGACATTACCCCACATGCATGGATGAGGAGCCGTTCTAGCTGAAAGCAGTTACTATTTCATTCGCAATATGGTGGACATATCACATAGGGAGACTTGCAACGATATTTATCTCTCTCTTCCTTGAACTCTTCTTTCACTGAAATTCCTTCTCTTCATATGTCTGGCAAGATGAACAGCAACTTTTCTGGGACCAGGGTAAATAACTTTGAGTTATTGCATGGAGCAAACCACTTTTCTGACAAGAAAAATAAAATGTGATGGGATGACATTGGTGTTTCAAAAGTCTTATTAATATTGCATATGAGTATAACTTGGTACAATGACAAAGGGGAAGAGATGCCTGTTTCTCTGAGAAGCGAGAATCCAGTGATCAGTACACATAAACTGAAGGAAATCTAAACGCAGGAAATTAGAACCAATGACGATTTAACAGATACTAATTTTAAAGCACACCTGTATGTGTATTAACTCCAAATATTTTATAAAGTTGTTTCTTCATATATTGGGAAAAATTTTCCAGTTCTTACTATAACAAGGCTTTCACATGTTCCATATGTCTTCAAAGATTATTAAACATTTCCCAAATCAAAATTACACAAATTTATCTTCTTTCTTACAAGCACATCACTACCATTCACGATAAAAACATTTCTCAAAAATTAAAGACAGTACTTTTCGGAATGGACTATTTTAAAATTTAATATAATTAAAGTCTTTGCTAGAATGAGGTGAGTATGCCTTCAGGGGACAAAACTGGCCCAAAGGTCCCTTTATGTAGAAGAGAATGAAATTTAGATGTCCCGTCTCAAGAAAACTTTGGAAGAGATGGTGAGCACTGAATCTACTGTTAGAGCTGTGTGTTTTCCATCCTCTCATCTCTCCAAGGCAGTCGGTTACAAGGCTATTTCCTTCTTCCTCTTTCCTTTAAGCCCTGAAATACTCCACTTGGTAAGAATCTATGAAAGGTCTGTTCAATAAGGGTCAAATACTAAAATTTTTGCATCTGTGGGAATAAAAAACTGCATTCACTTATCAAACATACTTTTAGCAGTTCTCACTCTTTCAGCTATTGTAAGAGGTCAGTGCTTCTCAACAGGTCAAGGGCAATTCTCCCTTCCCAACATCAAGGGACATTTATAATGTCTGGAGAGATCTGGGGTTGTCCCACTGAGGAAGAGGTTTGCCACCAGCACCTAACAAGTAGAGGTTAGAGATGCTGATATACCTCCTACAATGCACAGGAGAGCCCCCCCTCCAGCAAAGAATTATCTGGTCTGAATGCCAATAGTTCCAAGGATGAAAAACCATGTGATAGATCCTTGGAAACAAAAAGAAACTTATAAGGTAGAAACTTATAAGTGCATAGAAACTCACCCAGCTGAGCCCAGCCTATTGCTGATCAGAACTATGAGTTCAATAATTATTGTTTCAAGCCACTATGTTTGGGAGCGATTTATTACACAGAAATAGCTAATTGACATAAATTGGTCATTTAAAAAACTGGCCTAGTTGAGAACACCCAGCATGATCTGGTCATGCTAGAAGAGATGAGGGGAAAACGATGCAGTGCTGGAGAGAGGCAGGTTTTAAAGGGATGGTGGAGTGATGGAGAGAGACAGTAAAAGTGAGGGAGGGAAAAAATACACAAGAGAGACAGAGCTAAGGGAGTCACCAGCGACAAGAAATGAAAAGTTTCAAGAAAGGAGGGGAAAATAAAATCAGATGAAAAGGAGAGGCCAGTAAGAGAAGCACTGGAAAGGGCTGGTTAAACAATATCTCCTTAACATCATCGCCTTTTTTTTTTTTTGGCCATGACACGTGTCTTGTGGGATCTTAGTTCCCTGACCAGGGATGGAACCCATACCCCCTGCATTGGGAACACGGAGTCTTAACCACTGGACCATCAGGGAAGTCCCATAACATCATTGCCTTAAAGTAAAAACAAAGCTAAAGCCCAGTAGATTATTTCCAGCCTCATGTACCAGGGTACTCTTGGAGACCTGACTGTTCTCCAGAGATGGAAATAGAGATTTGGGACTCTAATACCAGAATACTCATAATACTAGGATTAAGGGCATCCCCCTCTGCCAACAGCTAGAGGACAGTTCTTATTGGGTAGAGAAGATGTCAAAAGGAGGAAGAGGGAGAGAAGTAGAAGGGAGAGGGGGAGGCAGGAGGGGGAAGAGGGGGAGGTACAGGCATTCCATCAGGGACCATGGCTGGTCTGGGCCCAGGGTGCTTTTGGGTGTCAGACTGTTCAGTGGAAACACAGACTCTAGTACTTTTCAAACCAACATCCTCCAAAGAGAAGACTGGAAAAAACTGAATGAATAAATAAGTCCACCACAGTCATCAGTGCTTTAGAAATGGAGTTCATCAGACTGGTAAAATTGGGCATCCAGTAGAAGGACAGTCACTCTAGGGAGCCCTCACTTTGTAAAACAGCTATGAGAGCACCTGTTTGGATGAAGCAACAAGGGCCACATGGAGACAAGAGCGGGAACGTCCAGGTAGAAGGGATCCTACCACATATACACAAAAGGTCAACCCGCCCAGCAGGAGTGACTACAAGGAATGAGGTGGACCAGTCCTTGGTAAGCTACGATGGCCAGCTGTAGAATAGAACTTAAGTGGCCACCAAGAATGCATGTAACTGTTCTCAGAACATGAAAGTCAAGATTTTTGGGAAACTTGGCCATCCCATCATTTTCCAGGTAAAGACTCAGAGCCTGGCTGACTTTGTATCCGTGCCCATAACTGCTCAGATTTGAGTTGATGATGAGGCAGGACTGACTATTAGAAAGAGAATTTGTTCATATTCTTATGAAATGAAATGTCTCAGCTGTCAGATGAAATTCATGCTCTGAGAACAAGTAATATCCCATAAGATCAAGATTTTCAGGCTGAGAGGTTCAACTTTATAGTAATGGAAACCGATTCCAGAGTAGTCAAAGTTATAAAGCTGATTTGTAGTAAAATCAAACGAATAATCATTTCCCCCGAATTCCTAGTCTAGAAAATGTTTGACTGTACTATGGTCTATTTAATTTAAATAGGGGACTCCCCGGGCGGTCCAGTAATTAAGACTTTACCTTCCAATGTAGGGGATGTGGGTTTGATCCCTGGCCCGGGAGCTAAGATCCCACGTGCCTCTGGGCCAAAAAACAAAACATAAAACAGAAGCAATATTGTAACAAATTCAATAAAGACTTTTTAAAAAATGGTCCACATCAAAAAAATCTTTAAAAAAATAAATGAATTAAATAGGAAACATTAACTGACACTCTGATGGACAGGTGGAGAAATTACAGGACAAAAACAAATGCAGTGATTTCCCTACAAGTAGAAAATTTAGGATGAAATTTGAATTCAGAACCTAAGTTTGGATTCCATGAGCTTAATAATCCCTTAGCTTTCTGTTTTATGATATGTTCACCTCAATTTTCTGTATCACTATTTCTTCCCTCAAAAACTTTCCCCTCCCAAGAGTATCTTCTTCTTTTATTGACCCATGTTCTTTATCTCCTTCCTGCAGCAACAGCTCTGCTGAGAAAACATTTTAGATATTATAAATCTAATTTGATAAGTGAAATAGATCCCACGAGGTGCAGGCTGACTGCTCCTGAGCTTCAGTGAGATTTAAGTATTTAAATGTAAATAGTTAATACCCTCAAAGAACAACAAAAGGCAATTCATGGTGAAGAAACCACATAAAATTATCCTGAAACCATAGACCGTTTTTTTTTTAATATTTATTTATTTATTTATTTATTTATTTTATTGGCTGTGTTGGGTCTTTTTTTTGCTGTGCTTGGGCTGTTCTTTTTTTAGTTGCGGTGAGTGGGGGCTACTCTTCGTTGTGGTGTGTGGGCTCCTCATTGCCGTGGCTTCTCTTGTTGCGGAGCATGGGCTCTAGGCGTGTGGACTTCAGCAGTTGCAGCACGTGGGCTCAATAGTTGTGGCTCACGGGCTCTAAAGCACAGGCTCAATAGTTGTGGTGCACAGGCTTCATTGCTCCATGGCATGTGGAATCTTCCTGGAGCAAGGATCGAACCCATGTCCCCTGCATTGGCAGGCAGATTCTTAACTACTGCGCCACCTAGGAAGCCCCATAGACTGTTTTAAAAGAAGTAGAAGCATGCAGGTTTCAAAAAGAAGGGGAAAATGGATATGAAAAGTTAGTTCTCTCACACACACACACACACACACACACACATCAGACAAGTGACCGATTAGTGACCAATGTATTCAGGCCAACAAGTGAACTGAGATTCAGCCTAACTTATGGCTAAAATAATGCAAATAAAATTATAGCTTATTCTTCACTGTCAGATTGCCAGAGGTGAAGAAGTTTGATAATACCCAGAGACGATAAGAGAGTTTGAACACAGACATTCTCACGCATTGTTAGTAGGAATGTAATTTGGTGCAATGTATCTGCGCACACTTCTAAATTGTCAGAATGTAAAATGGACATATCCAGTGGTATCACCATTTCTCTTTTAGCAATTTATCCAGTAGGTACATGGGCACAAATACACTTACAAGTTTATTCACTGCAGATCGTTTATGATAGCAGAAGATGGACCACAAGCTAAATATCCACACGTGGCCAATTTGACATTGCTTTTTGGTGGGAAGAAAACTATACCGTCATTTTTTAACATTTAAATAAATTTACATGTGTTCTTAAGGATGGAACCTCAAAATAGAATTATTGCAAGGAAAAAATATGGAAAATTGTCATGCATAGATACTTGTGTATAAAGAGGCTTTCATATGCATTGAGTGCTAATACACTAACATCAGGAAACTCTTGAGAAGGATGGGGGATGGGAATGGAAGATGACTTCCCATTTTACTCTGTACTCTTTTGTCCTGTTTGAATTATTTCCTGTGACTATGCTTATATTGCTTTCCTAATCACTATTTAGTGAAAAGAAGCCATACTACTTCAGAGATGTAAACTAAAATTGAAATAATGTTCTTATTGATTGCATCTAAAAACCCCCAAATCCTAATCATTTTGGTCAACCTGGTCCTGAGCCCAGGGGAGTTTCAGGATCTTGAGTGACCAGCTGCCACAGCATGGCTGGGACTGAGGGATTTCTGGGATACAGGGCTTTTAGTGAGAAATCAGGGCAGCCTAGGGACAAGGCAATCACCCTACTGGAACCACTGAGATGTAGCTACCTGGGTGAACAAGTTTCCTCAACAGGGACTAAGCTCTTATGGTTGGGCTTTTCCAAGGTCCAGTCTGACTTTGGGGGAAGGAGTTATCAAGTCCCTGTGGCTCTCCCACCTAAGGTACATTCTCTAAAATCAGCTGTTAGAAATACATGTAATGTGGAGACTTCCCTGGTGGTGCAGTGGTTAAGAATCCACCTGCCAATGCAAGGGACACAGGTTCCATCCCTGGTCGGAGAAGATCCCACATGCTGCTGAGAAACTAAGCCCATGCACCATAACTACTGAGCCTGCGCTCTAGGCCCTTGCCAGAACTACTGAACCCTGGTGCCACAACTACTGAAGCCTGCGCACCTAGAGTCTATGCTCCACAACAAGGGAAGCCACTTCAATGAGAAGCCCACGCACCACACTGAAGACTAGCCCCCACTTGCTGAAACTAGAGAAAGCCAGCGCGCAGCCGAAACTAGAGAAAGCCAGCGCGCAGCGACAAAGACCCAACACAGCCAATAAATAAATTTTTTTTTTTAAAAAGGAAATACGTGTAATGTTTTGATCCCCATCAGAATTTAGGCTTAGAAGATGGGTGTTTGCTTTTAAGCCTTCCTCAAACCCTCAACAAAAAAAATTCCAGGACTGCTACTACAAACTAGCACCATTTTTCATGTTAACAATTCAAGTGTGGTCACCCCAGCTTTAAGGAATGCTGGGACTACCCTGGGCAGTGGGGTGAAGGAGAAAGCTGAGCTGTGCTCATACTGGGGGCCAGTGGAATTAGCCTGGCCATCAAGGCCAGCAATCCAAATCCCAGTGCCCAGTTCAGGCTCCCCTGGGGCCAAGACATAGAAAAGAAGAAACCATCCAGTGGACAGATGGAGAGTACTGAGCAACTCCTGGAATGTTGTGGTCCCATATGCTCTGTTATGTTTTGAGTGAAACCCAAAGCACTGGTAGGGATCTGGCCAGTGAGTGTTAGATGGGGGGCCGTGCTCCACTCAACCAGGCAAGAGTTTAGGGAAAAACACCTTCCTCATCAAGGGATAAACCAAACCAGAAGTTGGGTTGTGCAGCCCTGCAGACACAGGTGTATTTGCGTAGCTGAGAAGGGCAGGCAGAAAAATAGAGCTCAGAGGGTATTGGGTACTCAGAACTCACCACACGCTGCCTGATGAAAAGCAGAGAGCATCAGGGCTCTTCCACATGGTGGCTGCTGGTGGGCGGGGAGCTTCAGGCTGGGAACTTTGAACCTTCACTGAGCAGGACTGGGAAAAGCAGGTCCTGACATTAAGGAGATATTTTGATATATTAAATGGTGCTGTTTTTGTGTGTGGATTTTTTCTTCACTTTGATGTCTCTCTTTCCCACAGTCTTCCCATGTAAGATGTTTATGAGTTACTCTCCTCATGATTGTCTCTGGTGTGGGATGTGACAGAGTGAAGGACAGAAAGATCCCGAAACTGTTATAGCTGCTCCAAAGCCAAGAGAGGATTCCAGAGACAGAATTTCCAAACCCTTGAGAGGAGGAGGATTTCCTCAAGACTAGGGAAGGGTTCCCTCTGGCTGGTGGTAGATTTGGGGAGAGGAGTGAGGAAGCAGGAGCACAAGGGGAACAGAGAGGTCTCCTAATTGCACCTCAAATGCCAGGTGGAGCTGCCAGACCCCCTCACAGGCACCCTGGTGCGGCACATCTAGTGCTCATCCTTCAGGACTCTGGATGGCCTCACGAAAGTTCCCATGCCCCAAAGAGGCTTAGAAGACCAGAGAGCCTGCTCACCTGAAGTGACTGCTTACAAAGGCTAAGTGATGCTTCCACAGGTACCGTGGAGCTCTCAGGCAGCTCTTCCCGAGCTTTGGTACTGTGTAACGTTCTGGAAACAGGGCACCAATCATGCGGGGAAGGGATGCAAAATAGCTCAGATTAACTGTTGTACCAGAGCTGTGAAGACCCCACCAAGACCTCTGTGGCACTCGCTGGTCCAAACCACACTACTTACTCTCAGCTTCTCACTGCAAACGCATGTGACTTCCTGCCTGGGGCTGCTTCCCGTCCAGGGTTGCCTCCTCCATCTGAAACTCTTATCTCTAGTGTCTACTGACAGTGAGGGAACAGAAGGGACTCGACCATAAATACTGTCTTTATGGTACAATCTTCTACTAGGATATGTCATCAGTTGAAGGTAGCCTAGAAAATGGAAATAAACTTCGAACTCCAAAGGGGAAAAAAAAGATCCCATAGAATATGCTTCGAATGAAATTAGCTGACCAACAGGCACTTTGAGGCTTTCAGGCCGCTCAGCTTAAATGAGAGTGAGCGTGTAATATGGGTGGCAGACCCTGTTTGGATACAGACTGTCACTTCCTTTCGGTTCTCAAATAAGAATCCCTGAAAGGCTGTGCCACGTGGCAGATTCAATTTTGTTCACTTAATTTTCATCTCTCCGACATAGTTTTCTTCTGCAAAAAAATGGAGGTACCATTTTCTTCAAAGGCAACTTACCATTTAAGAAATACACAGAGAGGGAGCAGAAAATGAAGATGCTCATAAAGCAACACATTTTCATACACAGTGATGTCTCTCTTTGTGTTCAGTCTAAATTTCACACACATTGATTAAAAGCTTCACTAGGATATGTCACATATCATCTACATTGGAGTTTTGTTGTGAAGCAAAGACAAAAGGTCTTTCTTTTTTAGCCCCATGACTGCTACCTTGGTTTAGGCTCTCAGCTTCCTTCCCTTCATTCATTTGTTCACTTTCTCAGCATGCGTTAAGCATCATGCTAGACACGAGAACATGAAGATGAACTAAGTATGGTCCCCTCCTTTAACCATCACCTGCTGGTTGATGTTGGGGCTTGGATGTCCCACAAAGCAGCTCAACTTCAGCAGAACCCATATGGACTGGACCCTGCTCTCCTTTAACCTTTTTCATTTTATCTAACATCACCATCATCTACACTATTTATGAAACAAAAATGTTGCATGGTTTTATTTCATCTAGCCTTAAACCAATCAATCTTAGAGCTTGGAATGCCTCTCTCTCCCCCATATGTCAGGAATGCTTAAAGCAGCACATAACAGAATGGCCATCTCATGGTGGCTTAAATTCTTAAGGTATTTATTATTAATGTAAAAAGTTTTAGGATTGATTGGTGACTCAGCAATATCACTAGACACTCAGGCTCTGCCCATCCTCCCACTCCACCACGTCAAACACAATGATTTGTCACCTCATTGTCACAAAATAGCTGCAACAGTGCCATGCATCAGGTTCTCACCGAGTTATTTTCAAAGGCAAGAAACTTCACGGAAAACCAGGGAAATGGTAGTACCTTCATCTTCAGCTCTCTCTTTGATCAGGATAGAAAAATTTTCCCAGAAGTTCCCACCATCAGACTTTCTTATTGATTATAAATGAGTCATTTATTCAGTCACAGGTTTCAATGATTTTGTTTTTTAAGTATTTGTCAATTCAGTTTCTCTTTCTTCTTTCTAATTGCAATAGCCCCTCATCAACATTTAATTGAATCAATATTCTTCTAAAAGGTTCCTACCTCAAATCTATCCTCTACACAAATGTTAACCCAATATTTAGTGTGGTAGCCATACCTAAAGAAGGCCTTAAATGATCTGTGCCTCCTGGTATTCACACCCTGTATAGTCCCTCCCTCATTGTCCCAGGGTGGTATGGGTGGCCAGCAGAAAATGGCAGAAGTGATGGGATTTCACTTCTGAGGTTAGATTATAAAAGGCACTGTGGCTTCATCTTGGGATCTCTTATCCCTCACTCTGGGGAAAGCCAGCTTCCATGTCCCGTGGATGCTCGGCAGTGCTATGGAGAGGTCCACACAGTGAGGACCAAGGCCTCATGCCAACAGCCACGAGTGGGCTCGGAAGTGGATCTCCATCCCCAGCCAAGCCCTCAGCTGATACCTTGACTAACAAGTCATGACAAGCCCTGAGCCAGAACCACCCACAAAAGCTGCTCCCTGGTCCCTGATCATAGAGACTGTGAGATGATAAACGTTTGCTGTTTTGAGCCCCTACGTGTGGGGAGTGTTTGTTACACAGCAATAGATAATGAATTCACTGAATGAGAAACTGTCCTGCTTAAAACCTGCAAGCAGGGTCTGTGGCTCACAGCAGAGGGCCTGCCCTTGCCAGCCAAGTGATGTCTGGTCCACGGATTTAAATATTCTGAACTGACATTTCAAATTGGGAGATGTCACATAAACATCAGAACATCCGGCCATACTAGCTCCACATGCCCACAGAGCACCATGAGCTGGGCCAGGGGATCAGCTGCTTCCTTTAAAAATCCAATTCCAATTCATTGAGTGTCCTCTACTATTACTCCTTCAACAGGAGTAAGGACACGTGCTACTTGCTGTTTCTAATCACTGCTTGTACCATTATTTGGGGTTTAACAGAGACATGCTCTCTTGTACCCATGTCCTTATCCAAAATGAGGGAAGAAAAAATAGACCCAAAAGCCTCTGTTAAAAAAGCAGTTGAGGGAACATCTTCACAAAAAAAGAATGTTCTCATGTGCTTAGTGTGTAAACAAAATGGAAGAAATATAAGCAGGTCTCAAGTCACCCATTTATCTTAACCTGCCTGGTCCCCTTAGGCATCTATGTTTATGGTCCCAGATCTACAGGGCAATGGTAGTTTGTTAGCACAATTCAGCTTCTCTGGGATCCAGCCCAAGACCACCACTGATTTTTATCATATTCACCACCCTTTGACACATCACCTACTGAGAGTGTTTTATGTGTCAAATTGGCTAGGCTATGGGACCCAGTTGTTTGGTCAAACACTAGTCTAAGGTTTTTAGGTGTTACTCAGATTGAAATTGGTGGACTTTAAGTAATGCAGATTGCTCTCCATGATGTGTGTGGGTTTCATCCAATCAGTTATAGGACTTAAGAACAAAGACTAAGACTTCCTGAATAAGAAGAAATTTGGCCTCAGGACAGCAACATAGAAACCCTGCATGAGTGTCCAGCCTACCTGCCCTGCCACTCAAGACTGCAGCATCAACTTTTATCTGAATTTCCTGCCTGCTGGCTTGTCTGACAAATTTTGGACTTGCCAACCCCACATCGTGTGAGCCAATTCTGTTTCTCTCCTTTCCTATACATATAGTTTTGTTTCTCTGGAAAACCTTGACTAATATACACACTACTATTGACTGAAATGTGTCCCCCAAAATTCATATTCTTGAAGCACTAACTCCCAATGTGATGGTATTTGGAGGTGGAGACTTTGTGACGTAATTAGGATTATATTATGTCATGAAGGTGAGACCCTCGTGATGCGATGAGTGTCCTTAGAAGAAGTAGAGGAAGGGAGAGTAATCTCTGTCTCTGTCTGTGTGTCCTTTCTTCTCTCCCTCCCTCCACAGGAACACAGGGGAGAGGCCCTGTAAGCTTGCAGTAGGAAGGCAACCATCTGCAACCCAAGGTGAGAGCCCTCACCAGACACCAACCCTGACGGCACCTTGATCATAAACATCCAACTTCCAGAACTGTGGAAAACTAAATTTCTGTTGTTTAAGCCACCCAATCAGTCTTCGGTGCTTTGTTATGGTAGCCCAAGCAGAGTAAGATACCCACCTTCCTCATCCTTCCTGATTCTGTCTTCCAGGTCGTTGGTCATGCCACCCCCTTTCACCCAGGACATCTTGCCCCACCATCACCATCACCATCACCATCTCCTCCTCTAAGACTCAGCTCAGCCATGACCTGCCCCAGGAGGCTTCCCATGACCACACAGTCCAGGACATGTGGTCCTCCCTGATGATGCTCTCTTTGCAGTATCCCCTCCAGCCGCATGTCAAATTGAAATATAACGACCTCCTTTAAGTGGCCCACCAGAGCAAGAGGAACTGGCTCTTATTCTGTCCAGTGAATGAAGAAAGAAATGGACGAATGTTAACACATTACCCCTGAGGAGGACAAACAGAGTATAATTTTAGACAAAAGTTGTTTTATGGAATTAACATGTAAATCACTATAGAATAGAATGAATGCTCCTTAATTTAGGGGGGAAACAGAAGGATTTTTCTGGGCTTTGGGCAGAGCTTTTTCCCCAACTAAATCATTTCATGTGCAGCTTTTGCAAATGCATCTTCTGCTGGTCATAAGTATGCGTCCCCCACCCCCCAATGTTTTGAATTACTTTGTGCTAACACAAGAATTGTTCCACAGAGAATCAGATTTATTTGCTGAAATGTGATGAGGAGAAGTGGGATAAGAGACATACTTCACACGCGGCGCCCGCTGCTAGCACAGCTGTATTTCTGAGAAATATATTTTAGTCCTTTGCTCCATTTCTTTTGTAATTTAATAACTGAAGTACAAAGCTCATGAAAGCTGGGAATGTGTTGGAAGGTCAGTGAGGAAAAATGTGCGGGGTACAGTTAGGAGAGCTGAGGGAGTTAAAATAACAGGGGGAATGGATCTTTCTGACCAGAGGTTTATGGCTAAACGTCTGTTTCAGCTAAAGACCAAACACTGGCTTATAGCCACCAAAGGGTGGAACAATTAACAAATTCAGAGGCAGAATTCCTTTTGCTCCTCTATCGTAAGCATAATTATTTATTTAAAATTATTTCATGTAAGGCCACGTGAGTAATATCTTCATATCAACATATAAAAGCAATGGTGGCACTAGTTCTGCTCTTTGAATGGCAGACCTACACATTCAAACACTCTTTCTCACCTCGAATGGAGCCTTGCATGCAGCACATGCCGTGAGCACAAATGGCTTTCTGTCAAAAATCAACATTCACTGAGAAACCAGAAATTTGAACAGGTCCCTAATGACGGGTAGGCTGACTTTCCTCCCTGAGGGACAGTAGTTTGCAGTCTATACTTGGTATTGCATCTGTAAATGGGATGTAGATAATATCTTCATGGTTTCCAGGGAATCTGGTGTTATCCACACCAGCATTCATGATAACAAACTCAGTGTCCCAACTGAACTTTTTAATCAGCACTTTCAGAAGAATGAAGTCTGTTTTTGTTCAGCAGACGCATTTGATGCTGTCGAACCATCTGATGCTGTGATGAAGTACAGAACACAGGCTCTGTAATCAGACAGATCTCCAGCCATATTCAGGTCTGGCCTCACCAGATGTGTCATCTCGGGCAAGATGTTTTGCCTCTCTGAACTCTGTACCCCACTCGTTAAAAGGAGGGAAATAGAAACCACCTTACAGGAACAATACAAAAATTAGTTCAAGCAATTCCAACAGTCCCTGTTGGAATAGGGATTGGCACATAAGAGATGATCAAAAATGGTAGAAAGTGTTTGTAACAGAATATGGTAGACACCCTTCCCTTTGGCTCAGGATTCTGGTTGAAACTTCAAACGAATAGGGGGAGAGCCCCTCGTGTTCCAAAGCCATGTACTTAACACATTCCTTCTGGACTTATTAAAAGACTGAAGAGCCAGTCTAGTGACCAAACTGTGTCTAGCGTGATAATGCAATATATGTGCAATATGCAACTTACACATCTATACTATACGTATACACATCATGTATGTTCTATATAGAATATTTGTATATGCACACACATATGTGAATAAATGAGTTCATTGAAAGATTTGCCAGCCAAGGAGGAGACTGCTGTGAATTGTCCCTCCACAAAAGAGGGAAGTCGGGTGCTTGCCCATCTTTTCAAGCTAAGGAAAAGGGAAATCCAGGAAGAGATATCAGAAGAAACTATACACATTTTAAGAGGGAGAGATTTGCATCTTACTACCCATTACAGCCAATGCCCTGCACACTAAATGAAGCAAGAAAGGGAGTTCCTAGGAGGGCTAGATGTGTGTTTCTTAGAGTTGGGGGGTATATGTAGGAAGAGACTGTTGCCTGCTTCTTGCCTGGAGAATTTGGAAGATGAGAGGCTGGCTGGAGCAGTGGAATGTAAGAGCTAGGGAGAGAGGACCCACTTGGGGCCCTTATGCCCACCATTTTGAATGACAAGGATGCTAAAGATGGTGGCCAAGCCAAGCAGCTTGGAAGCACCAACCCCTAGGGCAGCCTACTGAATTGAGGGGTCCTATCACCAGGAGGTGGTGGGTATACCATCAGCACAAAAGCAGAAGGAGGATTTCACAAGGTCCTCCACAATTCAGTCATATATTTGCAGAGACCTCTATGGGACTGCCAGACAACCACCGAACAGCCTCCCAAAAAAGTACCAGTTTGGGGGAACCAATCACACAGAGGAAGCAGGTGCATTATAGCAGCACCAAGCACTGAAGATTTGACCCCTTTCTTCCATTCAGTTTTGCCCTGCTGCTGTCCTGGAGAGGTGATGAAAAGGAAAAGACAAGAGAGGAGGGATGGAGTAGACCATGTCTCCCTTCCCCATTGCGGGACCCTGAGCTGGGGTCGGGGAACAACATTGCGCTGAATGTAAGATTCAAGCTTTTCATCTAACTAGATTTGTAGTACCTGACAGTGAATCTTCTCTAAAAATGAGGCAAAGCATCAAGAAAACTATATGAATCTGCCTAAGATGTCTTCAGTGGTCAGGGAAGGAAACTCCAACAGAGCAAGATTGAAAATATGAGTGGGAGAAAAATGAAGTCATTTCCTGTTTGCATATTTCAGACCTCAGAGGTCACAATAAACCAGCTATATACTCTCATGTTATTATGGCATCCCCCCAATGGGGGTGGCACACCCAACTTCACAGGCCAAATACTTTTTTATTGCCCCAAATCAGAACATGGCGGGGAGGGGGTGGAGAGCAGTGCATGGTGCCATTTGTTTGTGAATCATATTGATTTAAACACAATCTAACTTAGAGCCTAGATTACTACAGTGTGACAAAGCCCCAGGGACAGTGATCAAATTCAATCAAATCCAGATTTCCAGCAAGTCTATGTTTTACAGTTTTTACCTGCAGTTACTCCTGGAACTCTGTCCTCATAATCACCCAACCATGGACTAAATGTGTTCCCTAATTTCTACCCTAAAAGTTTCCCTAGACAAGCGCCTTTTGAGTAGGGGCACAGAATTTCTTCATCAGTTGAAATTGTACCTTCTCTTTACTCCATAGTCTCTGAACATACTCAAGTCTTTCTCCAGTGGGGGAAAAGACAACTTTTGATTTGAAATTTACCTCTAGATTTGCCTAGATATCAAGCTTGTTAAAATACAGTCTTCAGGCTTGGGAGAACAATGATGGGAGGGTTCTGAACCTTGGCCTCCCTCCCCAAACAACCATGAAATCAATGAGGAAAACAAATGAAACTTAAAAGAACTCATGGCTTCAGCACTGCCAGAAGACAGAGAAAGCCGCAACCTTTCGATTACCTGAGGGTAGAGAAAAAACAGCAACAAATTCCAATGGAGCTGCTCTGCCCACTCTCTGCTTCTGAGAACATGCGGATGCAGAGAAAGGAGAGGGGAGGCTGGAAACAGCCATGAAAAAGAGCAGAGGGAACAGAGGATGTACAGACAAAAGCACCCCCAGAAAGAGGAGGTGAAATCATAAATGCAAAATTACTCAACACCAGTCAGGAGTTGGAGATGCATAGCACTGCTATGGAAAAGGCACTTGGAAGTGCATGGGACCAGAAGGGGCAGCCTGAAAGAAGCATTACTTGTGGGAGACACACTGATATGTAGAAAAGACGTGGTAATCCTTGGAGATGAGGCAGTGAAGGGAAAGAAGGAAATAAAGGGGGGGAAAGCATCCTGCAGAATAATTGAACAAAAAGAACAACATCCCTTGTTCTTGGTTCAGATGTCTCAATCTTATCCAGATGTCAGTTCTCCCTAAGTTAATTTATAAATGTAATGCAATCCCAACAAAAATTTGAAGGAGGTTCTTAACGGATCTAGACAAGTTAGAAAAATAAACACACAAGAATAGCTAGGAAAACACTGTCAAGGAATAGCTCAGTGGGTGGGGGAGACTGAGGGGAGGAATAGGCCTACCAGATATTAAAACATAATACAAATCCTATACAATTAAAACAGTGTGGTACTGGCACAGGAATAGACAGAATTGTGGAACAGAATACAAAGTAAAGGGAAAAAATGCAAGCAGGTATCTCAAATCACTGGGACAACAATAATCTCTTTAACAAATGATGTTGGGCCAATTGGTTAGTCATTTAGAAAAAGATGAAATTAGATCCATTCCTCAAACCATACATAAAAATAGATTCCCAGTAGAAAGGGAGCTAAATGTGAAAAATAAAACTGTATGCATACACATACTAAAAGAAAACAGAGGCAAATTCTCCTATAAACTGAGTATAGTAAAAGGCTTGTTAATTATGACTTAAAATTAAATGCTATAAAAGATTGATAAGTTTAACTGTAAAAATAAAATAAAAATTTTGGATGGCATAAATACAACATAAACAAACTCAAAAATGACAAATGGGAAAAAAAGACAATATATATTATAGAAAAAAGGATTCATATTACTAACTTATGCAAAAAATTATAAAGTTGTAAAGCCATCTATAAATTTAATCAAAATCCTAATGGAAATTTTTACATAAATAGAAGAAAACAATCCTAAAATTCACATGGAATCACAAAAGACCCCAAAGAGCCAAAGCAATTTTGAGCAAGAACTGAACTAGAGGCATCACACATCCTGATTTTAAAATTTATTACAAAGCTATAGTAATCAAAACATTATAATACTGGCATAAAAACAGACATACAGACCAATGGAATAGAATAGGGAACCCAGAAATAAACCTACACATATGTGGTCAACTGATCTTTGACAAGGATGCCGAGAATATACAAAGGAGAAAGGATTGTCTCTTCAATAAATGGTGCTGGGAAAACTGGATATCCACATGAAAAAAAAATAAAATTAAACCATTATCTTACACCATCCACAAAGTCAACTCAAAATAGACTCGACTTAAACATGAGACCTGAAACTGTAAAATGTCCAGAAGAAAATATAAAGGAAAAGTTTCTTGACATTGGACTTTGAAATAATTATTTGAATATGACACCAAAGCACAGCAACAAAGGCGAAAATAGACAAGTGGGATTACACCAAACCAAAAGCTTCTGCACAGCAAAGGAAATAATCAACAAACGAAAAGGCAAACTATGGAATGGGAGAAAATCTTTGTGAATCATATATCCAGCAAAGGTTTAATACCCAAAATATATAAGGAACTCCTGCAACCCAATAATAACAAAACAGTAACACACAAAACCTGCAAATAACTCAATTTAAAAACAGGCAAAGAAACTAAATAGACATTTCTCCCAAGAAAACATACAATTGGCCAACAGATATATGAAAAAGTACTCTATTTCACTAATTATCAGAGAAATGCAAATCAAAACCACAGTAAGATATTATCTAATACCTGTTAGAATGGCTGTTATCCAAAAGACAAGGATGTGGTGAAAGGGAATCCTTGTGCACTGTTGGCAGAAACATAAATTTGCTCAGTGACTATGGAAAACAATATGGAGGTTCCTCAAAATATTAAAGCTAGAACTAAAACATGATGCAGCAATCCTACTCCAGTGGACATATCCAAAGGTATTGAAATTAGGGTCTTAAAGAGATACCTGCACCTCCACATTCATTGTAGCATATCCACAATAGCCAACACATGGAAGCAATCTAAATGTCCACTGATTGATGAATAGATTTAAAAAAATGTATTCTATACATACAGTGATATATTATTCAGCCTTAAAAAAGAAAGTTCTTCCATTTGCAACAACATGAATATATTAAATAGATGACTTTATGCTAAGTGAAATAAGCCAAATACAGAAGGACAGTAGGTTTATTGATCATGGTGATAGGGATAAAGCAATGCTGACACTACTTTAGATGTATTACAGGATTGAACAACTTAGTAAATATGCTGATAGTTTTGGAGCCAGAGTTCTCACTAAGGAAGAAGGGACCTGTGTACACGGGAAACAGAAAAGGAAAGAAAGAATCTTATGGGAATGGATTGAAATCAGTGTGACTGTGAACTCATGTTTTCAAAAATGTGTTTATGTATGGGTACATGCATGGCTATGCGCACATCAAGATATGTAAGTATTTATGTATATGTGTGTGTGTATGTATATTTATACGTATACAGGCAGGTTTGGATGATCCTGGTGGAAGTTTCCAGCCACGGCTCTAAGCTACAGGCTAGTCTGGTTCTAGCCATCTTCCGTGTGTGTCTTGTCCTCCATGGAGCAGTGGGTTGACTGGGATGTGCTGCTATGGCAACGGCAGGAGGCAAGAGAGCAAATAGAAATAAGTAATGTCTCCGGAGCCCTGGGCCCTGAACCGGCTCACTGTCATTTCTACCCACATCCCATTTGCTAAAGAAAATCAGAGGGTCAAACGCAGTCAAGGGGCAGAGAAGGATACGCTGTCTCCAGTGGGAAGAACGGCCAAGACGCTTGGGCAGTGGCGTGGCCACAGGGAAAGATGTGTCTGGAATCCTCTGGAAGTAGAAAGTATGAAGCCATTTGGAAACTGTCTCAGTTGGCTCTTGGTGAGGGTTCCTGTAACTGAAATGATGGCGCAGAAGCATGAGGCATGCCGGTGAGCCGCCACTGGGGACCGACCAGTGTTCTTCATGGTGGGGACACGGGTGAGTACTGGTGTCAGGGAGGCGGCAGACAGAAGCATCCACATGAAATAACCTTTACGTGGAGGCTTTTAAAAAACCTTTCTTTGGGGAGGATGGAAGGCCAGATGTTCCACTCTCTAAAGTTTTTAGATTTCTTCCCCCAGCCAGCATTTCTGGGGAGCTTCAGGGGTGGCATACTGAACTTGGGGGGTTGCTACCCCACTGCTCCTGGTGCTGTCCCGCTCTTTCCCTTGCGCATGCGCAGTGGCTGCTGTGCTGCCCTGGACCCTACGGGCGTGGTGGCTCTGATGGGACCCCTGTGTGTCCCACTCCCTCACCCCCCACCCACTCCCAGCTGCCCGAGGCAGTAGCTGAGAACCAGCAGTGTGTGAGGTTTTCCCTACCGATGTGTGATCTGCTCACATCGATAGCTAGTAAAGCCTGTTTTGGCAAAAATTCTCTGACAGGCTAGGAGCAAAGTATACATCAGCAAAGAGCAAAGGAGTTTCCCAAAACGTGGCTTCCTGGGGGTTCTTGTAAGAATAGTATATTTGATACAAAGGCTACGTACATTTTTAAATGCACTTATTTTTGTTTTTTGTTTTTGGGGGGTTTTTTTTGTTTGTTTGTTTGTTTGAATGGTCCAGAAGAAAACTGTATGTGAGAGTACATTCTAAAACCAGACATATGGAGGAGCTGCAGAGCATAAAGGTTAAAGTCACAGGCTCTGGAGTTAGGCTGGGTTACAACCCTGGTGCTCCTAACCAGCTTTGTGATCTTAACTCCCCCAAGACCACATCTCTCCATCCGTAAAATACAGCCCATCCTAAGCTTGCAGGGTTATATAAGAATGAAAAGAAAGACTGTATTAAAAGTCCTTAGTTTCCTGACTAACCCACAGTAGGCACTGAATAAATAAAACCTTAAGAAAAATGTCTAACAAAAAGTATTATCATCATAGTTTGAGTGTTGCTGGAGGTGTTTTTTTTTTTTTTTCCTCTTTCTTGCTCATCTATTACAGGTGTGTTACTCAATTCTGACAGATTTAGTTTTGAAAATTTTTAGTTCTTTGTGTGATCTCTTCCCCTTGCAGGTGGGCTGGACATCACTCGCTTCTCAGGCATAGTGTGCAGCCAGAGTGATGGTATGTCACTCCTGAGATTAGCGTATACAAGACTGATTTCCCTCCCGTTTTCACTTTCTCTCTCTTTGGTTCTTCTGGCTTGTTTGCTCTGCTGAAACAAGCTGCCGTTTTGTAAGCCGAGGGGCCGAGGAACTGATGATGGCCTCTGCCCAACATCCAGAGAGGGGCTGAGGCCCCCAGACCAACGGCCACGGAGGAGATTCAGCGTCATTTTTTTATGCAACAAATTGCTAACTGATACATCTACATTGTACTAAACACTATAAGAAAGTTTGGGTTTCCTTGCAGGGACCCGTGTGATGAGGCTGCAGGCAGAAGGCAGACCGAGAAGCTCCTGGGACGGGAGGAGCTGTAGGGTCCGTTATGAGGATGGTCATCCCTGGTCAGTCTACAAGGTCACAGCTGGAACCACCAGTTTGTTTGCCTTAGAGAATGTTAGGGTGTGGGGGATGGTCAAATTGAAAAGGCCGTTGGAAAACCTGCTTCTGGGACATTATTATTAATGTTGCTAGGCGTGACCATAATAGAGTAATTATGTAAAAATCTATATTTCCTTCATGAAGTATTTTAAGGTTAGTTGATATGATGTCTTTGATTAGCTTCAAAAAACTCAACCAAAAACAAAAAAAGGAGGAGGGGGAACACAGGTAAAATAGTCTCTGTATGTCAATAATTATTGGAACTGGGTACCTGGGTTTTATGATACTATTTTCTGCACTTGTATGTGTGGTAAAAGTTTTCCACCGCTAATAAAAAATGTGAGGACATCAGGCTATAATGTAAAAAAAAAAAAAAGAAAATTTGGGTTTACTCTCCAAGAGACTAAAAGATTGAATTTGCAGCCTTCTAGAGAAACCCAATGGATTGCTTTCTTGCCAAAACACTACACTTGCCTCTTGAGCAACGGCTGTTGTGAAGGGTTCCAGCGAAAAAAATTAAAATGCTAAGCCTCCTCATCTTGGGTTGGCCTCAGATTTGCAAAGCGAACATTTAAGTTCCCATATTCTTTCCACTTGTACCTAGGACCTAGGGTTCTATCTTCTTTCTTTCTATTGCCTGTGGTATTTTCTGCAAAACTGATCCCTCACACAACCTCCTGAGCTTCCTACAGAGAAATAGCACCTGGTACTTAGAATGTCAAAAGCACTTTGTGAGTGAGCAAGCATATTCACAGCCCATAGTGATGCCAAGGCTGAAAAGCTGATGCTTGGAGTAGACCCAGCACCATCACTCCGGAGGAGGCCCCAGCCAACTGCCATCAGCTCTGCCTCGCCTGTACACTTACGCAGAGATGGTCACTCGGGCTGTGAAATGGCCCCACGGAGCAGCCCACCGCAGTGTGTCTCTGCTGCAGGACAAAGATTTGCCCGGTTCTCAAATGGGCAACCTGCCTCCAAAGCAGATGGACGAGAGGGAAAGCAGGATGGAGATCAGGAGCGTGCACAGAAATATTTCAGTCTGGGGTCGAATTGGCATTTGGGAGCTTGCCACCATCTGCTGCCCCAGGGTTCCAAGTTTGCTAATCCAGCTTGCAGATGGATTGACATTTTAAAATTCCTTAAACCTTGGGGATAGTTTCAATGGTTCTCTGCTGTTGCCATGAAGATTGTGCCTATTCTCTATCAAAAGACAGTTAAGGTCGACGGCTCTAAGGCTCCAATATTTTACCATCTAATTATTACGGGCCTGTAGTCTTTTCCCACGTGGAGAGTGTGCTGTCACTGTGGACTCTGAGGGACAAAATCTTATTACCCATCTTTCCATTCTGTCACAGAGACCCAACAGCACACCTTTTTATGAACAGAAGACAATAAAATTGAAGAGGCGAGGCCAACCTCAACTCCACCCGCTCTTATTCCGTGTGGTCCAGCCATGGACAATTTCTTACACACCATCACAACCACCACCAACAGCAACAACAGCAACAACAAAATCACCACCACCACCAACAGCGCAACGACCACCAACAAAACCACCACAACTGTCACCACCAACAAAAATAACAAAACCGCCACCATAATCTCCCCCAGGAACAACCATGGCCCCTACCAGCCACCACAACAAAATCAGCACCAACAACACAACCAGTGACAACAAAATTATCATCACCCAAAATAAGCACGAAACCATTGCCCCACATTTATCAGATGTCTCCTTTGTCAAGTAGTGTCCTGAGTGTATAAGTGTTGTATGTGGATTCTTGCACTTAATCCCTACTCACTGGGGTCCTTTGAATGGCTCATTCTGTCTCTGGCTTTAGAGCTTTTACACATTTACTGCTTAAAATCCAGTATCTCTATCCTTTCACTCACCACACCACCACTTCTGACTCTGGCAAACCCTACTCATCCTTTAGACTTGACTTAAGCATTTTAGGAAGACTCGGGTGCCTCTTGTCTTTTCCCTGTGGACACCTCTCTCACAGAAGTTATGTTGTAAGGCAATTGCTTATTTCCATGTGTTTCATCCAACTGTGATTACATTTCACGAAGGAGAGAGATTGTGCCTTCACCACATTTGTGTCTTCAGTGTGAAGCACAACTACATAGTATTCACTGCAATGAGTAGTAAAGCTCTTTTGGAAAGATGCAAAAAAGGGAGGGGGTAGAGTAGGTCTGAGCTATTATCTATCATAATAGAAAGCTGATAAATAGTTCAATATTTACATAACAAGGAATGACAGAAGACATTTATTTAGAGATATGAAATAAATACTAGAGGAAACAGTTCAAAGAGTTAAAATAGTTTCCCCGGAAAGAGGGTCTGGATGGAGAAGGGGGAAAATCTGGAGATTCTTGCTTTGCATTATAAGTAGATAGAAGTTGGAGAGCGTATTTCCACATGAAAAGACATGCCTCTGTTCTCCAAATATCACACATCCCCGCCTTTTTTAATCGTCATAACACCAAAGGCCTTCAAGTCACTAAGACCCCAAGCTCCCAGGTATCCAGCAGGAGGGAGTAAGGAGCGTGGATTTGATGTCAGATCTGGGCAGCTGTCCCAGCTCAGCCAGTTACCTGCTGTGTGATCCTGGGAAAGTCATTCATCTCTCTGAACCCAGATTTCACATCTATGCAGTGAAGACGGCAATTCCTACCTGCCAAGATTCTCATGGGAACTAAATGAGGAGGTAGACTCAAACAGCTCAGCACAGAGTAGGGGTGCTTTCCCAGCATACCCCCCAAATATGCCAGCACCAGTTTGCAACACTGATGGATCACCTGGGCAAAGCCAGTGTCACTCCACCCAGATGGTGCACATTTGATTTTTTTTAAGATCCACAGTGGCCTTTGATTGAAGGTTGTAAACCCTGTCTATCTCTACCATTGGTTCACACGTGTGAGTGGTGCCCACTTCTTCCGTAAGAATGTTTGCATTGTTGGCTCTGCCTGCTATCGCCGCTTTCTCTTTGTCCTCTGCACGTCTCTGCTGATGCCCCCTCACGCCGGACCCAGTCTTCTCTGTGCTTCCCTCCGGAGCAGAGTTTCTCGCCCTCGGCCCCGCCCACATTCTGGGCTAGATGACTCTGTTGTGGGGCTGCCCTGAGCTCTGTGGGACGCTGGGCAGCATCCCTGGCCTCCACCCAGCAGGGCACCCCAATTTGTGACAGTGAAAAAGGTCTGCGAACGAATGTCCCTTGGAGGGTAAAATCGCCCTCACTTGAGCACCACTGTTCTGGAACTGGACTTGTCCCAGAGCGTGTGCTTTTGCCTCGGCCCCTTGCCTTCTCCTGGCTTAGGTTTCTCAGTCCCTATAAAGGCCCCACCAGGATCTGCTGCCACACCAGGAACACTGGGGAGCCCTCCACCTGCTGTCACAGCTGCTGGTCCCCACCCCCCACTCCCCGGTGGCACTGGTGAGGGATGACCCCACCCACGTGGCATGACTCTCCCAGGGCAGAGCCCAACCAGCCTGCTCGGGCTTCTCCAACAGGGCCACACCCAGGAAAATACTCAGGTTTATTTCATTAAAAAGAAAGGCTATTTATAAAGAAAAGAAACGCTGGCAGCTGCAGGACAGAGACCCCCTACCTGTTCACATCTGCAAAGAGACGTCCACGTGTGAGTGGATGCACTGACCACCAGCACGGAACCCAGGCTGATTCCACCCTCAAGAGGATCAGTGTCAGGTGCCTTCGGGACACCTGAAGGAGACCAGGGGTCTCTCTTCACCCTCCCTATGCACCTGGGCCTCGGACATGTATAAAGCTGGACCTTTGGGTAATTCACGTGTGAAGACATTCACAAATCTGTGTCCTGGAGGCTTCACTTCACTTGACTCTTTTTAACAGAATATACAAGAAAGATGAAATTTTACCACCCCTGCTTATGTACAAACTAATATCACTTGCAATTATATTTGAAAAATAAAACACATTATTGGGGAAAAGAAGTGCTCCCCACTCTCTTAGTCTAAGGGGAAGCTTTTATATTGGATTCAAAGATAAAGAAAGAAAATGTTATGTCCCAGTAAGGTAACACTGGGAACACTGTCACTGAAAGAAAGCAGAACATCCTCTCTGTCTTCTTTCCTTTGTCCCTTTGGAATGACCTTATGACCTTTGAAATGACCTCATGACCCTTGACCTGTGGACATGGAGCACGTCTCAGACTGTCTCCTGTAGGCCTGTGGTTGAGAATCATATTCCCCCCTTTGCAGAAAGCCTTTCCCGTGAAGACTCAAGGAAGAAATAGTTCCTCCCTCGGTGTCAAAAGAAGCAGATATTTTCCTGACCAGTCTATACCTTTTTGAAATTCAACTCAGACTGGTTGCATGTGCATCTTCTTTTCAACCTCATCAGTCCCAGAAGTAAATTTGTGATTCGCCTCCTATTATGGGTAAGACTGTCTGACCTGCCAGGAGACCCTCTCTCTGGCTCTGTTTTAATTTCAGACCCCTTATCCTTTATTTGGCTTTCTAAAGAGGCTTCTCTTAGATAGTCCTAAATTTTTTATTATATTGAAATATTGTGTCTTCTTAAGCCATTTTCCATTTTCCTTTGCAAGGAGATAGAATATAAATAAATTACTCAGTACGCAACAAGAATTCCCCCCCCCCCCCCCCGCTTTTATTTCCAAGGTGGGGAAACTGTTTAGATTCTGCTGCACTGTGAATGGACTGGCAAATGTAGTCTTTGTGTGCTGTTCTCAAGCAAGTCTTCCAACAAGACCGACCGCTTTCTGGTAAGCCACGGAGGCAAATTACATCCGTGTGCAGAACCCAGGTAAGCACTGACAAGTCCCTGATATCACGGGGCCAGGTTGAGTATCAGCATGACCCCATTTCTTCAACATGACTTTTCCTGGAGGAAGCTTTCCAAGCAGGTGTTCTCTAACGGTGTGGCTTCAGGGCCAAATCCTGAGTTCATACCATGTGCAGCCACCCGGCTAGACGCTGGGCAAAGAGTTGAAAATGGTTTGGAGAAATTTCTCTCCGAGGACTTTACAATTTAGGAAAAAGTACTGATCGCAATGTAATTCTTCCAGAGTGGTAAGATCAATAAATTCAGAATTATCCCAAGAAGGTGTGCTTTACTCCCTGGAGTCAGGGAGGCATTTTGTGGTGCAATCCATTTCGGCCATGCTTGTGGGATTTAGTAAATTTTAGGACTGTATTTCTGTGAAAAATGCTGCTGGAATTTTGATAGGGATTGCATTGAATCTATTGATGACATTGGGTAGTACAGACATCTTAACGATATTAATTCTTTTCCAATCCATGAACCACTCAGGCCCCTGGGTCCGTGAGCTACCTAGACATGCGGTGGAGAGAATGGGGTGAACCTGTTAAAGGAATCCTAGAGCCTATTGGGTGTGACCTCTCGTAGAGTTTCCAAATCTAAAAGTGGGACTTCTAAACAGAGGGGCTAAACAGTACGGCTTCATCAAGAAGATTTTCTTATGATGAGAGCTCTAATTGGTGCCATGCATTCCCTGTGGAAGACCTGTCTTCACACGGGGGTACCTATCTACGGATGAAGCTTTTCATGTCAGCCGTGAGCAGCTGAGGGACACGTTTTCAATGTTTAAAGCAGGATTTGCAAATTGTCTTGCTCCATCACTTCGGGAAGGAAGGCCCACTTACTTCACATCAGTGGTAAAGCAGTCATTTCAAATTCTGGACACAGCAATCCCTGAGCTCCAAACGATACCCAAGAAACAACACAAATGCTCCAGTAGCCCCGGGTGACCTCACCTGTGCTGCCAAAGTGCTTTGTTTACTCCCTGTTATCAAGCTTTTCACACTGAGGCAGCTCATTTTTTTATCGCCTTCCTGATTGTTAGCCCTTAAAGAGACGAGGTATTGTCTTCTATTCATCTAACATCCTAAAACCTTAGTACATTTGTATCAGAAAGCAGACTCTCAGTAAGTGGTCGTTTAATAAATAGAATTGGTGAAAAAGAGAAACTGTTTGTCTCAGACAAAACTTTTCAGTGTTAACTGACATTACCCTTGTGTATTTGCTTGGACTTTTCACCCTTTCACTCTGTTGGGGAAACCAGAAAGAGCAGAATTCATGGGCTTAGGTAAGTAATGTCACAGCAGAAAGCAGTGAAAAGATTTTGAAGTTTTACAAATTTAGGTTCCAAGTACAAAAACCTGTCCACCTTTGCTTTTTCACAACTTCCCAGACATTCTTGACTGGGAGGAAGGGTGGTGGTGGTGGTGTGTCAGTAGGGGATGTTCCCAGGAATAAACAGGGGCCCTAGTTAGGAGCAAAGTGTTGTCACAGCTGGTCAGAAAGGCGGAAATTAAGACTGACTCGGGAGCATCTCTTTCTCCAACCTGCTGCGTGGTTGGGAGGCAGAGGCCAGGCCATTAGGACAGACCCTACTCTTCAGTGAACACCCTGTGATGTCAGAGACCACTTTTCTCACTGTTCATGGTGATACCCACGGACATCTTCCTATAGCTGTGTGTAATGAAGCTGTGCCGAATGTGTCAGTGGTGGACAGGGAGATAAAGGAGGAAAGAATTTAGAAGAAACTCTAGGAGAGGAAATTTGAAGTTTATAAACATATACATACCAACTCCTTATTTTTATTTTTTTGAAGGCATCTTGTATAATACACCAGTATAAAATCATATGGAATAGTGGTAATGATTGCTACTCTTCTATGTGCATCTTTAGACATTAATTTTTTCAACATTAAGATGATTTCAATGCATATGGATTCCAAATATCACTGTGACATGAAGAGGAGGTTCAGGCAGAACAAGAGAAAAATTATACCTGGGGCTCTTTCATCTAAGGCCTGGGGTCTCCACCACTGCTGTCTCTTTGCCTCTCACAGGGAGTTTAGCAGGTAGGCCAAGGGAATAAATTTACATCTTGGCTGTGCATAAAAGGGAAGTTGAGGCAAAAGCCTCATCTTTACAAGATGACCTTTTGGAAGTAAAGTACAAGGCTTGGTATCTGATGTGTTTTATGTGTAGCTACAAAGCCACACATGTAGGCAAATGTGCTATACCTGTGCAGGTAAACTGATGAGGTGCAGACCACAGAGGGGGCTCTGAGTAGAGTAGAGCCATGGAAATAAGGTGAGGATGGGAAGGAAATATGTTTCAGAGGCAAAAACAGGAGGCTGGGCTGCCTTCAAGAATTCTGGCTTTAATAACTGGTGGTTGGTGGGAATGTAAATTGATACAGCCACTATGGAGAACAGTATGGAGGTTCCTTCAAAAACTAAAAATAGAGCTACCATATGACCCAGCAATCCCACCACTGGGCATATACCCAGAGAAAACCATGAGTCAAAAAGACACATGAACCCCAGTGTTCACTGCAACACTATTTACAATAGCCAGGTCATGGAAGCAACCTAAATGCCCATCAACAGATGAATGGGTAAAGAAGGTGTGGCACATATACACAATACAATATTGCTCAGCCATAAAAAGGAACGAAATTGGGTCATTCGCAGAGACATGGATGGACCTAGAGACTGTCATACAAAGTGAAGTAACTCAGAAAGAGAAAAACAAATACCATATATTAACACATATAAGTGGAATCTAGAAAAACAGTACAGATGAACTGGTTCACAAGGCAAAAATAGAGACACAGACGTAGAGAACAAACATATGGACACCAAGGGGGGAAAGAGGGGGAAGGGGAGGGTGATGGAATGAATTGGGAGATTGGGGTTGACATATATATGCTAATATGGATAAAAAGATATCTAATTAAAAAATTAAAAGTAATTTAAAAAACTGGTGGATTGGTTTACTAACATGGGAAAGATTGTTGAAAGGATGGATGGATGGGTGGATGAATAAACAAACAAATAGGTAAAGATAATAACACAGTAAAAGAAAATGAGTCTTCAGGGCAAAAAGATAGTTGATTAGGCATATTTTTCCTGTATCAGTCAGAGTTCTCCAGAGGAACAAATCTTAAGATATATGTATGTATCCCATGCCTGGGGACCCTGACAAATCTGACATTTTTAGGGCAGGCCAGCAGGCTAGAAACTCAGGCAGAAACTGGGTTTACAGTGTTGAGGCAACATTTCTTCTTCTTGGGAAGCCTTAGGATTATGTTTTGTTTTGCTTTTTCCTTTTAAAGCTTTCCACTGACGGAATGAGACCCACCCACATTACTGAGGGTAATCTTTACTTACAATCAACTGACTATAGGTGCTAATCACATCAACCATGCAAAATGACCTTCACAGCAGCGCTAAGATTAGTGTGTGATTAAATAACCGCGGACTCCAGCCCAGCCAAGTTGATAAAAATAACCGTCACAGCTCCAAATAATTACTCAGTAGAAACCATTAGACTTCATTAATGGTAAAACCCGAAGGTCAGCAAACTAGTCAGGGGGCCAAATCCTGCCCGTTGCCTATTGCTGTAAGTGTGTTTTGGAACGGAGTCACGCCCATTCATTCGGGCATTGTTTATGGCTGCTTTTGTGTGACAACTGCAGAGCTGACTATTTGTGACAGAGACCAAATGGCCCACAAAGCAAAAACATTTACTATCTGGCCCTTTACAGAAAATGTTTGTGGAGTTTCTCAAGGAAGTCAACGTGACTGCTCAATGGAAAAGACTCGGGATTCAAATAGTCAGCTCTTCTGAACCCAGGGAAGAAGTGGAGACATTTTTTAAAAATAGTCAAACATTTACGGAACCTCCAAACTGTTTTCCATAGTGGCTGTACCAACTTACATTCCCACCAACAGTGCAGGAGAGTTCCCTTTTCTGCACACCCTCTCCAAACTAAAAATAGAACTACCATATGATCCAGTAATCCCGCTCCTGGGCATATACCCAGAGAAACCCATAATCCCAAAAGAAACATGTACCATAATGTTTATTGCAGCACTATTTGCAATAGCCAGGACATGGAAGCAACCTAAATGCACATCAACAAATGAATGGATAAAGAAGATGTGGCACATATATACAATGGAATATTACTCAGCTATAAAAAGGAATGAGATGGAGCTATATGTAATGAGGTGGATAGACCTAGAGTCTGTCATACAGAGTGAAGTAAGCCAGAAAGAGAAAGACAAATATTGTATGCTAACTCACATATACGGAATCTAAAAATGGTACTGATGAACTCAGTGACAAGAACAAGGACACAGATGCAGAGAATGGACTGGAGAACTCAAGGTTTGGGGGGTCGGGGGGTGAAGGGGAAGCTGAGACGAAGTGAGAGAGTAGCTTAGACATATATATATACTACCAACTGGAAAACAGATAGCCAGTGGGAAGTTGCTGTATAACAAAGGGGGTTCAACTCGAGGATGGATGATGCCTTAGAGGACTGGGACGGGGAGGGTGGGGGGGAGTCGAGGGAGGGAGGGAATACGGGGATATGTGTATAAATACAGATGATTGAACTTGGTGTACCTCAAAAAAATAATAAATAAAAAAAAAGAACTTTCATTGAGATATCACTGACATGCAATAAACTGCATATATTTAAAGTGTAAAAAAAAAAAATAGTCAAACATGACATTGGGAAAAGAAACCCAAAGCATTTACATTTGCCTTCAAAGTAGCTCAGTGTTGAAATCTGGCACAAGGCAACTGTTACTTCTCTGCTCAAAAATGGAAGCTTGGGGCCTCTGGATGTAAGGCTGACCAGTAAGTAAACGCACACAGGAAACAGCCCCCCGCAAGGCAAAGGCTGACCATCTTGCTTGATTTTGCAAGTAGCAACTGGCTCAGATTTTCACGTAGTTTTTAAGCAGCGTATCATCACCTTGAAAAGGGGGAAAATAACCTTCAAAAACTTCTAATGCTTTTTTTCTGATAAGAGCATATTACATACACATTTTACATTTTAATGCAGTAGTTTTCCCGCATAATTTTATTCTTAAGTTTTGTCTACCACTTGATATCTTAAAATATTTTATCTTCTCAGTGGAAACTCCCCCTCCCACCACCCCATCCTTTCCTTTTTAGAAGAAACTTTGTGGAAACAAACCAACTCTAACATCTCAATTAATCATCCTGTATCTGAACCAAAATCATCTTTGTTGAACTACCAACTAAAGGGAAATTTTTTAATTTTTTTATTGCCAAGGTATGAGAAAAACACATAATAATATAGACATATGATGAAATAAAATTAATTTTTACAGAAGACAAAAAAAAATCCCGCAATGCTTAGTTAAATAAAATTAACTCTGATACTTTATCTATCATGTTTTGTAGACACAGCACATGTTCCTCTTTACCTAGTGCTATACTATATATTTTGCTTATAAAATCCCCTGTAATCCCTATTGTAATCCTGGGAGATGCATACATTTTTTATCTCAGGTTTATAGATGAGAAACCAAGCCGGGATGAAAGCCAGGCTCACCTCCTCTGCAGCCCGCACCCCAACCACTGCACGAAGCACTTCCCTAACTTAACAGAAATTGCTGTTCCAAAATCATCAATTATATAATTGCATTCCTCTTGACTGACCCAAATAGTGCTTTTTTTTTTAGAAGTGTAACTTTTTAAAGAATGTACAATTTCATTTAAGAACCTGCACAGTTATGTCACGTAACAAAAATATGCCTGTCATTACGTTCTGGATGGAGAGCCCGAAATAGCCAACTTCCTCCAATATTTGGTCCATGTCCTTAGATGGGTGACAGAGAGGACACAGGAACTTAGCATCTGAGCATCAGTTTTCTCTGTCACCTCTGCCAAGTCTCCATTCATCCAATTTGCAGACCTTATACTTGTTTCCTTATGATGAAAATGCTTCATAAATCCTCTGGCGGTGTTTGCATTGTCACTAGTTTCACCTTATTCTCAATGCACAGTTTCATATTAAAGCATCACCAAATGGTCCACTGAAAGTGTCATACAGGTGCTTTTGACACAGGTACCCCTGCCTATTGGCCCTCTTTCTCTTCCCCACTTGCCAAGGCAAAGGCGGAATTTATCCTTGAGCGACCCCAACCTTCTTGAAATGACTTCCCTGGCTGGAGAAGCACAGAAAGACACAGTTGCACATGTGTCAATACCCCGCCCATCTCTCCGTGCTCACACATTTGTCCAGGTTCAACCAGGAGCCCCATCTGCTCTCACGTGGGCAGACCCAAAGCATTCAGGAATTAATGTCCTTTGGGTTGAGAGCAGTGAGTCAACACCCCAGCATCCTCAGCCCTCCTGTGGGATAACTTTAAGGTGCATCCTCTAAACCATCTCCCAGTGGGCTTGTGCTCCTCTTGGCCACAGTGGTAACTTGCTTGGGGATGTGCTCTGTCTTCCCAGCATGCCTTGCAAAACCCACTTCCTACGTGGTGTTACTTGGGATAGCCAATAAAGTACTCGTGCTGAAACCCTTGCCTCAGGAATCCAAACTAAGTCAGCAGCTTCCATAACTAACCCTAACTCCCCCAGCTCTAAGTACACTTCTCTCGAATGGTCTCTTATTTCAGTCCTGAGTTCCATCCTATAAAGTCTTGTGGATCCCCAAGAGGGCGTGGATGGAAGAGGAAATCTCTCTGCCGTATCACATTCAAGGTCACAGAGAGGAATGGCCCTGCCTGCCTCACTCCAGCCCTCACACTCTATCAAGTGTTCCCTACACTCTGTTGACTCTTGGCCTTTCATTCAACTCTTCCCATTCATATGTTTTGAGATCTTGTTTGATTTAATAACTATTCTGCCTCTTTTCATTGTCCTGGAGTTTTGCTTGGGTCGTACAAATGGGCAAGTGGCTGAGCCAGAGATGCTACTATTCCAGTGGATTCTGAGAGTAAGCAGTGGCGCTGGTCTTCTTTCTTCCCCATGGTATCCTAAGGACATAAAATCTCGCCTCCTGCCAGGATGCAGACTCTCCTTTCCCCATTCACAACTGGGGTGTTGAGTCACATGATGAGCCAATGCAGCTGTGAGGGGTTCTGGAATCTAGCCAACGTGGCTCTATCACTAGCTGAGGGACCTTGGGGAAGTTATTTAACTTCTCATAGCCTCAATTTTCTCATGTAGAAATTGGGAACAATAGTGATAGCTATGTCATTAAGTCTTCACGATGTTAGGTGAAATGATGCTTGACAAGCATTTTGACAGTACCTGGCATGTCTGAGGCTTCTGACTGATGTCAGTTGTGGCTGACAGCCTCTCCCCCTCCCGGAGTGGACCCAGCCTCTGGGGGGGTGATAGTGAGGGTGGGAGAGGGATGTTGTCCCCAGCCCAAAAAGATAAGCTCAAGGAGGTTGAGGTGAGGCACTGCTATTCCCTTTCCTGGCTCCTTCCAGATGGCCGTGTGGATAAACTGAACAGGCAGGACATTGTGGACATGCAGCTGAATGATTAGTTATTCACACTGACTTAACCGGAGTAAGTTAGCAGTACCCCAAAACTCCAAAGGACACAGACTCAATTAACCTTTCTATGCATCAGTCAAACTCCTCCTCTTCATGACTTCATTCTTTATGAGCCTCCCAGACCTTCTCCACGGTGGAGCTGACTCTCAGCAGTGGGGCTGCCTCCTGATGATGGAGTCCTTCTCTTGTGTGTGTTTTGTCCTGATGTGATGCTGTTTCTGTAAGAGGGGGTTGCGTGCCCAGGACAACACAGAAAACACAGGTCTGTCTTCATCCAGATCTTCCCACCTGGTCGAGGACCCAGGTCACTCCAGCTGCCCTCCTGCTCGTGGTTAAAAGAATAGAAATCATTTCACTATTCTGCCTCCTCTCTCTCTCTCTCTCCCCCTCCTCCCATCCCTCCCTTCTTCCCTCCTTCTGCAAGATTTGATTTTTTTTTCTCTTCAGGGTCTGATATTTTTTTACTTCCCAGGAAACTACTTTTTCAGGAGTTATTACCATTCCATTCTGAGTCCATGGGTGAGACGTGATCCAACCAGAGCTGGAGCTACTGTTTAAAAATGAGAGGCCAGGGGCTTCCCTTGTGGTGCAGTGGTTAAGAATCCGCCTGCCAATGCAGGGGACATGGGTTCGAGCCCTGGTCCAGGAAGATCCCACATGCCGCGGAGCAACTAAGCCCGTGCGCCACAATTACTGAAGCCCGTGATCTGTAGGGCCCATGAGCCGCAACTACTCAGCCCGCTTACTACAACTACTGAAGCCCACACATCTAGAGCCCGTGCTCTGCAACAAGAGAAGCCACCACAATGAGAAGCCTGCAAGAGTAGCCCCCACTCGCTGCAACTAGAGAAAGACTGTGCGCAGTAACAAAGACTCAAAGCAGCCAGAAAAAAAAAAAAAGGACCTCCTGTAGACAAGTTGTGACAATGTGGACATTGGAAGAAAAAAAAAAATGAGAAGCCAGTCTGGTGTGTGCGCTGGGGGAGGTGACACTCAGGCCCTAGTAGTCTGAGTCCTGTTTCCTGAAAAATGAACCAGAGAAGCGGAGGAAGCAGTTGGGGAAAGAGGAGGTCAGAGAAAAGCATTTCTCCTAGGGTTCAAGTCCCTGGCTCTAAGCTTTCCTGAAGCCAGAGCACATTCCTTACTTTGGGTCCCAAAGTGCAACCCAGTATTATTGGAACAGCACCACCTTTGTTTTTAAGTTGAGGATGGTTTCTCTCACTAGCTCATCCAGCAATGATTGTTACGTTATTTAAACCGACTCCATTTCTGTTTCTTCAGGGCGCTATTGGATGACCAATTAGCCAATTGGTTCATAAACAAATTCATGCTAAGGCCGTGACAGGAAATGTCACTGCACTACCTTTTGTGATACCAACTTTGCCTTGAAATCTGACGTTTAGTGTCTTGACTCAGAGTAATGACTAATAAACCCAATGTCAGCTGCAGGAGACCCTCAGAGGACACGCTTCAGTACAGACTGGCCTGCAGACAGCCCTCAAATATTCCACTGGGTATCTCTGCCCCTGGGTGCACATACGCTAAGGCTTGAGTTTAATTTTTTTTCTCACCCCACAGAGATAAGCTCTGACAGTAATTCCCATGTCAGGCTGCTGGAAAAGCCAAGCTCACATTATCATATTTTTTCTGACTGTTTTAACTCAGTTTGAAAAAAACCACAAATTTCATTCAGTGCCTGCCTAGTTCTAGACAAAGCTAAGTGAAAGCTAGAAACGCGGAAGACTGCCTTTACCTTCCTCCATAATGGAACTTGGTCCGTTTGCTTCCATGCCCTTCCTTTCCGAAGACACTAGTCAGTATTCCCTTGTTTGTAGGACACAAGCCCCCTCACTCCTATGAGTTCAAATTCAGTTGTCTTTCCTCTTTGGTGCTTTTTCTGGTGAAGTGGTTGCTCTCCCAGTGCACAGCGACCCATCTGGTTCCTCTGGTCCAGTCACCTCCTCGAGCTCTCCTCTGCCCCCTGCAGGTCGGGTGGGTCAACAGTGCCCTTGGTGACACCCAGTCTTGTTACATCTTAGCTGCATGGTCTGTAAAAGGCAAGTACGATTCCCAACAATTCCTTAGAGTTATGGTGAAAGTTATTCATGCAAAAATTATATTTAAGAGATTCAAGCATAAAGGCCTTTTAATGCTTAAAATCTCTTTCTAATGCCCTTCTCATCTCCTCCTTTCAAGGCCTAGTAGCCAAAGCATTCCTAATTCTAAATACATGAGTACTACTTGTATTTAGGGAATTTAAGATATCTCTAAATCAGGATGAGTCTTATAACAGAAGCCATGTCATAGTTTAACTAGCAGCATTTTTTTTCTTAAAAGTACATAAAATGATGGTGCATTTTATAACCAGTGGCATTTTAGATTCTATGAAATACAGCAACTAAATGAGTCCTTCCAAAATTCAAGGTCTTTTTTAAAGCAGGTTAACTTTGTTATTGGATTTAATTCATATCTCAGCGGCTTTTCTCAAAATTTGCAGAGATTGTGCCTTGTGGATCTCCTCATGGAATCGGGAAGGATTATAGAGGTCATCTGGCCCCATGGTCCTCAGGGGCGTTCCTTGGTGATAGAATTTAACCCAAAAAGGTTCCATTGTTTAATAAGTTTGGGAAATGTGGTGTCAAATTTCCCAGTTGCTTTGATACACTAATATAAATTATGGGTGTTCTAGTGTTCAAGATTTCCCTCGCTTATTTGACAGCTAAACCTTTTTCTTAGGACTGATTTGTAGGTGAATAAAAATGCTGAGAAAATGAGGCCCCAAGAGATCACACAATTTGCCCCAAAGACACAGCCAATAGTAATAAAGGCATGAATACAGTCTAGATCTTCCGATTCTAGTTCTGGTACCTCTGCCACACAGCACTATTTCATGCACCATTTTTCAGTGAGGCTGGTAAGGCATCCTGGTACAGCTCTCTCTTGCCTAATGTACTACCTTATGGATTTCAAAACCAGCACGTTAGTGGAATCTAGTTTCAGACAATTTCACACTGGAGATCGACAGCCACCTCAGGTGTGGAATTGTTTAGCGCACTGTACTGTCCACTGGAATTTGTCAACCAATTGCTTTCCAAGACCCAAGAGCAGCTTTTGGAGCATTATTTCAGAGTAGGTACAGGTTAAGAGACAGAAGCTAAGAGACAAGCTAAGACACCTCCATTACCACAAGTCTCCCCTGCCTTGAATCTAACAAAACTCTTGAGCAGGTAACACCCACCAGTGGGTCCATGCTTCTGGCTTGCAACAGCTTCACTTCTGAGTCTGAAAATATCCTTATTACCCTGCACTGCACCATAATCATTTGCATTTTTATTGTTTTCACTCCAAAGCTCCTAAGTTATCCAGATAAGCACCATTAAACAAAAATCTGAGCAATTAGTTCTTCTGATGCATCCTGGTGGCAGCAGAGAAACTCAAAGATGTTTATTAACAATACAATCAGGCTCAGGTGGGACTTATTATAAGCAGAGCTTAGCCCCAGGGAACCTCCCATTAAGTCCTGAACAGGAATTAGGTATTTTTCTCTTCCCATGCCATTCTTCATCAACCTGCCTCTGCCACTTGTGTGGGATTATTATACCTTTCCCTCCACTAAAATGCCACAAATCACTGCTAATGTGCTGTTCCAGAGGGTGGCCAGAACACAAGCACACACTACTTCAGCATCCACAGACTCAGAGAACTTCAACATCAGGAGAGCATCTCAGAGATTGTCTACCTTGCCCTCATTTGACCCATCAGAGAAAGAGATCCAAGTAAACTGAGATTTCCCGAAGGCCCACAGCTGGCAGTGCGACCCATCTCCCATCTCTTGTCCCAGTGAATTTTCCAGCCCACAGCACTCCAAAGCATCCCACTGAAGCCAGTGCCTGAAAGTCACCAACAGATTCTGGCTGTTCTAAGTTACTTATCTAACTACAGCAAAACACCCACTCTCTCCCCAGAATGACAAATGTTATTAATGTCGAATGTTGACGTGAAATGCATTAAAATAAGGACATTTGTGGGATCTTAGAAAATTACCAAATGAAAGATTTACATGAAGAAAAGAGTGATTTTATTTTGAGTTCGTTGGAAGACAGAACTGTGAGTTGGTTGGCATCTGTGGCAGACAGGGGACCTGTGATCTCATCTGTCCTTAATTGGCTCTGAGATACCCAGCGAAGGTCAGACCTGTCGGGGTTTCAGTCCCACATCTGGAAAACAGGCTGACCAGCACCTGACTTGAATGCAGTGGGGGCAGGAGGGAAATAAGCCAACTGACCCTTGAAAGCGCCTTCTGGCTCCAGGAGCTCCTCTTCTATTCAGATGCCTTCGCTCCTGTAGGTGGTGGGGTACAGCGTACATGTCGTTGTTAATGAGGCTTTCTCCCCCGGGTCATGTAACATACAACAGCACAAACAAGATTTCAAATAAAAGATTTCCTGTTAATCTATCAATGTTTTGTTTGTGCATGATCTCCAAGGAGTAGACATAGAAAGAGAACATTCACCTGCCTCTCTCACCTGCTGCGATCACTGTCCTGAAAATGTTAGCCTGGAGTCAGGTGCCACAGAAACAAACTTCTACCTGCACACCTACTCCTGAAGCATCAGGCAAAACACATGCTGAGTCTTTAGCAAAACAACTGTATGCTCCCCAAAATATTTAGACAGAATCGATCTCTCTTACATAACATTTTCTACATGCAAATACAGAAATACCCAAGTCTAAAGGGGCAAATATTTCAGATGGGCAAAATATCTTTGTTTTTTAAAAAATTGGAGTATAGTTGATTAACAATGTTCTGTTAGTTTCAGGTGTATAGCAAAATGATTCACTTATACATGTATCTATTCTTTTTCAAATTCTTTTCACATTTAGTTTGTTACATAACATTGAGCAGAGTTCCCTGCGCTATAGAGTAGGTCCTTATTGGTTATCTGCTTTAAATATAGCAGTGTGTACATGTCAGTCCTGAATTCCCTAACTAGTTGACCCTCACTTCCTAGTTTTCCTCACTTCTATAGCTAAGATCTGTGAAAAACAATGTAAGGTTCAGTCTTGATTTTCTTAACAAAAGAAAATACTTGGGTTGGTTTTTTTCCCATACATGGACTTTAACTCAAATTCCTGCTGTCACCACGTACCACATTAATAACTTCATGTGCCGAGAAGATTCGTGATGGGAGGTGGCATCCATTCAGTGAGGCTTGGTTGAATCTAATTCAGTATCTTTCACAGGAGAGGCTGAAAATCTTTACCTGCCTGAAGCCCTAAATGGTAATGGAGGAGAAAACGCAAAAGATAAATGAGAGATGCATGTCTAGATGAGACCTAAAAAGGGGAAATTGATGACATAGAGGGTCAGAGAGGAAAGCGGTAAGCTCAACTGTGAGGAGTGACTGGGTGACATTATTAGCATAAACAAGATCCCATCAGGAACCAATCCGAAGGGCAAACTGGAATTTGCTGACATGTGAAAAGCAATAAGTAATGCAGAAGAATGCCTGTGCTCTTTTTAAAAAAAACTTTTATTGGAGTATAGTTGCTTTACAGTGTTGTGTTACTTTCTACTGTACAGCAAAGTGAATCAGCTATATATATATATATCCTCTCTTTTTTATATAAATTTATTTATTTATTTGTTGGCTGTGTTAGGTCTTCGTTGCTGCGGGCAGGCTTTCTCTAGTTGCAGAGAGCGGGGGCTACTCTTCCTTGTGGTGCGCGGGTTGCTCACTGCAGTGGCTTCTCTTGTTGCGGAGCATGGGCTCTAGGTGCACGGGCTTCAGTAGCTGTGGGATGTGGGCTCAGTAGTTGTGGCTCACGGGCTCTAGAGCACAGGCTCTGTAGTTGTGGCACATGAGCTTAGTTGCTCCATGTCACATGGGATCCTCCCAGACCAGGGCTTGAACCCGTGTGTCCCCTGCATTGGCAAGTGGATTCTTAACCACTGTGCCACCAGGGAAGCCCCAATACCCTCTTTTGGATTTCCTTGCCATTTAGATCACCACCATTTAGATTAGAGCATTGGTAGAGTTCCCTGTGCTATACAGCAGGTTCTCATTGTATCTATTTTATACATAGTATCAATAGTGTATATATGTCAATCCCCATCTCCCAATTTTTCCCACCCTCCCTCCCCCTTGGTATCCATATGTTTGTTCTCTATGTCTATGCCTCTATTTGCCTGTGCTCATTTCTTTTCCATTTTCTTCAACCAGAAACCCCCAAAAGAGACTGTACTTGCAGAAAGGTCCAGATTAACTTTATCAGCTGGGTTGTTTGTCTTCACAGTTACGTCATGCCAGAAGCAACTGCCTTCTGCTCTTCTATCACCCAGGGCTCCCCTCGGAATGCTAATGAAGTCAAGAGAGGTCTAAGTCTCACAGTCTGAATTAAGCAGTGCTATTCTTTTCTACTGGCAATCCGGAAAAAAATAAATTAACTTGGAGGATTTCTTGATGGAAACAGTTTACAATCAAACAACCCACTGTTGAAAAAATCATCATAACTGTCACTTCACACCTCTCTGCCAACTGCATAATTAGTGCCATTACCAGTAAGTCATGGAAATATAAGTGAGTGTGGATTATATAACACAACATTGCATAAATATGAATATTTTATGGAACCTAAGCAATGTCACAAATTGTCCATGACACACACTTGGCATTTACTTCCAGAGGATCTTATGATCTCTCACCCAGACTAAGTAAACCCTCTCATGAAAGGACATCTTTAGAAAGATGTTTCTGGGTGGATATTCTTGAAGGCAAGTGATGAGGAGGAGAGGAGGGGAAAATATTCTGTTTGGAACTGATTTAAAAACACATAAATTTGTTAGCATATTTTTATGTTTAGGACATGTAATTTCATTTTTATATTTTCCTAAGTGGAATACAATTTCCAAAAACAAGTTTTAAATAACAGAGTTTAAAGCCAAATGCATCTAATTTGGTATTACCTGCTATTCTGGATCATTCATGTTTGAATACTTTGGCAAAAATGTTAGACCAGACCTCTGCACCCAAATTGCCTCTAATTCCTCCACCAGGGATGCCTTTCTTCCTTTCCCCTCTGCCCAAGACCAGTTCAAGACACACTGCTTTCTTTCTCCCTTCTTTGAACTTGTTAAGCCTGGATCCTTGAAACTATATCTTTTGACATTTCCTAGAGCCTGTAAGATATGACTGTCAAATTCTTTTTCTTTGTGTTAATTAACATCTTTGGAATTTCCATACTTCTGCAAACTCTCCCCTTCTCAGTGTCCAATACTGGGCTCAGAAGTCATAGGCACTCCCTAAATATGGAAAGGAAATTATTTAGTTAAATGACATGTTCTTTAGTTTCTATAGACAATGAGATGGGAATGGGAAAATAATAGAGGAAGACTGAGTACTCCTTTCAGCCGAGTGAGATTACAACCTTGGAAACCATAAATTCATACACAAAAAGAAAGTGTGTTCATTAAAATTTGCTAGTGGGGGTTAGTAAAGACCTTTCTAATCAAGATTGTTTATTACAAGCGTGGATGTATATTAAGAAGCTGCTGAGTCTCACATGGTATCACTGGATTATTAGCTTGGTGAGGAAAGAAACTTTTGTCTCAGTGTACAGAGCTCTGGTAGGCAGAATAATGGTCCCCAAAGATGTCCACAGTCTAATCCCTGGAAACTGACTGTATTAGGTTACCAACTAGGCAAAAACAAAGCGCAAAGCACAATTTTTATCCTCAGTCTCAAGATCCAGGAAGTACTTATCATGTTTTGAATTCTCCACTTTGACTCAGTTATTATGCTTCTTGAATATTTGTACAATGTAATGGCAAAGTTTCAGGAAAGCTTTGAAATTTACAACTGCACTAGACAAAAGATAAATCCACTTGTTTAAAGTTCAAAATATAGGTTTTTTTTTTATTCAAGAGATGAGGCTGAAGTGACAGAAGGTTGAAACTTCATCTAGCAAGGAACTTTATCCTATGAGGTTTGAAGTGGCACCAAGCAATTGACATAACATTTGTGTTTGTGGAAACTCACTCTAGGTACAGTACAGAGAATGAATTGTCAGGAAAAATGAGCAGGCAGACCAGGTAGGAAGTATTGCATTCATTCCAGCAAGAGGTGCAAAGGCCTGACCTTGGAGAGTGGCAGTGGAATTGGAGAGAAAAGGATGAATTCTAGGAAAGTGTACGAGGTAATATTGACAGGAGTTAGTGGCTGGAGGAGGAAGAGAAAGAGTCAGTAGGCATTACAGGTTTTGAGTCTGGACAGCAGGGTGGATGATCACCACACAGTAGGTGCAGAGTATGAAATACTGTGGTTGAGTATGAGGGATGTTACGCTTGGGTGTAATAAAAGGAGCCCTGATCTAGACATACTGCGTTTGTAATTAGGGAGAGGATAATAAGTGATACTGGAAATAATTATATGTAATTGGGTATATCAGTCTCCAGCCCAAGGAGGATATTTTGTTGGAAATATAGATTTGGGAGTCATCAATACATGAATGCAGATGGAGACCATTGGGTATGGCATTACACAAGATAAATGTATAGATTAAGAACCTAGGGGAAGGACTTCCCTGGTGGCGCAATGGTTAAGAATCCACCTGCCAACGCAGGGGACTTGGGTTCAATCCCTGGTCCCGGAAGAACCCACATGCTGTGGAGCAACTAAGCTGGTGTGCCACAACCACTGAGCCTGTGCTCTAGAGCCCGTGAGCCACAACAATTGAACCCACATGCCACAACTACTGAAGCCCATGCACCTAGAGCCTGTGCTCCACAGCAAGAGAAGCCACCACAATGAGAAGCCTGCTCACCACAAAGAAGAGTAGCCCCCACTCACCGCAACTAGAGAAAGCCCATGAAGCAACAAAGACCTAATGCAGCCAATAAATTTATTTATTTATTTATTTATTTATTTATTTAATAAGTAAAGAATCTAGGAGAAAACCTGGGGAACACTATTTTTAAGGGGCAGGATAAAAGAGAAAAGTACACAGGAGACTGAGTGCATAGCCAGAGAGAAAGAAAACCAGGAGTAGTCTGTTCTGACAGCTAACAGACCATTTCAATATTGTGCATACTTATATGTCAATCCCAATCTCCCACTTTATCCCTCCCTCTCCTTTCCCTCGCTGGTAACCATAAGATTGTTTTCTACATCTGTGACTCTATTTCTGGTTTGTAAATAAGTTCCTCTGTACCATTTTTTTAGATTCCACATGTAAGCGATATGATATTTGTCTTTCTCTGTCTGACTTACTTCACTCAGCATGACAATCTCTAGGTCTATCCATGTTGCTGCACATGGCATTAGTTCATTCTTTTTTATGGCTGAGTAATATTCTATTGTATGTATGTATCACACTACAATATATATGGTAGATAACTAATAAGGACCTACCGTATAGAACAGGGAACTCTACTCAATGCTCTGTAATGACCTAAGTGGAAAAAAATCTTAAAAAATAGTGGATATATGTATATGTATAACCGAATCACTTTGCTATACAGCAGAAACTAACTGTAAATCAACAATATTCCAATAAAAATTTTTTAAAAAAAGATTGTGGATGTAATCCAAGGCACCAAATGCTGCTGAGAGATAAAGCAAGGTGGAAGGGTTGGCATTGGGTCTTTAAATATATATACCATTAGGGACCAGAATGAGAATATTTTTAGTGGGAAAGTGGGGACAGGGATCAGCCTAAAGGGTGTGAAGGAGGGGTGAGCACAAGGGAAGAAGAGGGAAAACAAGTCAAGAAGCTTGACAAAAAAAGAGAAGGAAGAAATTGAATTGTGAAAAAAGACTCTGCATTTTGAAAAGAGAAATGCTTATCTGGAGAGGGCAGTAGAGAAGACGAGGTTGATAATTTAGGTTGATAAGGGGATAATGATTATCATGAGGAACTGGGATGGGCCCAGAACAGAGGGAAGGATGTGCTGTGGATGGCGGTCCGAGACGTGTGCCCCACTCTGGTGAGAGGGAGCGAGGAAACGATGGATGTAGGATACTGCAGATCAGTTTTTAGTTCTGATGGAGGAAAACTGATAAAGTTGCCCTCTGTTGGCTTTTTATTGTTTTGTTAAATAAGAGATGAGGTTATGTAAATGCTTACTTTCGAAAAGAGAGATTTTCTAGAATTTAAACCAAATTTTTAATACAAGTAAACCCAAGGTTCTCAAGTGGTACAATTTTAGCATAGGTTTGAATTTTTAAAACAGTAATGCAGTGGTTTGAAGTAATTTAAAAAGGGATTGCAAACTTATTTGATGTTCAACATTATATAAAAGCTCATTCATAATACAAAGAAAAAATTCTCAAACCTCCTTCTACTCCTCCATGAATGTCTCACTCCTATAGGTTCTCCAGAGCTTCTCAAACATCAGCCACCAAACATGCTTCTTCATACCCAGGCTGTGACCACTTTCCTACCCTCTTCTCATTTCCTGCTTGCTGACTTTCTGTTGTGAAGATAAACTGAAGCTCTTTCATTAAATCCTTTTCCTCCTACTTCTCCAGCTTTTTTCTTTCTATCCACTCTCCAGATTCAAAGGTTTGCATCACAAAAGATCCAGGAACAGTTCTGGAAAACACAGACTTTTTCTTGGAAGATTGGGACAGGAATATAAAGAAAAAAAAAAAAAAGAACTGGGGAAAGAACTCATACATTATTAAGTAGTGGGATGGCCATCCCAATACGACACGAGAGGCCTTTGTAGAACATGATGTCAACATTGGAGAATCATCACGCACTCCATCACCTCGGAGTGTAGACCTAAACACTAAAGCCTGCCTCCAAAAAAGGACAAGGGTAACGTGGATAAAAGGGCAATCGATAACTCTGAAAAACTGACCATGGCACAGTGCTGTGGCTGACAATGGACAAAATTTGAATTATTGATCATATATGTCACATGCATGGTGTAATACTCCAGGTGCTGATAGAACCAAAAGGAATGAACAGGAATGTCAACCACGTGACTCACTGGAGACTTGAGGTTAGGCTGAGCCAGTTACAAAATCCCCTTTGGGGGATTTGAACGGGATAATGAAGCTTAGTAAATCCACAGGGAAACAAGGAGATGCATTTCACTCCTCCATCCAGCCATTGAAGGGATTTTTGTTTTTGCACACAGACAAGAGGAACACCATAACTTCTCCCCCGCAAAGTGCCCAAGTGCCTATTCAGAGTGGATGTCTTAGTCAAGTACAAACAAACAAACAAAATCTCACTGACTTAACACAACAAGATCATTTCTTGCCTATGCAAAGTGGCTGGTGGATCCAGCCACCCTTCAGGACAGCTGTCCTCCAAGTAGAGGGCTTAGCCTTCCAGGCTGCTCTGAACCTGTGTCTCCTCCATTGTGCTCAATGCAGGGGGGAGGGTGCTGAGGGATTCTGTGCTGCCCAGCTCCCTTTGCCCTTCCAGGGCCCCTGGCCAGCATTCTCCAGGCTGTTCAGAGTCTCAAAGGTCTGATCTGGGTGATCGTGTCCTCTGGTTCTCATTGCATTTGACCAAGGGGATGTATCACGCCAGCAGGAGCTAAGTGAGTTCCGGGTGTTATTCCTCCACTCACAGTCTGTGGGGTCATGGTGACCTGGCTACATCTCTCTGCTAAGTGCCAGAACTCTCTCTCTCTCTTTTCTGACACTATCTCCTTCTCTTTTCAAGCCCAGGTACTGCACTAGCTCTCTGCTGTTACTAGACCAGAGTGTACCAGCAACGTTTGCTGCTTTCTTAAAACCTAGCCCACACCTTTGCAAACACTTGTGCAAACGTAAAATCCAACACACTCCTTTAGTAAACTCTCTTCAGTTGCCCAGATTTTAAATGTTTTGGTCTGAAAATGGCCCACATCACTTCCACTTGAAATCATTGACTAGAGTTAAGTTATATGCCCTGCTTAACTACAATGGGCCTGGGAAGTTTAATCCCCTCAATTTCTCCAGAGGAAGAAGAACTCAATATTGGTAAAGACCAGAAGTTTCTATCACAGAGCCCCAGCAATCGATACAACATGATTTATGTGATAATTAGAGAGAAAATGGTCACTTTGCCACTTTCATCATTAGAAACAGCACATAACGCATCACAATTCCTTTTTGGTGTGATTGCAGACAGTTGGAGCACTTCCAAAAGCAGCGATCAAATACAAAATTGCCAAATTAACCCCCAGCTGGCAATCAGATTGAGACAGCTGTTTCCTTTCAGGTTAGAGAAGATTAACCCTTAGCTCTTTAAAAGATTAAGCAAGGCAAGTCACAGGCCTTAATGCAGTATTGATTGGATGTGCCCTCACATACAAAATGCTATAGAGTAGCTTTCAAAGAGCTATTACAGGGACGTCCCTGGCGGTGGAGTGGTTAAGGTTCTGTGCTTCCACTGCAAGGGGTGCAGGTTTGATCCCTGAATGGGGAACTAAGAGTCCACATGCCAGGCGGCCAAAAAGAAGAAAGGAAGGAAGGAAGGAAGGAAGGAAGGAAGGAAGGAAGGAAGGAAAGAAGGAAGGAAGGAAAGAAGGAAGGGAAAGAAAGAAAGAAAAAGAAAGAAAGAAAGAAGAAAGAAAGAGTCTGGACTTAATTCGTAAAAAAAAATAAAGCTATTACACAACTGTCGCAGAAGGGGCAGAAATACAATGCTATCTTTGAAATACTTTGCTGATTGATTAAAAAAACTAGACAGAAGTAGGTGTGGTACCCAATCCTGAACAGATGTGCTGAGGGCATGCAGGATGACAAGAATAGTATACATGACTCAGGGGACCCCAGACCATGCTCTCCTAGTCACTGGCTGGATGTCCTTGGCCACATCTTCTAATCTGGTTTCTTACGTGTAAATTGAGGCAACCTGATCAAGAGCACTTGTAACCTGTGATATATGGATATATCATGAGAGCTGTTAAAACTGTGCAAATTTTGGAATCTATTGTATGTTTGATTTTATTTTTACAGAAAAGATTCACAGGTTTCATAAAACACCAAAACATCCTTTCTCTCTCCCCTCAAGAAGAAGTTTAGGATCAGCGAGCTAGATGAGGTCCAGTGATTCCTCCAGATCTAACATTTGATGATCCTATGGTCATTTCTGGTCAATATATTGGTCAGATGAAAAAACATAGAATATATTTCCATAAAACAACGGAATTGTCTTAGTATAGTTGACACTCAATAGAGGCGTGTAAATCTGAATCTGCATCTTTTTTAAAATTTTTGAGTATTTCATCTTCAGAAGGTCATAGAAACATTTGTTACAAATAATATTTTCTGCTTCCTTTTCCATTACTTACTCCATAATGAGTCCCTCACTTGCTTTACATTTCATATTTTGATTTTACACTCAGTGATTCCATGTACAACAGAAGGTTGACAATAATTTCCTCCAAATGAAGTGAGAGGGCACAGTTAAATGACTCAACTTGGAGTCAGATCCTAAAACACCTATTTAAATAACTAGTAATTGTTCTGCACAAACTCTTGTCCAAAGAACAAACTTTAAAATGATTACGAGCCACTCTTAATGGACCAAGTTTTCCAACTTAAATGTCCTAAGGCACCTAAACCACCAGCTCTCGGCTTCACTGTCCAGTTGCTTTAATTAACCAGAGGTTCAGATTTACTTGCATTCTAATTGGGTCCTTGACTAATTGTGCATTAAATACTTGGCAGTGCATTACAGATAATCTTACAAAAGTCTTCATTTCTCCCAACTTTAATTTGTACATAGAACCCAATCTGGGAAGGTTAGGTTGTCAGAGTGTTACGGTTGATAGTTTCCCAAGGAAACAAAGGAGAGAGGAAAAGATTTAATATGACTCAAAAGCGTGATCAGTACCCACAGGCATACAGCAGAGATTGGAAATCTTTTTTTAAAAAGATGCTCTGTGTTCAGTTAGGAACACTTTCCATCCTGGCATTTGCACAGTGCATTTGGGGTGAGGCTGAATACATCTTTAGACTTGAGAGAAGGATTGAATGTACAGATGCTCACAAGGACAGGTGAGCATGTGTCCTGTTACTCAGTGTCCTGTCAGCCAAGGTTAACGTTTGGCAATGGCAGAAAATAAGTATGAGAAACTTCTGCACAAGTATTACAGCCTCAGGCTTCTCACTTAACATACACTGCTTTTGTGCTTGAACACACACCTCTTATTTAGGGATTCTTAGCTAAGATGTCAGCGTTAAATTCTTGTCCAGTATTGTTTTCCTGTAATTTCCACTTTAGATTTTAAAATTTTTTTGATGAGACATGGGAATGGTCAGGTGGGTTAATTCCAAAGTCTATAGTTCATCACCCCAATTCTGCACACCTCAAAAACAGAATTATCAAAAGAGTGCTTCAAACACGGACTCAGAAACAGGCAAGTCCAAGGAGCTGCTTGGTGTTAGATGGATGACATGAACCGGACAGACTGTTAAAGGATGATTTTTCAAAAGGATCATTTTCAAATTCACAAAATCACAATTGCTGCATAGTATAAAGTGAACACATGTAACTGGTTCAAAGAAGAGGCTCAAGACCAGATATATCTAGAACATCAAAAATGTTAAATTTGCTGATAGATGCAAAACTAGGTATGAAATGTAATCTTCGTAATGATATTTGGATCATCTTTCCTAAAGGGTAGAAATCAACTGTATCACTACCAGACAAAATTCATCTGCATGTCTGTAGACAAGAGTCATTTGTGTTTCTACAACTTACCGAGCTGTGATGTAGCCTAGACAGGCAATCAAAGGTGCATCCCTCTATAGAATTAAATAACTCTGGAGAATCTACTAGACAATTCCCAGCATTCTATTTAAAAGGACAACCTGAAAAGATTTTCCAAAATTGTCCCAACAAGCTTGCCCTGGGGTTCACAAACACCATGTCCTAATATTCTGCTTGATCACAAAAGTGCTGATCTCATTGGTTTGGCCTTATTTCCATAGGTGCTGCCCTAGTGCTAATTAACCATGTATTTGCTTTGTAAATTGAGGACCATGCAGCTCTGAGCTACTATTAAGGCCACAGAAATAACTTCCATCTGGAAGTTTTCATAAGGAGATTGAGTTTTACTTTTTAAATCCTCTATCATTTGCTATCCAGAAGGTAGGAAACCAAAATTCAAAGAAATCTTCTCTACCAGATTTCAATTGCTGTACCTAAAAATTTGGGTGAATCCCTTCATTCTCAAAGTCCCCAAAACTTGCTAAGTTTCTTGGCCTGCCAGGAAGTGACCTTCCTTATCATCTGTAAGGCCAGGACATTAAGTTAGGTTAACCCTAAGAGATAACATTCCAGGATATTGTCAGGTTAACCCTAAGAGACAACATTCCAGGATATTGTCAGGTTAACCCTAAGAGATAACATTTCTTCTTTAAAATAGCTTGTCACTCTCGATTAAATAACAGTTCTTTTCAAATGTGACACCCCTTGATTGGCCTTGGTTGCACAATCTAATGATATTCTGGTAAAAAGGTGGATGGACTTGCATTAAACCTACATAAATAACTATTGATACGTTGTCATGAAAAGACTCAGTAAGATTTGGTGATTTCTGAGGGATGAGTGAGAATCAGATTCCATTTTGAAATGTTCTATTTCACTTTACAAAAGCAGAACCTACTTAACAGTTAGTGATGACTCAGAAAGAAAGAGAAAGGACTCAATATAAACATGAAAAATATAACATTAACCAAATAGTTTAAAAATTCCAACAACTAGTCACAACAAAATTTCTGTCATCGGTTTACTCAGTCTCTTCTGCTGAGTCATCAGTCGCCAGCCTGTTTTGTGAAGCCATCTTCTTCCAGACTAAGGAGAGTCCTGGAGATTCTGCCTCAGGCCAGTGGTAGAATCTGACAGCCTTTAAATGATGTCAGTTCAGAAACCTGTACCCAAAAGTCTTTACTTTGAAGAATCAATAGATCAAAGTAACTGCTATAGTCCTTTCCATGAGGATCTAAGACTAAAGGCACAACTGCTCATCTGTACCTTATAGTAGAGCCTTCAGGCCAGCATCAGAGTAAGACAGAAATTACCTGTAGATGACAAAGAGTTGGTGATTAGTATCATCAATGATATCAGAATGCAGGAGGATAAACTCCCTATTGGAGTACAGTACATAATTGTTTTGTAAGGGTTGAATCAATGCACCTCCTGAGAGTAAGACAAACTTCCAGAGTCTTCTCAGAAGGCACATACTGTCTGGAATATTTATATTAATAGCACTGTACCTCAACAAACTCAAGAGAAGCCTAAACGTCTCTTCTAATTTGATGACTTTCCCCATGTAGCTCTTGCAATTGAGTTGAGCTAATTTAAGAGATATATAGCACGTTAAACTAACTTAATTATGTCTAGTCTTTCTCATTTTACAAGATAAAAAATAAATCTTGGAGATTGCCATGGGGCCTTTGTGAAATCTCAAACATAGTTTTAGGTGTAAAAGATATCCTGAAGGTTTTATTTTATTTTTTTCTAAATATAGGATCCGATCTTGGTAAAGCAAAATCAGAAGAGCTGTCAGAGGAGATTTGGGGCACTTGATTCTGATTGGATCATAGGTGCCTGAGAACTAACTGCATGGTGACCTATTTAATCAAAAGCGACAACAAAATATTTTGAAATACGCATAAAAGGTAATAAACTTGTAAAGAACCTCAGCACTGTCACGATGAGAAAACTTTGTTCTTTGTTTTGTTTTGTTTTTTAACAATCAAGGACATAATAAAGTCAACATAAAGCACAAAAAAATTGTTCTGGTAGACATAGGTTCTCTGCTACGTAGACAGATTTTGCAAAAGGTAAAGAATATTTTTTCATCTTGTAGACGAAGGCATTACTCAGTAAACCGGTGAAACCAACCCATCAAAAATGAGCAACCTTAGCTAAAATTTTAACTTATGTCTTCTTTTCAGATTCAGTTATTTTAAACCAAATCGAATAAAATTTATTTTTCAGGTCATCTTTTTCAAGCTCTTTCATATTCTGGAAGGAAGTGACTCTTATATGAGAACAAAGCTACTCTTTTTCCTTTGAAAATAAAAGCACACACCCCTTGCATTTCTCCATCATCATTGTTTGGTAGTATAGTCTCAACCGTGTATCTTAATTATAACTCCTGACCGACATGAAAATTTTTTATTTCACAGAGAAAACTAGGGAATATGATTGAGAACAGTCTGTCATTCTGTAGCTTTTAAGCAGAATGACATAGCTTGTGAATATACTTAACACAGCTTTCCATAGCCACACTCATCCCTTTTATACCTTCTCAAGGTGGCCAAAATGAACACATTCAGTAATATAGGCCCTCGTAGCATATAGAAATATGAAGCTTAAAATTATGCTTAGGCATTAGTATTTCAGTAATCCATATCACTTAGAAAATATCTAGCTATCCAAGAATTATCCATTAATTAGCTCAATTTAATATTAGTTTAAGGCTTTAAATTACCTAAAGACCTTGGAAATTATGTTTAGGCTGACACACTACAAAACATAATTACTATTGATATAAAAAGTTTGCTAGAATAATGATTCAATTTAGTTGAGCACAAATTACTTTTCATAATCTTTAATACTGTGTGGGAGTATTATTAGCTTATTTGATCATGAAACTGGGATAATTTTAGGAAGTTTAGACTATTCTCTTCATGAATGAGAAAATCACTCAAGTAACGTAACATATATGCTTGTATGTAGTTAATGCTAATAAATCAGACAAAGGACATAGATTTCTTTTGAAAATTGTAGTTATTATATCAGTCCAATTTGCCAAGACTACATTTTAAGTATGTAAACTTGAATCCTTAAAATGTTTCTGACCTAGCAACATAATTTTTAAGGGTTGTTCTCTTAAATTATTAGAAATTCAATTTCATTACTCTGGGGGAGCTTTAAGAATATTTTATTTATATAAGCATGTATTTACCTCTATGAACAATCAGGAGAGAGCTTCTTTAATTTAAGTGATGTAACAACCTAATTCATTAATATCCTCCAGAGACAGGGGAAAAAATTGCTACTAACACGATGAGAGGAAAATGCCTTTCTCAGTAACACATACAGACACATGACATGAAGACATATAGAAAACTCATAGCTTCAGTTCTACAATATCAGCCTCAGGTCAAAAGTAAACACAGACACACAAAAACTCTGTGACCCACATCTCAAAGAGCTGTGTCCTGTCCCAGAAATTCCTAATTGATTAGAGTTCAAAATAGATAAACAAACAAAAAGGACTGAAAATATGAACTGTCTGTTGTCTGTTATCCAAGGGAGAATAGATCACTATCCTCCATCTATAGAAATTCATAAGCCATAGGGTATAGAATCAAATTTTCAATCATTGCTGACTCTAATGGGGAATAAATTAACTTCTATGTGAACCTTCTGTATGAACCAGAAACAAAGACAAAACAAAATCAAGGAAAAAGAAGAAAATAAAATAGAGCATCCACAATGTTAAAGTGCTATAGTCTTGGAACTCAGACTGGAAGCCAAGAAACAAACAAACAAACAGACAAAAACTACACAGGCTTAAGCAGTCCAGGACACATGCTTTTGCAGCCAGACAGCTTTCCAGACAAATCCTGACATCTCAGTGGGACCTCCAAGCTAGTAAAGAATAGTTCTCAATGTAAAACCACGACTCTCCTAAGAACATAAAATAAGCACATGTGAAAGACTTTATTGTCCTCTTCAATTAATGAGGGAACTCTTATATGTAAGCATCTGTGTCTAGAATGTTCAGCTGGATTGATGAAGCACATTTTTTTGCACAGCTTCCCCAAGTCATAGCAGACAGTGGTAGACGTCAAAGCAGACAGTGGTGACACCAATATCTAATCCTGTTGATGAAACATAATATCTGTCACATGCTCTTTATAACTTCTAAAGTAATTACATATGTTCCTTATTTAAAATTTGATATTCATGATTGTTAAAATACGTTCAAAGTTTACTTGGATGATAAGCTGGACAATCATCACCAGTGTCCTGAGCACATCATTGTACAAGGAAGCTGAAATCATGGGCTGTTTCCAGCACAGACACTGATCAACTGCACTGCCCCCTCTAGAGGTCCAGCATCTCATTCACAAAATGAAGGATCAGGATGGATGCACTCTGAAGGTCTTTCTAGCTCTAAGGTCAACGGCAATGTTCTCAGTCAAAGGTCAGCAGGCCACTGCATTGTACTCACCTGGGGTGCTTGTACAATTAATAATTTTGAGATGTGTTATTTTTATTAATAAGTAGCTTTGCTTAAAATGCCTTTTATGTGTGCTTAGGATAATTTTTTCAATATCTGAAAGTCCAAAGTATTTCTGTCATAACTGTAAACTTATCTTAAATGTATTGAAACATTCTTGGATATTTTGCATAGTCTTCAAGCCCTTAAAATCTGAAGGCTAATCCAAATTGGCACATTTTAGAATATTCAAGAAGAAAAATAACTACTTTTAATGACAGCCTTTTAGATTTTATGAAGGTTTTGATGAGGAATAATATTATATAAGCATTTGAAAACTTTGTAAATTCCTTTCTATAAAATATAAAATACTCAGTATCTAAATCAGTATCTGTTAGACGTGGGAGATCATGTTTAACACTGGATGTTTTGTGTTTTTATGTTTATATCATAATGTTTAAAATGCAAGTATAATGTTTAAATATTGGTCAACTTAATTTTACAAAAGTAAATTCTAAATACTAAGCTTTATTTGTTCATATGGTCTCATACTTTTTCAAATCACTGTAAGGAATTACTTATTTTATATTAAAAACTCCCTTAACCCCACCTCAAAATAATAATATTTTTCTGGCCCCCTCTTCAGACATACCAAGTAGAATTTGGGTGAGATCCAGAAATTTGCATTTTAAAAATCTCCACATTATTCTTACACAAACTGAAGTTTAAAAACTTGTCCTCCTATATATACTACCAACTGTAAAATAGATAGTCAGTGGGAAGTTGTTGTATAACAAAGGGAGTCCAACTCGAGGATGGAAGATGCCTTAGAGGACTGAGGCAGGGAGGGTGGGGGGGACTTGAGGGGTGGGGAGTCAAGGAAGGGAGGGAATACGGAGATATGTGTATAAAAACAGTTGATTGAACTTGGTGTACCCCCCAAAAAATAATAAATAAATAAATAAAATTAAAAAAAAAAAAAAAAAACTTGTCCTCCTAACAGAGATAAAAGCCAAATTCAAGTTTTGTACCAGCTTACTTTTAAAATTCATTTACTTAATTAAACTTATTCTAAATTTAGTCAATCCTGACCATGCACAAAACTCTTTTCTTGGGGTCCAAAGTCTGTAAAACTTTTTATCACTTTCTGTATTCATCACTTTATTTTTCCACCCAGAAACAGCCAGTTGTAAGTCAGACCTACTTTCTTTCACCTTAATAAAATGCAACTCCATTCCTTATACCTTCTTTACTGAAAACACACATCCTACTTTCCCTAAGTAACCATGAACTTTCCTTTATATCAGCACTCTGTAGATTGGTAAACATAAATCCAAATAATAATTTCTTGAAAAATGTGCTTTCTTATAAAAACAATCCCAATGTGGCACAAAACATTTATTAATAGTTCTAAACCTTTTGTTTCTCTGTAAAAGGAAGCCAATCTTCAGTAATTAATGTTTCAGTATCTTATTTTATTTGGAAGTGACCTGGTTATTCAATAAACTTTCATCATTTAACTTAATCTAGCACAACTCTAGAATTTCAAGTTACCAGAATCTGGAGAGAATATTTTCCAGATGACATGAACCTGAAATTCATTCTGGTCAGATTATATTACTGAGCATTTATATAAGCTATAAGCACTTAATTTCCTTTAAGTCAATTAACTAAAGCTCTTTTACAAATTAATTTTGGCAATACCACACATCTACAATACACATGGATATACATGAACATGCAAACAAACACAGAGACCTCATACTTTCCATTTCAAAATTTCAACCCTGAATTAGTTACAACAATGTAAAGCCTATCAGTTACAAGGGGTTGGATTCAAATTGCGCTTCTGGCAGATGGAACAAATCAGGGTCACCTACCTAGAGGGCTAAAGCCTTTTTACTAATGTTTACAGAAAAGACACTTAGGATTTCTATTTATCCTTGACAAGTCAAGTTCTAAATTACTTTACCCTCTTTCAAAATTTGCATTTTAAAAAGATGGCAGAAATAAGGGTTCCTGAGAAGACCAGGTGGGATTGGAGTATTACAGGGAGATAGGCATGGCACCAAAAGCCCATATTTAATGAATTTTGAGATTAGGGGTTGGAGGCCTCATTAGAGCCTCTGGTTTTTATGAGGTGTTAGAGCCTGTAAGGGAAGTTATTAGTTTTCTTTAAGGTGATTTTTCTAGGAGTGACAAATTTTGTCCTCCCTGGGATTCCCTGATCCCAAACCTGTGGATCTATAAGTTTTTTTCAATTTGGGAGGGAATATTTTGGATTGGACCATGCATGTCTTGTATAATACATAGTCCAGATGAAAGCATTCCTTGGCTTTGGTCTTCAGAGAGAGTAAGAGTTGCCCTCAAGGCTGAGTGTCCCTTCCCAATAATGGGCTGGGACACTCAGGCAGACAAGAAACTTGTGAGTTATAAGGGTCTTTTCCCAGGTGCAAGTTAGAGGGGTAGTGAAATGTTTTAGTTTTGACTTTCCTTCAACCCCAACAATAGAGTAGGTTTCAGGGACAAGGGGCCCATATGAGAAGTCAGGACAGAGTAAGTGGTTCCCGTGTCCACTAAAAATTGGACAAGCTTACCTGCCATATCAATGGTCACTCTCAGTTCCTCCAGTGTGATGATGACTGTCTTCTCGGGAGCCTTGGGAGGTCCTGGGTCTCCTGTCAATCAACCACTGCCATGACTGGAGTGGGGGAATTTCCTCACTCCCTTCGGAGCTGGGGGTGTCCCACCTTCCCATGGTCCATCTTCTTGCAGAGGGGGCATGGCGTTTTGGCTATAGACTGGGACCTGTTTCCTGAGCATTCCTTGCTCCTGTGTTCAAGACTCCCACAGTTAAAACAGGCTCCCTTCCCTGGCAGAGGTCTTTGGGAGTACTTTTGGGGCAACCAGGAGGTGGTTTAGGTCTTGTCATGACAGTTGCCAAAAGCCTGGCTCACTGTTGTTCCTTCTTTAAGTCATGCTGTTCCTTCTTTTCCTCCTCAGCCTGGTATCTATGGTTACAGACACTGAAGGCTGTGTCAATAAGGTTAAGAGGGGTTGGCATTCCCACAGCAAGCTTTTGGCCTGGAATTCTTTGGTGAACTGGCTAGGGTCCTCCAAGAATCTGCCTAAGCAGGTGCAGCGTTGGTCAAGGTCAGACAAGGAAAACAGGCTTGTGGACTCTGGTAATTTCCTGAGGCCAACCTACTGCTTCCTGACAGGATCAAAGAGGCTCTGGCTGCATTTCCGGTATGGAAGGGTAAAGAGACTTATTGGGCAGGGGAGAGGCTGAAGATGACAGAAGAGTATTGGGGCTTGGGTCTTCTCTCTGGGCCTCCTGTTCTTCCAGGGGTGCCACTAGAGAGGGCTTTTGTGCCGAATGGATCCCAGCCAGCAAGTTTCCCTGATATAGGACTTACATAGCTCTGGGTTTTCTCTTAGGGCCATAAAATCCTGTATGTAAGGAACTTCTGTCCATTTCTCCTGTGTCTTGCAAAAGATGTCTAACTGTATAATGGTATTATAGTTGAGGGTCCCATTTTCCAGCCAGGTCTCATCATTCTTAAGTTTATATGTTACAAAAAGAAAATGAGTTTTTTAGTTTTAAAGAATCTAGAGAAAACTTGTCCCAGTGACTCAAAATGCACCTGAGGGGTGAGTTCTGGGGATGGAGGTGTAACCCATTGTTTCTTTAGGGAGAGAGTGCTCCTGTACCAGAGTGCTCCTGTACTGTGGGGGCTCTCTAAGACAGGACTGGTTCCAGGCATCCCCAACCACCAAGTCCTGTCGACTTGATCCACAATGGGGGTCAGCTACTCCCCCATGTGGCACTGGTATTGGCCCCAGCGTCCTGTGTCCCTTGTCCTATCCACCACCTGTGGTACCCTGGAGGAGTGACCTTCCTGAAGGTTTCCTATAGATTCTATAGATTAATCCCTGTGTTCCAGGATATGTTCCCCTGGAACGGATATCCTCACTGTTCTAAGACTTGTTGAAGTCCCAGCCTTTTTCTCTAAAAAGATAGTAAGTTTCAGAAAACGGGCACCGGCCATTAAGGGAGATGATTTGGAAAAGAAAAAAAAAAAGCCTGTCTTTCCCTTCCCTTTTGTGGGCAGCACCCCAGGGCCTAGGTGTCGTCCTCCCCCCTACCCCTTCCCATGAGTGCTCTGGCCAGCAGGCAGTGGGCCTGGGTGCAGGGGCAGAAATGGCAGCCAAGGTAGAGGCACTATGACTATAGTTAGGGGGATGGATGGCCCCTCGATCCTGGAAGGACATTCCCAATCACAGGACCCCAGGGAGGCAAGCACAGCAAATGCAGGTCATTGCCCAGCATGTATCCCTGGGTACATCTGTGTGCACAACCCACCCAGTCTGAGTACCCTGCCGCACCCTAAAAGAATAGGGGGGGCGTGGGGTCAGGGTGGACCCTAGAGGGGGCTGGCCAAACACCAGGAGGTGGGAGGTGGGCATTGAATGATGGTCCCACTGCTGTGAGTCCCAACCATGTGGGACAGGACCATCCCCCCCCTTACACCAGGGGGTATGTGCAGAGACCCCCTACTGCCTAGGGAGCTTCTGAAGGGATCAAGGCAGCATAACCATGGCACAAACTCTAAGTAAGTCTGCAATTCATATTTTTACACAATTAGACATGTTAACAGTTGATTAAATGGTGGATAAGGCAAACCCAGTGGGCAAAGATCCTATGGTTCCAGTCCCTATCTGTCTGTGAGTGTGGCTGGAAACTTTCCCTGACATCCCCTGCACATATGTAACAGTAAGAAATGGAAGACCTAGTGGCAAGATTAGAAAATACCTGAAAAATTTCTTTTTCCCCATTTCCAGCAGAGTAAGGCACAAGATAAGAATGAAAAGTAAGAGTGAGGTAGGGATGCAGGGTTGAGACGAGGATAGTTAGGCACAGGTGGACCAATAACAAGCCTATGAGGGTAGTCACGGGAAGAGGGCAGTGTTATGCTCATCCTGCACTCACATTTTTGTGGCAATATGTCCAAAAAAGAGACAGACTATAAGAAAGAGTGGGAGAGAGAGAAAGAGAGATGGAGATGGCTAGAGGCAATGCCTCTCAGCCCCAAGAGAGAAGAGAGGCTAAAAGTCCGAAAAGGAAACGGAGAGTAAGGGAGAGAGTAGGAGAGCTTGGGATAACAATGGTAGCACCTCTCAAGCACAAGGTAGGAGAGAGGCTGAGGCTTACAGAATTCTCCTGGCTGACTTTGCCAATATGTTGCCGGTGAATTTAAGGTTCTTCCTTCACGGTGAAAGAATTCGGAGACAAATTGTAGGTGAAAATGAGATTTATTTAGAGAGAAACACACTCCACAGACAGAGTGTGGGCCATCTTGGAAGGCAAGAGGTGGGAGGCAAGAAGTAGTTTTTAAAATAAGCTTATATTTACTGAAGAAATTAAATTAATAATTAATAACCTTCTGAAATACAAAGCACCAGACCCAAATGGGTTCACTGGTAAGTACTACCAAATACTTAAGGAAGAATTATACCAATTCTCTACAAACTCTTTTAGAAGGTAGAAGTAGAGGGAACACTGTGTAACTCATGCTATGAGGGCAGCATTACCACAATGTCAAAACCAAAGACATTACAAGAAAGGGAAACTTCAGACTGATATCTCTCATGATACAGACTTTACAATCCTCAAAAAATTAGCAAATAAAATCCAACAATGTATAAAAATAATTATAATTACAATGAAGTGGGAAATGTTTTAGGAAACTTGCAAAGCTGCTTCAACATTTAATCTCTGTAATTCACTGTGTCAATAAGTTAGAAAAATAAAATAATGTCAATTAATGCAGAAAAAGCATTAAAAAATTTAGCACTCAGTCATGATAAAAAAACTCTTAACACACTAAAAAGAGAGAGAAACTTTCTCAACTTTATTGAAAACATCTCTACAAACCAGTACCTAACATCATATAGAGACTAGATGCTTTCCTTTTAAGCTGGGGAAAAAGTAAGATGTCCTTTCTCACCATTCCTATTAGACACCACACTAGAAATTCTAACTAGTGCAATAAGACAAGAAAAATAAATAAAAGTTATACATATTGGAAAAGAAGAAATAAAATCACCTTTATTCATAAATGATATGATTGTCTATGCAAAAAATTCCAAAGAATCTACAGAATAACTTCTGGAACTAGTAAGAGAGTATAACAAAATCAAAAGATAGAAGGTTAACACACAAAAAGCAACTGCTTCCTTATAAATGGTTTATCTTTCATTATGGAAAAATGTTAATCTGAATAAATTAACATTGCCACTTTGAGAAGGTTGTGGCCAAATTAAAGAGAAAATACACCTTTCCCTGAGGAATTAATATTCTTCTGAAAGAGTAGCACAACATATGCTTTTTTTAAAATTACTTTATATTCATTTTAGATTTTTCTTGGAATTGGATGAGAGAAAGGATTCTAGTTAAGAGTCAGTTATTAACTGGTAAGTGACTTAAACCAAGAAGATGGTCTTGATGGTTGTACTTTAGTAACAGAAACAAAAAGACTGTATATTTTGATGAAGGAAAATGGGGATTTAGCCTTCCTTTATACAAATGATAAAATGGAAGACAAATCTCTATGCTACTTCAAAGGTTCAGAAGGATAGAGGAAATTGTGTTAATACCTTTGCAAAATAATTCTGATAATTATCTTCTTTCCTATGCATTCAGTTTGAACAAGAGCTTTTGTCCTTTTCTCTAAACTCCATCTGCGTTTTGAAAAATTTTTATATAGATGTTTAGTGCCCTAGCTCAGTTATTCAGAGGGTTATGACTCTCTGTGCCTGCTCTCTGATGATGTGTATGTGTCATCAAACACAAGAATTGCGATAGTAATTACTACCCTGTTACTAAACAGCCCAGTAATCTCTGCAATAAAACCAGGCACAAATGTTCAGACCACATCTGGACATTAAGTTTGGCTCCAGACAGCTTTTGTTCATGAAGCCTACTTTACACAGGTTTTTGTGGAGCTCCACTGAATAGTTTTCCAGAACCCTGAAATCTAACAAAATTCCCAAATCCTGGAGCTGATCCCATGTGCTTCTCTGAAGAGATGCAGCAATAGGAGCCTGGAGGACTTTAAGGGGCACTGGTTTTAGGCTGGTTCATGTGGGTCCCCACGAGCCTTGCACAACCCACCATCATTTTCCTGAATGCTCAGAGCTCTCAAAGAGTCAGAGAGTTCTCCAAAGCACTACATCCCCCTCTTATGTTATGAGAATGTGGAGACCCTTTCTTCAACCTCACCCTGCTAATGATAGAAGAAAATCCTGTCTAAATTCCTTCCACCTTTACCAAGCAAGCTGAAGCTGCCAAGGGTGGGTCTCTAGCCTATCCAGCACTCCTCTCACTGTTCCCACACCCACCTACACAGCCCACAAAACAGAAGAACCCTATGAAGCAAAATATCCATTCAAAGGAATTTCTACACATGAAGGCACAAAGCGAGATAGTGTACCTTCTATCTCTTTCAGGACAGTCAAAGGACACCAATCTTGGGTTATTATGATTATTAAAACCTACTTTATATCACCAGCTTCACAGAGGATAAAAAATACGTTAGGTTTCACAGCATTTCCAGCTAAATTATATCATTGGTAATGCATCTTTCCCTACCCGCTACAAAGACACCATTTGTGTTACTACCTGAGTAAGTGCGTGAGCACGTTGCAACACAGAGATAGTACATTGTCCTGGGAACTTTCACTTTCCAAATCAGGTTTTTGTGTGAAAGTTTGCAATAACCTGAATCTTTTCCTTTCCTTCCTCATTTTTAAAAGATAGCACAAAAGCTGCTAACAAATCTAAGCTTGACACCTACTTGTTAGAATTCAGAAAGGAAAGGTGACAAACTTCGCACCACTTGGAGAGAGGATCTCTTTCAAAACCACCCTTCTGGCAATAGAGAATGATTTGCAATTTGTAAGAGCTCCTTGTCTCTAACCTTATGCCGGAAATTTTTTCTCTGGGATGAGAAGCTTTGCCTAAATTGGAAACAGAAAGAATTCTCTTTGGGGAATTCCTATCAAAAAGAAAGAAAAAACATGCCCCATTGCCATTTCTCAATGGAATTCTCCTCTACAAACACACTCCAAGATAATAAAAAATGATATTCCGGAAAGCCCCTTTATACATGTCCACTTCAGAGAAAAATATATGTGGATTTGTGATAATAGAAGGTAGCTGCTGAAGCACGAGTATAAATTCACTTTTGCTCTTCCTCAATAATGCTCATATCAAAACCTTGTTTAAGCTTAACCTTTGGAGAATTCGTTTTGTAGGGTTTAAAATAAACTGAAGAAGTAGAATTGAGAAAGTCACAAAAAGGAGGTGTTAGAAATATGACGTATGAGAGAAAACAGCAATGCCAGCATTCATTCTATGACTCCATGAATCCCAAGGAAAATCTAGAAAAGGAAACAATCAGAAGTGATTGTCTATAAAGGCACCAGATGTGCAACAACATCTGAAATCCTGCTCTGCCAAGGGGCAGAGCGGGGAGGAAAGTGCGAATCAGGAGAACAAAGGGAAGCACAGGAAGAGAGATAGTACCGGGAGCCGGGGGTACAACAAAGAATTAAAGCCATCAGAACCGCAGTGATGGGGCATTGGACTCCACCAGGAACAAAGGAGTAGGAAATAAACATGAAACAGACGATTTTCAAATGAATTGCTGTGTGTTCCTAACCAATTTAGAGCGGCATTGTTTAGCTGGTAAAACAATATGGAAAATAAAAGTTCGTAGAAGTTCAAAAGGAAAATAATGCAAGAATCTAATTACTTCACAACTTAGGGAGGATAAAAGAGAAGACACAAAAGATTGAAGGGAAAATCGAAATGACCTCCTAGCCTTTATCCTCCCTAAATTTCCACAGGGATGCTACTCAAAAATAAATTAAAAGCTCATGTGTTTCACAGTCAGACTGCAGGAGGATAACAAGTGGCCCTGGGAGCAGAAGGGTGGTAGATGGTCTGTGGGAGATGAAGGTAGGTTTTGAAATATTAAATGCAAAATCCATCATTATTTAACCCTAATTCTGGGAAGGATTATAAATCACTTACACATCTGAAATCTTTATAAAAGTGTGGCAATTACTTTTCATCCCCTGGTAGGACTTACTTCTCATATTTGTCCCAACAGTTTTCGTTGCTTTTTAGGAAAACACTTAGTTCTGTAGAAATTTCAAAGGTCACCTTTGAAAGTATCTTTCAGATTAAAATGCTCTGGTAAGATTGGGGTTTTTAAGATTAAAATAATTTCTGGCTAGCCTTTTCGAGCTGCTCCCAGCATCCTTATTTAAATACAGATGTTAAATACAGGTATGTAAAGACAGAATTCGCACTTCCAGCAAAACTAAAACTTGTAGTCAGTCAGCTTATCACTTGGATCCAGGAAGAAGTTCTGCTAAGGAAAAGGCAAATGTAAGAATTAGAATGTCTTTACTAACATGTATGTCCCCTGCACGTATAAACATACATGCAAACACTGTCCACCTCAAAGAAGACTACCTTGGTTGGATGGGTCTCATAACCCCTGCTAAGGCTGTGATCACGGACCCATTATCCTTGATCAATGACCCCTCCAGGTCATTCACACCCTTTCCATCCTAACTCAGAGAAGCGTCTCTATGGGGAACACTTTCTCCCAATGTACTAAACAAGAGCAGGTGGCACAGGACCCAGAGATCCCAGAGGTAAAGAAAGAGCCAGAGATTTCGACCAAGATTTATGCATAAAATTGTTTATGGTACTTTTAAAAAATCCAATTAAGAAATGGGCAACCCCTGAACAGCCACTAGCAAGGTAAAGGTTAAATAAATCATGACTTAGCCATGAGATCACTTATGACAACTATATCAGGGGAAATTTTAATAACATGGGAGAATACTTACAATACAATATCAAGTGATGAAAACTAGAATATAAAATGTATTTATAGTATGAAGCTAAACATGTTAAAATGACACACATACACAAACATACATCTAGAAAAAGCCTAAAAGTTAACATAAATGAGTTAACAGTGGTTGTCTCTGGGTGGCAGAAACACAACAATAATTTTACTCTTCATACCACTAAATTTTCTCTGTAATGAGCATACATAGCTTTCATAATAATAAAAATAGTTTATAATTAATTTAAATAAAAAATAAGCGAAGTGTGGTCATGGGGCTTAAAAGAGCATTGAACTTTGACCATTACATTTTCCTATATTAACACAGACAAACTTATTGCTTTTTATGAATCTCAGGTAGCAATATATGCCCTCTGGGTCAAGAGGGAATTAAATGGAATAATTTAATTGAAATAACATATTTTAAGTGACAAATACAACTCTAGCACAAAGTAGGTATGAATAAATACCAGTCGAACCTGCACGCATACAACAGAAATAGTCAGTGATGTATCAAAAAAAAATAGCCCATTCCAGATCAGTATTTCAACTGCTACTTTTCCATGGGCATGGGAATAACACACCCACACATGATTTTTAGGGCCCCCACCATTTGGCAGATGCTTCCAAATGCAGGAAACAACCCTTCCTTTGCTGGATTGCCAGACGACATGGAAAGCTTGAAGAGCCCCTTCATGATGGTGGCAGGAACATGACAGCCAGATACACAGAGATGAAAATAGTGGAAGACCTTACACAAGAATAAACGACCCAGTACCTAATTCTACCGCAAGTTCTCACATCGGTGCCCCTGGATTAAATTTAGAGCATATAGTTAAAACTGTGTTTTCATGTCCCACGAGGCCATAGACTAGATTACACCAAGACAAAAGCATCAATGTGTCAAAGGCACAGATAGGTGGCCTGAGGCACTGAGAAATATGTTTTCCTCTCACTCTATTAACATTTTATCTGAATTGCATTTCTTGTGTCTGGTGCCCTTGTGATCACACAGGGCTGGGTTATTCACACCCAGACTGCTCCTTGGCCTTTCAGATTTAGGTTTCATCATCTCCAACAAAAATAGTTAAGCTTTATACAGGAACACAGCACAAAAGCCAAAGATCTTCTAATGCGTTTTTAGAGTAAATCATTATTATCCATCTAGAAAAGCAACGCTAGAATATTTTGATTTTGTTGGTGAAAACCTGCAAGACACCTAGATAATCCTGACTAGGTAGGTGTTTAATATTTTTAATGCAAAAAGGTGTTAAATACATGTTTACAATTGCTTGTTTTAGATTCAAAATCAGTTACTATGGGAAACCAAACATGTAGGAAAGAGTGGTCGAGGATGTCTTACTCTTTAATTTTACTCTTTAATTTTACTCTTTTTTTAAAAAAAAAAATTTGAAGCAGGCTGAGGATCAAGACTAAGACAGACTTCAGGCCCTCCTTCATGGGCATTTCCTCTGGGACACAAAACAGAGATGCTGAAAGAAGGTAGGAGGCGAAACAGCACGAAACAGCCCATGATGTAGGACTTCCCACGTTGTAGATCTACCTGGGCCGGTTCCGAATCCCCCAGAGGATCCCAGGTGCCACCTGGGTTGAATGGGTCTCATAACCCCTGATAAGACTGTAATCACAGATCCACACCCACCCTCCAGCCTGCGGTGTCCCCATACACAACCATCAGCCATCACAAAATCAGGCTGGCGTCCCCAAGGTGGGCTAGACCTCACACCACTGTGTTGATACTTTTATCTGGGTGAGCCTGAGTTTCTCTCCTATCCCAGCAAATCCTATCCAGGAGGGTTGACTCAGATCAAGGGTCTGTTCCCAAATTCAGGCAATGGCCGGAGAAGCAATGCCATGAGTTGAGCTGAAGAAGCACACAGTGTCAGCAGAGGTTAAAGCACACAGAGAGAGGGGGGTTAGCAAGTTCCTGGGGGTGGGGTGGTTAGTTAGGATCTGGTCAGAGCCAGGAGCTCACGGAACCCTCTCTTGGTTTCCTCCTACCTCCCTGGCTCCTCCCCCTTAGTCCCTTACTGAAATCCTCTCTGGTTGACACTGCGGTTGGGAGCCCCAGACTCAGTCCTCATCTTCCTTCTCTTCCACGTACAGTCTCTTCCTTTCCATGGGTCTATACATGGACAGATTGATCTATCCATGGATAGAACTATAGCATCTATACATACGTGTCTCCATCCCCAGCCTCTCCACAGCTTCAATGAGTACATCCAACTCCCTACCCCACAATCCACAGACATTTTTGGAAGACATCCATACCTTATGTGCAAAGCTTGTTATGTGATCTTCCGACCTTGCTCCTTTCATTGGTCTTCCCATTTCAGCAAATGGTACCACCCACCGACAGAGTTGCCCTGACCGCAAATCTAGAAACCATCCTTCATTTCTCTCTTTACCCTGCAGTTCACTTAGAATTCGTATCTGCCAGTTCCATCTCAAAAATGTATCCTGACCCTGCTGTCTCCTCACCAGCTCTTCTATTCTTCTCACGTCTGAGCCGTCCACATCTCTTGCCCAAGAGATGCGGCTCTGAGCCTCACATTTAGACGCAGACCACCAGGGTTTGACTCTTACCTCTGCCCCTTATTAGCCAGGTTAAATCTGTGCCTTCGTTTCCACAGCCGTAAAATTGGGAAAGTAATATTTCCTGTCTCTTGGGGATGTTGAGGGGCACATAGCAAGCACTGTCTCACAGGGTCTTGGGCTCCAGCAGACCTCCTGACCGGTCTCTTCACTTCCACTCTTGTCGCCTCACAGCCCATCTCCTGGGCGACAGTCAGGATAAACCCACATAAACAGATCACATGGCTTCCCTGCTTCCTCATCACCCTGCATTGACTTCTACTTCTTATTAGTATCAAGTCCACACTCCTTCCTGGGGCCCACGAGTGTAGTCTCTCTCCTGCACCATCTCTGACTGCATCTGCTACCAGGACCCTCCTGGTTCAATCCCATCCAACACGCCATCCATCCATCCTCGTGTTTCCCACATGCTCCACTTACATTCTTCCTAGGAGCCAGTGTACTCTCTCTATCTGGAATGTTCTACCTGCAGCCTCCACAGGGCTGGCTTCTGCAGGACCCAGCCCAGAGGTCAGTTGCTCAGAGGGACCTTCCTTGACTGTGGTATTCTGCCCCTTTCTTGGCCACTCTCCGCATGTCACTGCACACACTGTTCTCCTCTCTCTTCCCTAAGGCTCCCAGCTTTGAATCGCATGTCCCCAGATTATATTACCCACTAACCCTAGTGAGGATGCCAACTCTCCTCATTTCTAGTAGGTATGATTTCCTAAGTCAGTGTCGCTCTCCTAAGGCCTCTCTTTTATTCTGGGCAATTTCAATACATCTATAGACAATACATCCAGTCCATGGACTCTTGCTCAGTTCCTCGAAATTCTCTCTTCCATGCGGCCTCACACCCTCCACCTTTCCTCCCTCCCCTCCTTACTCAGCTTCCAGTCCTTGGGTGATGAATTTTTCTTTGCCCATATCCTTGATTTTCTTGGCTTCGTGTATTATTATCCTTGCTCAGCAAAACCACTACCCTGAAATCCATCTCTGCTACTTGAACGTAGCTGGAGAAAAACACATGCTGACTGATCCCACTTGAAATTCATAGTGAAGAAACTCGGGTGGACCTTTAGTGACATCAAGCATATGATCTATTAACCCTGGTTTATCGTTTTCCCATTTCTCCTGAATGACCAATTCACCAGCTTTTCCTCTTCCCTCAAATCCCCAGAAACCTTCTCTCCTCTCCTCTCCTCTCTCTGCTTTCAGCTAGTGACCTGGCTTTCTACTTGACTAGGAAACTGGAAGCACTCCGAGGAAAGTCTTCAGACTGTCTCCATTCCATCTCTCTTCTTCCAAGCATCTGTGTTTACATATTCTGCCTTCCATCTGCTCACCAAAATCTGTGGTTCTCAGAGTGTGGTCCTGGACCAGCAGCATCAGGGACTCTGGGAACTTGTAAGAAATGCAGATTGACAGGCCACATCACAGAACTCTGTGTTTTAAGAAGCCCTTGATGAATTCTGATGCAGGTGCAAGTTTGACAAACACTGCTTGAGAGAAACCCACGATAACATCAAAGGTCCACTTCTTGTGCATCCCATCCCTTCTGCCCTACCCAAGGCCTTGCTCCAGCAAGGCCCCCTTTCTCTCCTATATTCCAACCTCCCACCTTTATATGAGACCATCCCCATCAGCACAGAAACCTGCTATTAATCATCTCATCTTACCAAAAAAAATTACTTGACCCTCAGACAGAAGCTGATGCTGCAATCTAGAGGCAGAATTCCTTCTTCTGTAGAAAACTTTGGTTTTTGCCTTTAAGGCCTTCAACTGATTGGGTGAGACCCACCCACATTATTGAGCATAATCTCCTCGACTTGAGGGTCAATGGATTTGACCACATTTAGATCTAACCTTGTCTACAAAATACCTTCATACCATCACCTCTGGCTTGGATGCTGTAATCGCCTCTGAAACGTTTCCACCCTTGTTCCCTAATCTCAGCAGCAAGCCGTGTGACCCTCTTCATATGTAACCTGAAACATGCTGCTTGTTTGCTCTGGACCCCACTGCTCCTCCGCCTTATGCTCAGAATAAAAGCCAGATCCTCACCACAGTCCAGTCCTAGAAGATCGGCCCCTTCCCCTCACTGACTGGACCCTCTGCGCTGCACTTTGTGTGGACGGCTCTGACCACACTGACCCCCGGTGCTCCTTAAATTCAGCAGACAGTCTCCAGCGCCTTGACCCCAGAACAGTCCCTCTGCCTGGGATGCTCTTCCTCGGATCCTCACGTGCTCATTCCCACCTCCTTCAAGTCTTTACTTGCATCTCTCTTCTCATCAATGCCCCCTGAGCGCATTGTTCCAGCCTGCTCACCTGTCCACTCCAGAGCTCGACCATCCGCACCCTGCTCTCACCCTCCCTGGGGTTCATAGCCTCCCCACTACCCTCGACTCACTCTTCACCTGTCCTGTCTAGCTCTTCCCCTAGAATGTAGCCTTTCTGTTCCCTACACAACGTTTCCCACATGCACAGAAGGCCCCTGGCACGCGAGGAAGGCACGAGCCGTCTTGTGAATGTATCTTCTCGATGCACTGATGCCTTGTCTCTCTCCTCCGTCAGAGTAGAAACTCCTTGAGTACAAGGACTTGCCTCACATTCAAGTGCCTTGAACAGTCCCCGGCACAGGGCAGGCGCCCATCTTTAGGGGGGCACTGGGAGCTTGTCTTAGCCCATCAGGCGGGTGTAACAAAATACTATAAACCATACTATAAACCGCAAAATCTATTTCTCACAGTTCCGGAGGCTGGATGTGTGAGATCAGGGCACCAACGTGGTTGGGTGGGGGTCCTCTTCCAGGTCACAGACCTTCCTAGTGTCTTCAGGTGGCGGAAAGGGTGTGGCTCTCTCTTTTATGAGGCATTCATCCCATTCCTGTGGACGCCACCTCATGACTTAAGCATCTCCCAAAGTCCCCACCTCCTGATACCATCACATTGGGGTTAGGATTTCAACATGTGAATCTAGGGGGCACAAACAAGCAGACAGCGGCAGAGCTCTCTTGGCTAATGAGTGTCTTCAGGGATGAAAGGGAGGCCAGTTCCCGAGAGTGGCGCCAACTCATCCTCCTCTTGTCCAGGTGCAGTGGGTTGGGTTCTGGAAGATTTTGGAAATGACACTGCTTCGTTGGGTTCTGGAAGATTTGGAAATGAGCACTGCTTTTAACAGCACAGTCTCCCCCGCCCCTAACTGCTCTTTCCCCTTCAAATCCAGTTGTTCAATATCGCATCATATCGTTTTATATGTAGAATCTAGAAAAATGGTACAGATGAACTTATTTGCAAAGCAGCAATAAAGCCACAGATGTAGAGAACAAATTTATGGTTACCAAGGGGGACAGGTGGGGTTGGATGAATTGGGAGATTGGGGTTGACATATATACACTATCGATATTATATATAGAATAAATAACTAATGAGAACCTACTGTATAGCACAGTGATCTGTGGTGACATAAATGGGAAGGAAATCTAAAAAAGAGTGGATATAGGTATACACATAACTGATTCACTCTGCTGTACAGCAGAAATGAACACAACATTGTAAAGCAACTATACTTCAATTAAAAAAAAAACCGGATGCTCATATTAAACTGATTTCTCCTGGGTGGGCATCCTGATGGGGAGGGGCAGGTCCCACCCACACAACAGGTCCTGATCTTGCTGAAATTGACCTGAACACTTGAGCCTCAGAGCAGGTCAAAGAGAGGCCCCCAGAACCCAGCCAGGCATCCCTTTAGAACCCGAATCTATCAGCTGCTCCATCTCCAACCACCAGGGACCTGTCTTCCCATCACTCATGAGCACATTACATTATCCAGAGACTAAAAGGCTTGCGTGTTAGAATTCGCATCTACCTCCCCGTGACTTCAAAACTCTTTCAAAGGCAATCGCTTTTTCTTCTCTTTCTAATGCTGGAACTAAATGTTGCTTTGTCAAAGAAAAGGATTCCTACTTATAAAAAACATCCTTTGGGGAGAGGGGGAGTGGTCCTTATCTGGAAACTGATGGGGCAAAAGGGCTCACATTTGACAAGCTGCAACCAAAACCAGGAAAGCTCCTCCGAATGAGGACAGCTGGGGAAGGACAGAAACTCCTGAACAAGAAGACAGAGTCCTGGCCCTCAGGTGGGTGAGCGTCGCTGGAACTGACAAGCAGCAGGCGTCCAAGAGGTTTGCAGACCATCCTCGCCTTCACCAAATCACTGCAGCCCCTCTGCCTTCCCCTCTCTTTCCTCGATTGGCTTCTGAGTATGTCATGAACTTTCAAATCTGGCTGTTTAAATGCTTGCCTAGCCTAGCCTAGCTTGCCTGCACCTAAAAGAATCATTACGACCCGTGTCTCTCCTCATACACTTGAATCACCTCACTCAGACATCTGGAAAGATCATCTCAAAGATGCTACTTTAACTCCTTCGCTATTAAGAAAGGCAATAATGTCGGCAGGCTCCAAAACAGGAGCTGCTTCCAAGAGCACCTGATCAGCTTAGCTGATGCAAAGGTCTGGCTGGCCCAGGGAATGCCCCAGCCAGAGCTGTCCTCCGGGAACCAGAGGGCCTCGGGACTGTGTCCATCCGAACTCCACCGGGGCCAGAGGTGGGGCTCTAGTTAATCACCTTTGGGCCTGCCCTGCCCGCACAGGAAGTCCTTCCTCATGTCTGACCTGAATGCCTCAGCCCACACCATCCTCTCTGAGTGACCGCACTTCCAATTCCTGAATAAGCTTCTGGGTCTGATTTCCTCTAGAACAAAAATATTTTATACCTTTTTAAAGGAATAAGATTATTCTATTTTTTCAGCATCTTTTTTCCTCTTGGTTATTTCTAGAGCTTTAAAATATGAATACCAAAACTATATGTTATTATCTCAGAAAGGCCAGAATGTTGTGAAATGTACAGTAGCTAAGATGAGTCTCAGCACATAAGCCTGTATTTCAGGAGGAACTGTGTGCAGTTAATGAGTTAATAAATGTAACACCTTTAGAACAGGGACTTGCTCAGCACTGAAGTGTCTGGGGGTCATGGGGGGGTGTCATCCAGTGGTCATGATCCAGCGCCTGGGAGCTGAGCCGCCTGCATTCAAATCCCAGCTCCTCCTCTTCTTAGCTCTGTGACCTTGGGCAAGTGGCTTCACCTCTCTGTGCTTCAGTTTTACATCGGTAAATTGAAGATGGCAATGGTACCTCGGGCATTGGGAAGTGGTGAGGTTTAAATAAGTTAATTTACATAAAGGACAGAGAATGGTACCAAACATTTTGTACCAAAGAAAGGTCTACTATGATCATACACTCAATTTTCTATAAATGAATGTAATTTTGATTCTGATTATCTGCCTAACCAGACTACCAGGGAGCTTATTTCTGGTCTTCAGGGATTCCTCTGGGGAAAGGAGAGCCCCTGAGCCTCTGGGATGTCAGCAGGCCCAGGTCTGTCCCTGCCAGGCCCTGTGACCTCCAGGTCCTGGGCTCCTGAGCCAGGCTTGAACCTTGGCACTCTGCCCCGGTCTCCCAAGAGTCCACATGCAAGGACACACCTCAGGCGTAGGTATTCCCAGAGCCTGGTACACAGGAAAGAAGAAATGACAACAGCTAGGCAGTAGGAATAGGACAGAGTCCCAGCCTTCTACTTAAGCATCGGTGAACAGTCTCCCTCCCCAAACCCCCAACCTGCCCTTGAGAACCCAAGGGAAAGCCCACAGTTCACTTTATAAGGTCAATTTACACGACACAAAATGCAGCTATACTTTTAGGGCAGAAATAAAATTTAATCTTGGATATTGCAGCAGAAACTTTAATGACATGGAAAGATGGTCACAATATTTTGTTAAAAGAAAAAGTCAGGTTATAAAACAGAATCAAGAGTTGTGTCTATAGGAATTTTCCAGGGCTGCTGAAACAAAGTGCCACAAACTTTGTCGCTGAAAACAAGAGAAATTTATTCTCTCACAGTTCTGGAGGCCAGCAGTTCAAAGTCAAGGGGCTGGCTGAGTAGTGCTCACTCTGCAGGCTCTAAGGGAGGACCCTTCCTCGCCTCCTCCGGCTTCTGGTGGTTGCCGGTCCTTGGTGTTTCTTTTCATGCCAGTGCCATTCACGTGGTGCTCACGCTGTGTGTCTGTCTCCACGTGATCACGTGGTCATCTTCATACAATGACAGGGATCATACTGAATTAGAAGCCCACTCTACTCAGATGGCCTCATCTCAATGTAAACAATTATATCTGCAGTGACTCTGTTGCCAAATAAGGTCATAATCTGACACTGGGGTTAGGACGTCAATGCATCTTTTTTAGGAGACACAATTCAGCCTATAATGGTTTCTCATGTTAAATTAAAGAACCTACAACTTTTCCACCAACAAAAAATGAATGCATCTCTTTATGAAGCCATAGGCCCACGTACCCGAATGAGATCATACCCTGGATGCCATTTTCACCACTGCTACCACCTCCTCCCCAGCTCCCCCCATACCCCACTCCCCTTATCAGGTGAACTGTATTGATACCTGGATCCTTCCATATGCCCCTATTTACCCATAGATTCCTGCCCACACCGTTAGAGGCATATACTCATGATGTAAATGTGCATCTTCAGCGGAGGGTTTTGTTTTTTAAAAAAATGGACTATTTGATGTGCTTTTTCTGAATCTTGTTTTTCTCACATAATAACAGCTAGGAGAAGTCCTTTCAAGCCATCTAATAAGGCTCTCAATCATTTTTAACGACTGTGTAATACATTCTGCAGTGTAGGCATTAGACAAACATTATCAGTGATTATTTGAAGATACTTAGGGACAGGGATGTTCTTCCATTATCTCTGTTTATCTGACCCTAGCACGGCGCCTGAGATATGATGGCTGTCCAATAAATATGTGAGTCTTTGAATAGCAGTTAAAGCATTTTTCAGAGATTTCAACTCTAACTCCAGCAGAATTGTGACCTAAGAAATCTCATTCCTGCTTGAGAAGGACACTGACATTTTAGGGTCCCAGAGACTAATGTTTAACATGCTACGTAAACTATCACATTTAGTCATCCTGGCAGTTCAAGGGGGTAAAGTTCACCTGTAGATAAGGAAAGGGTCTCTGAGACATGAACACTAAGCTGTGTAGCCTATTGGTCACACTGAGTAGTCAAACCCTAATCTACTGATCCCCAAGACCATCACTCTGTACCAGATCAGGTTTCATAAGAGGCACCTCATCTCATTTGCTTGAACTGACTCAAAAAAATCTAGATTTGGTTCTTCCCAAACTCACCATCCAAAGTTTCGTGACCATTGAAAATATACAAAGCAATGAAGCATACCAAATTATTTTGAAGTTTTAGCAATTCAGGACCCAGCCACTCTGCAGAGAACTGTTTCAATTCTCCTTTGCTTATTTAAAATCAATGACTTGACTTTAGAACCAGATGTGTTACACATAAAGGTTTAGTTTCTAAGGGCAGAATAGAAACATTAGCTCATACACGATGGGGCATTGAGTCATCAGGAAGTAGTAAGAGAGGCAGAAACCTGGGATTTCAGGCTCTGAATTGAGGGAGGACAGTGGTGACCTGTGAAATTTTACCAGGGCTTCATTTACTATGTATGCCCTCCATTTCTGGGAGTATATATCCTAGGAAGATGTTTGAGAGCTTTTGACAAAGATGCCATACGAAATTTCCTTTAACTACCTATAAATTTATGTATGACTTTGATAGATGCTATAAACCTTGGTGTACAAAGTGATGAAGGACCATCACAATTAAGAAGGGATGTGAATTTCACAGGTAATTGTTTCCTAGAATTCACCTTTCTTACCCTCCTTAAGTGGCAGACAGAAATGTGGTTCTCAAATGTGGTTCTCTGAACATTGTAACCATGTAGAAGGCTTTAAAAGTACTGATGCCTGCATCCCAAGTAATTGGTATTGGATACAGCTGAGCAGCGAGATTCTAGAAAGCTCTTCAAGTGACTCTAATGTGCAGCAGAAGTTGAGACCCACACCCTTAGAAGATTAAAGGATTAAATCTTCAGTTTAGCAAATGGAGAGGATTAAAATTGCTAAAAACTAGAAGGGCTGTTTGTGAAATAAGATAACATTAAGAATGAGAAATAACCTCCTCCACGTGGCAATGCAGCCTTCTATGACCCTATCCTTACCTTGCTCTTCAGCCTTAGCTTCCAATTTCTCCCTGTACTTCCTTGCTGCATCTGAACTGAACTCTCCGCATAAACCACACCATTTCTCTCCTCTGCTCCTTCACAAGTCCTCATACTCTTCCAGGAACCTTTTCTTAAATGACTTGTGATCATTCTTGGCAATTCATCCCATGGTCTATCTCTGTGAAGTTTCTCTATGATCCCCTAAGGTGTGAACTCACTGAGTTGCATGTAGTGATCTGTTTTCGTGCAAGTTCTACACTTGACACCAGGGAACATCCTAAAAGCAGAGATTCTGCCCATTCATTTCAGGTTCGCATCACCTATGCCAGTAGGTGGCCAATCAAGGATTGATTGTGAGATGAAGTCAGAAAGCAGGACCACATTAGGAAGCTTTGTAATGTCAATATCCTCAATTGTAATATTGGAAAATGTACAGGCTTAACAGGTATACACATTTAAGAGAAAATTTTCTTTGTGGAGGATAGTACCCAAAGGCTTAAATGAGAACGTATGGAAAAGGAGGGTAATATAGAATCAGTTACATTTTATATGGTGTTTATAAATTCATCTGCAATTCCCCCTTTGTCCTTAGTTTTAAAAGCCAAGTACCACTGCATGGGGGGATCGTTCCAAACACATGCATGTACCAAATCATGAGGTACACTTTAAATATCTTACAATTTTATATGTCAATTATACCTCAATAAAACTGAATTTAAAAAAAAAAAAAAACGGCCAAGTAACATAAAAGCATCCTAGTAGCCAGGATTTTTTTCCAGCCTGATGGAAATATAAGATACTCAGCTTCTACAGGTGGTCCTACAGTTGAAAGGTCTTCCCATGGGGAGAAAGCCATGCCCTGAAATACAGCTGCAAACATTTGCTGACCTGCCAATCATCTCTTGCAAGCAAAGTAGCCAAATGGCAGTGACACTTCAGAAATATCAGAACCTGGTAATTTATTCCTTGACTGTCTTCCCAGACAATTAAGAACCAACCATCCCCTGTGGGCTAAGCAACCCCGGGGCTACTCCTTTCCAGCAACTTCGCAAGAGACAGTGTCAGAACTCCTTACCAACAATCAGGTCTGAAAGAGAGGTCTCTGGAGAGTGTCTGCATTTGAGCAAACAGTGCCAGAGGTGAAGGAAGGGCAAACTTCCCCTGCCAAGTGCAGCACGTGTTGTTAAAGATGAAGTTCTTGTTCAGGGTTTCTCACAGTCGTGTGACACTCTGGATTAGACTTTGCAGAATGACAGCAATTGGACCAACAGCGCTTGGCTGGCAGATGCTTTATGTACACTGTCAGGCTTAACGTGGCATGCTCCAGGCGATTCTGCCGTGCTGGGCACGTGGCAAGCCTGCTGAGGGCTGTCAGCGGCCTCACAGGGTGAGGATGGAGCAGAATCACGGGGTGGTCAGCGTTCAAAGGGGGTCAAGGCGTCATCTCTGGCAGCCCCTTCATATTGCAGATGAGCTAAGGGAGACCAAAGACTTAAGGGTTTCTTGCTGAAGCATCACATAGATAAGTAGGTATATGCGTGCTCGATCCAAATTCGAGGCTTAAGCTGGAGTTGTCTGCCTGAATGCTGTAAATTGGCTGTTTGCACTGTCCAGATGCAGCAGTTGCTTTTCAGAACTTCATCTGACTCTTCACCTTACAGGCAGCTTAAGGATGACTGACTGTATCAACTTGGGCAAGTCAAGTTGGGCGGTACGAATGGTCTATATCCAATCACTTCTGCTGTGCGTCCCTAATACGGCTAAACTAATCCCTGCTGGCATCCTATTATTTTTCTATCACTCACCACGTCTGGCTGACCCCTATCTTTGACCCAAAAATCCTAGAAAGTTAATTATTGGAAGTTAAAGAGTTTCCAATGGGTATGTGAGAGCAGAAGCACTTCTATTAAGATCTTTGTCTCTTTGAAAAAAAAAAAAGGAATAAAAGAGGAGATAGGAAGCCAGAAGGAAATATAATTATAGTTCTCTTTGCCTTGCCTTTCCTCTCAGAGAGAAATGTGGAGTCTTGTGTAGCCTGTGGGTTGATTTCAGCTGAACCACAGTCAACTCATTAGAAGCTATTAGGGTATTTTGGAAGAGAATACAGAGTGGTGGTTGTAAGTAAAAATTAAAGTGTTTTGTGTTCTAAAATGAGAATAAATTTTCTTCAAAATATAGAGACAAAATTAAGAGAAAAAGAAAAATAGAAGTGCAATCTCAGATTAATTATTGCCTTCCCAACCCATAAATAAGGGCTGTGCGTGAACGATGTATGGGTGTATACCTGTGCACCCTGAGTACCTATTTTCTTATATGTCTTATGATTTCATAATGATAATAACTGTAGCAGACAAGACTCTCTTGCCCTATTCCTTCCTCACTCCCAAATAACTTATGTATTGTTTTAAAAGAATTGCCAACCAAATAGGAAAAAGGAGCATCAACAACTGAGAGTGGGGAGGGCTTCCCCTGGGGCACTGGCTACACGGTAATGACTTCAAAAGCAAGGCAACCGCGGGAGGCAGTAGATCTTCCCTCCAGAACAGTTAGGCATTTGCTGTAAAAAATAGCACAGTGTACTCCTTATTCTCCCTCGAAACGGACAAATCCTTTGACCCATTTTTAATTCAAAATGCGCGAGCAATGGGCAGAGGTGACTCGTCATGTGAACACGACGGGATCCCCAAATAAAACATGGTGCCTCAAAGTGGGACAGCCACTATTTCATGGATTCTAAGACAACACGACTGTAAGACACACTTTTAATTTTCAAATGACTCAGGAAAACAAATTGTAAATTAAGCTACGCAGATGCCTTCATGACAGTCTGTGAATTAGATGTGTGAATTGGTCACACCATTCTCCCCTTACCTTGAACACCTTTGCTCTGTTCTCGGGGATTTGGCAATTTCTCTTGCTTTTGGGCTGCTTTGGTGGCCTTGCACTCGGCAGTCCGTCCGCATAGATCTTAGGAGTATTTTATTTTCACCTATTTCTTTTCTTAGGCCCCTCTATGAGTCAGCTTTCGATAAGCTATGTTGTGGTGTCAACCATCACCAAAACCCCAAGGGCTTCCAACAACACAGGTTCTGTCCTCACTGGGTTCAGTGCGCTTTCAGGTTGGCTGTGATGGCCACCTCCGCAGGTCTGCATTCTGGGCACCAGGCTGGGCGAATGGCAACTCCTGGGGACATGCCATCCTCCTGATAGAGGGAAATAGGAAAAGCAAAGTAAAGTGACTGGCTCCCGAGTCTTCTTTTCAGGAACACATACATCACTCTGCTCACACGCCATTGACCAAAGGAAGTCACGTGGTAAAGTGTGGCATGATTGGGCATGAAGTAAGTTCCTCCCACAAGTAGATGCAAGAAGGAGGGGAGCGATCCAGGAGGCAGGAGCAGTGAATATCTTGAACCAATATTATAATCTGCCATTAAGCCTTTGGTGGTCACTTTGCAAGAAGTAAGAGACTATGGCCATTCTACTAAAAAGGCATATTTGCCCTTCTAACATTATACCCTGCTACTCTGTTTTCACGCCTTTTTGTGTGTTTAATAAGTTTTCCTTTAAATGCCAAATCATACATAATTTTTAGAGACATTTTAGCCTTTGGGTAAACTCAACCATGTTGTTACTAACCACACTCCCAACTCACTGAAGCACCGTTAGTGTGACAGTCAGGACCAAGTCTACCTGCACATGGGCAACATCAAATGTGCCAGCTATTTCTTGGCTGACAGCTGGCATAAGACATCATCGTCTGGAAGACTGCACATTTACTGAAAAGTGGGGAAAAAATTGAAATATTACAACCGATGAAAAATGGTATTTGTGTGTGTAAAATAAGATTTGCTGATTAGTCTTTAAGTGCTCTGCATCCTCGCTCCTCAAAGTGTGGTTTGTGGCTCGGAGCCATTGACGTCCCCTGGGAGCTGGTTAGAAATGCAAAAACTGCTGGACCCCAACCTAGACCTACTGCCTCAGAACATTAACAAGATCTTCAGGTGCTCCCGTGCTCAGTAAAGCGTGGTAAGGAGTATTATAAATGGCATTGGCCTCATAGCTGTGAAGGGTATTACGCTAGCGTGAACACACACACACACACACACACACACACACACACACACAGGAGCATGGACAATGGGGACAAGAGAGTGACTCCCCTCCCCACTCCTCTCTGCATGCTGGAGCCCCAGCACATGGGGCAAGAGGAAAGAGCATAGAGGGTTATTCCATTCATCAGAGGAAGTGTGATGACAAGGACAGATTAGGCATCTCCACCCCGGCTGCACATGAAAATCACCTGGAGATGTTTTTTAAAAATACTGAAGCCTGGTCACCACCCTCAGAGATGCATTTGGTTTGGGGCATCTGTGTTTTTAAACACTTCCTAGGGGACTATGGGTGGGGGTTTCTGATGCAGTGGGGGACAGAAGGTCTACTTGTGAAGTGAGCTGCCTGTGAGCTAGAAGCAGAGCCGCCAGGCTCTCCTGTGAGCACATGAATCCTCACGGTGGCTCTCCACACCGCTACATAAACATGTTCTAATTTAGGGACAGGAAAGAGAAAGATGCTGGATAGTGTTTAGAGCCACCAGGAGCCAGGGTCTGAGTAGGAGCACACCAGGACTCCAGATTTGATTTGATTACTCCTTGAGCCTCAGTGCTCTACTCTGTTAAATGGGCTTAAAGATCATAACTGCCACCTGCCCTCCTCTGTCCACATCTCCAGGGATTCTGAGTTTACAAAGATGCTCTTTACAGGATGAAACTTATCAAGGTGCTACACAGATACAAAAGTGTGTTCATTTTGTACGTACTTTTAGAATTATCCTCGGATTATTTTTTCTCTCTAAAGAGTTACTGATTATTTATAGTTAAAAGAGATTGCCTCCTGCTTTATATCACTTGAATCTGGGTAGAAAACCTAAAATCAAGAGTTTTCAAACTGGGTTCCTTGAGGCACTGGGATTTACTAAATTTGGATTCCAGTACAACTGGCTTTGGTGGTTTTTTTGGTGATTTTATTTCCACACTTTAAATTTATGAAAGGATATTTTATCTGAATTTAGTTTTTTCTTCTTCCACTTCCAAGTTATGTTTCCATATTATGATGACATCATGTGTTTCTATGTAAAGGAAGCCTAAAATTACATCGAGAAATAAACACTAAAAATATTGCCACTAATGGGGAGAATATTTGGAATAGCATTTAACTGTTTTGATGTTATTATCATTTTTTCTGAGTTAATCTAAGTATTTTTTTACTATATATATATGTGGGGGGAGTGTACACATATAAAATTGATAGTATTTGCTTTTACATGTAATTAAAGCAGTATGATTTAAGAAAGTTTCAGACATATATATATATACACACACACATGCATGAACATTTCATACATACATATGTATCCACATACATGAACACTCATATTCACATATGGTAATTTTGTTTTGGGTTTGTATTTGTAGGTGTTTTCCTTTTCTTGTGTGTCCTATTTAGAGAAGTTCCTTTAGCACTTGTAAGGCTGGTTTGGTGGTGCTGAATTCTCTTAACTTTTGCTTGTCTGGAAAGCTTTTGATTTCTCCCTCAAATCTGAATGAGATTCTTGCTGGGTAGAGTATTCTTGGCTGTAGGTTCCTCTCTTTCAGGACTTTCAGTATATCCTGCCATTCCCTTCTGGCCTGCAGAGTTTCTGTAGAAAGGTCAGTGGTTATCCTTATGGGTTTTCCCTTATATGTTATTTGTTGCTTTTCTCTTGCTGCTTTTAATATTTTTTCTTTGTGCTTAATTGACGTTAGTTTGATTAATATGTGCCTTGGTGTATTTCTCTTTGGGTTTATTCTGTATGGGACTCTCTGTGCTTCTTGGACTTGGTTAATTATTTCCTTTCCCATGTTGGGGAAGTTTTCCACCATAACCTCTTCAAATATTTTCTCAGACCCTTTCTTTTCTTCTTCTTCTTCCGGGATGCCTATAATTCGAATGTTGGTACGTTTAATGTTATCACTGAGGTCTCTGAGACTGTCTTCTATTCTTTTTATTCTCTTTTCTTTTTCCTGCTCTGTGGCGTTTATTTCCCCCATTCTATCTTCCAACTCATTTATTCGTTCTTCTGCCTCAGTCATTCTGCTGGTTAGAGCATCTAGAGTATTTTTAATTTCAGTTATTTTATTATCCATTGCTGTTTGTTTTTCTGAGTTCTTATGACCTGTTTCTTGTACTTTCTCTATTTTGTTATCGAGATTTTGTATCATTTTTACTATCATTACTCTAAATTCTTTTTCAGGCATTTTTCCTATTTCCTCCTCATTTATTTGGTCTTGTGGGTTTTTTTCCTGCTCCTTTGCCTGCATGGTGTTTCTTTGTTTCCTCATGGTTGTCCAAACTTTTGGGGTTGCTTGTCCTGGTGATAGAGGTGTTTATAGAAGACTGTCCAAGCCTCAGACTAATGTCCAAGTGTTGGGTTACACAAATACTAAGTCTAGGAAACACATACATGTATAAGACACACAATTACTGAATCCATTAGGACATAAGGCTCTGGAAAGACCTGACAGAACCCCAGTATGCTATCAGATATTCAAAGAGAAACCCAACAGAAATTGACAACTGAAACAGAACAAATCAGAGACAAAAGCAAAAGCAAACTAACAAACAAATAACACCTTACACATACAAACACTAATCCAGGGAGATTTTGTAAGCTAGAATCAAATATAGAAAAGAGCCAGAGTACCACCAGACAGAATGGAGATTCTCAGAATGAAATTAGACAATTATACTAAGAACTAAGATAAAGACAAAAACCTAATATTAAATACCAAGGCGGTGAGTTATCTGGAGAACAGAGCAAGGAGTCTGAGCAGATCGATAGTGTTGCTTATAAGTATGCTAAGATAAAATAAACTAAAAATGGATGGAAGAAAGGGGAACAGAAGAGTGTAGTGTGATTGGAAATATGCAAAGAAAAAGAAAGGAATAGAAATGTATAAAAGATAGGGATGAAAGGAAAGTATGAGGGATATATTGTCTGTACTACCAAAAACCTAGCTAGAAATAGAAGTATATAAAAAGGCAAAAAAATAAAAATAGAATAAAAAATAGCATTAAAAAATTAGGTTATAAAACTTGTAGATTCCTTAGGACTAAGATCGTAATTAATAAAGGAAAAAAGAAAAAGAAAAAGAAAAACAAATCCAGAACTGATCCCAGAATGGACAGGTTCAATAGGATTGATACTAATATTTCTGTTTCCTTAGAGTCTCAGCTATAAGTGTCCTTCTACTCGCCTTGGGTTTTTTTGCATTGTTCTGTGACCAGCAGAGGTTCCTTTATTGTTCGTCTGTAAGCCTCGGTGTGTGGGGAGGGAGAGGGTACAATAGTGGCTCCTTCTCCTGGGAGTGAGTGAGCAGTGGCGCACTGTTGTTTCAGTCGGGCTTGGAGCTGCCTGTTGCAGAGGGATGCCGGTGGCTCAGGTGTAAACAGAAAGTCTTAGAGTTGGGCCTCTCTCGGGTTTTTGTTTGTTTGTTTGTTTTGTTCTTCTCAGCAGCCTCCCCGCTGCCGCTGCAGGCGGCGTTGCAAGGGGTTTTACTCTAGCCCCGCCCGAGCGCCTGAGGGTGCTTGTTATCCCTGAGCGCCTTAGGTGGCCCGCAGGGCGTCTCTCCACTGCCTGTTGCAGAGGCCCCGAAAGAGAGGGAGAGGCTATGCGCGCGGCTCCTCCCCCCGCCCGGGAGCCTGCAGCCTCCAGCCGCCATCATGGCCGGGCAGCTCTCAGGGACGGGCACTCCTCTCCGCGGACCTCCTCCCTCCAGTCCTCTCAGTCTGTCAGCTTACTGGCAACAATTTTCTTCACCCTGAACCAGCTCTCCGGTTCCCACGCTCCCGCTCCCGGACCCTCTGTTCAGCCGCGGATCGATGTCTCGGTCCGGGAACACTGAGCTGCACTGCGGACCCTCCGTGTGTCTCTCACTCCCTCCCGTCTGCCACAGCTCCGCCGCTTGACCCTCTTTGAGCCGTCGTAGATGCCTTCCTACCGGTTATGTCGGGCTCCTTGCAGTCCTTTTTGGCGTCCGAGGTCGTCTGCTGTGTTCAGCTGGTTCTCTGTGGGAATTACTGTGTCCTTCCGTGCATTCCCAATGCATCTGTGGAGAGGGATGCACTCCACGTCCCTCTGCTTCGCCGCCATCTTTTTTTCCTCCCACATATGGTAATTTTGAAGAGATGGTGAACTTTTGCTGTTTTAAAAGCCTCTTAGGGGCCTCCTAGGTGGCGCAGTGGTTAAGAATCTGCCTGCCAATTCAGGGGACATGGGTTCGATCCCTGCTCCAGGAAGATCCCACATGCCATGGAGCAACGAAGCCCGTGAGCCACAACTATTGAGCCCATGTGCTGCAACTACTGAAGCCCATGCACCTAGAGCCTGTGCTCCGCAACAAGAGAAGCCACGGCAATAAAGAGCCCGCACACCACAACGAAGAGTAGCCCCCACTCACCGCAACTACAGAAAGCCTGCACACAACAACAACAACAAAAAAGACCCAACACAGCCAATAAAATAAATTAATTAATTTATAAATTAAAAAAAAAAAAAGCCTCTTAGGTTGTCAAGGTCATAGGTATACAATGAAACCATCTGTACCAGCTGGTAGCCTGCAACTACAAAGACCTGGGGTGGATAACGTTATTACTGGAGCAAGAAGACTTTCTTCGTGTATTTCAACTTTGAAACATCTAACCATCTTGAGTTGGTAACACTCAACCAGACTTCTGAAGGGGAAAAATTGCTTGCACCGAAGCTACTGACAACAGACCTTTTATTCCAAAAGGATAAAAAATTCAGAAGTGAGTATGAATGTTGGCCAGGCCATATTTCTTTGCTCAGGTGTCAATCCTACATCTCTGGGAAGTTCCCAAATGACTACTTCCGCTTGACAACTTAGGAGGAGCTGTGGCAGTGACCATTAATCTCATGGGGAAAGTGGTATGTGTGATGAGAAAAGATCTGTCTATGAGTCTTACTTTGGGAGATAAAAATAGGACACGCTGGGAAGAAGAAGATGAAGAAAGAGGATAATGTTTTCCACTTTTCATCTTTAAACTCCTGATATTCTGATCAAAATGTTCCTCTTACCTCAAATCCAAGCGTACGATCTTGGAAGTGAAGACAGTCTTATGATGAAAAGTAAGAACCCCAGGTGCTGCCCTGGTGGTCCAGTGGCTAAGACTCCTCGCTTCCAGTGTAGGGGCATGGGTTCCATTCCTGGTCAGGGAACTAAGATCCTACATGCTGCATGCATGGCATAGCCAACAATAAATAAAATAAAATCCAATGTTTAATTGTTTTTTTAAAAAAGCTGTAAAATCAAGAAGCCCAGATCTCTTCCCTATGCTGGTAAGGGTAACATAGCATAAAAGACAGTGCCTTCATGAAAGAGAAGTCCTTGGTCTCATCTACAAATAGAGCATGAAGGCAACCGAGAGGCTGCAAAGGACCACATTCAACTGACTGAAGTCCCAGAAAGAAGCACTAATCAGAAAAATGGAGGCATTTTTTTCCTTTGTAGGTTTTATGAAGGAATGGTAGGGGATCAAGGGAGATAGGATATGTGTTGAAGAATATTCTAGAAATTAAGAGTTATATAAGGTAAGTGAAGATAAAAGAGAAAAGAGGACTCATGTTAGGAAATTTTTGTTTTCAAAACAACTTGATGGTACCCATGGTGTTAAGGGATAATCAGTAAATAGGTAGTTCTTTCAACTCAAGTAACAAAGAGAAAACAAAGCTTTGATCACTTCAAAGGAAACCAAATACCACAAATAGGAAAACCTTAAGGACAGACAGAAAAGGAGAGTGTTAGCTTGTGAGGGTGTAATAATAAAACAGCCCTTAGAAGACACAATAAAATGAGCCCCAAAGGCCCTGTAGGCATCCCTGGTGTAGGTTTCTGCTGCAGTTCTTCGTTAAGGATAGCGCCAAGCCCACAGTCTGGGGGTGATGAACCCTTTGGCCTTGGATGCTGAATGACGTCAAACAGAAGAGAAACCAGATGCAACCCTTAAAGGGTGCAAACTCGTCAATTTAAGTCAAGGCATTAAAAGCTATGAATTATTAGATTGCTAATTTTTAAAAAGTGGGTAGCGAGAGCAGCACAAAACATCAGGAGGCATGAAAAGTGAGGCACTGAGAAGTCCTATCCCCTGTGACCCCACAGTTCTGGACATGGTACCACGTCCTCTGTCTGAGTCCAGACTCTGCAAACATAACCTGGATCTTGAACTGCTTTCCAGAACTGAGCCTTAGAGGTAAGTCAGCTCCCTGGGGACAATTATGCAACTTTGTAACCAGGAAGGTGAAGAAAAACATTCAGAGATAATGCAGCAAATCTAACCCACAGCATCAGCACTTCTGTATTGAATTTAGGAATGAATTACGTAATCATCATTAGAAAGAAAAACTGTGTCATTTAAATCACTTGAAAAATCTGTGGGATTTCAGCATATTAAAGCATAGGACATATTGGCCCAGGGGCTTGATTTGAAATTTTCAGTTGATTACAACCTTGTGGTTCTAGGGTGAAAGGAAGAGAATTCGATGAAGTTTATAGAGAGTGTTTGATAGTTTAATAGAACTTGATTTACTCACTTGTTATATTTATAAGAGATGAGTAAGTGCTTAGAAGGAATCTACTTGGGTTTGTAAGTCTGTCCTGTGGGAGATATGAAAGATTTCAGATATATTAAATTTCGTGAGTAGATTTTTAAAATGCTTAAGGAAATTTAACTAATTAAGTTTCTAAGTTTGATTGGTTGTTTAGGTGAATCCCATTTGTTTAATCCCATTTGTTTGATTTGCCTAAACAAATACCCATAAGCATAAGCAGTTATTCTCATATTTACACCAAAATGATTAAATTTATTAGTTAAAATTTGTCATTCTAACAGCTTAAGAAAAAATTAATTTTCAACTTTAAAAACTGAGCATTGATTTAAGCAAAATTATTCTAAGTATTCTTTTCTGAGACAAAATCTTTACTAAAATGTGCTTTTAAAAACTCTAAACTACTCTGTACCTCAAGGAGACTCAGAAATGGGTCACAATTTGCTTTGAAACATCAGTAAGTTTGTTTTGGTTTTTTTGAATAGTCATTTGAAGAGTGATCCTAATATTACAGTGAATTTTAAAGCCCCTACTGCATTGAAGACAACATTTTTTAGTACAGTATCTATGTTGCAACCATTCACCTTCCACTCAATAATAATGTAATAATATTTTTAGCATTTTGGTTCTTAAAGCGCGTCCATTGGCTGTCTAATCACTGTTTTCTACATAGCAACCAGGAGCAATTTGTAATCTGGCTCTTATTTATGTCCATTTCAAAACTGGAGGCACATGCCCTCTACCAGCATCATTGTCAAGTGTCCTTGAACTTGACAGCTAAAACTATTTCATTTCTAGCAGGCTTTTTTCCCCTTGGGGCTAGAGAGAAAAGGAATAGCTTCAAAAGCTAAAAGCTCTTTAATACAAAAAGGGCTCAACACCACATCTAGCACGTAGTAGGTGCTCAGCATACAGGGGTCCCCCTATTCTCAGCCCCCTGACATCAAGCCTTTTTTTTCTTGGCTACGCCACAAGGCATGTGGGATCCTAGTTCCCCGACCAAGGACTGAACCTGCTGTCCCTGCACTGGAAGCAAGGAGTCTCAACCACTGGACCGCCAGGGAAGTCCTCCCGACATCAAGCCTTCATTGCCTTGTTCCTCCAGGAGAAAAAGGAGCCAAGATGGGAGGCAGGAGCCTTGGAGGATTTCAGGCAGTGTCTCCGGGACTCAGAAGATGCGGTGTTTTAGGGCTTCACACTTGACCTGCCTTCCCTGGTCGTGCTCAGCCCTGGAAGGACGCACTTTGGGCAAAGTAGGAACACTTTTCTTGAGCACAGTGCCTTTCTTCAAGTCTCCCCCCTCTGGTTTTTCCTGTGCTCTCAGGCATCCATCATGTGGGGACAGTGCCCAGTTCACAGAGCCCCAGGCTCTGAGTCAAGGTCCTTATCTTGATCCCTATACCCAGGGGACCTGGCACCTGTGTGCCCATGTTGGGTACATGTAAATACTTATGGGGAGAGGATCCAAAGCTTCCATCTTGTTCTCCAAGGGCCCCACAGTCAGAAGGGTTAAGGTCACCACTTCAAATACTTCTCAGCTCCACCCCACTGCCAAACACTCTGACCTCTGTCCATTTCTGGGGATCTCTGTGAGCTGGCTCTGCAGACAGGTGGGTAGATCAACCCCAACAGAGGTGTGAAGGGCTGCCAGGGACCTCAGCTTACTCTTCAAAACTCAGCATCAACTGTACAGCAAGAGAGTCAACCATGGGGTGTGTCAGGCACACTGATGGAGATGAAAATGTTTCTAGAAACACACAGACTGAAAGAACTCCTCATCAACAGACCTGCACTACCAAACACTTCAGAGCTCTTCAAGCAGAATGAAACTCTGACCTATATGAATTAATGAAGATTACTCCAGAAAATCTTTGTGACCTTGGGTAAGGCAAAGATTTTCTAGATACAAGGCCGAAAGCATGATCCGTTAAAGAATCAAGATTATAAGTTGAACTTCACCAAAATTAAGAACCTCTGTTCTTTGACACAGATGTAGAGAACAAACGTATGGACACCAAATGGGGAAAGTGGTGGTGGAGGTGGGGAGGTGAGGGGGAATGCATTGGGAGATTGGGATTGACATATATACACTAATACGTATAAAATAGGTAACTAATAAGGACCTGCTGTATAGCACAGGGAACTCCACTTCACTGCGCTGTGCAGTAGAAACTAACACAACATTGTAAAACAACTATACCTCATTTTAAAAAAATATGTTAAGGAAGGCAAAAAAAAAAAAAAAAAAAAAAAGAACCTCTGCTCTTTGAAATACCCTAGTAAGAGAATGAAAAAATAAGCCACAGGTGGGAGATAACATTTGCAAGTCACATGTTGGAGAACAAAATTAATTGAGAGTATATAAAAGCCCAGTAGAATAATTCAGCCTGGACAAGACCACACAGTAGGCACCTGAATGCTCGCTGTACTGACCTGCCTTCCCTCACCCTCCACTCTGGACAAAACCCTTCGCACTGACTCACTGCTCACAGCGACGGCCCACCCACCCGTGTAGCGGCCCCAGCAGGACCACAGGGATGTGTCACCGCACCCACTCTCCGTGAGAAGAACCTGCAGCTTCAGGGTGGAGAGGGCTCTTCAAGGTGACAGGGCCAGCCAGGGCCACGGGTAGGACTAGCTGCAGCACGCCACCTCTTCTGAGCAAGCTCACCAACTGTCCTGGCATTGGCATGGAAAGTCTTGCATCCTGGGAAAACTTTCAGTCACTGAAAATTGGGGTGATTGTTTGTCCTACAAATGAAAGCCCCAAATTCCCCTCTTCTGGGAAAGTATTCAGAGCTCCGTCCTCAGCCAAAACAAGGGAGTGGCCCAGAAGTCTTTTAAAAGTGTGTCCTTTGAAAACACACAGGAAAACCTTTCGTGTGGAAAACTTCTCTTTTTTTTTTTTTGCAAAAGATCAAAGTGTCCCTCTGCCCTTTTGCCAGGAACACTGAGCACACGTTCCTTGCTAAGTGGCAGACGTGGCCATCTGGTGAGCAGCCGTTTTTTGACTCAAGCAGCACTTGACTTTGCATCAGAATTAAATGAAAAGTTATTCCCCCTTCAAGCGGTCATGTTTTCATCCACTTGTTTCCCATAACATCCTCTTCCGAGCCCAAACATGTTTCGCTTCACAGTAAAGCTCATGTTGCCCCAGGCACGGGATAACGTGGATCCACTTACAGACCGCCTCATCTCTGAGCCTTCAGCGCCCTCCTGGGATCCTCCTGGATCTGGGAGAGGCTTGGCCAGCTCACGAATCCTTAGGCCCTCCAGAGAAAGAGCAGGGCAGGAGATGGCCTCAGGCCCGTCCCCTAACCTCTCCTTCTAGTGGGATGGTTGTGCCCCATCACTCAGGGATGTTGGAGCCCTTGTTGTCACAACCGGGAGGTTTACCGCTGGCAGCCAGTGGGTAGTGGGCTGGGATGCTGCTAACACACCCTACAAGGCACAGGAGAGCCCCCACCACAAAGAATCCAACGTCGGTAGGGCCGAGAGTAATGGGGTGGGGGGCGCCTTTCAGGCTGGTCCTACGGCACTTAGGGGACTTGGAAGATAACACAGCCCGAAGCCTGCACATTTATCACCTTCTCTGATGAAGATTCTCACTGTTTCTGAGAAGGAGAAAAACATCTTCTTTTTAGAGGGAGAGAGAAAAAAAAGAGTATGAATTAATAGAAAATAATTCTAGTCTATAGAAAAAAAATGCATCTCCTACCCACCCCAGGTATTAGGAAGAATTAGAGCCTAAAAGGCTGTTGGCAATGGTCTAAGGATGTCAATGATGTCACTGATGGTTTCCAGCTCTTCTCCCTGTTATAACTGGGTAATACCCTGTGACTACGCGGTGGGTAAAGATGTTGTATAGGGTGCTGTTTTGGGCATCATAGCAAACTCTCTTTGAAACACTTTGCAAATTCCCTTTAAAAATGTATTGACATGTCCACACAAAGCCTGGTGCACAATTTTCATAGAAGTATTATTAATAACAGGCAAAAGCCAAAAACAATCCAAATGCCCATCAACTTGTAAGTGGCGTGGTGATGACTGTGCAAGTCTATAAATTTACTAAAAAGCATTGAATTATGCACTTAAAGCCAGTGAATTGTATGGTATGTAAGTTATACCTCAATAAAGCTCTTACCCAAAAAAAGAAGGATTTTTTTTTAAGAGCATGAGTTTCCTTTATTAGTAGACTAATGTTAGACTTAATATTTATCATTGCTTATGTGACTTTTCTTTTTTTTTTCTTTTTTTTTTTAAATTTATTTATTATTTTTTGGTGGTACACCAAGTTCAATCATCTGTTTTTATGCACATATCCCCATATTCCCTCCCTCCCTCGACTCCCCCCCACCCTCTCCGTCCCAGTCCTCTAAGGCATCATCCATCCTCGAGTTGAACTCCCTTTGTTATACAGCAACTTCCCACTAGCTATCTATTTTACAGTTGGTAGTATATATATGTCTATGCTACTCTCTCACTTCATCTCAGCTTCCCCTTCGCCCCCCGCCCCCCCAAACCTCAAGTTCTCCAGTCCATTCTCTGCACCTGCATCCTTGTTCTTGTCACTGAGTTCATCAGTACCATTTTTAGATTCCGTATATGTGAGCTAGCATACAATATTTGTCTTTCTCCTTCTGACTTACTTCACTCTGTATGACAGACTCTAGGTCTATCCACCTCATTACATATAGCTCCATCTCATTCCTTTTTATAGCTGAGTAATATTCCATTGTATATATGTGCCACATCTTCTTTATCCATTCATTTGCTGATGGGCATTTAAGTTGCTTCCATGTCCTGGCTATTGTAAATAGTGCTGCAATAAACATTATGGTACATGTTTCTTTTGGGATTATGGTTTTCTTTGGGTATATGCCCAGTAGTGGGATTACTGGATCATATGGTAGTTCTATTTGTAGTTTTTTAAGGAACCTCCAAACTGTTTTCCATAGTGGCTGTACCAACTTACAGTCCCACCAACAGTACAGGAGAGTTCCCTTCTCTCCACACCCTCTCCAACATTTATTGTTTCTAGATTTTGTGATGATGGCCATTCTGATCGATGTGAGGTGATACCTCATTGTGGCTTTGACTTGCATTTCTCTGATGATTAGTGATGCTGAGCATCAAAAAGAAGGATTTTTTTTTTCTAATCTTTGGTAGAAAAAGTCATAGAAAGAACACTTAATTGGGAAAAAAAAAAAAGAAATCTATGTCCTAGTCTCAATTCTACCCATAATTAGCAGCATTACTGAAGGCAAGGCACTGATTGCTTCTGGACTCAGTTTCCTAAACTGTAAAGTGACTTGTAGCCCCTGAGGTACTGTCTGTCTCTCGTGCTGTGAGATTTGTTTAACTGACTACTCACATTTCAACAGGAAGAGCAGCCCCTGCAGCTTAACTCATGGGCCTGGATCATTACTTTATAATAATCAGATCACATTTGAATCCCACTTCAGTTTATGGAGAGTAGGTGACTGCACTGATATAAGTCAAGTCCAGGACCAGGCAGATGCCTGAGGCAATCTCTCTCCCGAACCCATCCTGTGAGCGGTAAGGAGGGGCTCTCCTTCCCATCACTACCTCAGTCACAGACAAGGATGTCACAGATGAGGATGTCTGCTGTCAGACCAGAGAAGGGCCAGCATGGGGTCTTCTCAGGCAGGTACACACATGCCCAAGGGGGTTCCTCTTCCCCTCCCAGGTCGGGCCATGGTGCCACTTCACCCACTTTGGACAACAGCCTAGGGCATGCAGCACAAACTCAGATCTCATTGCCCGAGGTTAGGCAGCTGCTTCACCCTCATCAGGCTCAACTTGCTTGGGGGATGATGGATGTAGGTGAGCAAATAGGATCATCCTCTGGGGAGCTCTTGCCTCTTCAAAGACTCAAGGACGGCAAGCCTCTCACCATTGTCCTGTGCCTGTATACCCAATAAGGAACTAGGAAATGTCCACCCCACCTATTGGGGGGATTGCCCAGGCAGAACCGTAGGCCCACCCAGTGGACTGGGACACCAGAGCCTCCATGTGCAGTTGCACAGGTTGTGGACTGTACAAGGACACCCAGCCAAGAGGACAGGGGTAGGAGGTGAAATCCATCTGTGCTCTGCTTGCTAAACTCAGTGCACTGTGTATGTCGATGGCCATGCAGAGAAGGGGCACCTTCTCCTAATTTGAACCAAGGCACCTAATTTGAACAAAACAATGTATGGACCAGAGGCAGCCCTGCATATCATTGTTCTATGCCCATGGGGCATCAGATCTTCCCTGCTTGGTATCTTGTAGAATCTCAGGAAGGGCTGCTCCTGCCCTCTGCCCGCAGCCTCCTCTCTGGCTCAGACATGATCTGTTGGCTAAGCAGGACCCAGACACCTCCTAGATGTTCCAATTTCCATCCCAATCTCCTTCCCTCCCACTGCTCTGTACCCTAATGGCCCCAACTACCCTCCTTCTCCTTCAGTCAAATGGAAAAATCCTCACTTAAATGTTTTCACATAAACCAATGCCTCTATGTTGCAGCTGAGAGTGCTTCGTGGTGCAGAGGTGACGTAAGACAAGGGCCCTTGTGATTTGAGGGCAGGGTCTGGCTGGATGCAAGAGCTGTGCCCGGATCTCAAAAACCTCACAGGACAGCTCTTACTCTCCCTATTTCACAGATGAGGAAACTGAGCCTCTAAAAGTCAAACAATTCATCAGAGTTGCAGAACCCAGGGCTGTGGCAGGTCTAGCCAACTCCACGTCTCCAGGTCTCTTTGATTTCCTAGTACACATTCCAGAATTAGCTTTCCTCTCCTCTTTGTCTTTCAAAACCCACCCAAGCACTGTCTGGCTGAACACCGCTTAGATGATGCCTTGCCCATGATGACCTTTACAACAAAACCACGTGAAGAGGGCCTCTCTTGCTAAAGCTGCTTTTGCACTGCCCTTTCATCATGCATCTCATCCCCATTAGGGACTGTACTCTGGTTACTTTTCAGTATGCATCTTTAAAATGTAAAAGATTTTAAAAATTTTAAAAATAAAAAAAAGAAAATAAACTTATGGTTACAAAGGGGAAGGGTAGAGGGGAGGGGTAAATTAGGAGTTTGGGATTAACAGATACACACTACTATATGTAAAACAGATAATCAACAAGGACCTACTGTGTAGCACAGGGAATGCTACTCGATATTCTGTAATAACCTACATGGAAAAAGAATCTGAAAAAGAATAGATATTTGTATATGTGTAACTGAATCACTTCTCTGTATACCTGAAACTAACGCAACATCAACTATACTCCAATATAAAATAAAAATTAAATTAAAAAAACAAAAGTTAAAAATAAAATAATTTTAAATGATGCCAAAGGTGAAGTCCCTTCACGAGATATTTTGGGAAACCCAATTTTATTGTTCTGGTCCCTAAGTCCAAGCAGTCAAGAAAGTCCATATTTCTGAATTTTGCAAACACACACAAAAACACCTTCTCACTACAAAGGTGGAAAAGCATTGGTCTTACCTCATATCTTTTTCAGGTCATTAAAAAAATGGGAGGCCACCCTAACTCAAAACATTTTCCCAAATACAGTGCCTCTCATTCTTGAATTCCCACCCATGTCACACATAGTGATGAGAGTCACTTCCTCCCAGTTATCTGACGTGATAATCTTCCAAGGAGAGTTCTCTTGGCAAGTAGAGGAGGCTCAGCCAGGCTGCATGGAATCAGGAAGATTTGCTAAGAAGGCTGAAAACTTAGGGCATCATCAGACAGAGGGTCCACCCTTTACACCAGCTGATGGGGGACACCACAGAGCATCTTGAGAACAATCGGGAGAGACACACGGCAGTCCTGAAATAACTAATTATTTCTTTTACGAAAACAATCCTGCTGTGTCTTTTTTACACCGTGTTAACTTCACGAATCCTCTGAAATAATTTGCAATTCTGTCACTGCATTACTAAATTAGGGGGCATAATTCTCCCAATTAAGCATTTAAGTCAAAAAAAAAGAGGAGAAAGAAAGAAACATCTCACAGCATCTTTTGCTCAGCTTTAAAGAAACTGAAGACTTGTTCTTGCCAAAGAGTGAGTGCTAAATCCTTAGGGCTGTCACCGCTTCAAACGAGCTAACAGATGTTTGTTCTCAAGTGCATTTTCCTCTCAATGGCATTTTGAGGGTATCACAAATTAACTGACAGTATTTCGGTGGAAACTTTTTTTTTAAGATTATTTTGTGATTAAAAAAATCCAACGAGCATTTTTGAATACACATTGGCTTATGTGAAACAACAGATGAGATTTAGCAACCCAGGGAAAAGATAGAGACTGCAAAGATGATGCCTTCACACACAAACTTGGTTGTGAACCTGAGAGCAGGCTTGTTTTCTTTCCTCTTTGACCACTCCTCCTCCTGAGTATTCCTGGAATAGCCAGAGTTCTGGACCTGGGGCGATTTTGTCCCCAACGGGACATTTGGCAATGGCTGGAGACATTTTGGCTGTCCCAACTGGGAGATGCTACTGGCATCTATTGAGTAGAGGCCAAGGACGCTGTTCAACATCCTACAATGCACAGGACAACCCCCAGCAACAGAATGACCCAGCCCCAAGTGTCAGTAGTATTGAAGCTGAGAGTTCCTGGCATAGAAAGAAGGTAATTTTGTCTGGGTTCAGACTGTTGTGAATGAGACACGCTTTCTGCCTGTGCTAAGCTTGTAGTCTATTCAGGGCAGATGCATAAGCACACATTCCCAATGTAATGTAAGGGTGCTCTCCAGTACAGGGCGCTCTGTACTGGGGACTCTGTCTTGTTGGGAACAAGAGGGAATGTACTTGACACCATCAAGACTAAGGACAGGCTGTTAGAAAACTCAGCACTGTGATGGAAGATAAGTAAGAACTGGCCTAACTAAAGAGAATGGAAAGAGCAAGCAAATGTGTGGGCACCTTCAAACAGCTCTGCCTTACCAGATGGAGAGCGAGGGGAGGTAGGGAAAGTTCCTGCAGTGCCAATGGATGCCAATCTGGGAATCTGTCTGCTGGGTCATGGTTGTGGGGTCATGAGCTGAAGGTCATCACCCTGGTGTCTGGGTGGATGTTGAATGTTGGGGGAGGCTTGGAGACAAGGAACTCGATGTTAGGTTACTCCTGGAGAGAGAGGAACTGGGCAGAGGAGGTGGGTATGGAAAGGATGGATCAGAAGCAAGAGTTAGGAGGTAAAATCTTAATGAATTTGCTGGTAGGAAGAACAGAAAAGGAAAGCTCCAGCAAGACCTCCAAAATTGTGGTCTGGGCAACTGGTGCTTCCTCCAGATGACTCTTCAAGCTTCCTAGCCTCTTGTTTCCTTCACCTCCTCACCCCCAGTGACCTTTCTCCCCTCCCCCTTGGCCACCTGCATGATAGTCATGCTTTGTTATGGGCAGAGATTTCAATCAGAACTCAAGGTTTTGGTCATCCCTTCTTTGAGTTCCTCCTCTTCTGCTTCTAGAATATTTGCTCAGAACTCTTGATGCACCAAAACACCCAGACCTTCTCATGCCACCTCTTTCTCACTATCCACTGACTCTCTATGCTTCTGCGTGTAGAGACTTTTCTGTATGTCCAGCTTAGAGTTCTTGATCCACCTCGATGACACTCTGCCCTCTCCACCTCTCTCCTTTTATTATCAATGCCCGTCAAGACCTTCATCCTTACATGGGATCTCTCTGTATTTCTTCTTACAGCTGCAGGTGATTCTACAATTGTCTTAAAATGAAAGGTTTCATTTAAAAACCACATCTCCTCAGCCATAAAATGGAAGGAAATTGAGTTATTTGTAGTCTGGTGGATGGACCTAGAGTCTGTTATAAAGAGTGAAGTAAGTCAGAAAGAGAAAAACAAATAGTATATGCTAACTCATATATATGGAATCTAAAAAACTGGTACAGTTGAACTCAGTGGCAGAGGAAGAATAAAGATGCAGATGTAGAGAATGGACTTGAGGACACAGGGAGTGGGGGAGGGAGAAGCTGGGACAAAGTGAAAGAGTAGTATTGACATTTATACACTATCAAATGTAAAATAGATGGCTAGTGGGAAGCAACTGCATAACACAGGGAGATCAACTCGATGACTGGTGATGACCTAGAGGGGTGGGATAGGGACGGTGGAAGGGAGGCTCAAGAGGGAGAGGAAGTGGGGATATATGCATAAATACAACTGATTCACTTTTTTGTACAACAGAAACTGGCACAACTGTGTAAAGCTATTATATTCCAATAAAGATCGAAAGAAAATTAAATAAATAAATAAACACATCTTAATCCTGGATGATGCCAACTCTCTGGCACACCTGCAAGTGAACAACTAAAGTTACTAGATACACAATCAGGCTGATTCATGATCACAAACGTAACACGGAACCTCTCCCATTTGTCCTTTTTCTCCCCTTCGCTTATCCTCTATTTTACTATAGATTCGCATGTGTGTGAAACACATGTAGACCATAGGTTGATTTTGCCTTGGTCTCCGGGACAGAACAAGCCCACTTTTAGCATGTATGCAGAGGAAGTTATACCCCAGTCAATCTTCAAAGGACCCCAATCTGTCTCCTGCTTCTACCATCCAAGGAAACGTCTCTCAACAAGTTCCCCAAAGTCTCCATCTGCCAAAACTAAAGGAAGTGAATGAGCTATTACTTGACCTCTCATTAGCATTTGATACAGTCCCTTCTCTGAAAACATTCTTCTCTCTTGGCTGCTGTGAGTCCTCTGTGGCAGGATATGAACGTTTCAGCCTGTAGGAATACGGGAACTTAGCCATTCTGTTTTTTTCAGCTCATTTTGCACTGCACATGACCTTGGTCCCTGTGACCTCTCAGCCAGCACCACTTTCACAGCTTCCACTGAGTCCTCCTGCCTGGACTCCTCTGCCTTGTTTCCCATATGGGTCATGAACCCTAAACATGGAAGAAATGCTGGCAGAAACAGCAGTGGAGACCCTCCATGTACCTTTTGTCCCACACATTCCCTTAACCCTGCAGCATCCTCGTAGAATGGGACTGAGCCTTTGGGGGTCTAAATGCACACCTGTATGTGAACTTCCAACAAGAGCTGAGGGTAGAAAGTGACACTAAGCCCTCATCAGGACACCAAAGCTGCTTGCAACTGTTAGTCTGCCATCAAAAAATTGGGGAAATTCCATTGGGGTGAGGGGAAGAGAGGGGAGGATTATACACACACACACACACACACACACACACACACACACTGGAATACTACTCAGCCCTAAAAAAGAATGAAATAATGCCATTTGCAGCAACATGGATGGACCTAGAGATTATTATACTAAGTGAAGTAAGTCAGAAAGAGAGACAAATATCATATGATATCAGTTTTATAAGGACTCTAAAATATGACACAAACGAACATATCTACAAAACAGAAACAAACTCACAGACATAGAGAACAGACTTGTGGTTGCCAAGGGGAAGGGTGGTGGGGAGGAAAGGATTGGGATTTGGGGATTAGCAGTTGCAAACTCTTAAATATAGAATGGATAAACAACTGTATAGCACAGGGAACTATATTCAATATCCTGTGATAAACCAGAACGGAAAAGAATAGAAAAGAAAATTGGGGAAACCCCTTAGTTATGAGTCACTGGGGTAGATACAGGAAACAAGTGGTGATCAAAACAAACATGGTCCCTACCCATAGGCAGCTCATGGTTAGTGAAAGACAACGGTTTGTTAGCGGAGACTGTGCTTTCCAGTAAATTCCTTTCTCCTCCATTTTACCTGGGCATCTAGCTGCCCAGGTGATAACTACAGCTTCCCTTGCAGTTTGTTGTGGACCTAGACTAAGTTTTAGTAACGGGATGTGAGCAGAAGTGAAGCATATCATTGTGGGCTGAATTGTGTCACCTCCAAAACTCATAGGCTGAAGTCCTAATCCCCAATAGCTCAGAATATGACCTTAATTGAAAATAGGGTCTTTATAGAGGTAATCAAGGTAAAACTAAGTCATTAGGGTCAGTTCATATCCAATATGACTGGTGTCTTATAAAAAGAGGAAACCTGGACACCAAGTGATGCATAGAGGGAAAATCACATAAAAACATATAGGAGAAGATAGTCATCTATAAGCAAGGAGAAAGGCCTGGAATAGATATTTTTCCTCAAAGCCGAGAGAAGAAGTCAACATGTCAACACCTTGATTTTGGAGTTCTGGTCTCCAGAACTGAGAGACAATAAATTTCTGTTCTTTTAACCACCCAGTCTGTGGTACTTTGTTTCAGGAACACTAGCAAACTAATGCAGATACAGCTTTTCGGTCATGACCCTAGAAAGGGATATGGGTGAACTTCCTGGTCCATTTCTTCCCTGCTGGCTTGCAGATGACTAGATCTAGAGCAGACATCTTTGGTCCAGAGTAGAAACCACATGCTGATTTAGCAGAAATATACCTCTGTTAACAGAGCATACTAGACTGCTCCGCTCTGGGCTGTTACGGAAGATAGTCTATCTTTTCTTTTTTTTTTTTTAAACAAGACAGAAGTTTATTTTTCTTTTAAATAATAGCCTAGACAGTTATTCCAAAGAGTATATAGTAGGTACAGAAGGCTATTTTGATGTGCTACCAGCCTTATATGTCATTTCCTCATTGTGGTCAGATGGCTGTTCTAACAGCAAACATCATGGTTGCTTTCCAGCTAACTGCAAAGAAAAAATGAAGGATTCCTCCTCTAAAGAAGCATTCCCCCTTTAAGGAAACTCCCCAGAATTTTTTTTTTATACCACTCTAAAATACAGTCATCACAAAGCCACACTAAACTGCAATGGAAGACACAAAATGTAACTGGTGTACTATATACTCAGCTAAAAATCAAAAGTTTCACCGCTATAGATGAAGAACAAATAGCAGCTCTTGATATAGCCACAAACATTCGCAAAATTACAATCACGTCTCTTTTTGAGACCAAGGCAATATTAACACAGATGTATATGGAATTTTATAGGTAGGAATGTAGGAAGTCTATCTTTTCTAAGCCACTATGGTGAGGGTCCTTTTGTGACAGTAGCTTAACCCGTATCCTAAGTGATACATCTTGCATACAAGCCATGGCTGGCTGTAAATAGAGTCACATGTGACTGCCAATGAATTACACTTGGCCTTTCATCTTTGCTGTACGTTATTCATCATATTTATAGAATTTAATGTGCATCCTGTCATATCCATCCCTGCCTCCTAAACATCCAATTTCACTGATCTCATTAACGAACTTGGTTTTCATTGCCAACCTCACTTCTCTTTCCATCTGCAAACCACTCAAAACATCTCTTCCAAGATTTTTTCTTCTTTTCTCCTCAACAACAATATTCCTTTTATTTCACTCCAATCTGGTTTTCAAGTTCAAAATGCTTTCTGGAATACAAGCCTGCCACTGCACGATTCTTCTTTTCTTTTCAACCCAGGCACAATTGAATGTGACTCAGCCATCATCATTACAGGTAAAGCACTTTCCCAAAATACTCTTCCACCTTTTCTCCTCTATCTTTTGCTTTGAAGTAAAATCCCCTTTGAAATTAAAGGGACTTCTTCCCACAATAGAATCCAGTGACAATGGGATTTGGCTAGACATTTTTGGCCTTTTGAAAATGTCGACATTAAAATGCAGATTTGCTGTTAATTGATACCCAGATGTCTGATTTTTCTTAATCAATAGAAGGAAAAGGAAAAAGGACAGAAAAAAAAATACTAGCACAAAATGCTAATTAAATTCTGTTTTGCTTTAAGGAAACTCCATAGCAAGAATTTTCTTTTATCTAAGCTGGAGTATCCGGAGTAAAAATTCTGAACATCAAACACAGGTTGTTTGGGGGTTTTCCTTTTGAAGCATTCTGTTGTTCCCAAGACTTTTTCTCATGCAGAGAGCCTATGAAAGTTCAAATAAGGGATCCTTTCTACATTCCAGGTAAAAATTAAAAACCACTGAAGTATTTGTCTACAAATGCAAACTAATGAGTCAGTCCTACATTCTTTTTTACTCTAGAATGAAGGGCAACAAGGAAACATTTGAATCACCCAACAATGACATCACTTACGTTCTCGAAGCTCCACTTTTACTTACAAAATGGCTATATACTCAGTGGCTCAATGGACAAAGCAGAAGATAAAATATGGAAAAATCATATTTCTTTTCCTCTGTCAGAGAAAGAGTATGTGACCTTGGGAAAAGAAAATATCTTTTCTCTGACTTTGCTTCCTCATTTGCAAAACAGAGAAAGCAAAGTCCCACTAATTTACTAATAAATTATCTCATTACTGAGTGTAAACACTGTTATTGTTTACCATTTATTTCTGCAATCTGTCAGGATATTTTGAAATTTCTGCATGAAATATACAACTTAATGCAGTGTTTCTCCTTCTTCCTCTACCACGGCCTGTCGGAGGAGGCAAGGCAGAATGGTGAACACATGGGCGATGTAAATACAATGCTATTTATTTTGAGATGGATAAAAGGAAAGGTAATTAAGCTCCCTAAAAGCCTTCCAAACAAACATCCCTCAAAGAAAGAATGGAAAAGAAAATTGTAACTGATCAAAGTTGTGCATCAGTTCCCTTGACACTGGAGACAAAGGGCATATTGGGGTAACCACCAATCTGTGCAGTGTGATCCAAAGACTTTACAGGATGGAGGGGAAGCACCAGAAGTATCACAGAGTATCTTGTCATCACAGAGAAACAAACTCCATGTCTGAAACCTTGAGCTAAGATTGACAATTGGTATAAGTGAACTCTTTCTCTCTCTCTCTTTTTCTTCATGTACTTACAATTAAATATATATACAACCTATGTTTGTATTTAATGGTGAAAAACCCAGATGTCTCACCAAGGAGAAATAAAGCTCTACAGATCTTCAGACCCTTAGAGAAAGATTTCCTTCTATTACCTACGCAAGCTACCAAGGATAGCAGAGAATCCACAGCAAATAACCACTCTAGAGGTCTGCGTTGTTCATTGGCTAAATTCTGGTCCCTGGCAAAAAAAGAAAAGTACAAATATAAAGATACTCAACAGCCCACATATATTTTCAGCTTCTCTTCAGGTTACATTTGCAAACTAGTTTGTAAACTCCACAAAATGAATACGGTTTACATTTGTTCCAAAATTTTTCACCCTTCAGGAAACTCAAGCTAAAGCAAAACTATATTTATTTCTCAGGATTTTATAATTCTACTTTCTTTAAAATCACACATATGGGAAGTGGTCACCCTCTTAGGGTCATTAATGTTCCTGAAAGTTACCCATCATAGAAACTGGCATTTTAATCCTGTTCTAAATACACGTGCATGCTTCAACTTATCAACAGCCTGAGCAAACAGAGGGACCCCACTTTAAACTGATTGTGGGGTTAACTGTCAGGTGCCAAAAGAGATAAACGTATCACGATGTACGTTTCCTCTCTCAAGGGTTATATGTCTTTATTGTAAAACAAAGTGATGAGTTTCCACTAAAGAGTGAATATTTTGTGATTGATAGTTTATCAACTGTCACCTACACTCTGTACTGATTATTTTCTTTCCCCCTTTTCAACATGATCAGTTATGAATATGTTATTAAGCCTGAACCCATCTAGCACATTATTTTTGAAAAATAAATATACAATGTTAATCTGCCAGTAAAATAACATATTACTACGCAGGATAATCAGTTACAATTGATTTTTTTAGGCTTATTGTCTTTCAAACAAAGACAGTGAAGATCTGAAGCACTCTCTTGTTAAAATAAGGTTTTAAAAACTGGAATAAACATGAAACAATGATCAGAAATGGAGCAAAACTAAAGTGCAATATAAAATCCCCATAATAAAAACAGCCTTTGAACCATGGGTGAGCATAAATTGAAAAATCTACTGCTTTTTTTCTGTTGACATTCCTCAGGATAGTGTAGCTCGTGATTTTAATAATAATATAGTTGATAATTTATATACTTAAAATACAATTTTCTACCCAGCTCATCCCAATTCTTAAAGTTTAAATTAAAATGTGCAAAATAAATGTTTAAATGAAATACACTAAGATGAAAGCAGTCGCTAATTTAGGGTGGGTCTGATTAAGGGTCATTTTTATTTTGTTTACTGTATGTAGTTTCTAATTTCTCTGCAATATTAATATTTGATAATAAAACATTTCCATATTATATTTGATTTTTCCAAACTTACTAATATTTTCATTACCTACAAAATGTCTCCCTATATATGGTACTTTATGTGAGTCAAAGTCTTCAATAAGATTCTGAGGTCTACAAAATTAAGCAGAATATGATTAAAATTATTTTCAAACTCACATATCATGAGCTGAAGGAATGTGTGGATGAAAATCAATATCTGTAAAAACATCCTCTTCTCCTAGAAAAATATACCCTAAACTGAAAGCAGCAGTTGTCTCCATGGAGATAGGCGTGAGAGTGGATTTTACTTTCTATTTCACATGTACCCATTTTTCATTTTTCCATTGCTTTTATTTCTGCATTTCTTCCATTAAAAAAAAAACCAACCTTCTGTTTTCCTTGAAAACACTTGACTTTTTAATGAAAATTCTACATGACTCACAAATGTACACATTTTCTGATTGCAAAAGAAGAACTAATGTAGAAAAAAATAATCTGGAAATTCTGCAAACTGAAAAAAGTTTAAGTCACTGAGGTAATGAGTATGGGGTTCTTTTGGGAGTGATGGAAATGTTATACAGTTAGATAGTTGCACAACCTTGTGAATATACCACTGAACATTACACTTTAAAATGGTGAATTTTATTGTGTGTGAATTGTGTCTGAAGAAGAAGGAGAAGGAGAAGAAAAAGAAGGAGGAGGAGGCGGGAGAAGGGAGGGGGAAGGGAGGAGAAGATTAAATGCCCTGGACACGTTCCCCCGTAATCACTGTGTCTCCTTCCAGCCAAAAAGTAGAGGATGAGGAACAGACACAGGGTGCTCACAATGGCCAGCAGAGGCTGTAGAATGCTCAGGCCATCTTACCCACAACTAAGACCTTTTTTAAATCAAGTTGCATTGTACAGGTAGACACCTTGGCTACACCAAGAAGAGACTCTCAGTGAAGGTGTTTCACCTCATGGGGACAGGAAACTTCCTCCCTCACTCAGAGTTGGAGACTTTTGCAAGAGTGTGTGCCTTTAGCGTGGTCACCCGGAGCCTTTTATCTCATTCCGTAGCCATGCTGATGCCTCTGTTAGCTGGCTTTTGCTGAAATTTTAACCATCTCCAAATTTAGCGGCTTAAAACGGCAGCCATTTATGTCAGCGGCCCCCAACCTTCTTGGCATCAGGGACCGGTTTACATGGAAGACAATTTTTCCATGGCAGGGGTGAGGTGGGGGCGGGGGCTATGGTTCAGATAGTAATGTGAGCGACGGGGGGCATCAGATGGTGCTTTACTTGCTCACTTGCCGCTCACCTCCTGCTGCGCAGCCCGGTTCCCAACAGGCTGAGGACCGCTACCTGTCCGCAGCCCGGGAATTGGAGACCCCTGATTAACGTAGCTCTTGCAGGTTAGTCATTTTGGCTGAGGCTCAGCAGGGCTCACTCAGCGTCCACATTCAGTTGTAGGTCAGGTACTTTGGCTGTCTGTGAGCTGGGGGATTGGGGTGATGGCCACATCTCCCTCTTCATCTGGCAGGCTAGTGCAGCAGCTTCCAAGCAGACAAATGAAGTTTGCATGGCCTCCTGAGCTGAGCCTCTGAACCAGTACAGGCTACTTCAAGCACATTCTTGTGATCAGTGAGTCACAAGCCCAGCCCAGAATCCAGCAATGGGGAAACAGGCTCCATCACTCCATGAGAGGAAACATGGCATCACCTAGTGAGGCATGGGATACACGGAGGAGAATCATTGTAGCTGCTTTTTGAAACAACCCACCACGCAGCCCTAAAAGGAGACTCCCAAATTGTAAATACAAGGAAATAAACATTCAAGGGCTATCAATTTACAGGGCTAGTCTTCCTAGAGGGGCACAAGGAATGTGATGATTTAATGACTTGAATGCCATGTATTATTCAAAGAGAGAGAGTTTTCTCCAGAGAAAACATCCCCAAGTGAAATGAAATGCATCTGCAGCCCTCATCACTGTGTCCCCCTCTTTTCCTTAGAGCTCCTCAGTTACTATTTTAGGTAGATGGAAGGGAGTTTGATTCAATAGGGAGGAAGGCTGTAGCCCTTATGTAACCTCAGATGAGGATTCCTGAGGGAGTTCCAGGGATGGCCAAGGGAGACTTAGAAACATTTCAATGAGCATGAGTCAAGGGCAGGTACTGAGTTTTTGGAGTTTAATACAAGGATTATTGATATGCTTGAGTTCACCATCCCTCGAAGATGAGGCTATCAGGTCAAGGCACATGTTTCTCCAGATCCATTTCATGTGGCTTGATTTTATGAGGTGAGAGCAAATAACTGGGAAGACAGCAATAATCTTGAAATAAAGAAGAACTGAGCAGAAGCACACCAGAATTGGTCAGTAAATCCATTAAAAATACTTCTTTTGGGACGCATTCTCAGACATTATGACCCAGAAAGTTTGGGGTTTATTACAAAAACACTGTAATTTTAGCAAAGGTCTCAGTTTGGACAAGTTTAGTTTTATTATATAAGAAACAGGACTAATTGTATCTGCTCCATCCCATTTCAAGAGGTGAACCAATAGACATGGATGGATGCAGCATGTTGACCTGAGGTGCATTTAAGCAAATCTCATAAGCCAGGCTAATCATAGAGAAAAAAACCCTGAGATAGTCAAGCTTATATTGGGCATATTCCTACCTTACTTTCCAGGATTTCTATTTTCCCTTGCCATCGGCTGATCAAGCATTAAAATCTAGTACCTTCATGTGACCCCAAGTGTACTGTAGGATTGCACACAACTGCAAGTTACAAAGACCTCAGAAAATAATACTTAAGATAGAAACATATTTGTTGTCAGTAAGGAGCCCAGCACTGACGTGAAACCGTAGGGGACTCCACTTTTCCACCTCACCACGTCGCCACTACTCAGCTTCACGGCATAAGGTGGAATTGGGTCTTTAGCCAGCACTGGAAGAAGGAGAAAGAAGAAGCAGATATCCCTTTCCTTTAAAGAAACTTCCTGAAGTTTGCACTTTTCACTTCCACTCACATTCCATTCATCAGGAATCAGTCACATAGAAAGGAAATTGCTTGAAAAGAAGACTGGAAGATACACTCTCTGACCAAGACTGAGAGATGGGGGCTGAATTTCTATGGAAGAAGGAGAAACAGAAATCGTAAGACAAGAAGAAATCCCTGCCTTAACCAGCCTATGTCAGAACATTTACCTATGTTCACAGCCTATAAAAAGTTTTACGAACAAAGATGTTCACTATAGAACTATTCATAATTAGTAAATATTGGGAAATACATCAAATGGTCAACAATGGGAAATCATTGTCAACTATGGTACATCAGTTTAATGAAGTAACATAGAACCATCAGAAACGTTGGTTACCAAGATCACACAATCATTTTCAGCTTGAAATAGTATCTAGGTTCTTCCAGCTTCTCTCTTAAATACCCATGAAGCACAAAAACTCATAGCACTAAAAACTAAGGCTAAGAGATAGATTGATTCCTCAGTCTTACAAGAAATAGCCATAGGTAGCTCAGAGAGTTTAATTAAGATAAATCCACCCAGGCTTCAATTCATGGCAACCTTAAACTCTACTTTATAAAACAAATTCATTCTAGAAGCGAAAATAAAAGGACTAAAAGAAGAAGATATTTTCCATCCCCTAAACAGTGTCCCAAGACACTGACATTCTGGCCCATGATCCCAGGCCACTCTTGAAGCACTGGCAGATGAGGGGGCTTTACTTCTCCTCAACATTCCTGTGCTCTCCTGCCATGGTCAACCTATATCTACACAGAAATACAAATCCAAGGAAACAGCTTGGCAGGCAGTAAGGAAGAAAATGCTAGAAGAATCTTGGTGTTCTCTGGTTGATGATGTCTCAGGGATAAAGCTTTAGAGGTGGGGGCAGAGGCAGAGAGAGTCTTGACAGCAGTGCAAGCCAAGAATTGTAGCTTTTCATATACCTCACTGGATCTGAGTATAAGAAACCATACACAAAAAAGGAAAGAAAAAAAAAAAGAAACTACACAGGCAGGGTTTCTCTTGAGAGAAGAGATGTACAGGAGGAAAGACTTAGAGGCTGGGAATCCTAGCGGAGCCCTGCACATCAACAGCAGCCCCCCTTCCAACTGTAGATTCAAGGAGAGATGCATTCATCTCACAAGTGGGCAGGAAGAAGATTCAAGAACACCCCTGCTTGCCTTCTTTCTTCATAAGCACTCTATTGGAACACGTTCCCTTGTTTGACGATAGGTATCAGTGAAAACTACTTCAAATCTGAAAGATCAGTAGAGGAACAGATCTTGGATGAACCTTTTGCATTGGACACATGAATTTTACAGCCATTATTTGGCAACTTTAGAGGAATGCAAGGTCTGGCTATTTGGAAACACCTGCGGAATATCCATTAGGCAAAAATGAACTAAGATGAGAAAACAAGAACATGATAATAAATGAGAAGTGGTTGAGCAGGGTTGCAAAGAGATTCAATATATTATGACAAAGTCACAATTGCAAGGAGGGATAAATGCTTTTGCTGCTGTAGAAAGTAGGCAGTGATGAGTAGACTAAAGCTGGGTTCCTCTTTTAAAATGAAAACCTCCCCTACATCCCCCCAAAATATCTGAACTTGGAAAAACAGAACAAGAAAGGTATGGAATTTATGTTTTTCAGAAAATAACTAAAAAACATCACTATGAAAAGAAAAACAGCTTGAACAAAGACAGATTTTCCTGTTTTTTGTTTTGTTTTGTTTTGTTTTTTGATTAGAGGGCTTAAAAATAGAAAGGAAACAAGTCTCCCTCTGTTGGTAGGAGTGCAAAATGCTGTGACATTTTTTTGAGAGGAGGCATTTTGAAGGTATAGCACAATGTTTCCCGACTTTTTTCCTATCATCTCATCCCCTCTTTAGACATTTTTACCAATTGCACCCCCCCAAAAAAATTTGAGTACTACAGGTTTGCTGAATATCTGTTTATATACTGTATGTGTAACTGTGCTCTTTACATAGAAGAAGCAAGTTTATTCCACAGTCTCCCACAAAAATAATGTTATAGATGCATGCATTTTCACATACACACTCTATAGAAATCATCCAAAATCACTTTTATGCTCAAATTGTTATGACTGGCCAATGGGAGCATTTTCTAGCTTAATCCTATGTTTTTTGTTGGTTAATTTGAGAAATTTCCTTGCTTTCCTGGCATAACAAGCTGTTCCAGTCTCAATTTGTACATTTCCTAGTCTGAAATAAGACATTTATCTAAGACGCCATGATTCCCTCTGGGGTTAATAGTATTAAAGGCCAAGATCTGACTTTTAGGGGTGCTCATTACAACTGAGGTGATATTGTTTGTAGGTCATATCAGTGGTCAGAAATAGAAAATGTAATATTTAAATTATTAATATATGATATTTTCAACTTAATTTTACCATTATAATGTTCTTAGCTTTATCTTACAACATACACAAAATAAATTTTATTTTTTAAAATTTTTATTGGAGTATAGTTGATTTACAATATTGTTACTTTCTACTGTATAGCACAATGAATCAGTTACACATATACATATATTCACTCTTTTTTAGACTTTTCCCATATAGGTCACTACAGACTATTGAGTAGAATTCCCTCAATATAGAAAATTAATATACATAGGTCCTTATTAGCTATCTATTTCATATATAATAGTGTGTATATGTCAATCCCAGTCTCCCTTATCCCTCCCCCCTTTCCCTCCTGGTAACCATAAGATTGTTCTCTACATCTGTAACTCTATTTCTATTACAAAATAAATTTTAAGTAATGATACTAATATTACTACTAATATAACCACTGAATGAGGTTTATAATTTTTATAACTTTTTTATCTTTAGATGCACAATATTAAAGACTTACTTTTAGTACTATATATTAAAGTCACTTGAAATAAATCTTTTCTCTATTATGTTACCAAATTTATATACAAGTATATCTGTTTCAATTTGCTTTAAAATTTACTAACACCTGTATGATTCAAAAGTTCATGTAAGTTGATTCCCACTGGCTATCTATTTTACAGTAGGTAGTATATATATGTCTATGCTACTCTCTCACTTCATCCCAGCTTCCCCTTCACCCCCCACCCTCAACTCAATGATGGATGATGCCTTAGAGGGCCCGGACGGGGAGAGTGGAGGGGGAGAGTCACGGGAGGGAGAGAATATGGGAATATGTATATAAATACAGCTGATTGACTTTGGTGTACCTCAAGAAGTGGTACAACAGTGTGAAGCAACTATATTCCAATAAAGAGCTTAAAAAAAAAAGACTAATGAGTTTGGCAAAAAAAATAAAAAGCGGGTTATAGACCAATTGTGGTGAAATATTAACAGCTGGAGAATCTGCTTTAGGAGGATTTGGAGTTCTTTGTACTATACTTCCAACTTTTCTGTTGGTTTACCATAATTAAAAAGCAAATTATTAAAAAAAAAGTTCATGTAAGAAGGAACACACTAAAATATCTCAATAGGCAACTATTTCATTGGTTTCTTGTTTATTCTTCCACTGTTTTTACAAATATATACATAAGATATAAAAATATCTCTTACTCTTGCAAAGTTAACTTTACTAATTAGTAGAGTTTTCATTTAATATATACTATAGATAAGCTAGCATCTTTTAAAAACTTGCACAAGATATTTTTCATAGCTACACACCAGGGTGCTTTTTTTTCCAATGATCATGTGCTGCTTTTGACCTTAAAACATACTTAATTTTTTTTTTAATTAAGGGACACATTTTAGCCTTAACCTTGCTTGTCCTCTAGGCAACACTTGGCTTTTCCCTCCTTTTGGAAGCATTCTCTGTTTCACTTCCACAGAACATACTCCTTGATTTTCCTGCCACCAAATTCTCAGGTTCCTTTGAAGTCTCTTTTTCTCATTATCCCTTAAATGTTAGCGTTCTTTGGGAACTTCCTGATTTGATTCATATCCTCATTTTTCTGTGCTTGAAGCTCAAAAAACGTGTGAGTGTCTAACTTGTGGAGTCATGTAGAGATAAGTGGGACATAAGTCATTCTGAGTGCTACAGTTGGATTCCAGACTATTGTAAACAGCTGTCCATTCTTAATTAAATGCAGTAAATTATGCTTTATCATATATTCATATTCCCAAACTGCTGTAAATCAGAAAGATGATGTATTAACCTTGAAACATCACGCTTAATAACGACTCCCCAGATAAGGCATAGCTTCTTGTATTATTTCAGGTTAGCAGAGAAGAGTTTTATTACATTATTTGGTATACGGACCCTTCTCTATAGGAATAGTCACTGTGAGGCTAAGATTATAGAAGTGCTATGTCATGATTACAGAGGAAATGTGTTTCTACATAGTGTGAGTGATAATTAGCCATTAATAAAGAACCTCAACTCTGTTGTGAACTTGAAATAAATGGATTTATGTCAAAAGAGAAGACAGCAAATGTAAGGTTACATCCTGCTAGGAAGAAAAATTACGGCAAAGTAATGATTGTTTAGCCAGAGGCCAAAATTTCTGCAAAAGCTCTGAAATAAACATTTTGAATAATCAAAGGCATTAAAGGCTCTTGTTCTATTAAGCTACAGTTCTGATAATTGTTACTAAAAATGAAAAAAAATGCCACGCCATGACATGTGGGTAACATAAAGAGACAAGAATGATGGAACAGGAAGGGATCCAGATGTACCACCCAGTCGTTCCTCTGAGAATATCTCAGGACATTGAGACTTTACCCTATCTCTGCAATCGTAGACAAAAACATTTCTCATCCTCCAAAATCATTTATGTGATTCAAAATAAAAATCTCCTCTTGATGACCAATTAATTTAACTATAGTTAGAATCCAGATATATCTCCTTCTCTGCTTTCGATTGCAAGAGAGAGCAATGACCCCTACTAATTTCTGCTTCAGCATCCTGCTGGAGAGGCAGAAACCTGGGCTGCTAAACCCCAGGTGAGGGGTCAGGGCCTGGAGTAGCAAGAACTGTCCCTTCAGCTCTAGAACTGTCCAAGTAACCCAGACAAGAAAACCCTCTAAACATTAGGACAGAAAGGTATAATTGAAGTGTCAGTCAAAACCAGAGACAGTACACCAGCAGAAATAGGGAGTTCAGGAGACAAGGCAACAGAGATGGGGGGGATTACCTGAGCAACAGGTGTGAGGCCACAAGGGCTGTTGTATAGAACACCTACAGCTTTGTCTGTGGAGGGAAGCAGTAGGTGTTAAGAGCACTAGGCTTGCTCAAAGAGTTACTGAATAAAGAGAGACAAGTGATAGGCAGATAGATGGATGGACAGACAGATAGATAATAACAGACATCTGGGTATCAAATTATCGAATCTTGCTTGGAAGATTCCTTTGCTGGAATCTTGTTGGAAGGGATCTTGAGGTCTACCTGATACCAAAGTACGAGTCATTGCTCTAGTATTTCCAACCAATGGGACACTAACTCTGAGGTCTCTTCTCCATCTTCTCCAAGAGCATATTTTAGTGGTCGTGAAGATGATCTCATTTGATGCCTATTTAACAGAGTTGAATACAGATGTTGAGAAGCAAAGTGACTCGCTCAAGCTGTGGTATTTTTCCTGAGGCTGCATTCACTCAGAGGTTTTAGTCTTTCCAATAAATTCCCATGCACGTGGATTCTTAAAAATCATCTCATGCATGCATGTCCTTGTGAAAATCTAAGTTTCTGGTGATTGGTCAAAACCACTAAGACATCAACAAATAAATGGATAAAGGTCTTGAAGAGAGTTTTACAAAAAGAAGAAACAAACCTTGTTAACAAACTATGGAAAAATATTTGTGTGTGTAAGAGAGAGAGACAGAGACAGAGAAAGAGAGAAAATTGAAGCAAGTAATAGTTTTCCCTATCAGATTAGCCTCTAATAATATAATTATATAATTAAAATATGATATAAAATTACATATTTATAACTGCTGAAGAGTACACCAGTGAGACCAAAAACACATAGTTTTTGGGAATGCACTTGATAGAAATTTTCTGGAAGGCAATTTAACAATATTATCTACAACTTCAAACTTGTTCATTTCCATTGATCCAGGAAGCTCAGGAGTAATAACCCATTATGGAGAAACAGAATCTAGAGTATAGTGTTATGCAAGATGTTTTCTACAGGATTATCATGAGAAGCAAAAAATTACACCTATGTAAATGGTGGTGTAATCTCACAAAAGAATAATATGGAGCCATGCAAATGTTGACAAAAAATAACATTTAGAAATGCTCATTTAAATATAAATATAAAATGACAAGATACTGAATTGAATATATTCAACATTATTCAGATTTTTTTAACCAGAGAAAAATGCTAAAAGAAAATCCAATGAAAGATTAAAGGTGAGCTTAAGGGATGGAACTATGCTTTTATTTTGGTATGTGTGAATTCTTTGGCGATTTTATAGTTTTCTCTAATGAGCATGTTGCATTTTTTTCAACTCATAACATACTAGCTTTAGAGACAAGCCAGGCTTACTTCTTACTACATTCATTATTTTAGATGACTGTGTTATCTTAAAATTATTATCAACCTTTTGTCTTCTCTCTGCCAAGGCAAAATAATTTTTGCTTTTTAAACATTTTATTCAAGGTCTTACCAACCAACTCTTAATTATATTTGTTACTCTTTTTCTAAAAAGGTCTCAAGATCCTTCTTTAAGAAATTTCCAAAGAAAATTCGGACATATTAGACAGCTCATAGGATCACTAAGTTGTTAGGAGGTTCTTAGAGTTATTTCAGTTTAACTCTGACATTTTTTTATGGAAAAAAAATAGATGCTGAGAGAAAGGATGTGCCCTTCATAGGTTCACAGAGCCAATCAGGGCCACGGCCAGCTTTTTCATTTACTCTTTTATTTACACAAAATAGCTGGACCTGTTAGCAAGTCCAGTTCACCTCCAAGTTGAATTCTCATCCTCTTTGATCTACACCCTACTCTGGGTCTCATTCTCATAGTTCTGTTATTGACTAAACATAAGGATAAATGAAATTATGCATATATTAACCTCTTTGCATTGCACCAGTTCTCAATAAAATACATGAGCAACATTTTCCTTCCTTTACTCCAAGGCTTTCTCATGCTGTCCTTACACACATACTGGAAAGGAACAGAGATGCCTTTTACAGAATCCAGGAGGCAACTGATCTAAAAGACAACCCTGCTTGTCCTGAAACACGATCTAAGACTCATGATTGAAAATAGGTATGGATTAAGGTTTGGAAACTTTACTAAAAAGATGAATCATGAATTGAAGCAAAAGGAAAAACCTTGAGAAAGGAGAATACTAACCGTCTGCCAACGTCTGCTTCTGGCCAAGACTCTCCCTACAGCTGCTCCACTCTGGAAGAGTAGTTTTTCTCTTGGTCCTAATCTATACGGTGATTAAGCATTCTTTGCAGCATTGAAGACAGTTAACCATTGAGATGCAAAGGGTTTCCCTCTGGAACACACCACCTACACGTGAACAGAGTAAAGGGAGCAAAAAAGAGATGGTGAACGTCAATGAAGCAAGCAACTCCATGCAAGCAGATAAACTTTAAAATAAGGGTAATTAAAAGAAATGAAAATATATAACAAGCCAAAATATTGCTAATAGTATTGAAGGGCTCTAAAATGATTTCCCTATGTTATGTAACTTCCTTTAACTTTTCAACATCATTGCTAAGAGTATCCTCTGCTATAGAAGACTCCTCTTGATAAGTTGTGAAAAGACTAACCTAAGGTAAAACGACAAAGAAGGGTTAAAGATAAAAGGATGACCTAGGGTCCATGGTTAAATGCAAACTAGAAGATAGCTGGGTGACGGAAGATTGACATCAGGTAAAAAGGAATGCCATTATCCCAAAAGAGGGGAAAAGGACTAAGACTAAATATTTATAAAGGAAGAAAAATGTCTGGATGGCAGAAAGGAAAAATCATCCCATCCCATCAAATCACCAACACTGATTAAGGGTTGTTTCCTTTGTATTTATAAATACAAATTTATAAATATAAATACAAGCATATATGTACTGCATACATACAAACACATTTGTATGTATTTATTGCTTCATATGAAATACCGTTTTGGTAGGTCAAGAATAGTTTAATATGCAGGTTGAAATGGTTTAAGCAAATGAATTAACAGATAAGATGCATGTTTTTCCCTTGAGAGTGGCAACTGAGTTCCTTCAAGCCAATCATTTTGGTATAGCTCTAAACTCCTTAGCTTAGAGACTACCTTTACTCCCCAAGGAAGTAAAACAGGAGAGTAGAACATCTTAAGAGAGTGATTCCTGTGGGGGAGGGATGGTCATTGGCTGGTGATTCCTTTGCTCAGTATGGAGGTACGTGGCTCCCCACCCCTCCCCTAATCTCCACTTTCACTTTCTAGGCCCCATGGCCTGGAGCTCTTAAATCCCATTACAGCACAAGGTCCCCTCATGTGTCCAGAAAGGTAAGTGAGCAGTGCACTACCCAGTTTAAGGTGCTCAGAGTGTAGACTCAGAAGCCAGCCTGCATGGGGTCAAGTCCCAGCTGTGCTACTTCCCAGCATTTCTTCAACATCCTCTTTCCACTTCCTTCCTCGGAAAAGAGAGGCACCGAAAGCCCTGAGTTAGCACAAGCAGAGTGCTCAGACCAAAAAGTGCCCAGCCCATGAAGAAACTCAGTCCATAGTAGCTACTGATGTGATTCTAATCTTTCAGTGGACGTGTGCAATTCCAGAAAAGATATCTGCACACACATACAAAGAAATATAAAAATACACCCAGAGTACAGAATTCTTTATGCTAAAAAATGTGCTAATTCTTTATGTTAATTCATACCTATGGATAAAAAGTCCATAGCATGAAAAAAATTTTTAATATCAAACACAGGAAAGCAACTACAGCAAATACTTGCACTGGTCTAGTTTCATCTCTATAGACATCCCCCAGAGACGTGGGCAATCCCTCTCCCCCTGCATCATAAAGATGACTGTCAAAATTAATCTGCAGTATTAAGGGCAGTGTTGACAGCCTCATCTCTATAAATGTTATTACTGTATTTTTTTAAACCCACAAACCTCTGCCCATCTTTCTCCATCCAGACACTTGGAGGGCTCTTCTGGGGGAGAAGCACTTCTCGTCGATAGAAATTCAATTTGCAGCACAAGTTAAGATGCAGTAAACTTCTCTCCCCCTTGCTTTACTGCTGCTTTCACAATCATAAAATGAGCCTAATGTTTAAATGTTAGAAAGCACTTAATGTTTAATCGTTGGAGATTAAGTCTCCTTCATGATGCCTGAGCTGCCCAGCATTAGGTTAGAAATTGATTGCCTGCCTGCCCCAGGGGCGCTGCCGCAGCTCAGAGAAACATCTGCCCCAGCTTTCCAAGGCTCATCAGTGCCAAAGGAAATGAAAGGTTTCCTTTTCCAAGGCAGTTGCAAGTTTTGAGGAGCCAGGACAGGGCAGCATTGGGCAGTATTTGGACTGGTGAAGGGAAGACATGTGTACCCAGGAATTTATGATGTTCTGGGGCCCCAGAGTCTGTGCCCCAAGCCAGAGCCCCCTCAGAGCATCCTTCCACTGTGGCCAGGGAGGAGCCCAGCAGTCACCACATTCTTGAATTGAAACAAGCAGCCATGGCCCCTTGTGAGAAACGCCTGGACATGGCCTGTTCAGCATTCACTCCAAGTCATGTGGCTCAGACACATTCACAGCCATCCGCTGGCACTTATGCCCATAGAAATGTTGTTCTTTTGTGCCTCTGAATAAGACCAGAGAACACAGGCAAAAGACAGAAAGGAATAATTGGCTGCTGTCACCCATTCAGTCTCTAACAGAGCCAGTTTTGAAAGAAAAGAATTCAGCACCACTTGTCAGCATGCTGTTGATGCCGTGAATGACATCACACAGCCAGACCTCAAGTGACCAACAAGCCCTCACAAAAGAGGAGCCCTGCCAAGTAAGGACCCCGTGATGCCGCCAGGACAGCCAGTTTCTGTTGAGTTGGGCCTCAGAAGCAGAGACCCAGAGTTCAAACCCCTGTTCTGCCACTCAGGGGTGCCCTGATGTTGGGCAAGAATCTTCGAAGTCAGTTTCCTCTTTATGAAAAGAGGCTGGTGATGCCTTAAAGCCTGGGGTGTCTGGGATAATTGTGCAGGAGGTCACCCAAGAGAAACCCAGTAAATGTTAGCTGTCAGCACCAGAGTCCAGAGAAAATCAGGGTTTTGTGTGTTATTTGGAGCTTCCGCACTAAATAAACTGTATCATCATTCAATCCCTTTATATCTGGGTTTCTGGACCTCAGCACTGTTGCCACTTGGGCCTGGATAATTCTGTATTGTGAAGGGCGGTCCTGTGCATTGTAGGGTGTTGAGCAGCATCCCTGGTCCACCCACTAGATGCAGGTAGCATCTCCCCTCCTCAGTAGTAACAATCAAAAAATGTCCCCAGACATCGCCCTATGTCCCCTGAGGAGCAAAATTACTCCCAGTTGAGAACCGCTGGTGTATATTATCATGGGATGCTAGGAGGTCTAACTGCAAAAGCTATTCTCTGCTGCCCATAGGCTGCATACTGAACATACGGAGATACCAGTGAGCCACAGAATCAGGAGGCTGCCTTTTCTTGACAGTTAAAGATAATCTTTCCACAAAATGAATAGACCAGCCACCCCTGGTGCCCTTGGACCCACAACTAGGGTGAGACTGCAGCACACTCCCCAGGCATAAACAAAGTCTGACCAGGAGGAAATGATTGTACTCAAGAAGAATTCTAAGATTTTGCCCATTTATATTAGCAGAAACCTGAGGAATGTACATGAGAATAGACTTTAATGGTGTTAGACTGTGGAGCATAAAATTTAACACTGGGTTTGTCCTAATTTATCCATCAGGGTGTACTGATGAACGTTTCTGGATTTGTTAGCTTATGTAGATGGAAGTGGCTCTAACAGTTTACTTGGTTGGTTGGTTGGTTGGTTGGTTGCTTGCTTGCTTGCTTGCTTGCTTGCTTGCTTGCTTGCTTACTTGCTTGCTTGGCTGATTGTAAGATCCTCGAAAGCAGGGATCTTATCTGTATTTTTCACTGCTGTGTCCCCAGCATCAAGAAAAGGGTTGGGCACATACTAGGTACACAATAAAGAGGTGTTGAAAGAACCATCTGCTTTCTGTTTAAGACGTTGTGTGTCTCTCTAATGATCTCCTCTTTTCTCTAATATCTTCAAGTCCCAGGCTTGTTTCCTCCATCACACCAGAGACCAAGCCTTGCCTACGGTGAGCATCTTCATCAAGCCCATGTGTGACATGCAGGGACATCTGCCCCAGGGATGTAGTTTCCAATCAGGATGAGGATCAGAATCAGTTTGGGGAGCTTTCAAAGAGCACAGACCCCTGGGCACAGTCCCTGAAATGCTGGTTCTCTAGTTTGGGGCTGGGGGCTGGGAATCTGTAAAAGTGTCTGGGCAGTTTTGGGGCACCCTGCTCTGTCGCGATCACACTCTGCATCCCTGCCCTTCTCCAGAAACATCAGTGGGCTCCTGGTTCTTCCCAAGAACCCAAGTCTGAGAATTCAATGTAGGAACAAGGGTCCCCAAGAGAGTGTGAGAGCACAGGAGATTGGTGACGGGACTAGAATATTCCCCTTAAAATGAAGATGCCTCATCTAAACAACCTGAGGAGAGGTCCACCCATCATGACAGCCAAGACATCCTCCAGCCCTATTTTTTTTGCCCCAAGTATGCAAAGAAAAAGCTGCAAAAAGGACTTGTGGTAGCCAGTTATGCATAAATAATGTGAAGTGACACCTCGAGATGCAGAGATTTCTGTTCTTCAGTAACTTGTGGTCATCACTGACATTTGCCTTTGATTTTTTTTAAATTTTATTTATTTATTTATTATTTTTCGGGGTGTACACCAAGTTCAATCATCTGTTTTTATACACATATCCCCGTATTCCCTCCCTTCCTTGACTCCCCCTCCCCTTGAGTCCCCCCCACCCTCCCCGCCCCAGTCCTCTAAGGCATCTTCCATCCTCGAGTTGGACTCCCTTTGTTATATAACAACTGCCTTTGATTTTAATGTCCACAGTTCTCAAGATGGAATCAATCAGAACTTCTGAGAGCTTTCAATGCTGGACAAGTTTCCCTCTGAAAGAGCAGCTCTCCTCCGCATCACACCATAGCAAGCCCAGAGAAAAGAATTCTTTGATATGAATATTTTAGGAAGGGAGTGAGGTGCGATGATCTCATTGGGAAGGAAGCTCAGTCCCTTAAGATCACCTTCAGAGCTGGAAATGATTCACGTTGAGAAAACCGACCTTCAGCATTTTCTCTGCTAGATGTTTAAACAACAGCAGTGGGCTAAACCAGCAATCTGAAATGCCACGAGAGTGGGGAGGTTGGGAGACTCGGGTTTCAGACTAACTGGATATGTACGTGCAGGCTGGAGTACTTATTGCAGAAGCCTGTGAAAAGACATGTCTACTGAAAAAAAAATTGCACAATGTGAGAGTTGAGAAGTTAAGTTTTATTTGGGGTAAAATGAGGACTGTAGCCTGGGGGACAGCATTTAAGATAGCTCTGAGAAACTGCTCCAAAGACGTGGGGGGTGGGGGGGAGGAGGTCAGTATATATGTGATTTTGGTGAAGCAGGAGTACATGCAATTAAGCACATATTTTTGATAGAAGTTCTGCTAGTCTCATGAAGGTTACTGCTAGTCACAAGGAGCAGACATCACCATGAAAAATTTTAGTGATTTTCTAGATATGAGGAGATGCAAGAATTGGGCTCACAAAAATCTTCTTTTCAATATATCTAATTATCAGAAGACTTGTTTTGCCAGTTTTTCCCAGAGCACAGAGTGCCTCATTCCCGATCTCCACCCTGAACTCCTTTCAGGGGTGTTGAAGGTCAGCAGCTGCTGCAACTTATGATTTAATCCTTGTAGAGGTAGATAGCAAATGCCAATTTGCACTTGGCAGACATATGTTTTAACATTCAAATTTTTAACTCAGGACCTTCACTTAGCATCAGACAGGCCTCTGTCATCACAGCTGTAATGGAGCCTGAGCTGCGCCGGCATCAGGGGAACCAGGGTGCTGTGCTTGCCATTGGGAATCCAAGGAGACCGATGTGCCACACAACCAGGTCTTAATACAGCAACAGAGGGTGTGGGCCTGCAGGCGGGAGAGGACGATGGGGACCCAGTGCACATGTGCAAAAAGGAAAAATAATTTAGGCTGAACTCCCAGGTTTCTGACACTCAAGCTGCCATGTGAAAAGCAAGAGGTAAGAATTCATACATAATACCCGCAATAAAACTAATCCTGTTTTAGAAAACATTGAAATACTCTAAAGACAAGCCTTAGTCTTTCATAAAGGCAAGCAGATCTCATAAGTGAATGAAAATCTCGTCCATTACTCTTTTTTTCTTAAGACAAAATAAAGAAGAGAAGCTTTCAGTGAAATGATGAAACTCCTTGACATTACGATCACAACACCCTTGACAGCTTCAACATTTGGAAGGTGTTTTTCTACACCAAAACATGAGAAATTGTGCATGAGGAACCCAATAAGTGCAAAATGACTCAAAGCTCGATTATGCTGTCAATAAAGAATGAATGAGCAAAATTCTTCCCAAGCTTCACACCAGAGGTACTGAGTGTTTCACAAGACTCCAAAGCAGATGGATATTTCTTTATGTACAGTTTTGTTCAGGCATCTTAAAGATAAATACACCTATGTAAAAAAAAAATAAAAAGTCGAATGCAGGAAATTATATATTTAAAATGATAGTCATTATTCTTGCTTTCCAACATATAACAATTAAGTGTTTATGTCTTGACTCTTTTAATATAGAATATTTATTGTGATATATTGTTTGTCATGACATAGGGGAAAAGCAATTTTCACCCCCTTATCATATCAGACCCAGTTGTACTCACCATTTCTTTTATTTATTTATTTATTTATTTATTTATTTAGGCTGTGTTGGGTCTTCATTGCTGCATCTGGGCTTTCTCTAGTTGTGGCGAACGGGGGCTACTCTTTGCAGTGCAGTGGCTTCTCTTGCTGCGGAGCACGGGCTCTAGGCGCACAGGCTTCAGTAGTTGCAGTACATGGGCTCAGTAGTTGTGGCTCACAGGCTTAGTTGCTCCGTGGCATATGGGAGCTTCCCAGCCCAGGGATTGAACCCGTGTTCCCTGCATTGGCAGGCGGATTCTTAACCACTACACCACAGGGAAGTCCCTACTCACCATTTCAAAATTTCTGTCCTCCAAGAAGAGTTCTGAATCCAATCACTTAGGACAATGGCTGTGGATGGATCATAATTGCCAGCAATTGAGATGACTAGGCATTAGAAGCTTTGAACTCTTGTACACTTCACTGCCTTGTATTTCTGCTGCATCAGGTTCCTTCATGGGGGTTTGTTACCCATTTCGTTCATCACTTCACTGTAAGCCACAGAGAAGGTCAGAGAAACTAAGGACTGACCTGCAAAAACAGAATATTCCTCACTCTTCTTCAGTTCTACCCGGAAAGCAGATGCCTCAGAAAAGTTTATGTCTGGCCCAGACGTCTCTTCAGAGAGCCACATAAATTCACCCAAACATCAAGTTTACATCTCTTGAAACTCTTTCAGAGTTCATCACCTGCATGAATGACACCAATATTCACTCTGTTTATATTTTCCTATCTTTGTCCTCTGTTTTGCATTATACATTATCTTACTGTCTTTTAGTGGTGACTCTAAAGATTACAGCATGCATCCTTGACTCTTTAAAGTCTAAGATTTTTGCCACTCTCCAAATAATGTTACAAAACATTAACTCCCTTTACCCACTCATGTCTTTTCAAAAATCAGTCACATATCTTGATTCTGTATTTTCTACATGTATTTTAGACCCCAGAACTTTGTTACTATTTTATACAGTCAATATCCATTTGTATTTATCACTTCTTTCACTCTTCATTTCTTCCTGTATTTTTGTTTTTCCAATGGGATTCTTTTTCTTTTGCCTGAAGAACTCCCTTTAGAATTTTTTTCATGAAGATCTGCTAGTGACAAAATCTCTCAGATTTTATTTATCTAAAAATACGTTTATTTCACACTGACATTTAAAAGACATTTTTGCAAGAATTAGAAATCTAGGTTGGTCTTTACTTTCTTTTCAGCACTTTAAAAATGCCACTCTATCATCATCTGAATTCCATCATATTCTTTGAGAAGTCAGTTGTCTGTCTTTATTTTTGTTCCTTTGAGAGCAACATGTCTTGTTTTCCTCTCTGCTTACTTTCAAGGGTTTTCTCTTTGTCATTTGGTTTTTGCAGTACTATGGCAATAGTTTGAATTTATTAATATTGAGAGTTGCTGAGCTTCTTGAATATGGGGTTGAATGTGTTTAATCTGTCATTTTCTCCTGAAATATTGCTTATGCCCCTTTCTCTCTTTCTTCTTTGAGGACAACAATTATGTATCTATTAGTGCTTTTCACAGTAATTCATGTTTCTTACTTTATATGTGTTCAACTTTTTGCCTTTTCGTGCTTCAGCTTGTATACTGTCTATTCTCTTAGTTTAAGTTCACTAATTCTCTCTTCTGATTGGTTAAATTTGCTATTACATTCATCTAATGGGTTTATAATTTTACTTTTTGAGTACTTTACTTCTAGAGTTTCAAATGCTTCTGTTTTTACAGACTTCAGTACTTAATAACATTCTCCACTCTGTCATCTATTTTCTGGAATATAGCATGTTGGGAGAGGCAATCTCTCTTGGGCTCTAAGCATCACTTTTCCTTTCTGCTGGGGATGCCAAGAATGAAAGACCCTGGCTGCCATTTACCTGGGTCATTTCTCAAGACTGCGTTTTCATCCAGCAGTTTTGAGGAATAATGTAATGTCTTTCTCTAGGACAAAGAACAGGCTTTCTTATTGCTAGCTATAAAGCATAGATTCTCTAAGTTCAGTGTTCCTAAGTGGGTTCCATGCAAACCCACTGCATATGTGGCATTCATCTGAGCCCTATCACATTGCCCCTGGGGAACCTGAGAGGAAAGAGCAATGCAAATTTACCAATGCTCATGCTGCTTGCTGAGCCAAGAGCAATAAAATCCTTTCTCTGACTTAGGAGTCTCATGTCTTTTGCCAGCATCCATGAAACAGTAACAGAATTATGTATTATCTTGAAGGCAAGGTGAAGTCAAATTCTGGCCCAGGCAATCAAGCACAGCTTTTTTTTTTTAATTGAGGTATAGTTGATTTACCACAGTATATTAATTTCAGGTGTACAACATAGTGATTCCAAATTTTTATAGATTTACTCTATTTAAAGTTATTCCAAAATAATGGCTATATTCCCTATGCTATACAATATATCCTTGTAGCTTATGTATTTTATACATAGTAGTTTGTACTTCTCAATTCCCTACACTTATCTTGACCCTCCCTGCTCCCTTTCCCTACTGGCAACCACTAATTTGTTCTCTATATCAGTGAGTCTGTTCCTGTTTTGTTTTATACGTTCATTTGTTTTATATTTTATATTCCACATAAAAGTGGTAACAAAGAGTGTTTGTTTTTTCTCTGAGTTATTTCACTAAGCATAATACTCTCTAGGTCCATCCATGCTGTTGCAAATGGCAAAATTTCATTCTTTTTATGGCTGAGTAGTATTCCATCATATATATTTACCACATCTTCATCCATTAATCTGTTGATGGACACTTATGTTGCTTCCATATCTTGGCAATTGTAAATAATGCTGTTATGAACATTGGGGTGCATGTATCTTTTCCAATTAATGTTTTTGGGGTTTTTTAGATATATACCCAAGAATGTAATCGCTGAATCATATGGTAGTTATATTTTTAGTTTTTTAAGGACCCTCCATACTGTTTTCCATAGTGGCTGAATATATTTAAATGGAGCCTACTATAGGGAAGTCTATACTCACTGGTCAGCTGTGGGTCCATCTTCTAACTAGCCTTAGTCCTTTCCACAGCAGAACACTGTGCAAGCTCCCATGTCTTCCCAGCAGTTGCAGATTTCACAGTTGTCCATATTCCTCATGAGTAAACAAAAGCTAGGTCTCACTCCATAGCATGAGGGTCTCTTCTGAACATCCTTAGTTATCATGGAGCAGACATGCTGGGGCAGGAAGCTACACTGTAATCACAGGACAGGGGAGGGAGAGAAAACCTTTGTCTTGTGTAACTCAAACATCAGTAAAATGGATTCCACCATCATAAGCTATACATTTAACTCAATGTTTCCAGTGAGCTTGATATCTTGCTTGAAAAGTGGATGTGTGTCTGTGTTTGTCATGAAAACTTACCAGCAGAAATCCTCACTCCTTTGCTACAGATTTAGCAAAACTTGTTCAAGTTTTTTCAGTTTAAACATTTCTTTAAATGTATAGTATTTTAGAAACACAAATCAATAAACAATTGATCTGAAAAAGAAAGTCAGAAAATTAAAGCACAGTTATTTTAAGGTACATTTGTGAAAACTCTGTCATCTGAGGGTCTGTTTCTATTGTCTTTTTTTTTTCTCAGTCCTATTATTAGCATGTCTGGTAATTTTTTTTATTGAAAGTCAGGCATTATTTACTAAAAACAGAAAAGGCTCTAGAGCACATTGTCTTCCTGCTAGGAAAGTTCACCCCACATTCTGGTAGGCAGTCCATATTGAAACAGACCACCTTAATCTAATCTAAGCTCAAATCCCATGCTAAGATGATTTGAGGCAAGGTTGAAGTTCTTGTTAAGTCTCTGTTTGTCTCTGGTTCATTTCTACTCCTAGGATATAGCTTCCCATGGGTCCCAATGGGAAGCCTGGGATATTTACTGTTTAACTGGTGCCTTGTCTCCTTGGCAAGTCCTGACCTCCAAGTTTTGTCTTCTGAGCACCTCAAGACTGCCAAAAACCTCTTCTCTGCTTTTCAACAGCTTCTTAGCAACTATCTCAGTGCAGCTTAATAATCAGGCAAATACCCTGAGGGGGGAAATCACTGAAGGTTGGATTTATTTCTCTATGCTATGCTTATTTCCAGGACTTTGGCATCTCCTGTTCTACCTAACTTGGCAATTTCAAATCACAAATGTTTGTTCTCCAACTTCATGCTCTTAGAAGTATGATTGGTTTCTCTGCCTTTTATCTAGGGACCTCTTCCTGGTTTCTCAACCCCTCACCCACCGTAAAGGCTCTGAGAAAAGAGGTAGCTCACAGAAAGTTAACTTACCTCTCTGTAATTCCCTTCCCTTTGGATTATTTTCCCTTCAAGTTTTGGTTGCTTCAGTAGTTCTTCAATGTCTTTAATCAACTTTTTTCAATATATTTAATCTGCCTGTTCTCCATTTTTCAGGAAAGTCTTTGATCCATCACAAACCAGAAACCAAGGAATCATTTCCTACACACCCTTCTTTTTACCCTCTCTACTCAGTACTTCCTAAATGATTTTCAAATCATTCTACTCCTCTCCATCTCCCCACAATTACTTCATCTCTCACCTATGTTACTGGTCTATCCTCATCCTCTCTTTTCCCTTTCAATCTGTTCTCTAAAAGCAACCACAGGGGATGTTACACTAAAACAAAGTATTAGTTTTCTATTGCTGCAAAACAAATTGCAAAATTTTATTGGCTTAAAATAATGCAATTTATCATTTCACAGTTTCCGTGGGTCAGAAATTCAGACACAGCTTAGTGATGTCCTCTACTTGGGGTCTCACCTGGTTGCACTATAGTTGTCAACTGGGCTGTATTTTCATCTGAAAGCTTGCCTGGGTAAAAAACTTTTTCTAGGATTATTCAAGTTGTTAGTGGAATTCATTTCCTTGCAGCTATGTGACTGAGGGCTCCAGGTTTTTGCTGGTTGACCACTAGACGCTGCCCCCAGACTCTACAGGTCTCAGTTCCTTGGCATGTGAACTTCCTCAATGTGCCTGCTCACTTCATCAAGCCAGGGGATAGTGTCTAACTCTAGTCTGTTAAGGCAGAGTCTTATGTGGTGTAATGTTATCATCAGAGTGACATCCCACTGCTTTCTCTACTTTCTATTAGGTAGAATAAAGTCACAGGTTCTACCCACACTCATGGAGAGGGAATTATACCTGGTGTACCACCAGGGGGCAGAGATCATCTTGGAAGTCTGATCATCTACATCAGCCTCCTCAGATTAACCCCCTTCAATGGCTTGTCATTACTGTTAGGAAAAAAATTTCTTAGAGTGACTTGTAAAGAGCCACATGATCTAAACCTATGCTCTCCATCTTCATCTCATGCTATGCCATCCCTTATTAGCTGTACTCCAGCCACATTCTTAGTCCTTATGTTTGCCCAGCTCCCCTAATCACAGGACCTTTGCACAGGCAATTCCTTTACACACAATTTTTACTTAGGTAATGCCTACTCATTCTTAAAGTTTCAATTTAAGCACAATTCCTCTAAAAGTTTTCCCTGACATCCTTAATCAGGAAAAATCCCTTGTTACATGGCCCCAAATACATCTCCTTTGTAATTTCAGATACAGCATCCACTTATTTATGGGATGATTTTGTTTTAGTCTGTCTCTTCCTCCTCCTTTTCCCCCTCCCCTCTCCCCCTCCCCTTCTCCTCCTCTTCCTTCCCCTCCTGCTCCTCCATAAAATCAAATGCCATATCTGGTTTGGGTTCCACTGAATCCTCAGTGCCCAGCACACTGTGTGGCACACAGGAGAACTTCAGGATGCTTTCGTTCAATAATTGTTCAGCAGATGAACCCAGGCTTTCACCAGCTCTGCACTATGTATGTGCAACTATTAATAGAGTGGTGTTTTGACTCCTAATTATCTATTGCTTCATATGTTACCTCCACAGGAACCTAATAGGGAGAAAGGATAATTGTCAGGGAAAGATTTGAGAATTTCTAGGACGAAAATCTCACCTTGAAAGTATCCAAGTTCAAAAAAATAAAATCCAGGTTCTGCTAAATATCTTTTCACTATTCATGTGCATTCCTGAGACAACAATAATATATATTACAGGATAAAATCTAAACACTAAATACTAAATATTGGGCTGACAATTTTAGATAAAGTATCTCAATTAACAATCATATTGCCGCTATCCTATAAAGTGGGTACTATTATCCCAAGAAATATGATTCAGAAAAGTTAAATAACTTGCCTGAGGTTAAGCAGATGGCAAGTGCCAGTGTGAGGATTTGAACAAGAGTAGAACAACCCCAGAGTCTGCTATTAATGGCCCTACCAGGTCAGTGCTTCTCAAATGCTCATTAATAAAGGTCAAATTTATTATTATTCTTCATTTCCAAGAAACCATGGGCCACAACCTTTGTAAAGTGCAATAAAAATAAATTATTAAAAATAAATACGAATCCAACTTTTTTTAATTCAGTAAATAAAATTACTCTGTCAAATTAACATAAGTTTCTAAATGCTTATTCTCAATTGCTGTACAAACCTCATTTCGACCAGCAGCAAACAATTTGCAAATCAGCACAGATCTGACTGCCACCGTGGGCAAGTTCTTCATCAGCTATGAATTCTGTATTCTGCATTTCCTTGAGGCCTTTTGCAGTGCATACATTTTTCTGTGAAAAAGATTATAGTCAAAGTCTTTTCTAAGCCAGCCAGTTCTTAAAGACAGAGCCAGGATGAACAGAGGCTGAAAAGGAAATATCTCTTGCCAGGTGAATATTCCCAAAGCTGAGGTCGGTTATGATATCCTCTTAATCAATGGCATTAATGGCATCAGTTAACATCAAATTTTTTTCTATATTCATTCCTTATTGGCCTTGAAAGGTCCTCATAATCTAAGCTTAACCAACTTTTCCAAACCTATTTCTTATTACACCCTGGACTAAATGCTTGTGCTTTCCCCACCCCCAAGAATTCATATGCTGAAGCCTTAATCCCCAACGTGATAGTATTTAGAGGTGGGGTCTTTGGGAGGCAACTAAGTTTAAATGAGGTCATAAGGGCAGAGCCCCCATGATGGGACTAATCCCTTTTAATGTCCTTGTAGGAAGAGGAAGAGAGATCTCTCTCTCTGTGCACACACATGCACCGAGGAAAGGTCATGTGGGGACATGGTAAGGAGGTGGCTGTCCACAAACCAGGAAGAGGGCCCTCATAAAAACCTGTTGGCATCCTGATCTTGAACTTCCCAGTGTCCAGAGCTGTGAGAAATAAACTTCTGCTGCTCAAAATACCCAATCTATGATATTTTGTTATAGCAGCCCTAGCTGACTAAGACACACCAGTCTAAATCCCAGGCTGTCCTGGGCTTTTTGCTATTCCTCACATACAAACCCGATTTTATTATCAGCTCCACCACTTTGTATCAGTATCTTAGATTCTTTCTCATTGTTAAACTCATACAGACCTACATTAATCCTTAAAAACTGAAGTAAGTGAGGATGCTTGGAAATGTATGTGAGGTGATAGCGACTGAAAAACTAGAGCACATAAATATTATATTCTCCACAAATGTCACCATGTTAAAATATTTGATAAAGAAATAAAAGTCAAAATAAACTGTCATTAGATATTCATAGTGGGGCTTTTACATTTTACATGAAACCATGTTTTTTTTCCTATATAAACCATATATTTATATATAAACATATAATAAAATGTTTAGAATTCACAATAACAAATTCTATTCATTTTTAGTGGCCAATACTTAATATTACATATGGCACAATTAACCCCAGAGCCCACTCTTGTCACCAGCAGTTATACCATTGCATCTATTTTTCTTCCTGGAGGCCCATGGCCCCCCATATTAAGTCCACTGACCTTACTTTTTTCTATTTCCACCCACTCTGCTTCTCAGGATATAAAGTGATAAACCAAATCCAGTAAAAAGATGTGGCCTTTCAACATGGCTCTGGTTCTACAAAAACAGGGGGTTCTTTTTCTTTTCTCAACTATTTACTACTGTTCCTTACAGGGGACAAATGGTGAATTTAGAAAAATTTTAAGAAAATTCAAAATATTCTATTAGTGGTTATTTCTGGCCCATAACCGGTGCAATGGAGACAGCTCAAACTGTCCCAGGAGAGTCAGTTCTGTACATTTCTTCCCAACTTCACATCCAGTAACATCAGGTTGATGGCTTGAAATCAGCTGTATTGGGAGTATTTACACCATGAATATGTACAACTGCCACGATAAGGGCTCCCCCGCCCCAGAGAGCCCATTGCTAAACATTTACCAGCTTGCCACTGCCGGTATTGAAATATAAGTGGGCCTGGTTCAGGTGATTTGAATGATCAGCAGACTAAATTCCTCCTTCATTGTTTGCTAAAAAAGAATTACCTTCAATGAATTCCATCAATTTCTTTTTCTCAACACTCCATTGTCATTGAGCTTGTATCTCTCTTAGAGTCTTTACCCCATATTGCCTTGTACTGGGTATTATTGGGATAGTGTTTATCTGACAGATTCATATGTGCTATTAAATAAAAAACTCAGTTCATTCTGCTTTATCTCCTCCATAGAACCTGGGCTTGTGCTTTGCATGTAGTAAATATTTAATAATATTTGTTGAATAAATTAGTTGCGAGTGAAATCAGCTTCTGCATAAGCTCCTAATTGAAGGCAGAAGAAATGTTAGTGTTCTCCAGGGATAAGACAGTGTGTTTTAGTTGTCAAGTTTGAAAAAGATGCAAGGCACCAAGTATGATGCATTAATGCACCAAGTATGGTGCAGTAATTCAAATGAAACTGAGCCTTAAGTACTTCAGAAATGTGACAGACAACAGCTAGACATCATGTCAGGAGAGCAAAAGAAGGAGGACACACAGAAGCTGAAACCAAAGTAAAATGAGCCTGTTTGCAAATGCAGCCTAAACTAAGGACCAAAGTAAGTGATGAAATGAGAAAACACCTGGAAAGTGTCTTCCAAGTGCTATGGGGTATTGCTGTTATTCTTTTTAATTTGGTTTACTGACGGACTTAATGATTACGGATAACATAGTCAAGAATATCCTGGAAACAAAAGAGGCATATTCTGGGAAAACAATCCAAAACAAGAACAAAAATAAAAATAAACCAAACAAAAACAGGAGAGGCAATGTCAAATGCTAAATAAAATCTGAAAGAAGAAGTCAAAAAATATTATTCATATGTTACCATGAGCTTGAAGATAATGTTTTGCTCTGGGACCAATTACTGGAAGGAAGGAGCTAGAAAATGGAAGTAATAAACTATTTTTTTAAAAGAGCAAGAAAAGGAGGAGAGACATAAATATAATTAGATGAGATTTATATGAACCAATAACGTTTCCAATGAAAAGCTGGAGAACAAAAAAAGGTCTTTGAGTGGAGAAAATGGGACCCTTAAGGGGAAAATAACAGTGTGCAAACGTTTACAAGGTCCTGAAACATTGAGCACCTATTGATTAACACCTGTACATTGTTTCCCTGAATAGGACCTTGTGTCTTGGGGGCAAGAAAACAAGTCTGGAGGGCAGTGGTCATGTCTTACCCATCCTCGACGCCTTCTTAGAGTCTTAGATAAGGCCCTACCCACAATGCACGTCAGACAAACTTAAGTCATGTTGCTGGTGCCTCCCTGACACTCCAGTTCTATGGATTTGCCTTTGTACACACCTCTCATCTCTCTAGGAATAAGATAAAATGGCCGGAATAAAGACCATTTGAAATAACCTTCCCCATCTGCCCATCACTGCGTGCCTATCTCCTCTTAAAAAATGTTCAATAAATGTTCAAAAAATGTTCAACTTACCTCCTCTGAATATATTTATTTGAGATTATGAGAAAATGCATTTAGGTGAAAATGTTGGCTCATGTCTAAACCAATCACTAAACACACACACACACACACACACACACACACACACACACAAATGAATACTGTTGTAGAGCCTAAAATTGCTCAAGGGCTCAGAAGTTCGTAACACCAGTATTTCAACATATGCCGAATAAAGTTAACCATATTTTGTTGTTGTTGAAAAATAAATGTATTTTTAAAATTAATTTTTGTTGCAGTATAGTTGCTTTACAACGTTAGTTTCTACTGTACACAAAATGAATAAGCTATACATATACATATATCCCCTCTGTTTTGGATTTCCTTTCCATTTAGGTCACCACAGAGCATTAACTAGAGTTCCTTGTGCTATACAGTGGGTTCTCGTTATTTATTTTATACATAGTGGTGTATATATGTCAATCCCAATCTCCCAATTCATCCCATCTCCCCTTTTCCCCTTGGTATCCATACATTTGTTCTCTACATTTGTGTCTCTATTTCTGCTTTGCAAATAAGATCATCTATACTATTTTTCTAGATTCCACATAAATGCTTCCTCCCCCATTTTCCTCACTGATCTTTTTTACAATTCCATGTAGACGCTGTCTGCTTACTTTCTTTTAAGTCTGCTTTTCCCTTGTGTATAACCATGGGCAGCCTTGAAATTTCTATCCCAGGCCATCTGTTTTCTGCTGCTCAATGTCTCAGTAACCTCATAAACCCCCACCATCTAACTACAAAGTGTGAAAATGATTTCCAAAGTTGCAGCCCAGCCCTGACAACCTGCCCTCTCTCAAGCTCTGTATATGCAGGTACCTACATGAAGCCTTCACAGATATCCCTAAAACACACAAAAGTCTCATAAGCTGAAATCCAAGTTGATCTTCTCCCAAAACAACCTTTTCAAATTGTCCATTATTACGGAGAGCTTTGTCGTATTCACAGACTTCAGATTTCAACCACCTGGAACATCTGTACATCTCCTTTGCCCCACGTCTAATCTTATATAAAATATTACACATAGTAAGTGGATCTACATTAGCTCTTCTTTTTTAACAAAACTTCTTTGGATTGTCCTATTTCTGTTTCCATAAAACTGTGTCCTCAACACCTAATGCATAAATCCCTGAACAATGTACAAATGAGTTTCCTTGTTTGGGGCTCTCCCAGCTCTAGACCATCTGTCTCAAGTCAGTTTCACCAGAAGCAGAATCTGAGATACGATTTCTTGACCCTGTGATTGACTGAAGGGGTGCTTTCAGGAGAAGGATCTTGGGGACAGCCAGGTAGAGCAAAGGCAAAATGCTAACAAAAATGTGCTCTCAGCCAGAGATTAGCTTGAGTCAATGTCACAGGGAAGCTTTGGAGAATCAGTGACAAGACAAAGTTGACTCCATCTTGAGACAAGAGGATCAGCCATTTCTAAGCCTTTGGTGTTCAATGTACTGTTGGGTGGGGTGCTTTACCTCCCAGAGGGTTCAATTAACCAAGGGCAACTCCCCAGAGACAGGACAGCTATGGGGTGTGACCACACTCAGAGCAGATGGGGATGGGTTGAGGGCATCCGGCCAGGGCACGAACAACATCCCGACACCAGTGGTTCTCGAAGTGTGGTCCCTGGACCAGCAGCAGCAGCAGCACCCAAGAACTTGTTTGACATTCAAATTCCCAAGCCCCACCCAAGACCTACCAAATTCGTAGCTCTGGGATGGGACAAAAAATTTGAGTTTTAACCAGTTCTCCAGGTGATTCTGCCACACACGGAAGTTTGCATCATTCAACACAGAGCTTATGAACACCTCTAAGCCCCATATGAATATTTTTCCACTAATCAAGAGCCTGTAGTAACTCTTACTCAAAAATAAACTCCCAATGTTAACAATAAATGCTTTCCTCCAAGTTAGACATCTTCTATTTCTCCAAAGGTCCATCTCAGCAACCCCTCTTTCTCTGTGGCTATTTGTTATCACAGAAACACAGAACAGTGGAAGAAAACTTTGAGGTTAAGTAATCTAGCTCCCTACTTTTTGCAAGTGGAATCATAGAGGCCCCCAAATTGTAAGCATCTTAACCGAGTTTACACAACTGGAACACTCGTTTCAAGTTTAATCATTTTGTCATATGCAATGCCAACTTTACTCCAAATTAAGAAAATTCATGGGACTTCCCTGGCAGGACAGTGGTGAAGACTTCGCCTCCCAATGCAGGGGGTGCAGATTCGATCCCTGGTCGGGGAGCTAAGATCCCACATGCCTTGCGGCCAAAAACCAAAGGGTAAAATGGAAGTAGTACTGTAACAAATTCAGTAAAGACTTTAAAAATGGTCCATGTCAATAAAAAGTCTTTAAAAAGAAAATTCATTACAACACAGTCACAACTGGCTCAGTTTTATCTCTTTACACTTGCAGTTTTCACCTCTAGTTAATATACATGCCCAACTTTTTTTCGACCTATTTTTGTTACCTCTTCCAGGAACGCTTTCATGACAGGTGCGATATGTTGTTATTATTTATCAAATATCACTACCCCTCCCTACCTCCATGGGAGGAATACCTTCCCCTCCCCCGCTGAGGTTGGTCTTGGCGGTGGGATGTGAGGAGGTGTGATATATGCCGAGTGGGACACTTTGCTTGGCCTGCAACCCAGGGCTCCTGCTCTCTGACGGGATGTCTCAGATGGGAGGTGGGCTCTGGACCATGGAGACACATGGACCAGACTTAAACCAGACCCTCAGCCTGAGTACAACAAGTCAAACCCAGGGGAGCTGCCCCCCAGCCTGCAGACCCATGAGAGAGAAATGAATACTCGGTGAAACTCCATCCTGGTTGTTTGTTGCAAAACTACCCCCAAAACAATGGCAACAACAATAGCGACAGCTTTCCTGCACTGCTCAGATGCCAGGGGACAACCATGCTTCCATGCCCTGAGCATATACTAACCCATTTATTTCTCACAACAACCCCATAAAGTGGGTGCTATTTTTAGGCTCATTTTGCAAATGAGGCAAGGAAAGTGATGTCACTTGCACAAAGCCACGCTGCTGGGACAACCCTGGGATGCCTAGCTCTGAAGGTCATGCTGTCTCCTGTTCCATGGGTGACATTTCAGGCATTTGGCTGCTCCTGTGTCCCCCATTTCTGGATGCCGACATTTCCACAGGAAGTCCTGTAGCTTTGCCCTTATTTCATGGAATTAAGCTGCAAAGGTCTCTCTATTTAACTCCCCACCTAGGCGAAGAGGCCAAATATGACCTAGTCCACATGAGGAGCCTGTAGCAAGGAGTTTAGGAAGTGTCGGCTAAGTGATAAATGATGAAGCCCTAATGTGGCTCTCGGCACCAAGGGACCAAGGGTCAGTGCCATTGCTGTGGTCTCTTAACCAAGCTCCCATCTCCCCCCCACCCCTCTCCCTGCACCCACAGGCAATATAGCTCTGTCTTGATCAGCTTTCTAAGGCCAAACTCTCAAGCTGGTGTCTTGGTCGCCTGCGATCTGTCCTTACAATATCTTCCCTGCCTCCTCTTTCACATCTCCTAGGTTTACTCCATGCTCCAATCAAGCATGACACTCCCTCGCTCCTGCCTGAACATACAATTCCCTCCACCTGGAGTGGTCCTTCCCACTCTAACCACAGATGCAAATCCTCCCCACCCTGATGGCCCGGTCCACACACCACTGCCCCAGGTCCACAGCTGAGCATCCTCTTCCCTCCTCTGGACTCTGATAGCACATCTCTGTATCTTTGGTGCGTATGTCTCTATGCTTACAGTGCTCCTCTCAAGTCAAGCAACTCTTGATACGTGTGTCTGCCTCTGAAAGCTGAGATCCATGTCAAATTCACCTATATCACCCAGGAGCACCTAGCACAATAGCACAATGACTTGCAAATAGTAGGCATTCAATAAACATTTCCACAATGAATAAGGGATGTTGGAACTGGCTTGCTTTCATGAAGTATTCACCGTTAGCTTGTTCCAGAGGGAGCTGGGTGACAGCGTGTAGCAGGATCAATGACAGAGGGCACATCCCCCACCAGTTTCCCATCGGCGGATGTCACCCATTGCAGAGCTGCATGCTACCCTGTTCAGGCACTGTTGCCAAACAGAAGGTACCCTTGGCAGGAGTGTTGGTACACGCTGCGTTCTGCAGGCTGCGCCCCTGAACCGGTTCCTCCACTGGCAAACGAGCCTTCTCGGAACTGGCTTGTGCCACCCTCCACAGGCCTCCTGCCACCCAAACAGATGGGCACAGATGTAAGTGGGCCAGGTAGCAAGCATGCACATCCGCTTGGAGCTCCCAGTAAAAGATTTGTCTCTCGTACATGGTGTCACCCTATCCGAACAGCGAAAGCACACTGCTGTGTTATGTGAGACGCTACAACGGAATTACCCTCGTATTCTAATTTGAGAAACCATCAATTAGATTCCCAGACCTGGAGGAGGGAGTGAGGATGAGAAAGAGATGAAAGAAAACATTGTCTCCCATTAAAGCTTTGGCTGGTGGCATCCATGGAGCTGGGAGAGATGCTCCTTCCAGGTGGAGTTCAGATTTAAGACATGTCTGTAGGCAGCAGCTAAATCCATGAGCGGGGCTTCCGAAGCTGCCAGCGAGGCAGCAGGATGACAGACACTCCTCTCAGGGCCTGGTATGTTTCCACACATAGAGGTGAATAAAAGTTTAAACTCTTCCCACCTGAGCCAAAATCTATAAACCATGTTCCAACAGCATAGGTTCAGAGAGAAGAATAAAGCGTTCAACATCCCGCCTTATTGATAACCGAGCTGCAGTTACGTCCCACCCCAAGCTGAAAACTTTTATCGACTCAGGGGTCATCTTAATCGTCTAACGGCCTGAGCTGGCTAGATAACACAGACAGCCTCAGGTCAGCCAATGTGGCCTTTGGCGTCCATTACAATTTTAAAAGTCTGCAATTGGCAAAGAAATAATACCACCAACTCAAGGCACTTTAATTCTGGTCTTTTTGAGACGCTAAAGAGACAGGAACAGCATTGATCTTGCACGGTAGATCTCACAAGTAATTTCTTCCACTGGGATTTGTGGTTTTGCTTTCACTTTCCAAACTCTAATGCACCCATGACTCATTTGGATACAAGAAGTGCAGCTTGAACTTCCCAGTCTATCCGCAGAATGTGCCAAACAGCTATCGCACCACGGGGAGGCCACATAATGGAAAGCAGATCATCTGGCAAAACTGTCCAGTGGCCAGCAGGTGACCCAGTTGCTGGACCAATATGCTGCCTAGCACTGGAAGATGCTTAGTCTCCAAAATGGGTTATAAATGTTCATTCCGGGGTGTAACATTTGCAAGCTGAGACTCTTAAAGACCCCAAGCTTTGCTGGTCACACCAGGGGTGTCAGGTGCTTCTCTGTAGATAAAATCTATCCAATCTGTTTATTGTCTGCCTTTTAAGGCATTCCTTGTTTCCAGTCGGCTCCAGACAGCGACTTGACTAGGGATTATGTATCCATCATGAATGTGGCTCAGAGACATTGAAAAAGAATAAGAGAGATGAGAAGTTTAAATATCTGCTATAGGAAGGTTTTCTCACTGTGACAGCTTGGAATGTTGTGTTGATTAAACAATGGAGGGTAGCATATAGCTCTACTGTGTGCCACAGTTGTGCTTGAAATATTTTTCTGCAAGGAAAAAGGTGAGTTTATTTTTAATAATGAGTCAATTCCTGGCCTCTGGAATATTTTACATCACACGTTTTGAAGAAATTAACCTCTAATATTATTTACATGCATTTTGAGAACTTCAAAAGTATTCAGAACCCACTGGTTTTTCAGTCAGAATCAGTCCAAGAGTTTGACTTTTAGCATCTTTGGATGGCTTAATTGTAGATCATAAGTGTGTCCAAACTCGTCTTCGCTGCCCAGAATTTTTTTTTTCATTCTCTACTCTCTCTGGCAGGAAGTCACTACAATGTTCATTTGTCTGGTAGCAGGATGAATGGCCAACTCCTGGCATATACAAGTTGAGGAAGCTGTAATTTGCTCCCTGTTTCCCTTGAAGGTCACTGAATTTAATACTGTGATTGAAACCCAGTGCCTTCTATAAATCTCCAAAGAACTGTGATTCCTAAGAAGGCAGATAATTTGGAGGTGGGATATGTTGACCTGTGCACACATGTTAAACAATTATAAATTGTTTCCTTTCATCTGTCTCAGAAGTAATCTATAGCAAGTCTCCAAAATATAAATCCTCTCTAAAACGAGACAGCTAGGAAATAGCCCAAGAGGACTGGTGGGTTCATCCACAACGCTGACACCCCTGTACAGCTTCAGATGGTGACAAATGACACCGATTTTCAGCCTTGGCTTGACTTGAACCGGTTGCTTCTATCTCTGGCTTTCCTCTTGCAGGTAAAAAAAATGTCTCATTCATCCCCTTGGCATCATTCCCGGTCAGTGAATGAGGGTGACACTTATCCCAGGTAACTATCTCAAAGTTTTCCAGCTGAGCTAGTTTGTGTTTTGGCATTGGAAAATACATAATAAAAATCATTTTTTCACTTTGTGCCTGGGAGGGAGGGTAGGGCATTTAGGACAAAGTAGTTCTGCCTTTGCCTCTCCCAGTTTATGTAATCTTTGATATCCCAGAGTGGAAAATTGGTTTTATCCCTGGATACACGTGAAACCACTGGATGTGCCTGGGTCCTCTAACTGGGCATAACTAGGGGTGCTCTGCAGGAATGTAACTTTGTTGGGATAACAGTGGCTTCTGGCCAAATGGGATTGGGTGCATGTAAGAGTATTTGAGGCAGAAGAATTGAGGCAGAGTGATCCATGATGGAGGATCACAATAGGAAAAAGCATGTTTGAGAGTGATGAGAAGGTCTAAGGTACTAATAACCCCAAACCCAGCTCCCTATAATTTCTACTGGTCTAAATTGAAAGAGTTCTCCATTATCCCTATCTTTTATCATCCTTCACTTCAATCCACAGTGAGTCAAAAATTATCCACACTCTTGTTGTAGAATTTAATTAACTTTTAGAAAAGACAAATACATCATTTTTTGACATAATCTTCCTGCTTTTCAATATACTTTGTCCATCTGTCAACAAGCTTTCATATTTCCTCACTAAAAAAATGTGTTAGGCTGAGCTGTGAGCCACAAATGCATTGCTGTCTTCACTTCTTCATCAGAACCGAGGCTTCATCCTCTTAGGGCTGTTTTCAGGGGACCAAACAGGTGAAAGTCCAATGGAGCAAGATTAGGACTATAGGAAGGATGCTTTAACACCTCCAAATGAAGTTTTTGCAGAGTGTCTACAGTGTGGGCAGAAGTGTGTGGACTTGCATTGTCATGCAAGATCACAACGCCCTTGGATAGCAGCCCTCTACATTTAATCCAAAGTTTAGGCTTCAGCTCTTCAATAAGCATCTCATTGTAAAGAGCACTGTTGATTGCTGAACCTCTGAGCCATAGCTGATTTGCAAATGATTTACCACATAATCCACTGTCACTCACCTATTTGACAGAATCTTTTCATGTGTAGGCTCAGTGTTGTCATCAGCCGGGGACGTGGACAGGCGTCCAGCTCCTTGTTGACAGCTAACACTTGCTCGACCTTCCTTGAACTTATCTATCCATTCATACACACTTCTTCATGACAAAACACCCTCTCCATACTGTGCATGAAGTCTTCGATAAATAACGGTACCAAGTACACCCTGAGACCACAAAAAAATGATCACTGCACCCTGCTCTTCTTTCGTGCACATCACAAGTGAGGCATCCATTTTTGCTCACACCACAGTTACAAATGAACCGATGTAACATGTTCACACCTGCACAGCAGTGACTCGGGAGACAGTAGCCTTGAACAGAAAGCGCTGATAAGACAGTGTGGCCAGCAGAAGTTTTAACATAACTGGAGTGCGGATAATTTTTGACTCACCCTCATAACTCACACAATCTCCCATTTTTAAGTTTCCTAGGGCTGCTGTAACAAAGTAACACAGACTGGGTGGCTTCAACAACAGACTTTTACTGTCTTACAGTTCTGGACGCCAGAAGTCCAAGATCAAGGTGTCAGCAGGGTTGGTTCCTTCTGAGGCTGTGAGAGAGAATCTGACCATGTATAAACATCCCCTTTCAATAAGGATACCAGTCATTTTGGCTTAGTGACACACCCTGCTTCAGTATGAGCTCATCTTAACTAATTATCAATACATCTGCAACAACCCTATTTCCAAATAAGGTCATATTCTGAGATACTGGGGGTTAGGACTTTAACATATAAATTTGAGGGGGGCGCTATTCAAGTTATAACACCCCCTAAACAGTATTTCTATAACAGTCTGTATCCTCCTACTCAGGCAGAGGGATCAGGGCTTCAACAACAAAGATTATAATAAGGGACAGAGGCTGTTTGAGGTAATATAAGACCACAGAATCAGGGACATGCTCAAACTGCAGAAGCAAAAAGAATATCAGAAACCAATTATCTAAAAAAAAGAAAGTCTGATGGATGGCCAAACTAAAAGGACCAGAAAGAAATAACAAGGTTTAATAGATGAATAGCAGAAGCTGTAAAATTGGATTCAACATAAATATACAAAATGCAGGGAAATGTAAATGAATGAGGTGCAATTATCGAAACTGAAGTTTTGGTAAGATTTTGCTACTCCAGAGAGCTATGGAGTATGCTTTTATGGGAAAATATCCAGCCCAACTCAACTTGGGGTAAAAGTCCTATATAAAAGGAGTTGAGTGACTTTTTCTCAACATCTCAGACACTGTCTCTTTATAATGAGCCTAGCGTACCACATGGGATGCATGAGAGAAAAGTTACTACATCCCATCCAAAGGATGCTTTTAGATGTTAGGGCCTAGTTCTTTCCCAGAACACTGGTTAAGAAGTGCTGAAAGATATTAATAGTCCTACATTCTGATCAGTATCAAGGCAACTTTTCCTTTTTTAAGCAAATAACTGTTTTCTAGTTTTCTGTGTGCTTATTTTTGTAGAAAGAATTGGATTTATACTTTATTTTTTAACAAAGAAGGCAATGACTTTCATTTCCAATAGTGGTTTATTAGAATCAAAACTTCAGATAAAAGAAAGCAAAAATTCTGGATAGACTATTAAGTATAATTCCTTAAGAAAATTTAAAAACTGACAATAAAAATTATAATAGTAATCGAAACAAAATCTAAGGAGAGCTGAAATCCAGAGAGCCAAGCACAGGACACTTAATCTACTTTGACCTGAAGGCACTTGCCCATCCTCAGAAGCTCCCACTTTGGTTGTACAGCACAAGGGGCAGAGGTCAATTCCCAGGCTCTGCCCCAAGTGAGGAATCTAATGGGACACCTTCCTCACATTAATTTAGATGTTAAAAAGAATAACAGTGAGCTATAAGTACACTCTTCTTACACATCTATGCAGGAAACTGTGGAGAAGATTGTCTTGGCCCCATTTGGACCAAGTAGAAAAAGAAAGGAAAAAATGTTCCTTATAGCCATGGGCTAACCTTTATAGCATTGCCTGGAAGATCTAGGTATCCTCAAGTTACAAACTTGGTTATGGTGGTCCCAGACTGGAAGTACTCCTAGAACTTGCCACTAGCAAATGCATATCCTCTCTGGAGAAAATCAACTTTCTCTTGGCCCTCAAATGATTACCATAATAAAATTTTGAGCATAATGATCAGCACATCAGCAACCAAGCTCACCAGCAAAGAAATCACTGTGAGAAAGGTTAAGAAGAAACAGCAGACAACAGAATTATATTCACAAGACTACAGTATGAAAATTGTCAGAAATAAATTGTAAAGAATTATGATTACTATATGTAAGGAATAGGAATTTTTTTAAAAAATGACCTAGCACATTTGAAAGAGAATCAAATAGGACTTCTAGAAATAAAAAAAAAATAGGAAAAAAAATTTTTAATGAATGGACAAGTTTAACAACATATTAGAAATGGGTGAATATAGCAATGACAGTCTGGAGAATAACCCAGAAGAAATTATCCATGATACAGCTCAGAGAGACCAAAAAAAAAAAAAGAGAGAGAGAGAGAGAGAGAAGGAAGGAAAAAAGAAAAGTGTGGTGGTTAGTGTGAGAAAAACCTAACATCCATTTAAACAGAACTGCAAAAGAATAATAGAGAGAGAAAAGAGCAGAAACAACATTTAAAAGTAAAATCCCTGAGAATTTTCCAGAGCTAGTAAAAGATATAGAAAACCCAACAAATCCCAAGCAGGGAAATAAGAAATCTACATAAAGATTCATCATAGTAAAATCAGATAAAAACAAAAAGAAAAAGAAAATTTTAAAAGCAAACAGAAAGATAGAATACCATGAGAAAAGCAATAGTTAAATGCAGTTGAACTCTTAAGCAGTAATAAAAACAAGGCTGCTGTGAAACTGTGTCTTCAACTAAGCTTAAGGGAAATAACTTCCAACCATCAAAATATTGTTTAAGAATGAGAGTGAAACATATTTTCAGTAAACATAAGCTGAAATAATTTTTCAACAGCAGATTTTCACAAAGGAAATCCTGAAATATATGATTCAGGTAGAAGGAAAGTAACAACAAAAGAAATGTATGGAACTGGAAAAAAAAATGTTAAAGGGCAAATATAATTAAATATTGGCTGTATACAACAATAAACTGTTTTGTTATTGATACTGATTAAATTTAAAACATGATAAAAGTATGTAGGTTGTGATTTCTAAGATTACTAAAAAAGAAACATAATATATCACTTCAAAACAAGAAAATGCAAAAAATAGATTGATAAGAACTACTCAGTCACACAAAAGTAAAACAAGAGATAAAAGACAAAGGAATATAAATAGGAAGAAGCAAATTGAAAGTGCAATAAAATGATGATACATTTAAACCCTAACATTTAAATCATTATATTAAATGTAAATGGAGTAAATGTTCCAGATAAAAGTAAAGATCATCCAATAGATTTCTAAAAGGCCAGCTGTAGATTGTGCATGATGGATACATCCCAAACATAAGGATCCAGAAAGGCTGGATAAAAGGATTCAAATATATATGCGAGTAACTGCTAACCAAAAGAGAAAAGCTGTGGCTATTGGAATGTTAGATAGAATAGACTTTAAGGCAATAAATATTGCTAGAGACAAAGAAGGTCTTCTCATAATTATAAAGGATTTAATTCACCAGGAAGACATAAACATTTTAATTCATATCTGCTTGTAATAGGCTGAAAGTTAGCCCCTCAAGAGGTATTTTTCCATCCTAATGCCCAGAATCTGTGAATGCTGCCTTGCTTGTAAAAATTCTCCTGAGGTTAATTAAAAATAAATAGATGAAAACCAAGAAAACTCAAATACCTGATATCAAGAATTTTAAATCCTAAACAAATATTAGCATATTGATTGGTTTATTTTTAAAAGTAGAGTACATAATATCTAAGAATGAATCAGTGGATTTACTCTAGGAATCAAGCTTGATTTAATATTAGAAATTAAATTAATGTACCTCATTTCCAACAGCTACAGATTATTTCAATACATGCCACCAAAATGACAAAATTCAACGTCTATTCATAAAATCATTTATGTAAACAAAGCACAGAAGAGAATTTCCTAAACATGATAAAGGGAATCTAAAAGGCATTTCCTACTTGATAATAAAATGATGAAAATTTTCACTTTGTGGTCAGGAATAGAATAATAATGCTTGTTATTACTACTTCTGCTTAAGTTCGTATTCTAGGTCCTATCCAGCATAACAATACTGTAAAAAAAAAGGGGGGGGGGCACTGTATAAAAAAATTTTAAAGGGAGTATAAAATATCTCTTTATTTTCAGACAATATGGTTGTGTGTTTAGAAAATCCAAAATAATCTAAAGATGCTAATCAGAAATTGTAAGTTTTAATTTGGAGGTTCCTTCAAAAACTACAAATAGAACTACCATATGATCCAGTCATCCCACTCCTGGGCATATACCCAAAGAAAACCATAATCCCAAAAGAAACTTGTACCATAATGTTTATTGCAGCACTCTTTACAATAGCCAGGACATGGAAGCAACCTAAATGCCCATCAACAAATGAATGGATACAGAAGATGTGGCATATATATACAATGGAATATTACTCAGCTATAAAAAGGGATGAGATGGAGCTATATGTAATGAGGTGGATAGAACTACAATCTGTCATACAGAGTGAAGTAAGTCAGAAAGAGAAGGACAAATATTGTATGCTAACTCACATATACAGAATCTAAAAATGGTACTGATGAACTCAGTGACAAGAACAAGGATGCAGATACAGAGAATGGACTGGAGAACTCGAGGTATGGGAGGGGGCGGGGGGTGAAGGGGAAACTGAGACGAAGAGAGAGAGTAGCACAGACATATATATACTACCAACTGTAAAATAGTCAGTGGGAAGTTGTTGCATAACAAAGGGAGCCCAACTCCAGGATGGAAGATGCCTTTGAGGACTGGGGCGGGGAGGGTGGGGGGGACTCGAGGCGGGGGGGAGTCAAGGAAGGGTGGGAATATGGGGATATGTGTATAAAAACAGATGATTGAACCTGGTTTCCCCCCCCCAAAAAAAAAAAAAGTAAAAAAAAAAAAAAAAGAAATTGTAAGTTTACCCAGTAATGAGGGCAATATACAGAAATCAATTGTACTATACAATGGTATGCTGTATTACCATCAAACAATTGGAAAATAAAAATTGCTTTAATTTCACTTACAGTAGCACCAAAAAACATAAAATACCTAGGAATAAATATAACAAAAACAACACAACCTCTACAATAAACACTACAAACATTGCTGAGAGAAATTAAAGAAGAATTAATTAAATGGAGAAACACACCATGTTCGTAAATTGGAAGACTCAATTTAGTTAAGAGAGTTAATGTAGTTAAATGCCATTTCTTCAAAATCAATGTAAAGATTCAACGCACTTCCAGTCAAAACTCGGGCAGGTTTTTTTAGTAGATATTCACAAACCAATTTTAAAATGTGTATGGAAATGCAAGAACTTAGAATAAAGAAATCTTGTGAGCTAAGAACAAAGATGAAGGATTTACCCAATCTGGCTTAAGACTTACTATGTAGCAACAATAATCAATGTAGTTTGTTTCTGACAAAAAGACAGACATAGGTCAATGCAACAGAACAGCAAGTCCAGAAACAAATCCACACATACATGGTCAGTAAAGTTTTGACAAAGCTTTTAAGGTATTTCACTGTGGAAGGGAAAATTTTCAACAAATCATGCTGGACCAAATGGATATCCATATAGGAAAAAAAATAAAAACCTCAACCCTTGCTTCACATCACTTACAAAAATTAACTCAAAATAGATCATAGGCAAAGAGTAAAACCTAAACTATGTAATTTCTAAAAAAAAACATAGAAAATTTTTCTGACCCTGTAGTAAGCAAAGATTTCTGAGGTGGAACTCAAAAAGCATAAAATGTAAAAGGGAAAAAATGATAAAGTGGAATTCACTTCAATTTAAAACTTTTGTTCTTGGACAGATGTAATTTTAAAACTAAAAGATAACAGGGCAGAAGACAATATTGGGAACACGTATCGAACAGAGGACTTGTCTAAGGAACACATACAGAACCACTCCAAGTCAGTACTGAGACAAAGAACTCAATTTTTTAAATGGGCAAGATTTAGTCTTCTTTATCAAAGAATATATACAGATCTTCCACAACTTATGATGGGGTTACTTCCTAATAAACCCACCGTAAGTTGAAAATATCATGTCAAAAATGCATTTAATTGGGGCTTGCCATCTGCCTGTACAAGAATTAAACCACTTTGTGCTGCTGTAGCTGCTGGCCTTCCACATCCCCGAAGGGAATTCAGGGTGGAGACCAGGAGTGAGGCACTCTGTGCTTTGGAAAATGGGCAGAACGTGTCTTCAGATAGTTAGATGTTTTCAGGAGCTGATTTTGTGAGCCCAACCCTTGCATCTCCTCATATCTAGAAAAGCACTAAACCCCTACATGATGACGTCTGCTCCTCTTGACTAGCAGAAACCCCTTACAAAAAAATGTGTTTGATTACATGTACTTCTCCTTTACCAAGAATACATAGATACTAATCGTCCCCCCTGCCTCTTTGGAACAGTTTCTCAGAGCTATCTGGGATGCTCTCCCCCGGGTTGCAGTCCTCATTTTGCCCAAAATAAACTCAACTTGTAACTCTAAAAAAAAAAAAAAAAAAAATGCATTTAAGACACCTAATGCACCAAACATCATGGTTTAGCCCAGCAAAACTAAAATACACAAAGAACACTTCTGTTAGCCTATTATCTAACACAAAGCCTATTTTGTAATAAACTATTGAGTGTCTCATGTAATTGCTTGAATACTGTACTGAAGGTGAAAAGCAGAATGGTTGTCTGAGTGCAGAATGATTACAGGTGTATCTGCTGTTGACCCTCCTGATCACGTGGCTGACTGGGAGCTGCAGCTGCTGCAGCTGCCCAGCATCACAAGAGAGTGTCATACCACACATCATTAGCCCTGAAAACAGCAAAATTCAAAGTTCAAAGGATGATTTCTAATGAACGTGTGTCATTTTTGCACCCTCATAAAGTCAAAAAATCGTAAGTTGAACCATCGTAAGTTGGGGACCAGCTGTACAAACGGCCAATGAGCACATAAGTGGTGGCATAGGGACAGGACAGAGGAAGAGAAGGCTTACAAAGGAGCACAGAGAAAGTTGTGGGGATGGTAGAATGTTTACCATGATGTGGCAGTGGTGTCACGGGTACATACGTGTATTAAAACGGATCAGATTGTGGACTCTAAATACAGCTTATTATACTTCAATTGCACCTCAATAAAGTTGTAAAATATCAATTTTGCATCCATATGAAATAATAGTTTTACATATATTTGGAAATATATATTACAATAAACAATAAATAAAACCTTAAAAAGGTACCACTGACAATAACATCAACAATATAAAAATATAAGGAATAAATATAACAAATCATGTTCAAGACCTCTTCAGAGGAAATCAATAAACTTTAGTGAAAGACATTAAAAGACGTAAATAAATGAATCTACCATGTTCATGGAATAAAATATGCAATATTTTAAAGATTTTAAAGATGTCAGTTCTTCAAATTAATTATAGACTGAATGCAATCCCAATCAAAATACCAGCAAATTAATGTGTGTATGGACATGTATGGAAATTGACAAGCTGATTCTAAAATGTATAAGATTGTGCAAAGGCCCAAGGGTAGCCAAGACACTGATGGAGAACAGGGGGTTCAGACTTGCTCTACCAGGTATGGGGACTTGTTATAAATCTTAGGTGATGAAGACACATTTGTCTTGGTGCAGATGCAGACAAACTGAGAAATGGAACAGAATATACAGCCTAAAAACACACACATGCTTGTGTGGTTATTAGATCAATGACAGGGGTGGCATTTCAAATAAGCGACTGAAGATGAACTTTTCAATAAACCATGCAGAGATAATTAGATATCCGTAAGGAAAAAACAAAATTGAACCATTGCTTCACACGACAAACAAAAATAAATTCCAGCTGAATCTAAATACTAAATGCCAAAATCAAAAATATAAAAATTTTAGGTGATCATATATGAGAATATCTTCAATACTGTATTAGTCTGCTCAGGCTACCACAGACTGGGTGGCCTAAACAATGTAAATTTACTTTCTCACAGATCTGGAAGCTGGAAGTCCAAGATCAAGGTGCCAGCAGGGCTTGTTTCCTCTGAGGTCTCTCTCCTTGGCTTGCAAATGGCCACCCTCTTGTGCCTCTTCACGTGGTCTTTTCTCTATGTGTGCATCCCTGGTGTCTTTGTGCGGGTCCAAATTTCTTCTTCTTTCTAAAGACAGCAGTCAGATTGGACTAGAGCCTACCCATATGATCTCACTTAACCTCACCTCTTTAAAGGCCGTATCCCCAAACACAGTCACATTCTGAGGATGTGGGATCAGGGCTTTACCATAAAAATGAGGAAGGGGACAGGACATGGTTCAGCCCATGACAGATACCTTGGGGTCAATAACGAGTGCTTTAACAAGACCTGAAATGCACAGATCACAAAAAGATTGATAAATGTCCCTGACTTAAAACTGGGAACCTCTGTTCATGAAAAGCAATCTAAAGCTAATAAAAAGAGAAATCAAAAGAGGATTTTTGCAGCATTTTTGCAGTCTTTTATAGCTAACAAAAGACTGCTGAACAAAATACGGAAAGAACTTCTACAAACCAAAAAAAAAACAAAAGCAAAAAAACAAAAAACTCTAAAGGGAAAAAAATGGACAATGGGCTAGAAAAATAACTTTAGAAAGGAAGAAAATCAAATGTCCAAATATACATTGAAAGGTGCTCAATTCCCTTCATAATCAGGAAATGGAAATGAAATCGGCAAAACTTGACGTCTTAACAATACTAAGTGTTGACGAGGGTTTGTGGCAAAGGGGAACACTGTACAGTGTTGAGGGGAGTGTAAATGGTATAGATACGTCGTAAAACAACTTGCATTATCTAATAAAGTTGGAGATAAACCTATCATGTGACCCAGTCATATTTTTCTTGGGTATCAACCCAGAGGGACTTCTACTGTGTTCACTCAGATATGTGTATCAAGGAAGAACTGGAAGCAACCTAAATGTCCAACAAAAGTCAATTGGATTCTTTTTAAATGGTGATACAGTCATTGGATAGAATAGTCAGTAACAATAAAAATGCATGAATGACAGCCACATATAACATCTTTATGAAGCTCACAAACAGTATTGAGTAAAAGAAGTCAGACAAAAGAATACATTCACTCTGATTCCATTTATGTTTAGGCAAGAACAGGATGATCTCAGTTATATTGTTTAGCGATGCGTTTATAAGAGATGAGTACTTTTAAAAAGCAAGGATACGCTTATTGAAAACACCAGGACAAGGGTTGGTCCCTGGGGGAGAAATAGATTTAAGAACGAAATTTGGAGCCTTGTACGTCTCTGTATCTTCGACAGTGTGGCCATTACGGGGTTGTTTGCTTTATAAGCGTCTATCAAACAGCAGTTCGTATCAATTGAGAGTGCTTTCTGTATGTGTTGTATTTCACAATAAAACAAAGAAAAATAATTGACAAAAGAGAATGTCTCTAGAAAGTCTAAAGACTTCAGAAATTAAAGCAAGAATTGGTAGGTAGCAGTGAGCCACAGAAAATCTTGCACAATTGGGTAATGAAGTAGTGTCGGCTGCTGGCTTTCCTGTCCCAGTCACCAAGAAGTAGGCAAGTGTAATAGCTGTGTTTAAAGTGTCAGATGCAAGAACAATAAGTCTTTTTCTTAAATGATTTTTTTTTTTACTAATTCCCTACCAGCTCAAGAACCTTTTCATTATAATGGCCTTTTCCTGTTTGTCAGGGAAAATCTCAGGGTCTGAGATCCACTTAGCAGCACCCTGGGTCTCAGGTCAGCCAAACATACCTCCAGTTCTCTCTAACCTGGACTGGATTCACCACATAGTCAAGGTAGCTGAGAAAGAAAGCTGTGACAGAAATCAAGCAGAAGCAAAGACACAGAATAGTGGAAGATGTTAGTCTGTAGAAAGAAAAAGCTTAAGGCATTAAAAACGACCACAAGAACATTCTGCCCGCCACTGGATGTATTTCACTTACAAAGTGCGTTTTGTTTCTCATAAGGTGGGTTCATCCTCATTTAAGAACTGAAAATTCAGCACTCTTTTGAAGGTGCATGTTTTTCAAGATGATGTAAAAGCCCCAGATGGTTTTGCTTAGAGTGTCCCATTGATTATTGCTGCCTACAAGCCACAGATCTCTTAGAACCTAACTGACTGGGGTGTGTCCGTTGTTTTGGTTTCAGAGCAACTCTGTCCCGAGTCACACACATGTGGGCAAAGAAATGCTGAGGGACCGGATGAAAGCTGCCCATTAGAAACCCCAGTGGCTGGTTAATTCTTTCAGAGAATTGAAGATATTACTCCAGCTACTGTCAACAAACATGCATCGACAACAAACTTTGCACCACATCTGGACGACAGCCCCTGAGTAGAGGAGTGAGTGGGTTCAAGTCTGAGTCACAGTCATCACTGCAAGGACAATGATTCTTGCCTCTCATGGGTTTCAGTGAAAAACTGAACAAATGAAAATGGATTGCAAACATCTGTATAAAGGAGCCAAAAGTACCGTGCGGGTTGTTATGAAATTATTAAGTCAACAGTCCCGTTGTGTAACGCACCCAAAGTCTAATATCTTCCAGAGACCTAAGTTGGAAGAGTGTGTGTGTGTGTGTGTGTGTGTGTGTGTGTGTGTGTGTGTGTGCACGCGTGCGCTCACCTGTGCTTGAGTGTGTGTTTTAAGTGTTAAGTGAGGGGAGTGGTGATAAGGATAAGAAGGAGAAAAGATAGACAGGAAAGGAATCCAAGGAAGAAATACATAAAAGAAAGACCATGACCTAACTGCTCTTTAACTAAATAAGCAAACACTCCGAACTTTTGAGGAATCGGGTACCAAAGCTGTTACTGTGAAAGGCTTTCACTGCCCTCTGCTAGGAGAGACACCACCCATCAGCGCAGCCCACTGTCCAGACCTGCATCCCCTAACCTCGCAGCCTGTGCTTCCTCCACCATTGGAACCTTGGCATTGCCAGTCTACACTCCCCTCCCACAGGCTTGAATTCCAGCCCCTCTCCTTGCCCTGCAGCTCATCTCCCCAGGCTCTAGGCACCTTGGAAACTATCCAAGGCTTAGAATAACAAGTCAGAAAAAAAAATAGGAAATAACAAGCTAAGGAAGCAGGATTAGAAGGGAGACTCCCTTGCAATCAGATCTTCTGGTGCCTTGTGTTAGTTTCCGTCTATTGAGTATTCCATGCGCAAGGGATTTATTGGGCAAGAGAGCAGGAGAAGGCAGGGAGAGGTTGAGACCACAGTGCAGGTCTGATGCTCTGGAAGGAGAGAGGGAAGGAAGAAACACTAGGGAGCAAGAACCTCAGCTGCAGGAAGAACAGTTGGCCAAGTCTGGGGGCAACCCTGAGCCAAAGTGGCACACTGGAAGAGTCTGCACCTTACGTTAGTGCCCAGCCACGCCCAGTCATTGGCTGGCTGCAGCCTGCAGAAAGGGCAGCCTTGGTGTAACTGTGGGAGTGGATAAGAAGGCGAGTGAGTAAAGCGGGCCACTGGTCATTTATGTCTCCTGCCGCAGGAGAGAGACCTGAGCAGCTGACTCTCAAGAACTACCTTCCCTTCTCTATCAGTCACTTGAAATCAAAAAAGCCCATTTTTATTTCTTAACCTATAGCACCGAAGTCACAAGCTGACTGCAATGGGTAGAATCTGGCAAAGACTTTTTTTGTTTTCGTTGTTTGTCTGATTTTGGATTTAGGGATTGATCATGTTTTTAAACTTCTGAGCTAGTTACCAACATTTAAGAAACCAGAGATTTTACATGTTAAACATTCAGATTTTCAGCTTTTTCTTGAGATGAGATGCAAAGGGCCAACATTCCCACAGAAGAGCAGGTGCACTTCCCTCTCCAGGTGGTCACAGTCCCCACAACTCCTTTATGCTTACACCAGCCCACACCACTCATTACTTTACTGACTGTCCCCTCTGGTCATCTGAACTTTTGACTCGCCTGCATTCGTGCCTGTGTCACTGTCAGAATATCATCTTCTTAGGGAGTGATTTTGTCTGTTTGGATCACTGATGTAAATCAATGATCTGAAACAATTCCCGGCACGTAGTAGCTGCTAGAGAAGTATTTGGCCAGTGCAGTGGTGTGCTGTCTTCACAGAGGACTGGAAGGTATTGTTTGGGTTGATGGTGGTGAAGAAAAAGAAATTGTTTCAAAGTTTTATCTGGGACTAACCTTGCTCAATTCACACAGAACCAAGTTGGCACCAAAGGAAGAAAATGAGACTCCAGACACAGCAGTAGAGCGCATTTGTCCTCAGGAATGGGCGGGAGTAAGGTAGCTACAGAACGGAGCATCCAGCAACAGACACGCTACCATTGCACACCCTGCACTCTCGTGTGGGGATTCTTTCTTCCCCTCCTAAACTTAGGGGGAGGGAGTGGGTTTGCACAGGGAAATAGTGCTTATCTCCGCTCCTTTGCTGGCCCTAGCCGGAAGCATTGCTACAAAATACTTGCTGGGCCACATTCCAGGGCAGCCAGGCCTGAGGGGTCCTCCCCCCAGAACTAACACTCAAGCATGATGGAAAGAATCAAGCTCAGTGATGATGTGATGTGCATTCCTCAAATGCAAAAAAATGCACGTGGACAAATGGTGCGAATCAAACAGAGAACTGCCTGCCAGAGGCAAGTCCCCCGTGGTGTCTCACTAGCTCCGAAAATGACTACCAGATGATAAAAGGAGAGCAGGCCGCGTGCAAGCTGATTACCAGGAGGGACTGGCAAAGCCATTAGGAGCAATAGGCCTCCTTCAAGTCCATTTTACTTGCTAAAAACAAGCAACATTAAGTTTAAAACAATGAGTCAATTTTTCATCTCATTTCTCACTGTTTTGTATTTGTTACATCCATCTCCAGCTAAAAGACTAGAAAAGGTTTGTGTTTTGAGACCAAATGTGGCTGCTATTAAAACTTGAAGTTAGATCTAGGCTTGACACGATGAGGAGAGCTGGAACCTTCAGTTTGTGGGCAACTTGCCCTGCTGGCCTCATCTGTAGAAAAACAGTCAGGAAGGAAGAGAAGTAACTCTTACAGAGCACCTTCAAGGCATCAGACTGCAGAGCCCTTTGCATATGTCTTGTCACTGAACTGCCTGTTCCAAGGGATAAGGAGGTTTATAAAGAATCCAAATTAAGCAAAATGGGGCACTTTATGGAAAACAATATGGAGGTTCCTCAAAAAATTAAAAATAGAACTGTCAAATAAATAATCCAACAATTCTACCACTGGACATTTACCCAAATTAATTGAAATCAAGGATCTCAAAAGCAACCTACTGAATGGGAGAAAATATTTGCAAACCATATATCTGATAATGGGTTAATATCCAAAATTTATAAAGAACTCATACAACTCAATAACAACAACAAAATCCAATTAAAAATTGGGCAGAGGACCTGAATAGACATTTTCCCAAAGATGACATACAGATGGCCAATAGGTACTTGAAAAGATGCTCAACATCACTAATCACTGAGGAAATGCAAATCAAAACCACAATAACACCTCACACCTGCTAGAATGGCTATTACCAAAAAGACAAAAATGACAGGTATTGTCGAGACTGAGAAGAAAAGGGAACTCTCCTGCACTGTTGATGGGAATGTAAATTGGTGCAGCCACTATGGAGAACAGTATGAAGTTTCCTTAAAAAACTAAAACTAGAACTACCATATGACCCAGAAATCCCACTACTGAGAAAACTATAATTCAAAAAGAAACATGCACCCCAGTGTTCATTGCAGCACTGTTTACAATAGCCAGGACATGGAAGCAACCTAAATGCCCATCAACAGATGAATGGATAAAGAAGATGTGGCACATATATACAATGGGTTATTATTACTCAGCCATAAAAAGGAATGAAATTGAGTTATTTGTAGTGAGGTGGATGGATCTAGAGTCTGTCATACTCAGTGAAGTAAGCCAGAGAGAGAAAAACACATACCGTGTGTTAACACATATATACGGAATCTAAAAAAATGGTGCTGATGAACCCAGTGGCAGGGCAAGAATAAAGATTCAGGTGTAGAGAACAGACTTGAGGGCAGGGCCGGTGGGGGGAGCTGGGTTGAAGTGAGAGAGTAGCACTGACATATATCCATTACCAAATGTAAGATAGATAGCTAGTGGGAAGCTGCTGCATAACACAGGGAGATCAACTCGATGATTAGTGATGACCTAGAGGAGTGGGATAAGGAGGGAGGGAGGGAGGGAGGCTCAAGAGGGAGGGGATACGGGGATATATGTATAAATACAGCTGATTCACTTTGTTGTACAGCAGAAACTGGCACAACAGTGTAAAGCAATTATACTCCAATAAAGATCTGAAAAATAAATACATACATACATACATACATACATACATACATACATACATACATAAATAAGCATTAACAGGAAAAAACAAACAAAACAAGAAAAAATCCAAAAGGGGAAGTGGTCAGATCTCCAAGAAGATGGAAGAGGGGATGATTAAGCTGCATTTTGAAAGCTCAGTGGGTGTTCTCCATAAAGACAGAAAGGATGAGAGGATGAAAAGCACACTGCAGGGAGAAAGGGCCATGTCAAAATCACTATGTCTGTGGAAAATCGCAACAGAAAATGTCACAGGAACTAAGCTAATTTAAAATGCAAGGAATTGGAGACTTCCCTGGTGGTCTAGTGGCTAAGATTCCATGCTCCCAATGCAGAGGGCCCAGGTTTGATCCCTGGTCAGGGAACTAGATCCCATGTGCCGCAACTAAGAGTTCGCATGCTACAACTAAAAGATCTTGTGTGCCACAACTAAGACCTGATGCAGCCAAATAAATAAATATTTTTTAAATGCAGGGTATTAACTTTCTTAAAATAGCTTTCACTTGAAAATGTAACTACCAGGATAATCTAATGAAATAAAAGAACTAGTGTTTCTAGTGTTTTTCTGAATGATGCAGGGTGTGAATGATTAAGGCTCTGGACAAGTTTGTCTCTGTTGTCTCTCATGAGAGCAGCTGGTATGCACCCTTCCTTTCATGAGAGCAGGAGACAAGAGCCGGATTCAAGTTCCTGGAGACACCAGGGGAATGTGAGAAAAAAGGATTATCAGAGGAAATCTTAAAAAGGAGGGAATTAGGATAAGGAAGACAATTAAAGATCTCAATAGACAGGGCAAAAGCTCTTCCCCAGATTAATTCTTGATAATACAGGGTGGATGGAGGAGAGCACTGGGGAGTGTCTGTTTGACCACGTGCTTTCCAAGGTTGTCCAGAGAACAATTAACAGCTGCTGTTTCAGAAGTTGGCTGCATTCACATCGGCATCAATCTTCCTACGGTCGATGTCAAAATTACTACTCACAGGAAGATTTGGGTGGAGAATGACTTTCTGGCACCTCTCCAGTCTCACCACAGTGTCCACTCTGCCTGGCTCAATTGCATCTCTGGACACAGATACAGGACCCCAGCCTGGGCTCACCAGAACATCACAGAGAACGCCTCCTTCGCCTCCCCCACTGCTCAGACTTACCCCAGGACTTTCCTCTCTTCGGGTGTGAAAAGGTGCCACCTGAAATTTCCCCTCTGCTCCAAATGATGCCCAGACAAAGGAGGACAGTCCACGGATAACTGTTATTTAGTTTAACAACTATTAAAAATTTTCTATGGGTAAGTGGCTGCACTAGTTACCACCAAGCTTTTTAATATGTACAAGACATGCTCCCTGCCCACCACAAAATAAATACATCCTTGGGAAATGGGAAATTCAACCAAAGTGTCATAATTTGTCTACTGTTAGCAAACACAATGATCAAAGAGTAAATCTCCATGCAGACCTATGCTCAGGGCAGAAAAACAAAATCCATAGGAACAAAGTGATTGCAAATAATCTTGACTCATTGCTGATTTCAAAAGTGTAGATTTTGTTATATAATAGGTTTAAATATATGTATGTAAATATACTAATGTACTACGTAGTCTTTTTCTCTAAGTCCACAAAAGTACCTTTATTTATATGTATATTATTATTTTTGCTTCCAGGCTTAAAAACACTTTTTTACAGTATTGTGGCCTTAAAAAACAAGAAAAAGAGCCCGGCGCGCCGCCTGGGGTGGAGGCGGCTGCTGCTGCCGCCCCTCGCGGCCCCGGCTCCCTCGGCTCCTCCGGTCCCCAGAGGGTGACGGCGCGGCGGGGAGAGGCGGGACGGCGCAGCCCCGTCGAGGCACGCGTCGCGCGCGCGCACGCCTCGCCCCGCGCGCCCGGGAGCCCCGCGGGCCTCGGGCCTCCCGCGTCCCCGCCGCCGCCCCGCCAGGCGTGCCCGGGCCCGCGCGCCGCGAGCGCGGCTGGCTCCGTGGTGCGCCGCCGCGGAGCACGTGTGCCGGCGGTTTCGCGCGCCGTTTGATTAGCTGGGGCACGTTCTAATGTGGCGTTTTTATGTTTTGAATGCAGAGACCCGTAGTCCGTTATGGAGCATGCCATTACCCCGTTGGAACCCCTGCTTCCCGCTTGGAAGTTTGAAATACTGCCTTGTGATTCTGAATCAGCCTTTGGACAGATGTTTTCGTCATCTTTGGCGCAAAGCGCTTCTAAGAGCCTGTGCTGATGGAGGTGCCAACCGCTTATATGACAACACTGAAGGAGAGAGGGAAAGCTTTTTGCCTGAATTCATCAGTGGAGACTTTGATTCGATTAGGCCTGAAGTTAGAGAATACTATGCTACCAAGGGATGTGAAATTATTTCAACTCCTGATCAAGAGCATACTGACTTTACCAAGTGCCTCGAAGTGCTCCAAAAGAAGATAGAAGGAAAAGACCTTCAGGTAGATATGATTGTGACCTTGGGAGGACTGGCTGGGCGCTTTGACCAGATTATGGCATCTGTGAACACTTTGTTCCAAGCAACTCGAATCACTCCTTTGCCAATTATAATAATCCAAGAGGAATCTCTCATCTACCTGCTCCAACCAGGAAAGCACAAATTGCATGTAGATACTGGAATGGTAGGTGACTGGTGTGGCCTTATTCCTGTTGGACAGCCATGCAATCGGGTTATGACAACAGGCCTAAAGTGGAACCTCACAAATCATATGCTTAGTTTTGGAACACTGGTCAGCACTTCCAATACGTACGATGGATCTGGTGTTGTGACTGTGGAAACAGACCGTCCCCTCCTCTGGACCATGGCCATCAAAAACTGACCCATGACTGACCTCCACAGCTGTGCCTCTGACTTACCTCTTGCCAACAACTTCACGCTCAACAAGAACAGTTCCCCTTGGCTGGAAGGAATCTAAACCGGTCCCTGGGAAGCCCGCTAATTCTAAATACATTAATGTTTAGATCATCCAGGTAACATTATGAATGATGGATCTCAGTTTTACAGTGAGGGGGAGAAATCAGCATTTGTTAAGAAAGTAAATATGCTCTATTACATTCACTTGGAGAACTAATGTGAATCATTCCACTCTAAATTCAGTACTGATCACTCTTCTGTTATTCATCATTTCATGTATCCTAGAAAATTGTTTTTAATTTTGAAGCTGAGAAAGCTCTGTTGAGGCTCCGTGACGTCCAGCACATAAACCTCCCCCTCCTGTTCGTTCTTAAATGCTTGACACCAAACGCTACTTCTGTCTAATAATATCAGCTCTCTGGATTATATATATTCCCCTTCACTGAAAAAATAATTCCTTCTAGTTTGGGATGCTGGAACTGCACCATTTTATTCTGGCCTTAACGGTTTTTGGTATTATCTTTTAGTAATAAATAAAAAATCATTGGCCTGATTATTAAAATTTAAAACAGGTAGAACCTGCCCCACAGCTTTACGCAGTGCAAACCCCGTGTTGCTGTAAGGAAAGGGACCAGCAGCTGTCTTCTTTCTGGTGCTACAACAGAGTGAGGGTTGCATTGTAAGTGGAGAATGAAACTGGGACCAGTTGAACTAGCATACAGTTGCACACAGTTAATCATTAGAGATACTTTTTAATTATTTATGCAAGTATATGTGAAATTGAATCCAGATGTCAAATAAAAATATTATCAATGTGAAAAAAAAAAAAACCAGAAAAAAATATTTCCTGCAATTTCCCCAAAAGGTTCCACATCATTCAGAGAGCTCAGCAATGGTACAGCAATTGGCAAACAGATATAGCAATGTAATTCACACCCAGCCATTTAACTTTGCATTTTCTAGACTGTCACCATTAGCTGGATTGGAAGATGACAGAGAATCATAGCTAGGACCATAAGTTCTAATTTTCATAATTTTCTCCTTTGAGGAAGCCCATTCCTCAAGGCAGTACAAAACTAATAATAATAATTCAAAAATCAAACCCCTTATTATCATCTCTATCCACCCATCACTCTGGGTAGCAGAATGAGATAGCTGGAATCAGATACTCAATTAAGTGTTTCCAAAAGGCCTCACACTTTCTATTTTCCAAGGCCTTCATGACAACTTTGGAATTTTCTATCTAAAATTGAAATCTGATACATGAATGGAAATAAATACCAATATGTCCAGAAATTAAATTTCACCTGTAAATTTATCCCACTCCCCCAGGCCACTAATCAAAAATGATTTAGGCAGATTAATTAAATAGGTTAATTCTAGCACATGAAGAAATGATTTGTTAATGAAGCTGGGGAAATGCAGACAACAGATGATAATCACACTGACTGTTGGACACACACTGACTTGAAGAAACAGCACATCTAATCCTAAAACTCACCGGTGCCCTGTTATCATTAGGTCATCCATTAATTCCATTATTCATTAATCTGTCAGGTAATGTTCTGGCCTTGTGATAACGTTCTGGTGTTTTGAGGGTTTATGGCATGTCAAGAGTGCTCCTAAGAACTTCAAAGATATCACAGCAACCCAATGAGATAACACTATTCTGATTTTCACTTTACATACAAGGAAACAAAAAATTCAAGAGGTTAGGTAACCTGTCCTGAGTTTGAAACTAACAAGTAGAGGTCCTGGCCTCAGCCTTGGTGCCTGCCTCTGAGCCCCAGGCCTTGCCCTGTACCAGACTTGTGCCACCCACTGAGCATCCTTCCCTGGGCACCAGGGTCCCTCTCTGGTATATTCTTTGTCAGTGATGGACCCTGGGGACCCCAGACTGGCAATCCTAAAAGGCCACCTTGGAGACTATGCAACTGAGCATCTGGACTGCTTTCTCCTAGTCCCGCACAGGGAGTGTGAGAGAAGCCACTAGGTTTTTAACTTCCTCTTGGACTGTACAAAATATTCCAAATAGGTAAAATATTACCAAAACTCCATAGCAACCCATTCTCAACATCGCCTGTGATAAAAACAAAGCATCACATGGCACGCGTTGGGTAACTAAGTGTCACTTGATTTCACAGTTATCAAATATATCTTCCCAAACTGACAAAATTAATATAAGGGCAAAATATACAACATAAAGTTGTACAATGCATTTTCTCTGCATTTTATATTTTAAACAATGTCCTTTATTTTTCTTACCTTGTTGATATAAATTTGCCAACATTTTTCTTTGGAGGAACTGTTCCCACTTTGAGATTATGCCCATCCTGTTTCTTTGGTTTTTCTGGGGGAGAAAAAAAAAAAAAAAAAAAAAAAAAGTCCTTTATTTTATAAGATTATAGAGATAGTAGATACTAGTATTATCTAGTAGATAGCAGGTACTAGTTTCATTTTGTTTTGTTTTCAATATCCTACATGACAAAGTAAGGTGTTGGCAACGTTAGGTTAATCAGGAAAAACTACTGTTGTAGTTATCTTTAAAAAAATCTGCAAAATCTAAAAATCTAGAAATCACCTTATTTCTCTTCACTGACTCCCTAGCATCATCCCTCAGGCAGAGACTCTGGGGTCCCATTTCATGGTCTGGATCAGAACTTCAAGGCCAGAGTGGCATCTCAAAGTCCTACTAAGACCTCATCTCTGCTGCAGGACATAACTGCCATAGGATTTTTTTCTCTTCTTGTTTTTTTTAAATTTTGTATTCCTGGTCCAAAGTTTATCTGGGTTCACCTAAGACCACACATTAGAGGACTTTTTTTTTTTAAGTGAAGTATACATAATTGATTTACAATACTGTGTTAGTTTCAGATGAATGGATAAAAAAGATGTGGTACATATATACAATGGAATATTACTCAGCTGTAAAAAGGAATGAAACTGGGACATTTGTAGAGACATGGATGGACCTAGAGACTGTCATACAGAGTGAAGTGAATCAGAAAGAGAAAAATATCATATATTCACACATATGCAGAATATAGAAAAATGGTATAAAAACCAGTTTGCAAGGCAGAAATAGAGACACAGGTGTAGAGAACAAACATATGGACATCAAGTGGGGAAAGCAGGGAGGGTTGAGTGGAATGAATTGGGAGATTGGGATTGCCATATATACATTACTAATAAGAAAAAAAATACCAAATTGTACACTCTAAATATATGCAATTTATTGTACGTTAACTGTATCTCAATAAAAGCTCTTAAAAAAAACATACCATGTTAGCTTTAGGTGTACAACATAGTGATTCAATGTTTTTATAGATTATGCTCCACTTAAAGTTATTACAAAATAATGGCTATATTTCCATTCTGTGCTATACAATGTGTCCTTGTAGCTTATCTATTTTATGCATAGTAGCTTGTATCTCTTATTCCCCTATCCCTATCTTGTCCCACCCCCATTTCTCTCTCCCCACTGGTAACCACTAGTTTGTTGTCTATATCTGTGAGTCTGTTTCTGTTTTGTTATATACATTGCTTTGTTTTATTTTTTAGGTTCCACATATAAAAGTGACAACATAGAGTATTTGTCTTTCTCTGTCTGACTTATTTCACTAAGCATAATATTCTCTAGATCCATCCACACTATTGCAAATTGAGGAATTTGCTTCTTTTCTATGGCTGAGTAATATTCCATTGTGTGTATATGTAGATAGATAGATGATAGATAGATGATGATAGATATAGATAGATGATAGATAGATAGATAGATAGATGATAGATAGATGATAGATAGATAGATAGATAGATAGATAGATGATTGATAGATAGATAGATAGATGATAGATAGATGATAGATAGATAGATGATAGATAGATGATAGATAGATAGATAGATAGATAGATAGATAGATGATAGATAGATGATAGATAGATAGATAGATAGATAGATAGATAGATGATTGATAGATAGATAGATAGATGATAGATAGATAGATAGATAGATGATAGATAGATGATAGATAGATAGATGATAGATAGATGATAGATAGATAGATAGATAGATAGATAGATAGATAGATAGATGATGGATGATAGATAGATAGATGATAGAAAGGTATAGATCACATCTTCTTTATCCATTCATCTGCTGATAGACACTTAAACTTAAAATTTTTTGCCAAGCAAAGGAAACCTTCAACGAAATGAAAAGACAACCTGCTGAGTGGGAGAAAATACTTGCAAATGATATGACCAATAAGGGTTTAATATCCAAAATATATAAATACTTCCTACAGCTCAATATCAAAAACCAAACAACCCAATTAAAAATGAGCAGAAGACCTGAATAGACGTTTTTCCAAAGAAGGCGTACACATGGCCAGCAGGCACATTAAAAGATGCTCAAATTCACTAGAGGACTTTCTTGATACAGACTTGGAGTCAAGAGATCTGGGTATATGTGCCATCTCCACTCTGTCTGATTGATCACTCAATCTCCCTTAACTTCTCTTTTTCCATTTCTAAGTCAAGGTGTAAGATTTCTAAAGTTCATGCATTGATCTTACATTTTATGTGATTTCATCAACTTCCCATCTTCAAGCCAGATCCATCAATTTCAAGCAGAAGAACCTTATGCTTCAGATCTGAGTTTATCATCATTTGTACAGTAATGGTACTTTCAAGCATCTTCTTGTGTGCTAAGGGAGACACTATTAAGAGGGGTGTGGCTCTTCTCTCATGCTGTGAAGTCCAAACAAGGACAAGAAGACCTACTGTGTGTAACAATGCTTTTACAAACTTCATGGAGGGGGATGCATTTTGAAAATAAGGCAGCAGTTCAGCTACCTTTCCCCCCTCCATTTGATCACAAATTCAGATGACTTTAGGAATCTGGCAGGTCAAGTCAAGAGGGAGTAGGCAGGAGGCAAGGAGGAGTGGTGAGGAGGATGTGGTGACTTGGAATGGGGACATCCTACTGACAGGCATTCAAATTCAGATGTTTTTACAGCTCTGTGCCAGCCACACTGAATAAGGCTGTCACCTGAATCCAGCCCCTGTGCTGCCAGCTTGCAGCTTCACACCTGGACTACTCAGTGCCTGAGAAAGGGCGTTGGTCCTTGGGAGACACACTTGTGAGTTTGGTCCAACCAGTCAGGAAAGGAAGAGCATGCAGGCACTCGCAGAGGTCTGCTCTCTCACTGGCCCATCATCTAGTATGAAATCCCACAGCCTTCACCCAGAACTGTCTCAGGATCTGTGGAGAAGAGGGGAACTGAGTGCACTGGGAGCCAGCATTGACCACCATGCTAATGCTTCATGATGTTAGCCATGACTCAGTGTCTCAGAGCGAGGGCTGCTCAGATGTGAGAAGGATGCCTATAAAGAGGGGGTGTGAGGATTTCCCCAAAGTGAGTAGCAATTCCTTTGTGATAAGTTAGAAAAAAGAGATTTTTAATGACTAACATACATTGGACAGCCTGTCAGGTAAGTCTTATGGGAGAGACTTTATGGTGAACTTCTTTGGGAAGGGGTTCATCCTTTAAACGCTTTCTCATAAACCTCTGGAGACTGTCCTACTTAGCATTTACGTGTAATCTTTCCATCCTATGTTGTAACTCCCATATGCAATTGCCCCATCTTCTCAGGGAAGACATTTGTATAACCAGGTGTGATGGCAACTGGGGGACTTGATAAACCAGGTTGAAGAGAGGAGCCCTGTCTTACCTCCAGCCATCTGCTGAGCCCCATAGAGAAAGCAGCAGCATCTCCAGGGATTCAGCCGTGCACAGAAATGCAGCATCCAGGCAAGAGCAGACACAAGTGAGAAGGACCCTTTCCTGCCTGGACAGCTCCAGAAGGACGGGATCTGGGAGTCCTGGGAGCCAGTTACCTGCTGGAGGAAGCTGGCCTCTGAGAAGTGCAGGTGGAAAGGGATCACAAACTGAAAGATGTGCAAGGGGTTCAAATATGCATTAAATGTCCTGAAGGGGTGAGCCAGTGGGGTTGCTGAGCTGAGAAGACATGGAGAGGCGTAGCTTAGGGTAATGAGATTATTCCTGCATTCGTTTTTTTATATTACTGTTAAAATGAGATCTCCAGATCTGTCAGTCTCCTTTTTCCATACCTATAGCTGTTGAAGTCCATAACTGTTCTCTTGCACATCTGACTAGGAAATCCAGCCCTCACAGGAGCCACAGGGAACATTCCATCTAGTCCTAAAGCGAAATCTGTCACATCTCAGCAGTGCAGTCTTTCTCCTGTTCTATGGATAACGAACATTGCTTTTCCTGGTGGGTTTTTTAAAATATTATTAAATAAAGCCTTGCCAAGTTTACTTTGCAGAAGTATCTTTTATGGAAAGCAGATGGAAAAAGCTAACCTGAAAATGCAAATCATAACATTATAATGACTTCTTAATTTTAAAAGTTATGGATCCAACTTCCCAGGAGGGACCGAAAGAGACGGTGACAACAGCTGCAGAAGAGACATCAGAAGTGGGAAGTGACAGAAAAACAAAAGGAAGTGGTGGAGTTGCAGAGATCGTAAAGAATATTCCTTGTCCTGAAACGTGGCAGGCTGAGCACTCACATGTGTTCAAATCCGCAGCATTTATTCAGGTAAAGGAGAAGAACAAAGACACCACCAATCCTCAGGATACAGATTACTCCCAAATGTGTCTACACATGCCACAAGGAATACGAGTCCTAGAAATACACATTTAATGTCCTTCCTCCAGCTTTCTGCTCAACTCCTTTCTGCGGGAATATGAAACCACAGTTCACAAATGCTCCCAATCTAATATATTTACTCAGATGTTAAACTCCTCCTGAAATGAATATTTAACACAGAGGTTTCTTTATATTTTTGTAACTGGCTTCTCTTGAAACCCACTGTTCAAGAGGGTTGAACTCTTAAGCACATTCTTATTTTTGTAGAAAGTAGTTGGGTTTCCTCCCCAAACTGCGTTTCCTACTGTCCATTAACCCTTCTCCTGCATTCTTTCCTGAAATAGAAGAGATTTTCAAAATAGTTTCAACTTACGAGTAAATTTTACTATTGCCCTTGTGAATAAAATTCTATATATATGCAAAATATGCCTCTTTCACCTTTTCAATTCTTTGTATTTTTGGTTTTTTAAATTCTTATTTTATATTAGAATATAGTTGATTAACAATGTTGTGTTAGTTTCAGGTGTACAGAAAATAATTCAGTTATACACATACATGTATCTATTCATTTTCAAATTCTTTTCCCATTTAGGTTATTACAGAACATTGAGTTCCCTGTGCTATACGGTAGGTCCTTGCTGGTTATCCATTTTAAATATAGAGTGTGTATATGTCAATCCCAGACTCCCATTCTGTGTACTTTTTGAATAGCAAGTGACCACAGGTATTAAAACACACACACGCAGTCTCCTGATTGATACACTGAGAAGTCCATCCAGGAAGTGATCCTGCCATGGATGGCGTCACCTCGCTGACACACTGCTCAGGGCCGTCTGGCCTGTGTTGAGTATTACTTGCTGTCCTCTGGGTGAACGGCTGACACATATTTACTTTCTCGATAGAGCCGCCTGAAATTAAACAGCTGGAAGTATTTTCAAATTTCTGTCTGGGGACCACTTAATATATCAGAACTCAGTATGAATTTCCCACTGAGATGAAAGTGTAAAAGTTGTTCTTTCTTTTTCCTCTTTTTTTTTCTGAGGCTCCTCCTTTACCCCCCCAAACAGAATATCAATAGAATACCATGTCTTTCAAGTTCTTATCATAGGTTAGAGAAAAGAAAAGGAATCTAAACTCAGCTGTCATTTGCCTTCTGATGGAAAAATGGATCCAAAATCTCTCTGGGGGGAGAAACCAGAGGAGGAGGACACATTAGAGCTTGTGGCTGCTCTTTCTCTCCACCAGAACCAAGCACAACCCACTAAAACTATTCCACGGAAAGCCAGTAATGGGAGTCATTTTGACGGCGATATGTGGGGAACACGAGTCATTGGGGGGCTCTCAGTCAATTCGTAGGTTCGGAAAACAAACACAGTCACCGTAACATCTTACCATTCAGCAGAGAGTAGAATGCAATATAAAACGCTTCATCTTGAACTGCATCCAGGGCGTTAAGTTGCTGGAACACCAGGAGCTTCCTCAACATTTCTCCACTTCAGAGGAGGAGTTTCTTTTAGCTACTCCACCCCATGCCCAGCAACACTGCCCTTGGGACCCTGCCATGGCGTGTGACTCCAGGAGGGTAGGTCATGCTCATCAGAAGGTTTTCACTCATGAGAGCCTTGAGCTGTGTGATAGGACTCAACATGCATAAGCATCCAAACAGAACTGGCCATCTAACAGATAGGATCCGACAGTATTTGCATCTAACAGATAGAATCTGGCAGCCTTTGGACATGAACCAAGAACGCTTGAAATGAAGCAGTGCTGTCTGATCACTTAGACAATACGAGCCTTTCAAAGCTATCTATTTGCCTTGAGTTTGGGGTCATTTTTACTTAGGTCATGTGGCTACATCATCATTCTTGGCTTACAGCTATAAGAGTATTAGTTACAACGGGTTCCAAACACAGTAGCTGTGTCAGGGTAGGGACACAAAGAGCAACTGGGCATCCTTTGAATGCACTTTTAGAGAAAATTTGGAACCTAGAGGCATTCATCAACACCTTTCACAAAGAATAAGATCGTGCAAAACGTTGGAATGTTCTGGTGCCTTTGACCTGTGTCAACTACGCTAAGCTTAAAGCACATTTCCTAGGTTCCCGTCCCTGTGTGTTCCTGGGTTAGTGCTGGCCACAGGGGACATTTTGCATGGGATTTGGAATGCAGAAGGGAAGTAGCAGCTCTATCTTTTTATGCTCTGAAGGTCTGCACAGGGCTCCAGGCATGGTGGCAGCTCACAGACGTTGTCACTGGCCTGCCGGCTCATGTTGGTGGTGTGGAGCAGCTCTCCAGTTTCCACAAGCAGGGAGATACCAGGGTGAAGTGTGCGAGGCACTGCCTTGGGCACACAATGTAAGGGGGCATCAAAAAGTCAATAAGCAAGATAGATAACATATTAATGTGATTTTTAGATGAATGCAGAAAAATATATGGTGAACAAATTATGGCAATGTTAAATAGAAAGGAGGGTCACAGTGCAGGAACGAGACGTTGCAGTCTGAGGCAAAAGGAAAAATCAGTAAACTGATCTCACAGACCATGAGGTCTCCTTCAGCTTGTCCGAAGCGTGGGACTGGCACATGTGCAGCTCCGTAGCAGAGGGCATGTCTGTCCACAGCATTGACGGAGACAGTGAGCAATGTCTGCAAGTTCCATTTTTCCCTCTCAGGGTCCAGCTCTTCATTCTTGGATGCTCCAGTTTCTCACAGCACCCTTCTATATGCAGCTGTCCTTTCCAACTGTCTTTTGGATGGACCTACAGAGACTTCATCCTCAGCCCTCAAAGCAGACACCAGATCCCATGGCAACGAGCAGAACAGAAGGCTCCAGCAGCATCCCCATACTCCATGCCACTGTTGTGGTTCTCCTCCTCTGACTGATAAGGGCGCGATTGCTGTATACAAGCTAGATTATGTCCACTAGGAATACAACACAAGTTGCAGGATTGGTAAAGTCAAATTGTACAGAGCAGTAGCTACAGCTTTCTCTCCCTGTCTGTGTGAGCCACCTCTTTGATGTGCTCAAGATGTGAATTCTTTTGCTAAATGACCAGAGGCTCCATATCAGTGGAGCCTACTGTTTAAACCCAATAGAAAACAGATAACCAGGATGTCCCTGTCTCTCTTCTGGGACACAGATATTCCTCTTCAAGTATGGGTTCGTTTTTTCTTTATCAGCAATAAAGACAAAGCCGTCATCCCCTGGGGAAGGCATAGAGCATGCTTAATAAACTCAAATTCCACAAACCTGAACCCCATTGGAGGCAGCTGCTGTTGTTGTGTTTCGAAGCACAAGTTGAAAAGTTCTGCCATACTTAAAATATAATTAAAAGGGAGAAATTGATTATCTTCTTTAAAGATGTTTATGAAGATCCCAGGCTATGAAATCACAGATCAGTTTCTGAGCAATCTTGATATTGTTATAAGTGCTGGAGCTGTTTAAGGTAGAGACGGGGCAGGATCACAAAAAGACTCTCACACAATCTCTGGGGAAGACACCTGATCTTTGAGGAATTTTGACTTAGTTGGATAAACCACAGTTTATCAGACTGTGAACGACTTTGCTCCTGAGACTTGCTATGAGAAAAGCTGGGATACAGAGAGGTGGACTCCGAGTGCAGTTGTTGGAGATTAGAGACTTTGCTGTCGAGGGACGCATTCTCTGTGACAGATCTAGACCAGGGTTTCTTGGTCTCAGCGCTATGGATAACTGTTGTAGGGAGCTCTCCTCCACGCTGCAGAATGCTGAGCAGCACCCACAGCTTCTAGCCACGAGATGCAGTAGTACCACCTGCCCCCATGGTGACAGCCAAATACATCTCCTGACATTGCCAGACATCTGCTGGGTGACAAAAGTGCCCCCAGATAAGAACCACTGGTGCAGACGACAACAGCTACCAGGGCCGATGCTGTGGTAGCAAAGCTGGAAGTGGGAGCCCCCTCAAGGTCAGACATTGAGAGTTCAGAGGCAGATAAGGATGCAGTCTGCCTACAAAATAAAGGCAGATTGTAGACAAGGAGAGGCTGATACCAAGTCAATTGCCAGAGATTCCACATGCCGGATAAAATTCAAGTCAGGTTCAAATGAGGGACCAACTAGAAGACCAGCCTGTGAAATATGAAAGCATATTTTGCACTGATGTGGTCAACATCATCTATTTGGTAACAGAGAGGGGAAAGATTGAGGACCTTGAGACCATATTACTAATATTTAAAGACAAAGCTCAGCCTCTTCAGATAAAATTGATTGTGTCAGCCAGCTATTGCTTTGTAACAAGCTGCACCAAAAACTCAATGGCCTAAATGGTATTTTTATTTCTCCTGAGTCTATGGGTCAGCTGAGAGTTCTTCTGGTCCTTACTGGGCAGTTCTGAGGCACTTAGGCTTTCTCATGTACTTAGAATAAACATAATGGAATATCTCATGTGATACCTTTTCATCTTAATTGTTGAAACAAAAATCACTATTATTGATTACTAAGGTATTATTCCACAGGAATCATAATGGTTAGATTCCGTCTGTCTTGTCACCCCAACTATTATTATGCTGTCACCCTGGCAATCCACAGTAGTAACTCTTGCCAACACTAATTTTTCTCTCTCTCAGCTAATAACCCTTATTTAAACGTTAGCTCCAAACAGCTTTGACCTTTTTCTAGCAAGTAGCTGGATGTCAAAAAAAATCATTTCTTTTCTACGTTCCCTATCCCTCAAACTGTGTTTTTCTTGTTCCATGGACCCTTGCTACACAAAAAATGGCTTTACATTTTAAATTGACATTCACTTTTAGTCCTAAATAATAGTCCTCAAATAATAGTTCACCAACACAACTGTAATGATGGTAACAAAGCCAACAAAACAACTAGCATGTATTGAGTACCTACTATGTAATGGGCATAGAGGTTATATATATGGATAACTCTTTTCATCTTCACAATGACATTTTTTACAGACAAAGAAACTAAGGTACCAAAAGGATAAATGACTCACCAAAGTTCACCCAGTTGATACAGGGGTCAGGATTCAAACCCCAGCCGTCTGATCCTGAGCCCATGTTTCCATCGATACACGCTACTGCCCCTCCAATGTTGAATAAATTATAGATATTCAATGAAATGTTGATTTTTTTGATAATCATTATGAAGTTATAATTTCTTTTTTGAAGAAAAGTTAAATCCAAGTGCAGCCATTTGGTTGAAATATGAGATTTGCAATCACTTTGCAATTCAAAGACTGCTGACTTGGCTAACTAGAGACAATATTAATTCCTTTCACTTGTTTTACGTAGATATCACTGTAGGCGAAACAAAAATTATTTAGTGTAATAGGATCCAATCTCTCACTATAATATACCATAACTTTGTTTCTGCAACACTGCTCTAATTGACTCTGATCAAACATTTTTCGGTTATGTGATGCTGTTAAGTTTGGATGTTTTAAGACATTGAACTAGAAATGGTATAAGTCAGGGAAAAAAGAAGTTCAAGTATGAGAAGGTACAGTTTCATCAATAGTTCTCTACAGCCTCCAATTAAAATGTAAATTCATCCTTTAAGAAAAAAAGAATGATCTGATCAACTGAAAATTTACGTGGAAGAAGAACATGTGTCAATGAGTCAGAAAAGCTGGGGGCAGGGGAAGGATGACATGGCAGCAAACTAACCTTGGAAGGAAGGGAAGCCTTGGGGTGACAAATGCATATGAAATATAAAACACAGATTACAATTCTTTTTAACAAAACTAGCACAGTGGTCATTTGAAAATCCATTTGCAAATAAATAAGGAAAAGTACTTTGGGAAAGAAACACCAATAAAATTATGAGCAGTATCAAAGAACTGGTTTCTTACAGAGAAACTATATTAAGAAAACTGAGGATAGTATATATCTTTTTACTAACAAAATATATAACATTATTTATATTTTGAGACTATTTTATTGCAGTTAAACACACAGAGACATTACAAGGCCTATACGTGCATTTCATTGAGTTATCGAGAAGTAAAACATCCACATAACCATTACCTAGGTCAAGAAATAAAACATTTCCACACCCCACAAGCACCTTCAAGCCTAATCCCAACTACTTAACTCCCAATTTCCCCCCAAATGTAACAACTCTCCTGGCCTTAACACAACAGAAGTTTCCCTTTTTCTTATGTTTTATAAAGTGGTGAATCTCACAGTCTAATATTCTTTTCTGTCTGCCTTCTTTCTTTTCACACTATGTTTGGGAGATTTATCCATGTTGTTTCATTCTGCAGTATTTCACCAATTTTCACATCTGTATCAAAATTTACTGCATTATTGAATTTACCAAAATCTATCCATTCTACTATGCATGGACATTGAGGTTGCTTCTCATTTAGAACCATTATGTCTAATGGCACTGGGAACTTTCTCACGCACCACTTTTGATTCACATACATCTGCATTACTGTTGGGTGAACCTGCTGAGGCATAAAGCATATCTGTGTTCACTTGAGTAGATCCTGCCAAACTGTTTTCCAAAGCAATGGAACCAACTTACACTCTACCAGTAGCACGAGGCAGTTTCTGTTGTCCATAGCCAGCCATCACTTTCATTTTAACTGAAAGGTAACTTGATCACACCATGTACTAATAATCACAGGCAGTGATTTAACTCCCAGCAAATCTCAACCTGTCTTCCCAGTTTCATCTGCACCCTGGTCACACAGAACTTCAAAGCCTTTTCTTCCTGCTTCCAGACCACATTCACTCCACTGACTTCGATTATCCACATGTTGCCTTTGTCATCCCCCAATCCTTGGCTTGTCAGCTTGTCACATGAGGTTTGTCCACCACCACCTGTAAGTCAAAGGTGGTGTCCCAAACCCCCACACCACCCAGAACACCTGTCATCACTTACTCACTTGTTCCAAAGACAATCATTTTATGCAATGTTGACTGTGTGCTTGTCACTGAGCTCGCACTACAGATAAAAGGTGAATAAGACCTGGACTCTGTCTTGAAGAGCTTGCAGTCCAGCAGGGAAAACAGATGTGAACATTACAAGTATAATAAGTTTTAGTAAGCATAACTAAGGAAATAGAAAAATGTGTAGACATTATACAGCATAAAAAGAAAGGAGTCAAAAGAAGAAAGAAGAAGAAGAAGAAGAAGAAGAAGAAGAAGAAGAAGGAGAAGGAGAAGGAGAAGGAGAAGGAGAAGGAGAAGGAGAAGGAGAAGGAGAAGGAGAAGGAGAAGGAGAAGAGGAAAAGGAAGGAAGGAAGGAAGGAAGGAAGGAAGGAAGGGAGGAAGGAAGGAAGGAAGAGAGAAAGAGGTCAGTTTACCTGAAAAGAAAAGACAATGGATGGAACTGTGAGCAAAATCTTGAAAGCTAAGTAGGAGGTTCCCCGGGAAAGGGGTTACAGTTCAAGGAATATAGCAAGGATACAGGACCAGAGGCTGAAGAGTGGAAATGGCCTGCTGCCCTGGACCAGTCCTAAGTACATCAGTACAGCTTGGGCATCAACAAAGCTGGAGAGAATCACAGATGTGACCCATAAGCTCTGAGTCTCCCACTGTCCATTCCCGCCATGACTTCCCAGGACGCAGACCACCCTTCCTGCTCCAATGTCCCTTCCTCCCTACCTATGCTGCCTGATGCTGAAGCACATTCTTCCTTTCCTCCTCTTGCTCTAGATTTACTGACAAATGGGTTAACAATCACAAAGAGTGAATCTCCGTAAGAAAAAGGATTCAACCTCACCTACATTTTCTCTGCTGAGTCACTTCCCCAAAGCCTAAAAGACACTTAGTGCTCCATCATTTCTAAAGCATCTAAGCAATAGGAACAGGATTCTGCTGTCCTGAACTTTTCACACTCTTGTTGGATTATTTTTAAAATCAATCAATCCATACTGCATGTATGGGGAGCCTTATGTACAAAGCATGTAAATTGCTGGGTAAGCACTTTACGGGATGGACCTGGAGTTACACACAGTGGTGAGAGAAGGCACACTGTCGTCCCCCCAAAATGGTCCCAGACCTCACCAACCTACATCCAATTGAAGAAGTAGTTATGAATCAGAGTTGCAGAAATGAACGCCAAATTACAGCCAATATAAATGCACAAAGGAAACACCCGTGGTCCTCACAGTATATAACGGAGGAAGGACCTGGAGGGGATACAGGGAGCCTTTTCTGAGGAAGCAGTGCCTGGCTCCCCCAGAGGAAGAGCATCTTTCTTCAACTATGTGGAAATGAGAAGAAGGGGGGAGCACTCAGGCTGGGGGGAAAGAAAGTGTGGGCAACGCCAAGATGGCGGAAGGAGGATGGCACCATTGAGGAAGTGAAAACCCACAAGCATGCCAAAGGGAAGAGTGTTTGGGGGAGCATTTCTGGAATGAAGAGGGAGGAGCGCAGAAAAGGCAAGCTATGCAGAAGCCTGAAGGCCAGCTTGAGAAGTTTAGACTTGAGTTTGCACTTCTGATAATGGCTCAGTAATTCCTGTGGGATGAACCTACCCTCAAAGTATTTAAAAAACAAACAAAAAACCAAAAAAAAAAAAACCTCCCTGAAGCTATTTTTAAAAACCTACAAACTTGAGATCAGATATAATAAGCAACTGTCTGAAGGTGCTGGAGGTTGACTAAAGCAGGCAGAGACTGGTGCGGCGATGATATCTGAAAAAGGAACAGGAGCTGGTAAGTTTCTTGGTTGTGTCTTTTGCTCTGAGGGCAGGCCCCAGGGTGTAGCATGCAGGAGCAGATGAAAATTTGCAGTCTTTTTGGATTGAAGATGGGGAGACAGAGATGGAGCAACCCCACCAGGAGGGTGGTATCTGGCAGGAAGAGAGCTCCAAATTCTGGGCATGAACTCTGCCTGGATGTCTGGCTGACTCAGGACTATGCAGGCCCAGCTAGAGCTCAAAGAACAAACTCAAAGTTCTGTGCTCCACCAGGAAAGCAGAGTTTCCACTTTGAGTTAAGCTGTTAAGTGTACAGTTTGAATTAAATCATTGCAGTGGGTATTTTGGGTCACTATTTTTTATTAGGAGAGTGGACTGCATGACCAGAATTGTATTTTTGCATTTTCCAGTGGGGATTCTGACTTTATTATATGGAGCAGATTGTGTTGGGGCAACAGGGGATGCAAAGAGGCCTTAGGAGACAGCAGCCAAAGTCCCACAAGGGGTGATGGTACCTCGGGTGGGCCTGGAGGAGGTCTGAACTCTGAGAAGTGGACAGGGCATCCCCAGAACTTAAGAAGGGCTTAAACAGGGCTGGGGGAAGCACGAGGGTGAGGAAGGCCTCCAAGGTCTCCAACTAGAAACCCGGGGGATGACCTTCATGGCAACACACAAGACAGGAAGACCAGACTTGGGGAGAAGCATGCATCTGCTTTCAGACAAGTTCATTGTAAGGACTATTTGAGATATCCCAGTAGACATGTCAATATAGGAGTTTAATATAGGAGCGGAGGAAAGTCAGAGCCGAAGATATAAATTTGTGAGTCAACTGAGTTTCGGGGAGATGAAGCTGTGGGTACAGATGAGGTCCCCTAAGGACAGAATATGGGGTAGGGAGAAAAAGAGACCCAAGATCCAACCTTCAGAAATCCCACAACTTCATGGCCAAGTTGAGTTAGGTATGCCTGCAGAGGAATTAGAGAGGGCAAAGTCAAAAGATACCAGAAGTTCTGCTCACCAAAGGCAGCAAGAGTAATCAAGGGTACAAAACTCCTAACCGGCTCTCATCCCCAATTCAAATTCTTTGTCATGAGTATAAACTCACCCTGGACTGTTTTAAGATTTAACCCTCAAATTCATCCTAAGACCTAATCTTCTTTAAGGAATCCACCCCCTTCTAACATCTAAGTACCAGCAACCTCAGTCCATCCTGCCTTGCTCTCTCTTTTACTACATTCCAATGTGGTATGGGTTCAGCAGTGCATCCTCTCCCCACAAGGCTCACATCGACGTCCCCAAATAATAAAGAATATCACATTGTCATCTAAAAGTATAATTTGAAAGTCTGATCCAATCCCCTAAAAGCGACCTAAAGAAAAAAAAAAATGTTTGTTATGAGCAAGACTGAGCGTCTATAAAAACTAACATCTTAAACATGTGTGTCCATGTGAAAGAACCACTTTTAGTTTGCTTTGCTTTCCTGTTTTTCTTTCTTTGAACAATTCAAAGTTTAAATGACTGACCTGGTGAAATTGCCTGACTCTGGTTTTGAGGACCACTGTGACCTATTTATAACCACACAGCAGCCTTAACACAGGATTCTGAAAACAAGAAACAACTGTACACAGAGCGAAGAGACATAGAGGAGAAATCATATTCGAAAGTTGATTATAAAAGGTTTCATGGAGGCCCCGTTCTTCCCTGTGGATGTCCCTTCAGGGCCAGCAGCATGGGGCATCCTTCCACTCCCTCAACAAGCCTCAGAGTGTCGTCCAGGCATCTCTTGAGATCCCATGACCCTCCTGAGGGGCCACAAAGTCAAAGCCATATCTGCACTAATATTAAGTCAATATATGGCTTTTTATACCTCATCCCCTCGCTAGTCTTTAGTGGAGCTTTCATGCAGTATCAAAGAAGAACATCCACAATTATCAGGGGTAAAAAGTACATATATATTAAATACCCCTCCCTTCTCCCACTGCATACCTGGAAAATAACAACTTGCCAAGACTGAGCACAGAAGCAGATGTGAGAAGACAGCTGTCCTCCATTAAAGAGAAATGCAAAAAAGAACGTAAAACAACGCCAACCTCTCACCCAATACCTTTTTGTCTGGAAGAATATTTTAATTTTTTCATAGGAATGTTACTTACATTGTCATGTAATAGATTTTTCATTAGTGCCCTTAATGAATTATTAAATAAATATGTTTAAAAGTTTTAAAAGTTCCATTTTGATAGATATAACCCACATAAATAAATTCTTTGGTGGGGGGGGAACTTCCCTGATGGTCCAGTGGTTGAGACTTCACCCTCCAATGCAGAGGGCCGTGTTTGATCCCTAGTTGGGGAGATAGGATCCCACATGCCTTGTAGCCAAAACCCCAAAATGTAAAACAGAAACAATATTGTAACACATTCAATAAAGACTTTAAAAATGGTCCACATCAAAAAAATAAAATAAAATCTTTTAAAATCAATAAGTAAAAAAATAAATAAATGAATGAGTAATAAATAAGCTCTTTGGGGCGAAGGGCAGGTGAATTCTTGGTCCCACCCATAGGTACAGGTCCAGATGGTGACTGCAGAGGGCTCAGCCTCGGCCCCTCCCCCACTAGCCCCGCTAACCCATCGAGTGTACTTACCTCCGTGTGGCTGCTATTTTTCCAGAATCCCAGAAGCAAATTGGGCAAGAGCCCACAGTCCATGGTGTCCCATTGGTTCATCTAGAATGTCAGCATTCACCTCCTCCTCTGCAGATAGAAGCCCAGAGAACAGATATTAGACCAAGGCTCATGTTCAGCCAGCACTCACCCGTGCCGCTGGACCAGTGGTTCAAATCCTAAAGAATGTCTGTACCCCAAGTCTCCAAAGTGCTCCTCCTCCAGAACCCCACAGGCAGAGCCCCACTATCTGCCCATGAAAAAGGCAGAACCTGGAGATCTGACTCCAAAACGTCCCACCTCACCCGCTCTGGCTTCCGCAGGACCCCGCGGGCTACCTACCCTCCTAGTCCACCCCACATCTGTAGTGTCTGTACTGGCTGCTGCTGCCCATCAGAATCCACGCAATCCCAACACCCACCCCCTTCTCATCCTCTCTCTGAATCCTTCTCGCCGCAAAACTCTGGACCAGAAGACTCAGATTTCAGGATTTTTCTTCCTCTACCTCACCTCACCTTCCTACTGCAGGGCAACCAGGCTCTCAGCCTAGATTTCAAAGCAGAAGGGCCATCCTTACAGACAGGCTGTGGGAGGCATACTGATCGGAGTGCCGTCAGCCCTGGTCTTTGAAATGCTACATGAATTTTGAATGTGCTGAAGGCTCTAATTGGCTCTTCTTCTCATGCCACGACCCAACAACCTCATTACTCATTTCTCAAGCTTTGGAGGATTCTTCCCTGCAACGGTACCCAGGTATTGCAGTGTTTTTCTCCCCACTCTTTCCTTTCCAATTACATCCTTGATAAGCCAGTAGTTCTTAGACTTCGCTACATATTAGAGTCACTGGGGGGACCTTCAGAAAATGCAGGTGCTCAGGATAAGCCTCATACACAACGTGTCGACCTCAGGGAGAGACCCAGCTGTCAGCAGTGGTAAAACTTCCCAGAGATGCCAATATGCAGGTAAGATTAGAGCCAATGGTCTAGGCTAGAAATTCACTGCATGTTTTCTTCTTTGTGATTCCCTGCCCTGCCTCCCCCCACATCTCCAAGACTCCATGTCTGGAATTCTAGAACTACCAGGGAAAAGTGCTTTCTCTGCCCCATTCTTTCCATTGGAACCCTCCACCTGGCTGGCTGGGCCAGTGGAAGCGGGCTTGGGGCCAGGTACCAGAGTCTTCTACTCAAGAAGACTACGGCTTCTCCAGAAGGCTAAGGCTCATTTCTATGTCCTCCTCTCTTCGCAGATAAGGAATAAAATAAACTAGTCAAGGGACCCTTCATTCATTTGCCCTGCACTCACTCCCAGGAGTGTGCAGGGCAGGCCTGACCACTGATTGTGCACCAGCACCAGCCAAGGCCAAGTGCTCCACATTAGAATCCACCCAGGAAAGTTCTAGAAACTGCTGATGCCTGTACCTCTACCCAGACCAAGCCCATCAGGCTCTCTGGAATGGGGCATGAAGAGCAGTATGCTTAACTCACCACAACCTACCCACCCCCACCCCTCTCCCCACACCCCCGCCCACAATCCTTATGTGCAGCTAGAGGCAAGAACTGCCAAGGCTCGTGGTCCAGGGAATCTCAGCAGGTCCTGCCTCCTACCTTCCTCTACTAATATCTGGGTGATGCCTCGGCTGACTCGGCTTTCTATTTCGGTTTTCTCCTGTCTATCATCTCATAGGTCACCTGAGCCACCTGTGCTTCTGTCTGTGAGTCTTCCAGTCTGTTCTGCCTGCCCCGAAGCCCTGCTAAGACCTCACCTCCGAGCTCCTTAGCACAGATGGATATTGATCTGAAATGACAAGCTCCTAGACAGAGCCCAAAGTCCATTCAACTATAGTTTTCCAATTAGACTGTTCAAAGATCCACTTGGAAAAAAAAAGTCTTTATTTTTAAATTAATAAATACATTTTTATTTTAAAAAACAGCACCCACATATGTAACAATGAGATGAGTCTCTTTCTGCTCTAGCTCTCCTGCCCCTTCCCAGAGGGAAGAACTTCTAAAGGATGCATCCATCCCCTGACAGACTTTTCAATTTTGTAAACACAGAATAGCTTCCTAAGACCTGACTACTGCCTGAGACTCTCAGAGGGAAATGGGGGGGCTGTTCCCTAAACCTGCACCTTTAAGAGCTGCTCAGGGATCAAGGATCAGATGGGTATGGAAACTGTCCCTGACATACAGCACCTGACGCAGCCTGTAGGAGCTTAGGGGGCTTTGATCAAAAGTGATAGGATGCATGGTGGGGGCGGAGCTGGGACGAAGTGAGAGAGTAGTATTGACACATATACACTACCAAATGTAAAATAGATGGCTAATGGGAAGCTGCTGCATAGCACAGGGAGATCAACTCGATGCTTGGTGATGACCCAGAGGGATGGGATAGGGAGGATGGGACGGAGGCTCAAAAGGGAGAGGATATGGGGATATATGTATAAATACAGCTGATTCACTTTGATGTACAGCAGAAATTGGCACAGCATTGTAAAGCAATTATACTCCAATAAAGATCTGAAGAAAAAAAGAAAGAAAGAAAAAAGTGATAGGATGGTGGGACTTCCCTGGTGGTCCAGTGCTTAAGAATCCGCCTTCCAATGCAGGAGACACAGGTTCAGTCCTTGCTTGGGGAACTAAGATCCCACATGCCACAGGGCAACTAAGCCCACGAGCCACAGCTACTGAGCCCACGCACCACCACATGCTGCAATGAAGAGCCCGTTTGCCGCAACAAAAGATCCCACATGCCTCAACGAAGATTCCACGTGCTGCAACTAAGACCAGACACAGCTAAATAAGTAAATAAAATATATATATATGTATATATATAGGATGGCTCCTAACTGTGGGAAGGGAATGGGGATAGTCATCACATGCACTAAAGTAAACGTGAGCTGATTCGCATTCTCCCAAAATTCGTATGTTGAAGTTCCAACCTCTAGTACCCAAAATGTAGCTGTATTTGGTGTCAAGGGCTCCAAAGAGGTAATTAAATTAAAATGAGGTCTTTCATCTGGGCCCCCCTACAATCTGACTGGTGTCTTTATACGAAGGGGAAATTTGGACACACAAAAAAGCCAGCAGAGGAAGGTCTGTGTGAAGACATGGTGAAAAGGCAGCCATCTCAAGCCAAGGAGAGAAGCCTCAGAAGAAACCAAACCATTGACACCTTGATCTTGGACTTCCAGCCTCCAGGATTGTGAGAAAATACATTTCTGTTGTTTAAGCCACCCAATCTGTAATATTTTGTTATGGCAGCCTGAGCAGCCTAACTTAATTCCACTCTGGTCACCTACAGATATTAAGGCAGGTTAGAAACAGAGTTACTGGACACTGGGGACTCTTACAATGATGTCATCAGCCTTGGTGCCAGGAGACATCCTTGTCCGTGAAGCCACTTCACAGTAGGTTTCTTTGCATGGTTCAGTTAGTACATTTTTGGCCAAGATAACAAAACAAAATATCCTTATACCGACTTTAGGACAAGAAAGCAGGAGAAGTTTTTCAGGCTTGATGCATGAGGTTCAACATTTTTCTGAAGTTTAAAACACAACAATGTAAAGCAATTATACTCCAATAAAGAGCTAAAAAAAAAAAAAGAAAGAAAAAAAAAACACAAAACACAAATGCCAAAAAGTGGTCCCATAATCGGCTCGCATAAATCAGTCATAATGATAGGGATAGTTTCCGATGAGCAGGAGTGTAGTTGAGACTGAAGAAGAATGTCCTGAGGAGATCTGGCAATAAGTTCATCTCACTCTGCATCATTGGACCAAAGCCGTTTGCTTTCTCGTGCCTAAGCGTCATCGACTGCGTGGGACAGAGAGGGAGGTGAGTATAAATGCACAACGGCTCGTGCAGAAGAGCTGGGACTGCAAAACCAGTGCCTTCTGCTGGAAAGCTAACTCACAAGAAGCACATGGTTTCCTCCCTGCTTTGAAAGTGGACCTGGCTTTGATCAATAAGCTATTATAAATATGATGCACAGTTGCGAGAGAAAATAACTTGGGTTTCAGAGGAAATGGTACAGATGAAGGCGCCACCATTGCCTTTGAAAGTCAATACCCCCTGCAGTGATGTAGCAGCTGCTGTCCATGGATAGCCGTGTGGGTCAGCTGGGCACCAGGCAGCCTGGATGATTACTGGAATAACTCTGCCTTAAAAAGCTTGCAGAGAGTAAGGTTTTCTTTGGAATCGGTGCCATAATCGACTTAGATTTTTTTTTTCCCCAAAACTCTTGGAGGTGAACAATAACTGTTACAGACCTGTTCTCTTGCAAATCCAATATAGGCAGTCTGCCCTTCTAGGCACTCTAACAGATCTGCCCCAGCCCACCAACCTTTTATTACACTGTCTGGAATGCCCCTAAAAATATTTCACGAGAGCCAGTGTGATGTTGTGTAGGGGCCAGTTCATTTAAATTACAAGTCTAGAGACAGCAGTTGCCCTAATAAGAGTGGCAAGCCCAGCAGTGGTCTGAAGGAGTTACAGGCAGGAAGCCAGCATACCAGTAGAACTGCTTCAGGGTGTCTCCTATCTGGATCTCAGTCACCAACCTACACTGCACATATTAATGTACTCAGTGCCAGAGACGGAGCTTTAGGAGTGAAAACAGTGGCCTCTAAAATTCTGTGATGACTGTCAGAAATAGGTTCTCCTTGGCAAAATTAAAGGTATTTCATATTCAAGATATGTGAACCAGTAAAAATATTTCAGATATACCCCCTCATACAGAGTATAGGAGTCCAGAGAAACCTGTTGTCACCCCCTTAGGAACAGGGTGAGGACTGGGACCCTCACCATCCTGGGTTTAGCCACCAGGGTGGGGGCTTCCTGGTGGTCAGAGAGTGATTGCAAAGACAGAGGCAACTCTGAAAGGTTGTCTCTCTCTAGTCATGCCGGAACACCTAAGGCACAGAGAGCTGGGACTTCATGATCTTACAGAGCAGGTTGGATCTCTTGTATCTTTGGCTAATAGGCATTTGCTTAGTAAATATGGGATACAGAAGCCTCTGGGCTGAGACTTCGCTTCATGAGAACCTGGCATTGATGCTAAGGAATAGCTAACTTTCAGCCACCTCTAAGGCGACATGTCCAAAGCTACATCATCAACCAAAAAGAACCAAATTTCCTGAGGCCATTATTCTCCGAATTGATTGGATCTCTCCAAGCCTCATTGGTGTTACCTGCCCTCCCTTCTCTAACCACTGATTTAAATCTAGACTTCCCCTCAGTCACTTTCTTCCACAGAAAGTCTTCTTCACCTAAGCTCTTACTTTGTAACCAGAAGGCAAGGGCTGAATAAATTAAACTAGACCTCTCATCATTTTGCCATGACCTTTTTGGGGATGTTTTCTAGGTCTAAGCATTTCAAGTCAATATTCTAAGACCTCATTTCCTACACTTGCAAATTATTTTGTATCTCCTTAAGCAATGAGTCCAATCCCGTGAACACAGAAATGCTTGCTAAATGCAACCACTGTGTCTGCACCTACTATGTGCGTGATTAACTTCAGGGTTAAGGAGAGAGACCACAGTTTCACTCTGATCCTCAAGAAACGATTCAGGAAAAGAGCTTGGACTTGATGGTCCAAAAAGACAGGTCTCTTAGTGAGTCTTTGCATTCATACATTTCACAGTGAGAACATCTGTGTTATTGAATTTCTGGAACCCTAGGAAAGGGTTCTGGAACCCTAGCTACTTCTCCAGATGGCTAAGAGTAGTCTCAATTTTTCCTTCAGTTGATGCTTTAAAGACAGGTAGTGTGGTTTTTTTTCTCAAGAAAACTGGGTTTGCGATTGATGGGTTCCAATTAACAGTCCATCACTGCAAACATAACATTAGGTAATATATTTAATTTCTTTGAGCCTCCAGACACTCTTATATAAGATGGAAATACTATTTATCCAACAGGGTCATTGAGAGGCTTGAATAAGTAAAGTGCTCTGTATATTCTAAAATGCTATACAAATGTAAGGCTTTGTTACTTTCAAGTAGTCACTTTTTTTGACAGCAAGATCATCCTGGAAGTACTATTTCAGCCTGACACATCCATTGAACTCACACTATTAGGAGCTTTAAATAAAAAGAAAAAAAAAACCTTATTAAAAAATCGTTTCTTGAATTAAAAATGCTGCATTTTGGAAAGACTTTTGTTTTTATTAAAACAACTGGTGAACACAGAATTTCTCACACATTTGCTATCTTACATTTGGGACTTTTTCATCTCTTTCCAAAGTAGAGATAGAAGTAATAAACTAGAAGCAAGGGATTTCCCTGGTTGGTGGAGCAGTGATTAGGAATCTGCCTGCCAATGCGGGGGGACATGTCCGGGAAGATCCCACATGCCTTGGAGCAACTAAGCCCATGCGCTACAACTACTGAGCCTACAATCTAGAGCCCATGAGCCACAAGCAGAGAGCCCGCATGCTGCAACCACTGAAGCCTGCATGCCTAGAGCCTGTGCTCTGCAACAAGAGAAGCCAGTACACTGAGAGCCCTCGTACCACAACAAAGAGTAGACCCCGCTCGCCACAAAAAGAGAAAAGTCCACATGCAGCAACAAAGACCCAAACGCAGCCAATAATAATAATAATAAAATAATAAAGTAAAATAAATTAGAAGCAAGACAGTTTATTTCCATTGGCTATCCAGGTGATTCTGGAGGGCAGTGTGAAATTCTAAAGCAAGCGTGTTGACCTCAGTTAGCTTCCAGAAGATCTACCTGTGCTCATTTTGTCTGTTAAGCTGCACACAGCAACTGCCCCAGAACTTGGAGAGAGGCTTGCTGTTTTCAACTGCAATAACTTTCCTGGAATGACAAAGCTGGCACGTATCTTTGCCTAAAGTCAAGTTTTATGAGCTCATCCATTCCCATTCTTATAAGGGTTCATTTTTTACCGAATTAACATTAGGGAGAAGCCATTTGGCTTTATTAAGCATGTTTCTTCCACTTTAGTAGACTAAGCAGTTCAAAATGTGTCAGGAAGAGGGTGAAAGCAAGGAAACCATTTATCTGCAGAGAAAGAAAGATAAAATCACTAGGAGCCTGTGGATGAAAGAACCCGTTTTCTGTTTTAGATTGATATATAAACACAACACTTGGAGACAAAACGCAAGCGAAGGACATATCTTCAATGTTCTCCCTCTAATTTTAACTTTAATTAATTTCCTGTATTTCATAACAATGTATTTTCTCATTACACAGGAGCTCGCTTCAGAATTCCAAGTGGACTGTTACAGTTCATAAGTCATCCTTGTGCTTCTAATGACTCAGTTTTAAACTATTAATACATATCTCATCTTAGGTTAATTAAATAGGCAAATTCTCCTTGCCTAACAATTGTTCATAATAATCTGATATTTTTTAAACTCCAAAATAACCATCTGGAAAATATACACCCTCAACTTAAGTTTGTATCTCTATTAGCGCTCTGCCGAGAAACAGAACCAGTAGGAGGTATATTGATATATATACGAGGAGATTTATTACAGGAATTGCTTCATGCAATTATGGAGGGCGAGCAGACCTGCAATCTGCCACATGCAAGCTAGAGAACTAGGAAATCAGGGGGCACAATTCAGCCCAGAGGTCTGAGAACAAGGGGGGCTGTTGGTGTAAGTCCTGGGATCTGAAGCCCTGAGCGTCAGGAACCCCAGTGCCGAGAGCAGGAAAAGATGGACATCTCAGCTCAGGAAGAGACAGAGAATTGGCCCCTCTATTTCGTTTGTTTGGGCTTCCAACAGAGTGCGTAATGGCCACTAGCGAGGGTGATCTTCCTCAATTTACTGATTCAAATTCAAATCTCTTCCAGAAACAATTGCACAGACACACCCAGAAACAGTTTCACCAGCTCTCTGGCGACTCCTTAGCCCAGTGCAGTTGACACATAAAATGAATCATCAGAGTATCCTATTATCACCAATGGGAAAAATGCAGAAGTAGATTACTGAGTAAGACATTCACAGTTCCCAGGCACAGAGGAATCTGAATTTCAAAGTACCTCCCCTTTTGTGGCACAATAATCTTACCCTCTGCTCTTGGTTCTGGATAAGAGGGAATTCTTTAAGCCAGCAGAGCAAGGTAGAAACAGTTATGCGTGTGTGGTTTTGACAGCCCTCCCAAGGTAAGTTTGCTCTTTTCAGTAGATGTTGGTGGTGTCTAGAGATGAGAAAGGGCAAGAAGGCACCTTCCATACAGCCTTGCTACCACCAAAGGCCACATCACTATGAAAGGAGGTCTCGGACACAATTCTGCCACACGCATTTCTTGGCCAGGACACACGTTTCATGTTTCTTGGCAAGCTGGCATGAAACAGCCTGTTCCTGGAAGCTTGATGGAGTCCAGCTCTCAGCCACTTCGGTGCTCCTGGAGTACCTTGTGTGACCCGGACACAGAATTCTCAATCAAGAGGCCAGAAGGAAAATGCAGTAGAGCCCTAAGCCAAGCACGAGACTCCAAAGCAGCACACAGAGGCTGCTGGCCTGCCAGATTCCTGCACCCTGCCCATGGGAGGGCAGAGGGACCTGGGCAGGGTTTAACCAACTCACATATGCCAGTTATGATGTGCACCTCTCATCTCCCTCCATAAGAATTACCGCCAATTGTCCTTATACGAATTAACCGTCTCCAGGGCAGAGATTTGCGGATGAGGATGGTTGAGGCCTTGGAGCAGTGGACGCTGGACTGTGCACTTATGTTCAGCATCTCTAAAATGCTAAGCGTGCCTGTCAATGGAGTGTGCATTCCTCTTCAGGACACTATAAATGCTAACTAACCACCCCCAGGACAGTGAGTAAAACTAACTAGTGCACACATATAGAAACTTTACACTGTCTGTGCTAAAGTGTTTTACAGGGAAATCACCTGTGTGACCATGGCGCTCAGAGTGATGACTAACAGGAGAGTGCAGAGGGACTGATGTGACCAATCTCTTAATTTCTCTGGTCCACTCCCTTTCACACAGCCCAGGTTTTCTAAACAAGAGCACCAGGAGGGATTTTTTTTCCCCTCCCAGTTTGAATACAAGACAGAAAAAATAGCTGGAGATGACAATTTTAAATAAGCAGCCTCCTCACCAAAGATGAAAACTGGAGTCTAAGTAAATAGACATAGAAAACGTGCATTGTAAGTGCTTTCTTCTGATAGATGTTCTAGAAAAGATTCACATAGTTACCTTATAATCTTACAGAGCTTTTATTTGAGCAGTAATCAAAGTTGAGATGTATCACAGGAAGGTGGTCCACAGCCCAGAGCCCAGCTCCCAAATAGGTTAATGAATTTCACCCTGTTCAATTTCGAGTGCAATACCTCATCCAAGAATGCCTGAACACACAGCCCAGTCCCAGGCAGAATACAGTTGACTTACAGGAGACCAAGACATATGTTTCATTCTGTATAAGTTATCACTCTATATTTTAAGATACACTTGCTCAAAGGGATTTAATTTGTGTCAGCTGCAACAGAACAGTTTATCAGGGACAGAACCTGGTTAAGGAGTGCGTCTCTGAAACTCAGTCTTTCCCCCTTGGAGGGAAGGATAGCTGGGCTCAGATTTTACTGCTGCTTTGCTTTGTACCACTTACTTGTTCATCAAATATTTACTGAAAGCCCCCCTCCCCATCATACAGTGAGGCGGACCCTAAGAAAACTACAAGGAAATATAGGATGGGCACAGTTCCCGCTCTCAAGGAGCTTTGATTCTGAGCTTGATTTAAAAATCAGAACAAATGGCTGTGTACGGTGGTGAATGACTCAGTACAAATCAATGTCCCAGTCCAGAAATGATACAGTGCCAAAACAGGAGAGTATACAAGAAAAACTCCTGTGTTTCTCCTCTACTCCCACTTCTGACACCTAGTATGTGAGGCTGTCCACACATCAAGCAGCTCTTCAACACGAACTGGGTATCCTACCATTCAAATCAATTCTGATACGAAGCAGAGTTTGCACAGACCACACAGGGTAAGGGCTCAGTCCTACAAGACTCCCATCCACTTCAGATGCCAATGGCAAGTAGTGGGCTCCCAGGTTACCCACAGCTTCTATACAACTTGGCTACAAATCAGAGGTTCTCACAGCTGCCTCCTTGATTAAATCATTTGCTAGAACAGCTCACAAAACTCAAGGAAACATTTGTGTTTACTACTTTATTATCTATAAAGGCTATGATTAAGGATACAACTGAACAGACAGAAGAAGAGATACATAGGTTTGGGAGAGTCCCAAGTGCAGGAGCTTCTGTTCCCATGGAGCTGGGGTGCATCTGGTATGTGGATGGGTTCACAAACCTGGCATGATCGATTATTAACTCTGTTTCTAGCCTTTATCTCCACTTGGAGAATGGAAGGAGGAGCTGAAAGTTCTAAGCTTCTAATCATGGCTTGGTCTCTCTGGTGACCAGCCCCCATCCAGGAGCCCACCATGCATCACCTCATTAGAACAGAAGAGTTCCATCACCCAGGATATTTCAAGGGATTTAGGAGCTCAGTGTCAGACGCTCCTATCACTCAGGAAATTACAAAGGTCTCAGGAGCTCCGCACCAGGAATCAGGATAAAAGATTAAATATTAGAACAGAAGATTCTCCTAGCACCTCTATTTACAAGAGTTTTAGGAGCTCTGTGTCAAGAATCAGGAGCAGAGACCAATATATATATATTTCTTACTGTTTCACAGAGACACTGGAAATTGAAGTGGTCAAAAAATAGAAATAAAGCAAGCTTCTTAAAGAAGCTGCTTCTGGCAGGACTTGAAGCAGGCACAGAATTTGTTTGGGTAGAGAGGAGAGTATCCACTAGGATGAAGAAAGGGCACAGGTAAAGAGACAGTCATAGAAAGGGGCATTTGTTCTTCTGGAAAACAATATGGCCAGAGGCGAAGATAGGTGCCAGTAGATAATGAGAAAAAATTATTGACAAGACTGTCGTCTGAACACAGAAGATCTAGAATATTGGGTGAAGTTTACACTTTGTCCCGTATGCAAGGGTGGGGGGAATTGAAAGGTTTTTAAAGGGAGTGCATATGATAAATGAGGTATTATAGAGAATAAACCTTCCTGTAGTAAGAATGCTTTGAAAGGGAGAAAGACAGAAGGCAGGGCAACCCAGGAGAAAACAACTTCAATTATGCAAGCATGAAGTGATGTGGGTCTAGACCAGAGTGGGGCAGTGAGATATCAAATTGTTCTATTCACTTTCTGTAGGGAAAAGAGAAAAGGTGCAACAGCCCTAGAAAAATAGCTTTGGCAGATGCCCCATATAATAGATTGTCCTTCACTTATTTCACCCGTGGTTTTTTGCTTTAGCTGACCGCCGAATAATTGCTTCAGCACCAGCCAATTTATCATCCTCCCAAGTCCAGCCCAGCAGACCTGGACTGAATGAAAGGATTTCAGAACTGGTGGGCTCACTGGACTGCAAGATCACATTCCTGTTGGTCTTCCATTACTTTTTTTTTTTTTAAGATTTTCTTTTTTTATTTATTTATTTTATTTTTGGCTGCATTGGGTCTTAATTGCTTCTCACAGGCTTTCTCTAGTTGTGGCGAACGGGGACTACTCTTCACTATGGTGCTAGGGCTTCTCATTGTGGTGGCTTCTCTTGTTGGGGATCCCGGGTTCTAGGCACACAGGCTTCAGTAGTTGCAGCACCTGGGCTCAGTAGCTGTGGCACATTGGCTTAGTTGCTCTGCGGCATGTGGGATCTTCCCAGAGCAGGGATCGAACCCAAGTCCCTGCATTGGCAGACAGATTCTTAACCACTGCAACACCAGGGAAGCCTCTTCCATTACTATTTAATGTGGCTTCTGTCTCCCAGATATCACCAGCAAGGTATGCCAAGAGACCATAGCTGACACCTGGGGCAAGCCAAGTTTTTACCCCCAACACAGCTGTATAGCTCTTAAAATTGTTGTGTCATTGAATACCATGCTCTACCATCTAGACTTACCAAGGATCTGTGAAGTTGTAAAGTCTTTATTATAAATTTAAAAATTATTACTGAATGCTACTTATGCTTATATGAACTGAATGTAGCAACTGCTGTCCTGGGGTGGGGGGGGTATGTACTAGATATGTAACTGTGCTTTTGAGTTCTCCCCCAAATCCAAAAGCATAGCTGCCTTAGCCCCCATCCTAGAAAGCAGAAGCCCTAACTAGCACATAACACCTCAAAGTTACCCTAGCTATGGCTGTCACTTGACTGTCCAGCAACCAATGAGATTCTTTTCATAAAATTTCAACTTCCGGTTTCCAGTCTAGCATGAAAGGAGCTTGGAAGTCACCACTCCATCCTAACAACAAGTAAAAAGCTGAACAAGCTGAAAAATCAACCACACCTTGACAAATTTAAAAGAGTAGAAACCATATAATGCCTACTCTCAGACCACAGGGGAATTAAACTAGAAATCAATAATAGAAAGATAGCTGGAAAATCCCCCCAAAACTTGAAGATTAAATAAAGTTTCAAGAGATATTTAAAAATATTTTGAACTAAATAAAAATACAACTTAGCAAAATCTGTGGGATGCAGTGAAACCAGTGCTTAAAGGAAAATTTGTAGCACTGAAAGTATATATTAGAAAAGAAGAAAGATCTAAAATCAAAAATCTAAGCTTATGGGCTTCCCTGGTGACACAGTGGTTAAGAATCCACCTGCCAATGCAGGGGACACAGATTCAAGCCCTGGTCCTGGAAGATCCCACATGCCATGGAACAACTAAGCCTGTGGTCCACAACTACTGAGCCTGCGCTCTTGAGCCCATGAGCCATAACTATTGAGCCCACATGCCATAACTACTGAAGCCCACGTGCCTAGTGCTCTGCAACGAGAAGCCACCGCAATAAGAAGCCCGTGCACTGCAATGAAGAGTAGCCCCTTCTCTCCGCAACTAGAGAAAGCCCGGGCACAGCAACGAAGACCCAATGCAGCCAATAAATAAAAAATAAAATAAATAAATAAATTTTTTTTAAAATCTAAGCTTCCACCCTAGGAAACCAGAAAAAGAGGAGCAAAGTAAATCCAAAGCAAGCAAAAGAAAAGAAATAATAAAAATTGGAGGAGAAATCAATGAACTTGAAAACAGGAAATCAATAAAGAAAACCAATGAAAACAAAAGCTGGTTCTTTGAAAAGATCAATAAAATTGATAAGCTTCTGGCCAAGCTAAGAAAACAACAGAGAAGACACAAATTACTAATACCAAAAATGAAAGAGAGAATATAACTACAGATCACATAGGCATTAAAAAGATACCAAAGGAATACTATGAACAAGTCTACGCCCACAAATTTAAAAACGTACATGAAATGGGCTGATTTCTTGAAAGATACAATCTTTTAAAACTCACACAAGAAATAGACAATCTGAATAGGCCAATATTTATTAAGGAAACCGAATCAATGATTTATGACCTTCTAAACAGAAAGCACCAGCCTCAAACAGGTGCAATGGTGGATAATACCAAATATTAAAGGAAAAATTATACTAATTCTCTACAATCTCTTTCAGAAGACAGAAGAGGAGGAAATACTTCCTATCCATTCTATGAAGCTACCACTACCCTAACACCAAAACCAGAAAAAGACATTATAAGAAAACTAGAGAGAGTATCTTTCACAAATTTAAGTGCAAAAATTCTTAACAAAATATTAACAAATCACATCCAACAATGTATAAAAAGAGTCATACACCATGACAAAGGGGTTTATCCCAGGTGTACAAGGCCAACTCAACATTTGAAAATTAGCTAATGCAATCCATCATGCCAACAGGCTAAAGGAAAAAATCGCATGATTTTATTAATAGATTTTATTAATATGACAAAATCCAACACATTCATGATAAAAATTCTCAGCAAACTGGGAATAGAGGGGAAATCCTCCACTGCATAAAGAACATCTACAAAAAACCTAAAGCTAATATCATACTTTTTTAAAAAAAACTTTTTATTGGAATATAATTGGTTTACACTGTTGTGCCAGTTTTTGAGGTACACCAAAGTGAAACAGTTGTATTTACACACATATCCCCATATTTCCTCCCTCCCATGGCTCCCTCCCACCTTCCCTATCCCAGCCCTCTAAGTCATTACCCATAATCCCCATCATTGAGTTGATCTCCCTGTGTTATGCAGCAGCTTCCCACTAGCTATCTATTTTACATTTGGTAGTGTATATATGTCAATGCTACTCTCTCACTTTGTCCCAGCTTCCCCTTCATCATCACCCCCCCACTCTGTGTCCTCAAGTCCGTTCTCTACATCTGCATCTTTATTCTTGCCCTGTCACTGGGCTCATCAGTACCATTTTTTTTAGATTCCATATATAATATCATACTAACAGTGAGAAACTAGAAGCTTTGACACTACTATCATGAATAAGGGGAGGATATACCCTCTCACCACTCCTTTTCAACATCATACTGCTAGTACTAGGTAGTGCAATAAGACAAAAAAAGAAATAAAATGTATACAGATTGGGAAAGAAGACATAAAACTGTCTTTGTTTGAAGATGACATAACTGTCTATGTAGAAAATGAAAAGAATCAACAAAAAACTTCTGGAATTAATTAGCAACTATAGCAAGTTATCAGGATATAAGATTAATACTAAAAAGTCAATCACTTTTTTTACACCAGCAATGAACAAATGAAATTTGAAATAAAAAATACAATATCATTTACAGGAGAACCCCAAAAATGAAATACTTATATATAAATCTAATAAAATATGTACAAGATCTATGTGGGGAAAACTATAAAACCCTGATAAAGAGATCAAAGAAGGACAAAATAAATGGGGATATTTTCCATGTTCATGGGTAGGAAGACTCAATATTTTCAAGATGTCAGTTTTTCCTAACCTGATATATAGATTCAAAATCCCAGCAACTTATTTTGTGGGTTATAACAAACTTATTCTAGAGTTTCCATGGAGAGTCAAAAGATCCAGAGTAGTCAACACAATATTGACGAAGGTCAGAGGAATAACAGTTCTGAACTTCAAGACTTAATACAAAGCTACATTAATCAAGACAGTGTTGCACTAGTGAAAGAACAGACAAATAGATCATGGAGCAGAATAGAGAATTCAGGAACAGACCCACGTAAATATGGCTAACTGATCTTTGACAAAGGAACAAAGGCAACACAATGGAGCAAAGATAGACTTTTCAACAAATGGTGCTGGAACAACTGGACACCCACATGCAAAAAAAAGATCTGAGCATAGAACTTATACTCTTCACAAAATTAACTCATAAAACATAAAACTATAAAGCTCCTAGAAGATAACATAAGACAAAATATAGATGGCCTTGGGCACAGTGATGATGTTTTAGATACAACACAAAAGGCACTATCCATGAAAGAAAGAATTGATAAGCTGGACTTCATTAAAATTTCATACTTCTATTCTGTGAAAGCCTCAGTCAAGAGACTGAGAAGACAAGCCACAGGCTAGATGAAAATTTTATGGAAGATATATCTGATAAAGGATGGATATCCAAAATATGAAAGAAAAAAAAAAGCCTCAACAATAAGAAAAAAACTAGTTTAAAAATGGACAAAAGACCTGAACACACGCCTCACCAAAAAAGATATACAGATTACAAATGAACACATGAAAAAATGTTCCACATCAAATCTCATTAAAAAATTAAAAATTAAAACAACAGTGATAGCCAGGACATGGAAGCAACCTAAATGCCCATCAACAAATGAATGGATAAAGAAGATGTGGCACATATATACAATGGAATATTACTCAGCTATAAAAAGGGATGAGATGGAGCTATATGTAATGAGGTGGATAGAACTACAATCTGTCATACAGAGTGAAGTAAGTCAGAAAGAGAAAGACAAATATTGTATGCTAACTCACATATACGGAATCTAAAAATGGTACTGATGAACTCAGTGACAAGAACAAGGACACAGGTGCAGAGAATGGACTGGAGAACTCGAGGTTTGGGAGGGGGCGGGGGGTGAAGGGGAAACTGAGACGAAGCAAGAGAGTAGCACAGACATATATACTACCAACTGTAAAATAGATAGTCAATGGGAAGTTGTTGTATAACAAAGGGAGTCCAACTCGAGGATGGAAGATGCCTTAGAGGACTGGGGTGGGGAGGGTGGGGGGGACTCGAGGTGGGGGGGAGTCAAGGAAGGGAGGGAATACGGGGATATGTGTATAAAAACAGTTGATTGAACTTGGTGTACTCCCCAAAAAATCATAAATAAATAAATAAAATTAAAAAAAAAAAACAACAACAACAGTGAGATGCAACTACCACCTATTAAAATGGCCAAAATCCAGAATACTGACAATACCAAGTGCTAACAAGGACATAGAGCAACAAGAACTCTCACTGCTGGTAGGAAGGCAAAATGGTACAGCAACTTTGGAAGACAGTTTGACAGTTCCTTACAAAACTAAATATACTTTTATCATACAATATGTCAACTGTTTCTTGGTATTTACCCAAATGTGTTGAAAATTTATGTCCACACAGAATTCTGCACATGATGTATATACAACATCTCTATTCGTAATTGCAAATATTTAAAGCAATAGGAACAAAGACGCCTTCAGTAGGTAATTGCTAAATAAACTGTGATAATCCAGACAATAGAATATTATTCAGTAATAAAGAGAAATGAGTCATCAAGCTATGAAAAGACATGAAGTAACCTTACATACATATTACTAAGTGAAAGAAGCCAATGTGAAAAGGCTACAAACTATGTTTCCAACTATATAACATTCTCCAAAAAAGCAAACCTATAGAGACAGGAAAAAATATTTGTGGTTGCAAGGAGTTGGCAGGGAGAGAGAGATGAATAAGTAGAATGCAGAGGATTTTTAGGGTGGTGAAAATACTCTGTATGATACTATAATGGTAAATACAGGTCACTATACATTTGTCAGAACCACAGGCTATAAAATACCAAGAGTAAACCCTAATGTAAACTATGGATTTTGAATGATAGTGATGTATCATTGTAGGTTCATCAACTGTAACAAATGCATCACTCTGGTGTGAATTATTGATGGCAAGGAAGGCTGTGCATTCCTGGGGTCATGGGGTATAAGAGAAATCTCTGTGCTTTCTGTTCAATTTTGCTGTGTACCTAAAACTGCTCTAAAACATAAAGTCTATTTTAAAGGAAAAAATGAAACTGAGACAGAGAGTGAAGTTATAGCCTACAGTAGAGGCTCTGGCTGATGGCTGAGGGTCATTAGTACTAAGAGACCATATGTAGCCACATACAAGACAAAAAAAATTAGATGATGAAAACAGAGATTGCAGCATAACAAATCACAACAAATTTAGTGGCTTACAATGGCCCACATTTATCCCCTCACACAAGGATGTGCACACAAGGAGGCAGGGATCAACCAGACCACAATAGACTGTAGCCACCAGAGAAACCATGATGAGCAGAATCAGAAAGAAATATGCAGCCCTGAGAGATGAGAGTGAATTGACCTCCATTTCTTATTCTCCATTCCCCTCCAGTTTCAGCCAGCCCCAGGGATATTCCCTGCCTTGGATTTCATTAGGTTGTCGCTAGACTTTCAGTAAAACAAACAAAAGCCCAGCACCATTCTGTCAGATGCACCAGGGTGGGTTTCTGCTTCTTAGAACCTAAGGAGTCATAACAAGAATGGACTAGAATCTTCCTCGTGTGTCTTACGGCAAATGGTTTGGAAGGCATGCAAATTTAGCCTCGAATCTTGATCCCACAACTTTTAGATTAGGCCAACTTGAGCATTTCATGTAAAGTAACCCTTGGGGTTTTTTTCCCTGTAAAATTAGAATTAAATATCTACCCTGCAGTAGATACCTTTCCAAACTACATATGCTATAAAAGAATAGTTTCTTATTTTATCCCATTCTTCTTTCATTCACTTTTTTTCTAATATTCTTCCTTTCTTTCTTCCCTCTCACATAATCTTGTATTATTAATAGTTTTCTAGGGCTGCCATAACAAAGTATATACCACAAATTGGGTGGCTGAAACAACAGAAATTTATTGTCTCAAAGTTCTGGAGGCTGAAGTCTGACATCAAGGTGTTGGCAGAGTTGATTCCTTCTGAGGCTGTGGGGGAGAATCTATTCCAGGCCCCTCACCTTGGCTTGTCTTGAGGTTCACAGGCCACTCAGATAGCTGTCTTCACGTTCCCATGGCCTTCTCTTTGATTCACTCTGTCCAAATTTCCCTTTTAATAAGGACACCAGTCATATTGGATTAGGGCCCATCCTAATAACCTCTTCTTAACCAATCACATCTTCAATGAACCTGTTTCCAAATAAGGTCACATTCTAAGGTGCTGGACATTAGGACTGTACAAATGAATTTTTCAATTCATTGACAATTGTGACACAATTTAATACTTAACAAATGTATGAAACAGAATATGTTAGACTATTCTCCTAATTCATCATTTCAGTTCTGCAAATGTTCGTGTCTTATCTAATCTCTATGTCTAAACACATAGCTACAGGTATTTTCTCTCAGCATCTCCGTGCTGCAGATGAAAAAACCAAGAATGAGAGAGCATGTAAAAGATCTTCACGTGGAGGGAAGTGAAAGAGATCTGGAAGGTATGTGAGATGTATACAGGAGTTTATGGAGTCCCTTTCATCAGGTCACTTTTAGGGAGGATACGCAGTGAACTCTAGCATCTCTGACAGCAGCATGTGTTGGGATTCTTGCAGTTGCACAGAGAGGAATATATTGTACCAGACATTATTCTTCCAAGCTACTGAGACCCAGGGGAGGGGACTTAGGAGGCAGGCTGGGAAGACAAGGGGCAGAGAGGGGCAGGGAAAGCTACCAAGGTCTCCATATCACTAGGAACTGCTCTAAACGCTTACATAGTAGTCCTATGATCTTAAATTGGCTCAGACTCTGGTTTGGGTTCAGGAGCTGGATGGAGGCTTTCCTATGGTGCCATACCTACTATTTCTGCCACTGCTCAAAGACCAGGAATGCAGCATAGGATAAGGGCCAAAACATAGGGGCTTAGAGAATGTGGGAAGGTCTGAACAAAGACCACTGATGAAGACCAATGATGGGGAAGAGTCAGGGTCCTCTGAGACCAAATTACAGGAGACTGATCCCCAGGGTTGGAGAGGATCATAATGTGCATCCATGACTTCTGATTTTTCTTTGGTTTTGCAGTTTTAAAATATATTCTTTAGGTTTGAGGTCTTGGTCTGGGCTGAGATTGCATTGTGATTTCTATTCACCAGCACAATCCTGTTTCCTTATCTCAGTTGGAGAATCAAATAGCATATTAATATAATACATAACACTAGATTTCACCGAAAGCATGCAGTAAAAGCTAGTTTCCAACCTTTTCAGACTGAGCTCAAATAAAGTTAATCAAATTTAATATGTCATTAATAAAAGTTGGTCTACGGATCAATAGTTTTTTGGGGACAGGGGTTGAGGGAAAAGTTTGAAGGATAATTTAAAGGTCGGTTTGATTTAAGATGAGTTCTAGTTTAGCAATGCAATTTCACTGCATTTACTATACATCTCTGTGATGAATGCAAGGCAGGAAAACCAACCTTTATATTTTCTATCTATAATTAATGAGTGGCTTCTAGAAGGTTTGGGGAGAGGAGAGAATTGTGATTACAGAAGACCAACTCAATTGAGCAGTGTCAAATGTTCTAGAGGCCAATTTAAACCAACTCAGGTGTCAGCTTTCTCACTTTTGTATTATGAGGTTTTACAGTCTTTTTTTAAAGTCATGATTGGATGAAACATGATTAGAAAGAAGACAAAAGAGACAAATGATAAGATGATGATTTAAATTATTAAAGCCAATTACAGGACATGAATGCACCAGTCAGAGTACTGTGGGGTTTCTAAGGAAGTGGTGGGGGTAGGAGGGTACTCAGCCCTTCTCTGGCTCTCCAGAGCAAGATCTCCCCACAAAGGTCACTGCCTATAGACCAAGTCCATCCCAATGGGACAGCCATAGAGAGAAATTCCAAAAGGAAGCCTTAGCCTCACTGGACATCCAGAATTTGATATCTCCTTCCATTAGATGAAGCCCAGGATCTGGGGATTTCTGACTCTCAGGTCTCTCTCTCCCTTCTCGCTGTCACTTGAGAGTGGCCTCCAGAAGAACTGCAGGGATCTGTGATTCCATCCACACTAGGTGGGGAAAGTGCCACATTGCATGGGAAGTGGGAATACTGCATGTCTCCCATCCTTACCATGACACCCCTGCCTTCCTGAATCTAGCTTACCTGGAAACCATGCCTAGCCACCTGACAAAAAGAGTACTGTTCCTCATCCACTCATGAGGGCCTTGTTTGGAAAGCACAGACTGGTGGAACTACAATCCAACCTGAACAAGCATTGCCCACCGCATTGACTTTGCCAGCTGGCCTGCAGTGCATCTCAGAATGGACACCATCGCTCCCTGTGACCCACATTCCAGGGCAAAGATGTGTCTCCCCCGTTCCTCATCTCCCCTTCGCAGTGGACATCGCACAAGCTGCTTAACCGAATTCTTCAATAAGAGAATCCAAACATAGCACAATTTATTTTGTTAAAGGTATATTGTTTTCAGCACCTTGGCCAGTGGCTGTCAGCCCCAACTATGCACCTGAAATTGTGTGTTTGTGTTTTGTTTTGTTTTGTTTTTTAATGCTGATGCCTAGGCTTCACCTCCTGAAGATTGTGAGCTAATTGGTCTTCATGAGGCCCAAGCATTGGCATTTTTGCTGCGAAATGCAGCCAGGGGTAAGAACATGAGTAGTGAATTAACGAGTTCAACTCCAAACCCTCTGGTCACCACACAGCTCCCACGTTAGAAGGACCCCTTTCAGTACTCCTCTGGTTTGCATCCACTGGGTCTCTTACTCATAAATGATGAGCTTACATGCTAAGGATGCTTCCCACCTGTCCCCCACACCAGCTCCCCAAGATTAAGCAATGTGACTGTGGAGAGGAAAAACTACGAAGAATGAAGCCATGACAGTGCACAACAACGAAATGTCTGACCAGATTTCCTGAAGCAATCGGAATGGCTAAACTAATGTTTCAGGTCGTGCCTTACGCCAGGAAAACTGCAGTAAGAAATTCATGAAGCATGAAAGGGGTCTTGTGAGGCCCTTTTGTCTGTGGCCATTCTGCACGGATGAAGGGAAACCTCTTTGCTGGCTTCCAAAGGAAGACTCCACAGATAATTCATCTAATGGGCTCCAGAGCAGGGTACTGCTGCTTCCTAGAAATTCCTTTACTTGAGTCCCTCTCCAGAGGCTGCGGGGCTAGTTTCCTGCTGAAAGAGGAAGAGGGAGCCCTAAAGTCCAGTCACTCATATCAAACAGCAATGCACCTTCTGTTAGATGAAATAGTGTCTTACTCCACTTGTGTCATATTAATAAAATATTGACACATTAGAAAGTTTGCCCCACTACAATGCAGCATTTTAAGGCTTTATGTTAGGAAATTGCCCAGCCAGTACAATATCTGATATTGTAAGTAACACCCATAAACAACAAAAAAATAATGCAAAGAGAAAACAAAGAAATAATAGTGCAGCCAAAGACTCCAGACCTCTGAAATATTTTCTACTGGTGTCATCCACTTCAAATCAAAGATTTGCTCAAAGGATGAGAGACTAAAATGATGAAAACAAAGAAAGGTGCTACCTGTAACCAAATACGTTATGAATTTCCTGAGAATTAATCACGTAATCATCTAACAACCAATAAATTGTGCCCCTCTTTCTTGTTTGAACTTAAATATTGGTGGAAATAAAATTTATAGACTTGAAAAAAAGTTGATGTGACCTTGATTAAAATTTTAAAAAACCTCCAGTGTTGGTTTCCTGGTTTTGATATTGTACTACAGTTGCGTGAGGTATCACCATTGAGGGAAACTGGGACCTCCCTGTACATTTTTTTAAACTTCCTGTGAACCTATAATTATTCCAAAACAAAAATTTTAAGAAAAAAAAAAGAAAGGAAAAAACACCCTACCCACAAAGGAAATTAAGTGGGCCCTTGGAAAGAAAGAATCTTGTGATCTATAGAAGATTGTCATCAGTAATAATTGTAGTGATAATAGTACTAGTAGTACTGATGGCCTTAGTAGTAGTAGTAGTAGCAGTGGTAGTAATAGTAATTGTACTAGTAGCAGTAATTCTAATAGTAGTGGTAGTAATAGCAGTAATTGTACTAGTAGCAGTAATTCTAATAGTAGTGGTAGTAATAGCAGTAATTGTACTAGTCACAGTAATTCTGGCAGTAGTAGTAACAGTAGTTGACAGGAAGCATTTACATTCCATGACCATTTCACTGTGAAGAAAAGTAGAGGGGGAACATCTTATTTAAATTTAAATCTATGTAAGGTCAGTCTCTTGTCATATTTACTGAGAAAAAGCAAGAAAATCCCCAAAATAATTCAATCCCAAACTATTTCTCACTTAACTTCGCAGGAATGAAATCTTTAATTCAAAAACATGTGAAAAGCTCAAAGCATGTGAAATAGTGCATTGTTCCTTAAATTTATATAATATGTTAATTATAGAATAAGATATTTATTTATTCAACATACGAATTAATTCCTCACCCTGTACTAATTGCCCCACACAATATAAGTCGTGGGCTCTTTTAGTATTCAGAAAGCACCAGACCTTCTGTGACTTACCTATCTTTCCATACAGGCCAGCTTGAAAATAAATAATTACTCCAGCAGATTCAAGACCAAACATAATTTGAAGTTTGCTTCTTTGTGAAGTGTCTCCCACTATCAATCCAACTGAGAGATAGGGTGATGGGGCTGGATAGAGGTGATGGGGCAAAGGTCCCAGAGATGTTTAGGATTTAAAGTGCCTACTATGTACAGGTGCCCCTCTAGGCACAGAAGACTCAACAGTGAACACGACAGTCATGGTCTTCCCTGTTCTCAGGAAAGAAGAACCATAAGCACAAAATCCAACAAATAAGACCATTTCAAGTAGGGTTAAAAACTATCAGGATGTGATAGGGAACAGTGGTTTTCAGAGGCCCTGGCTCAGGGAAGGTCCCTCTCCCAGGTGATACTCACGCTGAAACTCGAGAAACAAGCAGGCCAAGGGGAAGAAGAATCTCCTGGAACAGAGAAATCAAAGGCCTTAAAGGGAAAACCCATTTGGTCTTTGTGACAAACAGAAGTGGCCAGAAGGACGATAGTTGGTGAAATCAGAGAGGAAGCTTAGGGCCAGATTATTCAATGTGGATTGTTAAATTTGGATGGATTGGGGATGGGGTTGTTGGGCAGTGGGGTGGAAGGAGGGGGCTGTAGTGAGAATTATTTCTAGAGTTCTGTTTTATGCACTAGATGGAGAGAACATCATCAGCTGGGGTTGTGGAAGAAGGGCCAGGAGAGGACTCATCCAGTACAGGGTGCTGTGCGACACCTTCCTGTCTCAGGTTCTGGCTTGTGGACCAGGGTAACCCAGGGTCCCAGTTGTCCAGACACCCATCTGCAGCCCTCCCCTCTAGGGCCTCACCTCTCCCCCAGGGCACTACCAGGGCACAGGTGCAGCCTCTTCTGCTCTCAGGGCCCACAGACCCCTGTCCAGCCTCCATCCTTCTCCCCTGAGCCCAGAGGCGAATCACCTGCAGCTAGAAGAACTGGTGTCTATGCTTGTTCCATTGCTGCTATAACAAACTGCTACAAACACAGTGGCTTAAGGCAACACACATGTATTTTCTTGTAGCTCTGGAGGTTATAAGTCCAAAATGCACCTTGTGGGGCTGAAATCAAGATGACAACAGGGCTGCCTTCCTTCCAGAGGCTCCAAAGGAGATTGTTTCCTTGCCTTCACCATCTTCTAGAGGCTGCCTGCCTTCCCACTTGGTGTTGGCTCACACTCAATGAAAGACCAGGAGTTGGGCACTAAAGCAGCACCACTGTATACCATGCCTCCCCTGGAATCTGGGCCAGGGCCCCAGCACAGAAACCACTTCTGGGGAAGGGTTGAGGGTCATTATTTAAGAATAAGAGGGGAAAAAAAAGAATAAGTGTAGCCAGGGACTTTCCTGGTGGTCCAGTGGTTAAGATTCCATCTGCATGTCTACTGCAGGGGGCACAGGTTCGATCCCTGGTCAGGAAACTAAGATCCTGCATGCCACACAGCACGACCAAAGAAAAAAAAAAAGAATGAGAGTAGCTTAAGGGCCTGCCTGGACTGAGCTTTGCTGGTGGGCACACTCCCCTGAGAATTCTCAGATAGATAGTTATAGTTGCCTCTGCCTCGGGCTGTTTGTCTCTTGGGTCTAGGCTGTGCCTCCTCTTTCACCTTAAGCTGTCTGCACACCCATCATCTTTCACAGGTGAGCCCCTCAGGGGAAGAGGTAGATGGGGATCATGTAAAGTTCAGGACCACCAGCCTGAACGTGCCTCCAATACCACAAGGCATGCTAAAGGGCTCCACCGCATCCCTCTCTCTCCATGACCACCATTTCTGGTCTTCTATACCAACAGTCCCCAACCTTTTCTGGCATCAGGGGCCGGTTTTGTAAAAGACAATTTTTCCATTGGGGGGAAGGAAGTTCAAGAGGTAATGCGAGTGGTGGGGAGTGAAGGGGAGCAAGTGGAGTGGCAAATGAAGCTTTGCTCACTCACTCACTGCTCCCCTCCTGCTCTGCGGCTCAGTTCCTAACAGGCTGAGAACTGGTACCAGTCCATGGCCTGGGGGTTGGGGACCCCTGCTCTATACTCTTCCCAGCCCTTCTGCCCACAACCCTCCATCTTCCACCTCCCTCCATCAAAAGTCCAGAAAGAGAGGGGAGAATAATCAAGATGGCGGAGTAGGAGGACGTGCGCTCACTCCCTCTTGCAAGAGCACCGGAATTACAACTAACTGCTGAACAATCATCGACAGAAAGACACTGGAACTCACCCAAAAAAACACCCCACATCCAGAGACAAAGGAGAAGCCACAATGAGATGGTAGGAGGGGTGCAATCACGTTAAAATCAATTTTGATTTTAACGCGATTGCTGGGTGGGTGACTCACAAGATGGAGAACAGTTATACTGCAGAAGTCCACCCACTAAAGGGAGGGTTCTGAGCCCCATGTCAGGCTTCCTAACCTGGGGTCCAGCAATGGGAGGAGGAATCCCCAGAGGATCAAACGTTGAAAGTCAACAGGATTTGATTGCAGGACCTCCACAGGACTGGGGAAAACAGAGACTCCACTCTTGGAGGGCACACAAAAAAGTGTGCTCACCAGGACCCAGAGGGAAGGAGCAGTGACCCCATAGGACACTGAACCAGACCTATCTGCTGGTGTTGGATGGTTGCCTGCAGAGGTGGGGGGCAGCTGTGGCTCATCAAGGAGACGGGGCACTGGCGGCAGGGGTTCTGAGAAGTGTTCATTGGCGTGAGCCCTCCCAGAGTCTGCCATTAGTCCCACCAAAGAGTCTGTAAGCTCCAGCTCTGGATAGCCTCAGGCCAAATGACCAACAGGGTGGGAACACAGCCCCACCCATTGGCAGACAAACAGATTAAAGTGTCACTGAGCTCTGCCCACCAAATTGGATTAAAGTTTTACTGAGCTCCACCCACCCAGCCCAACCAACCATCAGAAAGCACCCACGAGCCTCTTAGATAGCTTCCTCCACAAGAGGGCAGAGAGCAGAATCAAGCAGTATCAGCAGTATTTCATCTTGTGGAACTGAAAACCACAGCCACAGAAAGACAGAGAAAATAAAAGGCAAAAGACTTTGTACCAGATGAAGGGACAAGATAAAACACCAGAAAAACTACTAAATGAAGAGGAGATAGTCACACTCCCAGAAAAAGAATTCAGAATAATGATGGTGAAGATGATCTAGGACTTTGAAAAAAGACTGGATTCAAAGATCGAAAAGTTGCAAGAAAAGTTTACCAAAGACCAGGAAGAATTAGAGAATAAACAAACAGAGATATGCAACACAATAACAGAAGTGAAAAATACACTAGAAGGAACCAATAGCAGATTAACTGAGGCAGAAGGGCGAATAAGTGACCTGGAAGACAAAATGGTGATCATCACTGATGCAGAAAAGAATAAAGAAAAAAGAATGAAAAGAACGGAAGACAGCCTAAGAGACCTTTGGGACAATGTTAAACACACCAATATTCACGTTATAGGGGTCCCAGAAGGAGAAGAGAGAGAGAAAGGAACCAAGAAAATATTGGAAGAGATTACAGTCGAAAACTTCCCTAACATGGGAAAGGAAAGAGCTACCCAAGTCCAGGAAGTGCAGAGAGTCCCAAGCAGGATAAAACCAAGGAGAAACATGCCAAGACATATAGTAGTCAAACTGACAAAAATTAAAGACAGAGAAAAGTTATTAAAAGCAACAAGGGAAAAATGACAAATAACATACAAGGGAACTTCCTAAGAGTAACAGCTGAGTTCTAAGCAGAAACTCTGCAAGCCAGAAGGGAGTGGCACAATATATTTAAAGTGATGAAAGGGAAGAACTTACAACCAAGAATACTCTACCCAGCAAGGATCTCATTCAGATTTGATGGAGAAATCAAAAGCTTTACCGAAAAGCAACAGCTAAGAGAATTCAGCACCACCAAAGCAGCCCTACAACAAATGCTAAAAGAACTTCTCTAAGCGGGAAACTTAAGAGAAGAAAAGGACCTACAAAAACATAAACAAAACAATTAATAAAATGGTAATAGAAACATACATATCGATAATCATCTTGAATGTAAATGGACTAAATGCACCAACCAAAAGACACAGACTGGCCGAATGGATACAAAAACAAGACCCATATATAGCTGTCTACAAGAGACCCACTTCAGACTTAGGGACACATACAGACTGAAAGTGAGAGGACGGAAAAAGATATTCCATGCAAATGGAAATCAAAAGAAAGCTGGAGTAGCAATACTCATATCAGATAAAATAGACTTTAAAATAAAAAATTGTTACAAGAGACAAGAAAGGACACTACATAAAGATCAAGGGATCAATCCAAGAAGAAGAGATAACAATTATAAATATATATGCACCCAATATAGGAGCACCTGAATACATGAGGCAAATGCTAACAACTATGAAAGAGGAAATCAACAGTAACACAATCATAGTGGGGGACTTTAACATCCCACTTACACCAATGGACAGATCATCCACACAGAAAATTAATAAGGAAACACAAGCTTTAAATGATACAATAAATCAGCTGGATTTAATAGATATCTATAGGATATTACATCCAAAAACAGCAGATTACACGTTCTCAAGTGCACATGGAACATTCTCCAGGATAGATCACATTTTGGGTCATAAATCAAGCCTTGGTAAATTCAAGAAAATTAAAATCATATCAAGCATCTTTTCTGACAAAAATGCTATGAGATTAGAAATCAATTACAGGAAAAAAACTGTAAAAAACCTAAACACATGGAGACTAAACAATACACTACTAAATAACCAAGAGATCACTGAAGAAGTCAAAGAGGAAATCAAAAAATACCTAGAAACAAATGACAATGAAAACACAATGATCCAAAACCTATGAGATACAGCAAAGGCAGTTCTAAGAGGGAAGTTTATAGCAATACAATTCTACCTCAAGAAACAAGAAAAATCCCAAGTAAACAATCTAACCTTACACCTAAAGAAAATAGAGAAAGAAGAGCAAACAAAACCCCAAGTTAGTAGATGCAGGGAAATCATAAAGATCAGAGTAGAAATAAATGAAATAGAAACAAAGAAAACAATAGCAAAAATCAATAAAACTAAAAGCTGGTTCTTTGAGAAGATAAATAAAATCGATAAACCTCCAGCAAGCCTCATCAAGAAAAAGAGGGAGAGGACTCAAATCAATAAAATTAGAAAAGAAACAGGAGAAGTTACAATGGACACCACAGAAATAAAAAGCACCATAAGAGACTACTACAAGCAACTATATGCCAATAAAATGGACAACCTGGATGAAATGGACAGATTCTTAGAAAGGTATAACCTTCCAAGACTGAATCAGGAAGAAATAGAAAATATGAACAGATCAATCACAAGCAATGAAGTTGAAACTGTGATTAAAAATCTCCCAACAAAAAAAGTCCAGGACCAGATGGATTCACAGGTGAATTTTATCAAATATTTAGAGAAGAGTGAACACCCATCCTTCTCAAACTCTTCCAAAACATTGCAGAGGAAGGAACACTCCCAAACTCATTTTATGAGGCCACAATCACCCTGATACCAAAACCAGACAAAGATACTACAAAAAAAGAAAATTATAGGCCAATATCACTGATGAATTTAGAAGCAAAAATCCTCAGCAGAATACTAGCCAACAGAATCCAACAACACATTAAAAGGATCATATACCATGATCAAGTGGGGTTTATCCCTGGAATGCAAGGATTCTTCAATATATGCAAATCAATCAATATTATACACCATATTAACAAACTGAAGGATAAAAACCACATGATCATCTCAATAGATGCAGGAAAATCTTTTGACAAAATTCAACACCCATTCATGATAAAAACTCTCCAGAAGGTGGGCATAGAGGGAACCTACCTCAACATAATAAAGGCCATATATGACAAACCCACAGCAAACATCATTCTCAATGGTGAAAACCTGAAAGCATTCCCTCTAAGATCAGGAACAAGACAAGGATGTCCACACTCCCCACTACTATTCAACATAGTTTTGGAAGTCCTTGCCACAACAATCAGAGAAGAAAAAGAAATAAAAGGAATCCAAATAGGAAAAGAAGAAGTAAAACTGTCACTGTTCACAGATGACATGATACTATACATAGAAAATCCTAAAGATACCACCATAAAACTACTTGAGCTAATCAATGAATTTGGTAAAGTTGCAGGATACAAAATTAACACACAGAAATCTCTTGCATTTCTATACACTAACAATGAAAGATCAGAAAGAGAAATTAAGGAAACAATCCCATTCACCATTGCAACAGAAAGAATAAAATACCTAGGAATAAACCTAACCAAGGAGGTAAAAGACCTATACTCAGAAAAATATAAGACACTAAAGAAAGAAATCAAAGACAACACAAACAGATGGAGGGATATACCATGTTCTTGGATTGGAAGAATCAACATTGTGAAAATGACTATACTACCCAAAACAATTTACAGATTCAATGCAATCCTGATCAAATTACCAATGGCATTTTTCACAGAACTAGAACAAGAAATTTTATGATTTGTATGGAAACACAAAAGACCCCAAATAGCCAAAGCAATCTTGAGAAGGAAAGACAGAGTTGGTGGAATCAGGCTTCCTGACTTCAGGCTATACTACAAGGCTACAGTGATCAAGACAGTATGGTACTGGCACAAAAACAGATATATAGATCAATGGAACAGGATAGAAAGCCCAGAGATAAACTACAGTCAACTAATCTATGACAAAGGAGGCAAGGATATACAATGGAGAAAAGGCAGCCTCTTCAATAAGTGATGTTGGGAAAACTGGACAGCTACATGCAAAAGAATGAAATTAGAATGCTCTTTAACACCATACACAAAAATAAACTCCAAATGGATTAAAGACCTAAATGTAAGGCCAGACACTATAAAACTCCTAGAGGAAAACATAGGAAGAACACTCTTCAACATACATCACAGCAAGATCTTTTTTGATCCACCCCCTAGAGTAATGGAAATAAAAAGAAAAATAAATAAGTGGGACCTAATGAAACTTCCAAGCTTCTTCACAGCAAAGGAAACTATAAGCAAGATGAAAAAACAACCCTCAGAATGGGAGAAAATATTTGCAAATGTATCAACAGACAAAGGATTAATCTTCAAAATATATAAACAGTTCATCCAGCTCAATATCGAAAAAGCAAACAACCCAATCAAAAAATGGGCAGAAGACCTAAATAGGCATTTCTCCAAAGAAGGCATATGGATGGCCAAGAGGCAAATGATAAGCTGCTCCACATCACTAATTGTTAGAGAAATGCAAATCAAAACTACCATGAGGTATCACCTCACACAGGTTAGAATGGGCATCATCAAAAAATTGACAAACAGTAAATGCTGGAGAGGGTGTGGAGAAAAGGGAACGCTCTTGCACTGCTGGTCAGAATGTAAATTGATACAGCCACTATGGAGAACAGTATGGAGGTTCCTTAAAAAACTAAAAATAGAACTACCATATGACCCAGCAATCCCACTGCTGGGCATCTACCTAGAGAACACCATAATTCAAAAAGACACATGCACCCCAATGTCCATTGCAGTACTATTTACAATAGCCAGGACATGGAAGCAACCTAAATGTCCATCAGCAGAAGAATGGATAAAGAAGATGTGGTACATATACACAATGGAATATTACTCAGCTGTAAAAAGCAATGAAACTGGGACATTTGTAGAGACATGAATGGACCTAGAGACTGTCATATAGAGTGAAATGAGTCAGAAAGAGAAAAACAAATATCGTATATTAACACATATATGTGGACTATAGAAAAATGGTATAAATCAACTGGTTTGCAAGGCAGAAATAGAAACACAGATGTAGAGAACAAACATATGGACACCAAATGGGGAAAGCAGGGAGGGTTGGGGGGGAATTAATTGGGAGATTGGGATACCAAATTGTACACTCTAAATATATGCAGTTTATTGTATGTTAATTGTATCTCAATAAAAGTTCTTCAAAAAAAAAAAAAAGTCCAGAAAGAGAATTGTCTCTTACTCAGGCTATGATGAATAACATTTCAATCATAATGCATTTCAGTCATAAGGAGAATAGCTCTAGAGAGTCCCCAGGAAGGGTGAGAGGGTGAGGAGAAAGCATACTCTTGCAACTTAGATGACATACTTTTTTTTAATGAAAGTTATTGAGAAAATGGGTCTTCTTTTGAGCCACTAAATTGTTAACATCTGTGCAGATGTAAAGAGACACAGATTCCCAATTTGCATCCCTCATGTCTGTAAAATGCTTTGAAGTTTAGAGTTTATTTTAAATCCGTTCCCACCCATCGAGACAGCACCAAGGCTTATCACTAAACAGCCCTATTTGCAGCAGCTGAGTTGGAGGGCCTTGGGGGCCTGAAGCCCAGTTGGATGGTAGGGCTCCATCACAGGAGAACTGCCACACATGTGTCACTGAGCCTTCCGTGCATGGTGTGCAGGAATCGCCTAGAAGGATGAGAGCTGAGACGTTCCCAGGTCCACACTATCCACTGTGTGAACTGTTCTCGACTGCTTTCTCTAGATGGCAAATTTGGTTTGAGACTTTTTTTCACTACACACCAGCAAGGAAGCTTGGGAGGCATAACACCTCTCCCTGTTTACCAGACACCATCACCTGGTGAAGAGCGCTTCAGAGCTGTGTGTGGTGCAGCTCGCTCAGGGCGATTCTCAACAGTGAAACTGAAGGAAGGCCCAGGATGTGCCCAGTCAGGGCCACCGAGATGGATTCAGGACCACCCTCCCCTTTCAAAGTGGGCTCCCCTCCTGTAGTCGATGCTCACATGGCCTCGCTGAGCTGGGCAGGACCAGCAGTACAACCTGAACAAGCACCAAAGCCACAGTTTCCAAGAGGAGCCAGTAGAAATCTGGCTGCCACACACCACGGAGGGCCCAGGAATGCACTGCCCGTGGAGGATCCCGTAGTTGATCCTTGGTCTCCAGGCCCTGGGCTCCCCTCCTTGGATGAACGTCCTGGACAAAGACCATTGTTAAAGGCAGTGCACATCCTCCAGGGCCCTGCAGGCTTTGGGTCCCCAACAATCATGACCATGGACCTCCAAGGTTTGCACGGTAAGACTGTACACAGGAGGAAAAGGCCACAAGCTCACAGGAGGGGAGTCATGTGGGCTTAAATGGAGAGAGGACCCATGAGCATACATGGAAATAGTGAATAGTACACAGGGAGATTACAGGAGGAGAAAGTGCAGAAGCTCACACAGACAGAGTGCACACAGGCTGGCAAGGAGGGCGTGTGTGCAGGCACGTGGAGAACTGCACGTGGTTCTCATGGAGACAGATGCATGGACTCACGTGGAGAGATGCACACAACCCTTGGGGACCTAAAGCCCCTTCCCACAACTCCCCCATTTGCAGAGAAGAAGAATGACACAGGAAATTTCAAGACCCACCTACCCTGCCTGCTCACATCACATCTGATATGTCACATCTCTCCAAGTGCCAGGATACGATTTTTTTGTTGTTGGCCTTCTTTAATTTTAAAAGAAATTGAGACAGGGCTTCCCTGGTGGTGCAGTGGTTAAGACTTCACCTGCCAATGCAGGAGACACGGGTTCAATCCCTGAGCCAGGAAGATCCCATGTATGGAAAAACTAAACCCATGCACCACAACTACTGAGCCTGTGCTCTAAGCCTATGAGCCACAACTATTGAGCCCATGTGCTGCAACTACTGAAGCCCATGCACCTGGAGCCCATGCTCTGCAACAAGAGAAGCCACTGCAATGAGAAGCCCATGCACCGCAACAAAGAGTAGCCCCCCACTCAGCACAACTAGAGAAAGCCCGCATGCAGCAATGAAGACCCAATACAGCCAATAAATAAATAAATAAATATTTTTAAAAAAGGAAACTGAGACAAAACTTCTCTCAAGATGTTTCCAATGTTGTGTACAAGCAGGAGGAGGAACCTTGAAGTCCAGTTTTGGAGCTTTGGGGGCATTTCTCCAAAGGCTGTCTGAGAGCTGGTGAAGGAGCAGCCGTTCTTCTTACTACAGCTTGTGGTTGTTCAAGAATTATCAGCTCAGGAAGCAGGTACGTGCCTCCCTCGGGGCCAGCTCTCCTCCCTGAGTCCCGCACGCTTCCCCTCAGGATGCTCAGGCCCTGCCCACACGCCTCCTTGTTCAGAGCCTGGCCTGGCCCCCAAACACAGCAGGGCCCCTCACTCTCACCCCAACTCCTTCTTCAGTTTTCTTCTCAGTGTTTACGCAACGGGGTATTTGACTGCTTGTGTTTTGTTCTTTATCGTCTCTCTCCTCTCTAGAATGTTAGCTGAGTGAGGGTAAGACCTGCCCCTGGTTTGTACATGGCTCTGAACAGAGCCTGATATATAGTAGAGACTCAGTCAACACAGCTCAAATAAAATAACAATAAACAAACTATATGCCTTAATGCACATAGTGTTCCACTTCCAAAGGGCCCTATTGGAAGATGTATGATGCTACATGAAAATACAAAATTCTCTGGGGAGTTCCCAGAAAGTAGTGATCTTGTATCCCTATAGCTCACTCTTTTTCCTGACACAGTGACCACGGAGTGACTCTGAGTGGTTAAGGAAGGTTTCTTCGTGATCCTGCCCCAGGTGAGGCACTTCTCTGAGAGTCAGTCTTTCCAAGTCCACCAGCCCTATCCTTCACATATCTGAATCCTGCATATCAGATGCTAAAACTTAATGGTGTTCCTTTCTAGAGAAATGCAGTTTCTGGCCTTGTGTGTTCTCTTGAGGGCGGGGGCGTCACACCACGGAAATGCCTTGTCCCTGGGCACCAGGGCTCCGGGGAACCATTGCGTGGTGCAAGTCAGCAACTGCAATTTTTCATACAGGTCCCAGGACTCCTGCCTAGAGCATGTTTGTAAACAAAACTAGAGCATGTCTGTCAATGATTCAAAGGTGATGGAAAATGACACTGCATCGGAGTCTGTCATTTTCCTGACAACGTGTCAGAAAATCAGTTGCAATCCATGATGGTGGTCTCTGAGATGACTCCATGCTCAGATGGTTGTGTCAACACCAGAGCAATCTGGGATGTATCAATTAAGGAGGTAATTCCAAGGAGTCTGTTTTTACTGTAAGCCTTCCGTAGCAGGTCTGCAGTAAACATTCGCTGGGCTGCAGGGTTCCTCCCAGCGGTGCCCACATCAGTGACAAAAAGCCTGAGTGAGAAGTCACTGCCAGCTCACCCTCAGAGGACACCCCTGACAAGTGCTCACATCTGCCTGAGTTAAACGTATAAAACTGGCTACCCAGGCAGGACTCATTACCCACAACGTAAAATGTCTGTGTAACACAGGCCACTTTGTCAAAGTGGCCGCTACAGCCACCTGGAAACCGCTGCCCTTGAGTGGCCAGTAAGCAGTAAGATCATTTCTATGTGTTTTAAATCACGTTGAAGGATATTAGCCAATTATCCAAACACCCAACATTTGTTAAAGCAGAATCCCAACCCCATCTTTGTGAGACCTAGATGTTTAGACAGGAAATTCCAGATATTAGAACTTCACACAGTGTCAGCCTTTGTGTCCTTTTGCCCCTCCTCCCCACACCATACACACGCACATCCCATCCACACTGGAAAACACCTCTACCCACAACAGCCTCTTTAATAATGCAGTGTGGAGAAGAGGGCTAGAAATTGTTTTGTTATTCTGCTCGAACCCAAGAGACAGGAGAAAATATTTTCCAGCCCTCGCATCCTTGAGATGCTAAAACTTGATTTGCAATTAGTTTGGTGCTGAATACAAGTGCCCAATGGAACGGCATTGTAGCAAGACCGATGACGCCACCGTGCAAAACCATTAGTTTCACACTCGTTGAAGACAATTTGAATGCAGAACAAATATGCCTGGGAAATAACTGTCCGGCTAACAAAACGACATTCCTGAGTGGCGAGGCCTGGATTTAATGAAATGATGTGGAACATATACTTGAAGTATTTAAAGGGTTTGGAATGTACTCCCTCATGCTTTTTAGAATGGTTTGGGTTTGCATTGCTAAGTAATACAAGTTCTCGGTGAAGTTGTGTGTGTGTGTGTGTGCACGCACGCGTGTATGCGTGTGTGCACGTGTGTGTGCGTGTGTGCATGCGTGTGTGTTTATGACAATAGCAAATACCTACACCAAAACACACAAGGCTAGAAACTGCATTTCTCTAGACAGGAACACCACTGAGTTCTAGCATCTGATACGCAGGATTGGGATGTACACAGGAGGCTGCTCTAGGGATCACGATGGTCATAATTCTGTAATGATCACTTCCTTTCCACCACTGCTGGCCTCCTCATGCAGAGGTCTCTAATGGAGGTCCGCAGAGAATAATTTGGAAGCTAGGAGGCCACAGGGACCATCCGCACACAAGCATTAAGACATAAAAACAAACTCGTTGAATGCAAAAAGAAAATTAAATTACCTTTAAAAGGGTTATGAAACCAGCTAGGAATGCTAAAGAAATTCATCCAAGCCTACTGCTGGCTGTCTTTGCTCATAGAATTTTTTTTTCTTAATTCTTTTTTTTCAGATATTTATTGGAGTATAATTGCTTTACACTGTGGTGCCAGTTTCCGCTGTACAACAAAGTGAATCAGCTGTATGTATACATATATCCCCATTTCCCCTCCCTCTTGAGCCTCCCTGCCACCCTCCCTATCCTACCCCTTTAGGTCATCACCAGTCATCAAGCTGATCTCCCTGTTTTATGCAACAGCTTCCCACTAGCCATCTATGCTACATTTGGTAATGCGTATATGTCAAAGCTACTCTCTCACTACGTCCCAGCTTCCCCTGACTGCACACCGTTCCCCACCCCCGTGTCCTCAAGTCTGTTCTCTACATCTCCATCTATTCTTGCCCTGCCACTGGATTCATCAGTACCACTGTTTTAGATTCCATATATAAGCATTAGCATACAGTATTTGTTTTTCTCTTTCTGACTTACTTGACTCTGTTTCAAACGGTGTTGATGGGCACTCACACCAAATCCTTAAAAACACACAGATTCCTATCACATAGGGATGAGGGTTCAATGAAGAATCAATATCCAATTCTCATATGAGGTGGAAGAAAACTTCAGGAACGACACCAGTTAACAAACTAAGAGAAATGACAGCTTAAATTTGAACTTGAAGAGCATCCTGTAAATTGTTTGCACAAATGTGACATTACTTACACGATAATTTCATGCTTCTCAGCACACAGAGGAAAATAAAACTTGTTAGATGACATAATGGGACCATTAATTCTATTTATGGATCAAGGGTAGTTTCTAGAATTTTTCTGTTGCTTCATCACCTTGATCTAATTGGCAATATTGTTACATCTGCATTTCATCACCTACTGGGAAAGGAAAGTCAGAAAGAAAACTGAGTTGGCTAGCTTGCCCAGAAAAACAATGTGTCAAAATGTTTGAGACACTTAGGTTCAATTTATTTGGAATGACCCCTTAGACAAAGTATTAAAAATTGTTTTAGGATTAAGTAGTTTTCCACTCACTGAAAAGAACAGAATGAAGAGCTTTGTCTACAATACTTATTTCAGAAACCATGGAAGACGTAAGTATGTGTCAGCCACAAAACCGCTAAGCTTCTTTAACTTGCTGTTGCTACTGTTTCCTCGAACTCAGCTGAATCAGCTCCATTTCAGCGGCAATACTCTGGAAGCAAAAAATGATAGATTACCGTTGTGGCGAGCTCCGTTTTGAAAGCACAGGAGGAATTCGCTTCCCTATGCACTCACATTTCATCACTTACTTGCAATTTCCATATAGTACTCTCCAAACAGGGAGAGATGAGGAGGAGGCCATGGGATAGATTCAGATTCAAAAGATGCGAGACTCACCCTTCACCCTGAAAAATAGTCCACGTTGTCCATCCTTAAATAGAATTATAGCTCCACCAACAACCATCCCTGATGCAAAAGTGCCTGGGTGAACAAAAATTAAATGCCTATGAAAAATGGTTCTCTGCCCATCAGCATCTATCTGTCCTGGCCTTCTTTGCTTTTCCCATTTGTCTCTATTGTCATTTAGAGCCGTGCAGGATACTGTCTTTCACTCCAGGTACACTCCCTCACAGCCTTGGGTGTGTGTGAGTTGTCCTTGTCACCTATGGAGCTACATGGGGGAAAGAAATTACTTATTGATTTTCCTTCCTGTGGAATGGTGTCTTTGAAAGTTTTTTGACCCAGGTCAGGAATGCACATAGCTCTAGCAGTAGGAACATAGACCCTGCCAGGCTGGGATGTCCTGCTCACCCGTCAGCCCATCTCGGCAGCTGCCCGTCCCAGGATCACCACTTCCGATTTCTTTTGATAAGACAAAGAAAAAAGTATGCACCTCAGAAGTTGAAAGAATGAACAAAAAATGGTATTTTCCCAACTGAGCGGTAGAAACAGCATGGTATGAGCTTTGTTTTACCTCTTTATTCTAAAAGAGGTTTGGGAGGGCTCATTCTGAGAGGAGGATGTAGCTTGGACGTGCAGAGAAGACAGAACTGGACAAAGGTATAAAGCTGGACCAGGATCAGGTACATGGAGTCGGCATGCCCTGTGTGTCACACTAGGGTGGAAAGCTGGGTAGGAACTCAAAGAGGAAAAGTCCTTCATAGCAGGCTGAGGCATTTGTGCTTTATCCAGGGAGTGGCAAACTGTGACCCGTGTGCCAAGTCTGGCCCACCATCTGTTTTTTTGTGTGGTTTTTGTTTTATCTTGTTTTGTTTTGAGGTAGCACTGATTTACAACATTCTGTGAGTTTCATATGCACATCATGTTTCTACTTGTGTGTACCCTACAGATTGCTTGCCCAGCACCAAAAGTTTAGTTTCCAAATAAGCTTTTATTGGATCAGAGCATTCCACCTGAGATCAAAGTGTTCCAGGCAGTGGCCCAGGTAGACCTGTGTCTACAAGGATGAAAGCTGTATATCTGGGGGAAGCTGCCCCAGACAACAGCTCACACCCACCAGCCCCAGGACCCCACCTGTAACCTATCAGAACCCTATGGGGCCTTCCCGGGACAGACCTCCCACCATGTCCTCCGCCTGCCTCTTGTCTGTAGAAAAACTTCAGCGAAATAATAAATTTAATCAAAGTGAGAAAATGCATAAACAAAGGAAAACAGTCAAACAAGACAAAATAATAATAGTGTAGCCATTAAGCAAAGTTCAAGGACATTTAGTTCCTTCTCAAGGGCTATAGATAATATGCTGAGCCGTATTCTTTGAGCTGTTTTGTCAGACTGTAGCCAGGACACAACCTGCTCCATCTTGCACAATTCCATGAACTGGCCTCAAGGAAATGGGAACAAACTGACCCTGAAACTAAAGAGTAACTGTACTTAGAACAATCAAGATGACACTGATCAGATCACCAGTGACCAATTTCAAGATGACTGTCTGAGCTGACTGTGCTGTTTCTGCACATAGACCCCTCCCTCCGTATATACACCCTGAAACTCCCCTTTAAAAGCTTTTGCCTCCTGATCAGTAGCTGGGAATTGGCTTTTGGACATGAGTCCACCTTCTCCCCAGGTTTCCAGTCTCCTGAATAAAGCAAGCTTTTCTTTCCTACCAACACTTCTCTCTCCAGTATTGGCTTTCCAGTGGCTAGCAACCAAACATGAGTTCAGTAACACGCCCCCGGCACCCTCTGTCTTTGCTCCCCCAGCCTCATCCCAGTGCTGCTACTGTGATCCCATTGGCCCTCTAAGGGGAGCCTCTCATTCTTCTCAACATTCTAACAAATCCTCTGCTTGCTTCTATGACTCTCCCCCAACCCCAGCTTCCCGCCATCAGCTCAGAGCACTCTGGCAGTTCCAGAGTGCTGGTCGTTGATACCAACTTTTTTTAATGATTGAAATAAAAGCCAGTAGAAACCTCTTCTCCAAACCATACTTTAATTTTGTTCAAATGGTCTGCCCTCTGTAAGAGTTACAACAATCTTTGAAGAAGACAGTTTTTAAAAGTAATCTGACTACTGTAAGCTTATATATTAAGCTCTTGCTGCAGCTTATTGGAGAAGTAGTCAAGTATCTGACACAAATCAGGTTATGCTTAATTCTAGTTAAAGGAGAGAAATAGCTAAGGGAAATGAGTCATGAACTCTTCTAAAAACAAAATTATACAGATATAGATATAGATATAGATATAGATATAGATATATGCATCCTATTGGTTCTGTTCCTCTAGAGAACACTGGCTGATTCGGCATGCATATAATAATTTTGCTAAATTATTACAACTATGTAGATGTACTTGTGGTGAACTGATTGCAGTATGTCCCCAATTTGTTCCTGCCTCCCTGCATCCATACTCTTTGATGGCCCTTTCACTCTGACCCTAGGCTCAACCATTCAACTTGATTTTTTACCACTGAGACAATAGCAAATGTGATCTAGGCAAAGGTTTGAAAAGTGTTTGTGTATTGGAGCTTACCTTTCTGCTGCTCTTGAAACCTGAGGCCACAGTGTGAAGCAGCCCTGGGTTCCTCCTTCTGCTGGAGGAAGCAGAAGCTACTGAAGAAAGGCCCCAGAAGTCCCACCTGTGCTAGTCAAGGCCAATCCACCGCCTGACTGCAGACAAAGGAGCAAAGCCAGGTGAGGTCACCTGAGTCTTGCCTGTGCCAGAACGCCCAGCGGAATCCAGCCCAAATTGCCAACCTGAAGAATCATGAGCTAAGTAAATGGCTGGTATTTCAAGCTGCTAAGTCTGGGGATAGTTTCTTATGAAGCAAATAATTACTAAACATTATAATAGAACAAAAAGCCTAGCAGTCTATACCCTACAAAGTCAATAGCAGTAATTTCTACATGGAGATTATAGACAACTTTCCATCTATTCTTCTCAGCATCTTTTCCCACTGTTGATAATCAGCATCTATTATGTCTATGAGCATAAATAATAATAAAAGCCCATTTTTATTTTGAAACATTAATTTTTTAAATGAGCTCTCTCTTCTCAGATTTTCTACACAACTAATTCTCCCATTAATCATGAAGTGTTTGACATCTTGAACTGATATATAAGGCTTTCCTTGCTATTTGACTATGGGAGCAGAATAGGAAGTGGTACATATTTGTGTGTACCTTCCATAGTTATTAACCTACGACTGGCATATAGCATAAACTCATAAATGATTTGCTTTGGTTTGATTGGAAATCACGATTTTCTATTAACAAGTAAGGCAGGGTAAGGGATAGAATATTTGCAAGAAAAGGAGAGTCCCTGGCTATGCCAATGTCCAAAATTAGTGAGTTGCCTGAAAATCCAATACCAATGCATTTGGGGCCATTTGTATCTGCCTGGGCCCTGTGTAAGCAGAGGGAGTTCCTTTGGTAACACCACCATTCCCTGTTTCCACTTCCAATTTCAAGCTTAACTCAGACTGATTTAGGCAATAAATATACATACAAATTAAATTAAACAAATCATGTAAATTTAGAACACACATCTAAAGTTCCATTAGAGAGCTCATCTGGAAAAAGAATAGTTTTTAAAGACGAGTAAAACAAACAACATGGAAAAACTGCATCAGCGGAAAGAGTTCACATGTGAAAGACATCGTCCTCTACTAACTTTCTGGAATTTAATTTTTAGGCAATATGACCAAGAAGCCAAAAATTATCCACTTTCAATCAAGTTAGTAAAGAAATATAAAGCAAGCAGGCATTGTTCAGCTTTCTTTGATTTTCAAAACAACTCCATGTAAACTTTTTTTATGCTTATTTTATATATATATATATACACATACATATATGTGTATATATATATATATATATAGGCTGTGTTGGGTCTTCGTTGCTGTGCACAGGCTTTTTCTCTAGTTGTGGCAAGCAGGGGCTACTCTTCTTTGCGGTAGGGTGGGCTTCTCATTGCAGTGGCTTCTCTTGTTGCTGAGCACGGGCTCTAGATGACTGGGCTTCAGTAGTTGCAACACATGGGCTCAGTAGTTGTGGTGCATGGGCTTAGTTGCTCCACGGCCTGTGAGATCTTCCCAGCCCAGGAATCGAACCCATGTCCCCTGCATTGACAGGTGGATTCTTAACCACTGCACCACCAGGGAAGTCCTTTCATGTAAACTTTTAAGAGGGAGATGATACAGAGCAAAATAGTAGGTGATAAAAATGAGGCAAATGCTCGATGAGAAATGAACCCAGACTGTCACTGCCCTCAGCTTTAGGAGGGTTACTGGGCTACTTTTGGGAGGCTGTTATGCAGCACAAAACTGAGTGGCTCTGCAAATGACCCCATTTCGTTCCTCTTTATGGCTGAGTAATATTCCACTATATGTATGTACCACATCTTTTTTATCCATTCATCTGTTGATGGACATTTAGGTTGCTTCCATGTCCTGGCTATTGTAAATAGTACTGCAGTGAACATTGGGGTGCACGTGTCCTTTGGAGTTATGGTGTTCTCAGTAGGAACATGTTATAAAGCAGAGGAAGCTCAGCTCGGTGCTCTGTGATGAGCCAGATGGGTGGGATAGGGGGAGTGGGAGGGAGGTCCACGAGGGAGGGGATATGTGTATACACATAGCTGATTCACTTCATTGTACAGCAGAAACTAACACAACATTTTAAAGCAATTACACTCCAGTAAAAAAATAAAAAATAAAAAACAAAACAAACAAACAAAAGTTTGGAGTTCAATTAATACAAAAAAAAAACTGAATGGCTCTGATGAGGACCAGAACGCTGAGGCTCTAAAATCTGGGGGTGGCACTCAGACGGGAGATGGAAGGAACGAGGAGCGCTGCGACCAGGTTTAAAGGAAGTTGAGTCGTTTAGGTAATTGGGCCAGCAGATGGCAAATGCAGTTCATTCTGCAAGCCTGTGAAATAATTAGTCTGGGAAAGAGAAGCTCATCTAGTAATAATGATTCTCCGTTTATGTAGCATTATTCTTGACGAAGCACCTTTCTCCAGGAGGTTCCCACAATGCCTCTGTGATGACCGTGCACAGGGCACTAAGATGTTAGCAGGGATGGAAGAGCCCTCTGAGGGGAGACGTAAAATCCACGTGACCAGGGCCAGAGGAGAAGGCAACACTCAAAGGAGAAGCAGGGAAAGCCCAAGGTGATGCACAAATAGAAATGTCTTCCGGACACTCACTGGAGAGAATTAAAGCAGCAGAATGTTTGCTGGATTCTGAATGATGACTCCTGAGGGATTAGCCTGTTATCCCCTTGGGGTAAGATTACATATATATATATGTACCAGATTTTGAGGTTTTCCTCTGAGTAAAAGTTTAAAGACTTTAAGCTTTATCTTCCTAAAAGGATGAAATACACACACACACACACACACACACACACACCCCTTTCAACTGGCCAAGTGAGAATTTTCAAAGTTTTGTACATAATTCCGAAGACTGAACAGGTAATGAGTGGCGGTCTCAGGGAGAATGAAGAGAGCATTGTTCTTCAACTGACTGCACTTGTTTTCCTCTTTCAGAAGCAAATTTCTCTTCTTTCTTTGTCCCTCACCCCACCCCACCCCCACTCCTCCTAGCTCTTAGTCAAGCAGAGGGTGTGTTGGGACATGGTTAGAATTTAGTGCAATAAAGAACCAGCTGTCCAGTCCTGTTGGCAACCCCTCCACTCAGATGGAATTTTCTATCCACCTTAAACACATTGATGTCACCTATAGATCACATACAGCTTAGGGTGAGTCAGGAGTAGATAGCTGGTTTATGTGGGATGGTTGAGTGAGCAAAAACCCAGAAAATAGGGAAGACAGAACTTGCCCTGCATGGCTTTGGAAGCACTTAAATTCCAAGTTCCCAAAGCTCAGCTGTTCAAAACACAGCACCTCTTGTTTATATAACCAGGACAATTTTTTACATTAATCACCTCTCCCAAGGGGAGTAGGTGGGAGAGAGTCCTATTGAGTCTACAAGTCAGATTGCTTTAAGGCTGAGGAAAGATCTAGGTCTGCAGATGCACAGATGGCCAAAGGGACAGTGAATCTTGCTTCCAGCTCCCTGAGGGCTTTCTATTGCCAGAGGGTCAGATCTAAGTCCAACCTCAGCCCCCCTCACAGTGAAGTTGCCCTGAAAGGCTGTAAACTGTTAGTGTTAGATGGGTAGCAATCTCAGCCTGTGCCGTGTAGATTCCAGGGCCTGAAACTATTTCCTCCCCCAAGTCCTTTCTCAACTACATTCAGGCATCACAGCATTCAATCCCAGCTACCACATTTCAAGGGCGACATTGACCAATGGATTGTTTGATCACTGGGGTGATAAGCTGGGTGAGACCTCTGGAACCAGATGATTTCAAGAGTGATGGAATTAGGGACATTCATTTGTTAAATTGGGGGACTTAAACTGTTTTAAAGTGTGATCACGCCTAAGAGAGATTCAACTCAATCTGTTTATATAACTCTGGAGCAGCACTGTCCACTAGAAATATAATGTGAAGCGCATGTATAATCTTGAGTTTTCTAGCACCGATTAAAACAGGAAAGATAAATTGGTGAAATTAATTTTCTATTCACATTGCCATCTCATTATTTGATTGAGATATAATTGACATGAAAGATTCTATTAATTCCAGGTGTACAACATAATGATCTGATATTTGTATGTACTGTGAAATGATCACCACAGTAAGTCTAGTTAATATCCATCACCACACATAGTTACAAATTTTTTTTCCTGTGATGCGAACTTTTAAGATCTGCTCTCTTAGCAACTTTCAAATATTCAATACAGTGTTGTTAACTATACTCACCAGGTTGTACATTATATCCCGTGAGTTCTGTATTTTATAACTAGAAATTTGTGGTGAAATTAATTTTAATAATGTACTTTATCAACCCAATATATCCTGCATAATATCATTACAACATGTAATCGATATTTTTTAAAACTATTGAGATATTTAATGGTCTTTTTTCTTACTAGGTGTTTGAAATTCAAAGTGTATTTGACACAGTTCACACCAGCCACATTTCAAGGACTCACCAGACACATGTCACCAGTAGCTGCCATACTGATCAGAGAGCTCTAGAACCTAAATCAGGTCACAATATCCCAAAGAGAAATATCAGAAGGCCTATCTTCAATGTCCTGTGTGACCTGAGGCCCCCTTCTCTAAATCATTACGAGCCAAAAGTGTTTGCTGCTGATGGTAATTTCTCAATTGGAAAAATAGTCACAGCTCTTGTCTCTTTTCAAGTAAGGCTAACAAAGAACCACTTTTCCCGAGGTCCCTTTCTCCCTATCCTAATCCACACCTTCCCTCCTATTTGTGCAGACGCCTGCATCTACTCCTCTGACCTGGCATCTTCCACGTCCTCTCATATTCTGAGCAAGCACTCCACCTCTGGGAGCATCTCACACCTCATTCGCGCTACTGAGCACTCATGCACTGAGCTGTAGCGTCACATGACTGCAAACCACAGGCAACTGTACAACTCCATCCACAGCTGCAGGCAAGGCAGTCCAAGCAGGCGGGGAGTTCTCACAGTCACGGTGCTTCAGTGCTTCACTGGTGCCCTTCAAGTTTCTCGTCTGTCTTACATTTGTTATTGTTGTTTTGACAGACACAAGCTACAAAAACTATTCCAAAAAGTATATCCTCCAAGACCTGCCTACCTTTATCTAATTCCAGGGGCCTAAGAAGTTTTCTTAGTGAAAATTTTATTCTAGAAAAGCCTCAAAGTGTGTTACACGAGGGGTGCTCCACCAGAAGAAATCCACAGCTGGCCATATCTGGCAAAAGTCATCACCACGGGGACTTCCCTGGTGGTTCAGTGGTTAAGAGTCTGCCTGCCAGTGCAGGGGACAGGGGTTCGATCCCTGCTCTGGGAAGATCCCACATGCCGCGGAGCAAGTACGCCCATGAGCCACAACTACTGAGCCTGCGCTTTAGAGCCCATGAGCCACAACTATTGAGCCCATGTGCTGCAACTACTGAAGCCCAAGCACCTAGAGTCCGCGCTCTGCAACAAGAGAAGCCACGGCAATGAGAAGCTTGCGCACCACAACGAAGTGTAGCCCCCACTCACCGCAACTAGAGGAAGCCTGCGCACAGCAACGAAGACACAATGCAGCCAAAAAATTAATTAATTAATTTTTTAAAAAAAGTCAGCACCATGGCTGTTGCACACTTGAAGAGTCTTGGGAATTGCAGACATTTGGCCTGTGGCCTCTCCCTAGATCCTTTTACATGTGGCAGCTTTATAATACTTCTTTACGCTACAACAAGAAGCCAATAAGTAGGGACTCTTACCTTCTCTTCTGACACCAGAAAAAAGCAGCCTCTGGCTCTCTCCAGTTGCATCGTCTCACTGTTTTTGGCACCAGACGATGCCAGCAAGTAAACATTGCTAAGTGTCACTTTTAGGAAAAAAACTAAGATACACACATTAGGTCACAGCATGACTTAAGCAAAGTGCCAAGTTTGGTAATTTTTAAATACCCTCACCATAGGTACAGGAGCGGGGAAAATTGTCAGAATAATCTGTGAATCCAAATGGTTTTTAATTGTGATGTTGACTGTAGTTTTCATCTGCTGGTTTAGCAAAACCTCTGCACACCAAGAAAGGATATGCGCATTAGCAGGTATGACCCCGCCAGACGTCTCCACGGGCACTGGGAGTGGGGGCCTTTGGAGGGCAGATTCTTTTAAGACATTATTTAAGGTTCTCTTCAACTGTCCACATCACATATTGATTTTCTGTCACAGTTCTATGTCTGGAGGGTTGGTACTCTCTGTTGATCCACAGAGAGCATTTTTAGTGCATCAAAGAGGTACAGAAGGTGAGACTCAAAGGGAAAGATGGAAGCCATTCTTTTAGGGCTGGGCACGGCTAAGGAGTGTAAAAGTCACATCAAATATTAAGCTAAACTTGAGATTTTTTTTTAATGTTCTGAAAGCTGTGGACATATGAGACTCGATGGGACATAAAAAAGGGAAAGGATTGTTACCTCTTCTAATGGAGAAATTCCCCCTGATGGAATGGAAGCAAGCCATAGGAACTGATAAACTAAATTCTGCCTTTATCTTTTCATGGAAGACTTGAGGTTGTAAATCACAAGCGTCTAGGTGGTAAAGTTCAATCAGTCCAGAAGTGATGTTAATAGGTCAAGGTCACAAGTCAATCTGAGGACAAGCTGGTTAGCTTTGCTCCATCAGCAAAAGCTGTCCCAGGAACCCTGATGATGGAATCCATGCTGTTACCAGGAGCAGGGAGTGGCTGTCGTCTTGGAGTCTATTACGGTAAAGGGCAAAACTGCCTTGGAACAGAGAGCTGCCCACCTTCCAGGTCAGAATGCCAGCTGGCCACAGAAATCCTGCATGCATCAAAATCTTAGGCTCACTGTATAAGTCAGCTCAGGCTGCCATAACAAAAATACCACAGATTAGGTGGCTTAAACAGCAGAGATTTATTTCTTACAGTTCTGGAGGCTGGAAGTCTGCATGGTCAGATTCTGGTGGGAACTCTCTTCCTGGCTTGGAGATGGCCACCTTCTCACTGTGTGTTTGTTTGGCCTTTCCTTGTTTCATGAACATGGAGATCTCTGATGTCTCTTCATCATCTTATAAAACTACCAGTCCTGTCGGAGTAAGACACTATCCTTTGACCTCATATAACTTTACGTCCTAAAAGCCTTATCTTCAAAGACAGTCACATTAAGGGTTAGATGTCACCACAGGAATTAAGGAGGCAGGGACGCAAGTCAGTCCACAACACTTACCTTCCTTACACACCCTTCTTTCACCTCCCTAAACAGACTTGGTCTTCACTTAAAAAAAAGAAAAAGAAAAAAGATGAAAGAGGATATCTTTTCTCCTTGAGTAAGTTTAGAGCTTAGACGTCCTTTACCCAAACTTTTAAGGTGCTAATAGAGTTGAACATGTAAATGAGTAATAAAAAGATAACCCACTTATACCCAAGTGGATAACTAACTCAACTCACAAAGGCTATGAAGACAAAAAGCAAGGTCAAAGGAAGACAATTAGGAATCTGCAAATTTTAGTTTCCAATATGATGACTCGCATACTTTCTGGTCCTAAATAAATCCTCAGTGTCGAATGAATGAATGGATGGCTATTTTCCAATAATGAAAAGAGACTAATGTGAATTAAAATCAAAGCCAGAAATGGCCCCATTCATCAATTCTTATTCAAGGCTAAAGTTGACCTAAAATGACTTCCCTTTTAAAATCAGGATTTCAAAATATAAAACTGCAGCATTTCAAACACAGATAATTACATTTCTTATCAAATGCACCGGTTCTTGTAAAATAATTCTGTTTAATATATATCCAGTTTAATTAAAATTTATAAGTGGTTGTGGGCCAAACCAAGTGTATCTTAATTAAATCTGAACATGGCTCACAGATGTTAAGGTCAACCCCAATTTTAATAAAGGAGAAGCAAATACAATCATTAGAGACTTGGCTGAGTAATTTTGGTCAGGTGGAAAGCAAGATGAATGGGACAGTCCCTTCTACTCAAGGCTGGGAAGTAAATGACCCACTAGCCAGAACACACAGAGGACAAGCTGACCTGTCCCGGAGAGGAAAATAGGAGCTAATGGATGAACGCTCAAGTCAACCATCAGGTAACAAGCTTACACCCGATCAGGAAGGATGAAGCACCTACTCTGACCACTCACACACCTTGGAAGTTCCCAGTCAGTTCTGCCACTGCTCAAATGAATCACAAATGGAGACAGTCACGGCAAAGCCCGTGCTCAAGGCTGTCGGTCCGCATGAATAAAGTTACCAGATGAAATACAGCGCATCCAGGTAGATTAGAATTTCAGATGAACATCAAATCATTTTTTGCTCTAAGTATGTCCCATGCAATGCACATCCTGTATTTCTTTTTCTAAATTTGGCAACCCTCTGCATGAACCATCTCAGGCTCGTAACAAAAGCCTCGTCAAGAAGCTTCCTGGAATTCCAATATAAGCCACAACATTGGTTGAACAATTTTCATCAAGGGATGAAGGAAGTCTGAAACGGTCACTCCACACCTGGATTCTGCTCTTTCCAGCCCTGGGAGGATGTTGTGCGGTACAACCTGCCTTTTAACCATGAAGCCATTCCTGTCCTCCTGGCTGAGAGTCCTTCTTCTTCATGTACCTCCCTCCAAGCAGACCAGACCTGGAGAAGTGCATCAGTCAGAGAATCAAGCTAGAAACATTTATCTCAAGTCTGTTCTGTAAACAAGACTGCGCTGCTGACTATATATGAAACAGAGCCTCACAATACCTCTGCCCTCCAGAGCCACCCTGGGTGGAGTAAGAAAAGGAGGCCCTGGAGGGAGAAGTGGCTTTATCAAGGCTTAGCTGGGTCTCACTAGCAAAGACTAGTACTCTTCTATTACACGTTACCTTCCATGACCTTTTCTGTACATAAGCACGTTTATAAGTGCAACTGACACTCAGGAGAAAAAGGTTAATCTCTTCCAATTTGGATGCTCAGGAAAGATTTAGATAGCTAAAATATACCATATTTATTCATTACTGACCCTGAGCCCAACACTTTTGTAGGTTCTGGGCCCACAGTTGCAATGCCTGCCTGCAAGGAGACTGACCATATGCCCATCACTCCCTCTCCGGTCTCTGCTGGGCACAAGCAGACTACATTTCCCAGCCTGCCTTGCAGCTCTGTGGCCATGTGACTGAGCACTAGCCAATAGAATGTAGGCAGGAGTGAAGGTGGGTGTTCATAGCCCCAGCCCAGGTCCATTGAAAACCTTCCATATGAAAGCCTCCATCTCTCCAGCTGAAGGTAGAGAATCCTACAAAGAAGTCTCAGAAGAGGAAGGAGGGGAAACAAAATGAATATCTGGAAGGCTGGAGCACCAAGCACTCACATGGAACTGCCATTTGAAGAAAGAGTTAGGTAATCCTCTACTGTACAAATTCACTGAGGTGTAGAGGTTATTTGTTACAGGAATTAGGTTACCCTGACACACTGCCTTGGTGGAGTTTATAATGGAAGTTAGAAGTGGGCAAATACACAAAGATGGATATGATTACAAATTAATTACAACCCGTGAGTGTTCTACAGAAACCACCGGCATACAACAATCAAGGAGTAACTGAGATGGAGGTGTTGCTTTGAAATCCTTGAACCTGGCCACTAATGAGCCAATTACAATAAGGATGGCGAGGGGAGTATCAGACGCTTACACACCACTCTCTCTGCTGCAGGCCCCAGGATAAGGACTTTAGACACTCATTTGCACTCACAACACTCACCTACACTGCCCTGCAAGGGGTCAGCACATATTCTGATTGGTCAAAGCCTACACAGAACTAGCTGTTCAGTCTTTTTAATGTTGCCCTTGGGTGAGGGGATGGCTGGTAGGGAGTATTTCAGGTAGAGCAGTGGCTCTTAATGAGGAGTGATTTTGCCACCCAAGAGACATTTGGTGTTTTCACAGCTTAGCGAGGCTGGATGTTACTGACACCTACTTGGTAGAATCCAGGGACACTGCCAAACATTTTATAATGCATACGACAGCCCGCACAACAAAGAATTATCCAATACCAAAGGTCAACAGTGCTGAGGTGGAGAAATCCTTGGAAACAGAAAAAAAGTTTGTGCTATACCCCTAAGGCCCAGCACGACTGGTATTGAGGGTACATTAGGCAGAGTAGAATGAATTAGCAAGGTAGGCAGGGCACACAAGCACCCTGAAAGCTATGGTGAGGCCTGGGGTTTTACTTTAAAGGTAAAAGAGAGTAAAAGGGGCCACTGATGACTGATCTAGGAAACAGAACAGAAATGGGGTCAACAGTTACAAAGCCGTGACTGTGGACCTGGCAACATGTCGAGAAGGTTAGACCAAGGAGTGATGGTGGAGCCCAAAGTGGCAGGATTTGTTGATGGGTGGTGTGGGTGGGAGGATGAGGAAGCAGGAGGAGCCGAGGAGGATGCTCTGGCCTTGGTGGGTGGCCGGCTGGGTGGGGTGTCATCTTCGGATTATGGAAAAGGGGGAGGAAGGGAGAGGAAGGGGCGATGCCTATGAGCCAACAGATGGACGTATCAAGTGGGTGGTTGGATGTGGGAGTCTCGGGCTTGGGATTCACATGTGGGTGTCATGAGAACAAATCATTTATCTCAGGAGCAGAGAGAGAGCAGGGACAAAAACTGAGCCACAGGGCTCCCCTAGTGGCACAGCAGTTAAGAATCCACCTGCTAATGCAGGGGACACAAGTTCAAGCACTGGTCCAGGAAGATCCCACATGCTGTGGAGCAACAAAGCCCGTGCACCACAACTACTGAGCCCATGCGCCGCAACTACTGAAGCCCATGTGCCTAGAACCTGTGCTCTGTAACAAGAGAAGCCACTGCAATGAGAAGCCCACACACTGCAACGAACAGTAGCCCCCTCTCTCCACAACTAGAGAAAGTCCGCAAGCAGCAGTGAAGACCCAACGCAGCCAATAAATTTAATTAATGAATTAATTAATTTTTTTAAAGTGAGCCATAGTGCCCTCAGATATTTAGCAGTTACAGAGAAGAGGTGGAACAAGCAACGGAAAAGAGGAAGAAAGGACCAGATGAGAAGAAAACCGAGAGTGTGATGTTCTGGAGGAGAGGATGTGTTCTAGGAGAAGGGTTATCGTCTGCCCCAATGACAGCAGGGAGCTGGATGAAATGGAACATGGAGGCCCTTGGTGACCCTGGAGAGAGTAGCTCAAAACAAAAGTGGGTAAAAACCAGATTAGTAGGGTCTGCGAATATAAACTAATGGAGAAAGTATGCATCCACAATTCTTGTGAGAACTGGGATGCTTTGCTGTGAAATGGAGCAGAATGATGGGGCACTAACTGGAGCAAGTGGAGGTCAAGGAAGATTTAAGGGGATTATTAAAACCACTGCCTGTGTGTATGCTCTGAAAAGTGGTCCAGTAGAGAGAAGCTGATGCTGCTGGAGGAAGGAATATGATGGAGTTAAATCCTTGAGAAGACAGTAGGGCTGTGGTCTCCAGAGAGTGCAGGATTGGCCTGTGGAGGAAGAAAGAAGTTCTTCCACTGCAAGTAGGTTTCCAGGTGTGATGGTGCTAAATTAATGTTTCCATCCAATTCCTTCTTTTCTCACAGCAAACTAACACCTAGCTGATGACCTGCTTGTGGAAGGGATAGGTAGGAAGAAAAATTGAGGCATGAAACAGTTATCCCAGAGAACAGACAGCAAATATCCCGGGTGGGCAGTGTTGACAACTCACTGGACGTTTGAGACCATGAATTTGAAGTAAATGAATCAGCCAAGTTCCCCCAAATTCTACAGCACCACCTGACAGCTCAGATACGGAGCTCGACAAGCAAGGACTGCGTGTTTCCAAGACCAGAGTGTGATTGCTGTGGTGGACCCTCCCGGGCATACCTAGATCCCCCTTCAGGAAGACACGCTCCGTCCCCCAGCTGACCAGCGCACTGCCCACTGGCAGTCGCACCTAGGTACCCCCAGGGCACCTGCCCCTGACAGACGGGAGCTGGTCCGCCCACAGTCAGCACTGGTCAGCGCAGGGGGCAAAGGCCTTCTTACCTCCATAAAGAGATGCACAGGGTCAGACTGTACCCAGCAGTGCAAAGAGAAGCACATTTCCTCAGAGAAGAAGGGAAAGGGAGCAAGTTCGCCATTTTTTAATAGACTTTATTTTTTAGGGCAGTTTTAAACTCACGGCAAAACTGAACAGAAAAGTACAGGCTAGGATCCCACGTGATGTGTGGTACACCCCCTCCCCAACATCTCCCCCCTCAAAAAAAAGAAAAAAGAAAAAAAAGAAAAGTGCAGAGAGGCCATTTACTCCCTGCATATCCACCCACCCCCACCCCACCCCCATTTCCCAAACACACAGCCTCGCTCATTATCAACATTCCCCACCAGAGGGAGACATTTGTGACATGGAGACCCCATTATCACCCAAAGTCTATAGTTTCCAGCAGAGGTCACATTGATGTTGCACGATCTATGGTTTTTGACAAATGTATGATGACATGTGTCCACCATTACAGTATCACGCAGAATAGTTTCCCCACCATAAAAATCCTCCGTAAGGTCACCCTTTTGAATGGGTTACCATATTCATTTTCTAGGCTGCCACAACAAATGACCACAAACTTAGTGGCTTAAAACAACAGAAATATATTCCCTCCAGTTCTTGAGGCCAGAAGTCTAAAAGCAAGGTGTTGGTGGGCCATTCTCCCTGGGGAAAAATCTACTTCTTCATCAAGTGTCTGGTAGCTGCTGGTATTCCTGGGTGTCCTTGGCTTGTAGATGAAATCGCTTCCTGAATCTTCACATCACCTTCCTCTGTGTGTCTCTTAAACAAATCATCTCAAGATTCTTAACAGGAGCTTCCCTGGGGGTGCAGTGGTTAAGAATCCACCTGCCTAGAGAACAAACATATGGACACCAAGTGGGGAGAGCAGTGAAGGCTGGGGGGGAATGAATTGGGAGACTGGGATACCAAATTGTACATTCTAAATATATGCAGTTTATTGTATGTTAACTGTATCTTAATAAAAGTTCTTTAAAAAAAAAAAAAAGAATCCACCTGCCAATGCAGGGGACATGGGTTCAAGCCCTGATCCAGAAAGATCCCATATACCACGAAGCAACTAAGCCCATGAGCCACAACTACTGAGCCTGCAAGCCACAACTATTGAGCCCACATGCGGCAACTACTGAAGCCCACAAGCCTAGAGGCTGTGCTCCACAGCAAGAGAAGCCACCACAACAAGAAGCCAGCACACTGCAATGAAGAGTAGCCCCCACTCTCCACAACTACAGAAAGCCCATGCACTGCAAAAAAGACCCAATGCAGCAAATAAATAAAAAAATAAAATTAATTAATTAATTAATTTTTTTAAAAAAAAGATTGTTAACGAAGGATTCCAATAGGTGTCATCTGCAAAGACCTTTTTTCCAAATAAGGTCACATTCACCAGATTCCAAGGGGTAGGACATGGACATAACTCTTTAGAGGTCATCACTCAACCCACTACTATTACTGAGAAATCACTCCCTCTGGGTGGGGGCAGAGCTGCGTAGAAATATCTCTGGCCGCCTCCACCAAGTGGAGAAGCGATGGAGCTAGTGGTCTCTCATGGGTGGTATCAGAGGCCATCCCGGGCAGCATTAACAGGATGGAGCTGGTGGGGAGGGCACAGGTGGCTCAAAGGTGCCTAATTCTGGGATGCTGAGACGAAGTGAGAGAGTAGCATAGACATATATATACTACCAACTGTAAAATAGATAGCCAGTGGGAAGTTGCTGTATAACAAAGGGAGTTCAGCTCGATGATGGATGATGCCTTGGAGGACTGGGATGGGGAGGGTGGGGGGGAGTCGAGGGAGGGAGGGGATACGGGGATATGTGTATAAATACAGATGATTGGCCTTGGTGTACCTCAAAAACTGGTACAAGAGTGTAAAGCAATTATATTCCAATAAAAAATATATAAAATGAACATATTTGGTGCCAATAAATATTCATTTTAAAAAAAAGGTGCCTAATTCTGACACCTTTCATACTGGAGAATTGACATCAGCTCTCCCATAGTCATCCTTGAATGCCACTCGAAATGACTTGTACCAAAAATAAATGAATGACAACCAAACCCAGGGTAGATGCAGCTGGTTCAGTAATTATGTGCCCAGCGATGTACCTGCACCAGAGCTGAGACAATGAGAGGAAAAGAAGGGGTTTCTGGCTTTCACTGAGGCATGTAAACAGCCAGCAGGACCCCTGCTGCACAGCAAAATGTCAAAATATTTTAAAATAGTGTACGTTAATATCTACTCCCAGTCTGGGGACAGGAACAGTCAGGTATATTTTCCATAACTTAATGAAACGGTGGGTTAATTTTCTCTTGGAAGTTCTTCTTAAAAGGTTATTGCTTCTTAAAGCATGGAATTACAACTGGCCCCCACAAGTCACCCACCCAATTTTCAATCAGATTCTTCTCCAAAGCACCACTGGGAATAGATCGTTAGGACTTGGGTGCATTATTGCGGTGAGCGACACGAGAAATGGGGATAGATCTCTGGGTCAGCCCTTAAAGCCATTATCTTAGAATCTAATTAGAAGTTTTTTGAGAGACGGCAACTTTGCAATGAAAACAGTGGTAAAGAATACAGTTCTAGTGGTGTTAATAAAACACCAAAACAATAATGAAGAAAAAGAAGGTGTTTCTAGGTCTCATGAATTGTGGGTGAAGAAAGCCTGGCTTGAGGAGGGTGAGAGGCGAGCAGGAGGCTGGCATTGTGCAGGGCTGTGTGGGCGCCCCCAAGACCCAGCAGGAGGTGATACCTGTCTATTTCATCTCCAGGTTCACCTTGAGAAAGGCTTGGGTCACCCCTGACACAGCCCTGCTCCCCACCCCTTCTCAGCAGAGGGTTCTAATGGGTTTGGTTTTCTTGTCTTTGTTGGGTTTTTGTTTTTGCTTCTGGCTTTGGCTCACCAAGAAAATTAAGAACGAAAGTAGAAAGGAAATATTCTTGAGGTTTCTGGGCAAAATTATAGAAAAAGGTGTAGGAGGAGGTATAAGGTAAGTAGGTGTGTGGATCTGAGAGAAGTTGTGAAAGGTGGAAACTGGCGAGCTCGGGGGAACAGGAAGTGGACAGAGGAGTGAGATGTGCAGGAGGTGCGCTGCAGGTTACTAAGGGCTTCACCTGCATTTCAGGTCTCCACGCCCCCAAATCCCACCTCTCCCCCTTGGACAGGTGTCCACACCTGACAGCCACTGGGGAGAAGGAGGGAGTGGGCAAGGTGGCTCTGGTGTAGACTGGGAGTGGGTACCTTTGGAATTGCTGGGAAGGACCTGTGATAGGGGAGGTGGCTGCTGGGAGGCTGGTTCCATGCGTTGCTGCCTGAGGATGATGCAAGGGGCTCTGCCTTCCCTGAAGCCACCGGCCTCTGTGATCCACCTACCATGTGTGGGATGGAGGTACTTGCCAGCATCCTGGGCCATAAGGCTGAAAGACATGGAAAGAACCTAAATGTCCATCGACAGATGAATGGATAAAGACGCTGTGGTACATGTATACAATGGAATACTACCCAGCCATAAATATTAATAGAATGAAATAATGCCATCTGCAGCAACATGGATGGACCTGGAGATTATTTTACTAAGTGAAGTAAGTCAGATAGAGAAAGACCAATATCATATGATATCACTTACATGTGGAATCTAAAAAAAAGCATACAAATGAACTTATTTACAAAACAGAAATGGACTCACAGACTTAGAAACAAACTCATGGTTACCAAAGAGGAAGGTGGGGGTGGGGGATAAATTAGGGGTTTGGGGTTAACAGATTCAAACTACTATATATATAAATAGATAAAAAACAAGGACCTACTGTAGAGCACAGGGAACTATATTCAATATCTTATAATAACCTATAATGGAAAAGAATCTGAAAAAGAATACATATGTATACATATATATGTAGAACTGAATCACTTTGCTGTATACCTGAAATTAACACAACATTGTAAATCAACTATACATAAATAAAAAATAAAGGGAAAAATAAAAGCAAAGGGAGGCTGAGCACACGGGACAATGCGGACGGAGCTAAACAAATCTCAGGGCTCAGACTGACCTGGTCCCACAGTATCCTCAGGTGACTTCAAAGGATGATCAATAAAAGGACAAGGAGGAAAGAAATCATAAAGATCAGATCAGAAATAAATGAAAAAGAAAGGAATGAAACAATAGCAAAGATCAATGAAACTAAAAGCTGGTTCTTTGAGAAGATAAACAAAATTGATAAACCATTAGCCAGACTCATCAGGAAAAAAAGGGAGAAGATGCAAATCAACAGAATTAGAAATGAAAAAGGAGAAGTAACAATGGACACCGCAGAAATACAAAATATCATGAGAGACTACTACAAGCAACTATATGCCAATAAATTGGATAACCTGGAAGAAGTGGGTAAATTCTTAGAAAAATACAGTCCTCCAAGACTGAACCAGGAAGAAACAGAAAATATGAACAGACCAATCACAAGTACGGAAATTGAGACTGTGACTAAAAATCTCCCAACAAACAAAAGCCCAGGGCCAGATGGATTCACAGATGAATTCTATCAAACATTTAGAAAAGAGTAAACACCTATCCTTCTCAAACTCTTCCAAAATATAGCAGAAGGAGGAACACTCCCAAACTCATTCTATGAGGCCACCATCACCCTGCTACCAAAACCAGGCAAAGATGTCACAAAAAAAGAAAATTACAGGCCAATATGACTGATGAATATAGATGCAAAAATCCTCAACAAAATACTAGCTAACAGACTCCAACAGCACATTGAAAAGATCATACACCATGATCAAGTGGGGTTTATCCCAAGGATTCTTCAATATATGCAAATCAATCAATGTGATACATTGTACCAACAAATTGAAGGATAAAAACCATAAGATAATCTCAACAGATGCGGAAAAAGCTTTTGATGAAATTCAACATCCATTTATGATAAAAACTCTCCAGAAAATGGGCATAGAAGGAATTTACCTCAACATAATAAAAGCCATATATGAGAAACCAACAGCCAACATCATTCTAAATGGTGAAAAACTGAAAATATCCCCTCTAAGAACAGGAACAAGACAAGGGTGCCCACTCTCACCATTATTATTCAACATAGTTCTGGAAGTTTTAGCCACAGCAATCAGAGAAGAAAATGAAATAAAAGGAATCCAAATTGGAAAAGAAGAAGTAAAACTGTCACTCTTTGCAGATGACATGAACACACATAGAAAACCCTAAAGACTCTACCAGAAAACTGCTAGCACTACTTGATGAATTTAGTAAAGTAGCAGGATACAAAATTAATGCACAGAAATCTCTTGCATTCCTATACACTAACAATGAAAGAGCAGGAAGAGAAATTAAGGAAACTCCCATTTACCATTGCAACAAAAAGAATAAAATACCTAGGAATAAACCTGCCTAAGGAGGCAAAAGACCTGTATGCAGAAAACTATAAGACACTGATGAAAGAAATCAAAGACGATACAAACAGATGGAGAGACATACCATATTCTTGGATTGGAAGAATCAACATTGTGAAAATGACTATCCTATCCAAAACAATTTACAGATTCAATGCAATCCCTATCAAATTACCAATGGCATTTTTCACAGAACTAGAACAAGAAATCTTACAATTTGTATGGAAACGCAAAAGACCCCGAATAGCCAAAGCAATCTCGAGAAGGACAGATGGAGTTGGTGGAATTAGGCTTCCTGACTTCAAACTATACTACAAGGCCACAGTGATCAAGACAGTATGGTACTGGCACAAAAATAGAAAGGAAGATCAATGGAACAGAATAGAGAATTTAAAGGTAAACCCAAGCACATATGGGCAGCTTATCTTTGACAAATGAGGCAAGAATATACAATGGAGAAAAGACAGCCTCTTCAATAAGTGGTGCTGGGAAAATTGGACAACAACTTGTAAAATAATTAAATTAGAACACTTCCTAACACCATACACAAAAATAAACTCCAAATGGATTAAAGATTAAATGTAAGGCCAGATACTATAAAACTCCTGGAGGAAAACATAGGCAGAACACTCTATGACATATATCAAAGCAAGATCCTTTTTGACCGACCTCCTAGAATAATGGAAATAAAATCAAGAATAAACAAATGGGACCTCATGAAACTTAAAAGCTTCTGCACAGCGAAAGAAACCATAAAGAAGACAAGAAGGCAATCCTCAGAATGGGAGAAAATACTTGCCAATAAAGCAACGGACAAAGGATTAATCTCCAAAATATACAAGCAGCTCATGCAGCTTAATACCAAAAAAGCAAATAACCCAATCCACAAATGGGCGGAAGACCTAAATGGACATTTCTCCAAAGAAGACATACAGATGGCCAACAAACACATGAAAAGATGCTCAACATCACTCATCATCAGAGAAATGCAAGTCAAAGCCACAATGAGGTATCACCTCACACCAGTCAGATTGGCCATCATCAAAACATCTAGAAACAATAAATGTTGGAGAGGGTGTGGAGAAAAGGGAACTCTCTTGCACTGTTGGTGGGAATGTAAGTTAGTACAGCCACTATGGAAAACAGTTTGGAGGTTCCTTAAAAAACTACAAATAGAACTACCATATGATCCAGTAATCCCACTACTGGGCATATACCGTGAGAAAACCATAATCCAAAAAGAAACATGCACCCCAATGTTCATTGCAGCACTATTTACAATAACCAGGACATGGAAGCAACCTAAATGCCCATCAACAAATGAAAGGATAAAGAAGATGTGGCACATATATACAATGGAATATTACTCAGCCCTAAAAAGGAATGAAACGGAGCTACATGTAATGAGGTGGATAGACCTAGAGTCTGTCATACAGAGTGAAGTAAGCCAGAAAGAGAAAAATAAATATTGTATGCTAGCTCATACATACAGAATCTAAAAAAAAAAAAAAAAAGACAGTACTGATGAACCCTTGGCAGGTCAAGAATAAGGATGCAGATGCAGAGAATGGACTGGAGGACACAGAGTTGAGGGGGCAGGGGAGCGAAGGGGAAGCTGGGATGAAGTGAGAGAGTATCATAGACATATATACACTACCAACTGTAAAATAGATAGCTAGTGGGAAGTTGCTGTATAACAAAGGGAGATCAACTTGGCGATGGGTGATGCCTTAGAGGGCCGGGAAGGGGAGGGTGGGGGGGAGTCACGGGAAGGAGGGGATATGGGGATATTTGTATAAATACAGCTGATTCACTTTGACGTACCTCAAAATCTGGTACAAGAGCGTAAAGCTATTATATTCCAATAAAGAGCTTTAAAAAAAAAAAAAAGGACAAGGACCACAGCTCCCCTCAGTGCCTACCTGCGGGACCCACTTAGATGTTGACAGCGAAGTCTGCAAATACCCAGCTCCCAATGATCTGGGCAGAATGTGCTGCACTAGGCTGACTCTGTCTGTCCTACTCACATCCCACTGACCCTGGGCCTTGCTGCCTGGACCACAGACCTCCCTTTCTGCTCCCACCCTCTCCAGTCCCCCAGCCTGCACCTCCACGAAGCACTGAATCTTCATCCGGCAGGGTGGCCAGGTAGTCTGGCTCTTTCTCCATTTCCCCCAATCCACTTCTTATAGAACAAACATTATAAGTCTATACACACAGGGACTTATTTAGCTCTTGAGAACCAAAGACAAGGCAATGAATCTCAGACATCTTTTTCCTTTTCAGAAGGCCCAATTCCTGCAGATCAAAAGTCTTGAATGTCAAGATTATTGTCTTTTTAAAAATTCTAAAAACCAGCTAAGAAACTCCAGTAGCAAGATGTGATTTCTCCATGATCTGCACTGTTTGCTGTTCATGACCTTCCTAAGAGAAGAACGTGGAAGTCCCTACTCCAGAAGCCTGAGAGCAAGGAAAAGTAGGTGTGAAAAGCACCCAAAATTGTGTGTTTGGAAGTATAACACTGGTTAACGCATCAAAATGTTTTCACATAACAGCAGTTGGATAACTGCTGCAAAAGATGTCTTACATGCCTGTAGAACGGTTGGTCCCAGTTGTGGATATCTGTGTATTTGCCTGGGAAAACAGGGAGCAATACCTTTGAATAGTAGAAGACCAGATTCTGACTAATTTATGGATTCCTGAATGATTCAAATGTTCTATCCTGAATCTGTATTGTGATTATTGATAGAAGTAAATAATAGACTTTTTAAAAGAATGAACAATAAAAGTAAAATAAAATTATTAACATAAAGCCTTTGCAAGTGCTGGCTGGTTTTGAATTAGATGTCTGTCACAGGTGAGGAAAGTGATGCAAGTGTAGAGGGTCAGGAACAAGCCAGGTCTCTACTCCTCTCATCCAGTTATCTCCAGGGCTCAGGGCACGTGGCAGAGATCAATAGCACTTCGAGATCTTTCTGGCTCTTTCCAGACAGAATCGATCCCTGATGACTTTCACCAGCCCAGGGCTTTTACACCCTTGTGTCCATGCTCCAGGGATGGGAGGTTTCCAGAATCGAGACACTTTGAGAATCCCAATGCATCGTCTGAGGCTCAGAGGGTCCTGCTACATCCAGCTGCAAACAGAAGATTCAAGAAAACCTACTCACTTCATTCACCCCCGCAGAGGAGATGGGGCCACTTCCAGCCTTGGTCAAGTCCGAGTGCTGGATTCATTCTGAACCTCAGCCCAGTTTGAGAACTGCCTGGTGTGCTGGCTAAATAGTGGCTCCCGCAAGATGTCCACGTACCCATCCCCAGACGATATGAACATGTTACCGTATATGTCAAAAGAACACCGCGGATGTGACTAAGGATCCTGAGAGGGGAAGATTATCCTGTATTGTTCAGATGGGCCCATGTCTGTAAGCAGCCCAGAAAGATGCAGCAGGGGAATGAGCAGCCTTAGAAGTTGGAATACATTCTCCCCCTGGAGTCTTTCCGTCATCACCTTATTTTTAACCCACTGAGACACACTGCAGATTTCCGTAACCCCCAGAACTGTGACAGAATAAATGTGTGTTGTTTTAACCCACAAAGTTCAGGCAATTTGCTACAGCAGCCAAAGGGAAAAAATACACCTGGTTTAAAGCCAGAGAGAGGCCCCTCCTTTCCGTGTCCCCTGTCCTATGGGATAATGACCTTCACAAGGCTGCAGGGCTGCCTGGGGTTTTTGGTCCTGGTCATTCAAGCTACACGGTCAGCACACGTGCCTGCAGGGACAGGATCAACCAAGGGGTCCAGGCAAGAAGCACAGACCCTCTCTGCCTTTCATTTCACTTGCTTCCGGAGCAGGAATTTCAATGCTGAAATCCTATCATCCTTATAAAGTAGTCAAATGTAAGTTGTGTTGGTGACAAGAATTAGCAATTCGTGGCTACCATCTTGTGAATCAGAGGCAGCAGACTGAAACTCAAAAGGCAGCTGTGAAAAAAGTCACCAGGGAAGCCAGGCTTGGATGTCACATGTGTGGGTTCCAGCCCTAGCTGTCTAATGACCCATCCGGTGTCCTGCAGGGCATCCTTTAAATAGTTTGCATTTCCAGCTTTTCATCTGTGAGATCAGGATTAATTATGCCTTCTCTCCAGAGATGCTATGAAATCTGTTACATTAAATCTGTACTAATTTTCCCACTCTCTGTAACTAGCCTGTGACTTGAACACAGCCTGATAGATGGAAGTTTTAAGCACCTTTGAGCCAGGTGAGAGAGAGCTACCATTGTTATATGTTTCCTGAAACAGGCATATTTGACACATGCAGGGCAGGGTGCAGAGACAAAGCAGAAGATAGGTAAACAAGACTGTTCTGGAAAAGCGTGAACCTATAGTCATTGGCTAGGTAGCATCTCCCCAGAATACTCAACTGCAATGTTTTCAAAATGTTTAGCTAAAAGAAAATTTCTTTAGCACTTCCCTGGTGGTTCAGTGGTTAAGAATCCACTTGCCAATGCAGGGGACACGGGTTCAATCCCTGGTCTGGGAAGATCCCACATGTCGCGGAGCAACTAAGCCCGTGCGCCACAACTGCTGACCCTGCACTCTAGAACCCGTGAGCCACAACTATTGAGCCCACGAGCCACAACTACTGAAGCCCGTGTGCCTAGAGCCTGTGCTTTGCAACAAGAGAAACCACTGTAATGAGAAGCCCACACACCTCAAAGAAGAGTAGCCCCCACTCTCCCTCCTGTGCAGCAACAAAGACCCAACTCAGCCATAAATAAATAAATTTTTTAAAAAAAGAAAAAGAAAATTTCTTCAAAGCGAAATGTAGGTAGAAGCCCAACGTATAAAACTGACTAATGTGGCATTATCTGGGCTGACACAGGGAACAGATCTCAACACCCAGCCAGGTCCCCTGTAGCTGCCCCAGACCCTCTGGAAACCTCCGTGCAGCTCAGGGGAGCTCAGCTCCAGAACCACTGCTCCAATCTGTCCTCATGAATGTTAGAGCTGAGCTGATGGTCCCATCGGCTCTAGGATGTTTTTCATGAAAACGGGGACCTTTCACATGAAAAAACAGAGGCCCAGAATTATTGTCTCATCAGGCAAACGTCAGGCCAGTAGCAGAGCGTGAATTATGGACCAGCAGGGAACTCCAAGGATCCTATAAATCGGCTCCTTGTTTCCCAACACCCCGTCACCTGACTTTCAGCCCCAAGCTATTTATATTAAACCGCATGGCCTCTCACACCTTCGCACACTATTTCATGTTCTCCTCTCTCTGCAGCCCTGATTTGCCCCTTTAGAGATTAACCCCTTCTGGCCTTCTCTCTATTTTTCTTTCAAAATGAGCTTCGTATAGTCATATATGCCTAAAAAAACCCTCTTTCTCCTAGATGTGTCCCTGTCCGTTTCCATAGGGTAGTAGAAAGTAAACATTGATTTATCCCAAATGCAATCCCATTCATTTAATTAAGGAAAGACCTAAGAAATCTAACACAATCTATAAAATGCCTGGGCTGCACACATAAGTATCTTTTAATGTATACAGATTTTAAGGACAGAGTTTTGAACGGTTTCTGTGGTGCGTCCTGACATGTCATCACGGGTCCTAGTGTTTCCACCCCCTGGTGGCCCCGGTGCCACTCAGCCCTTTGTTCATTGCATCTCCCAGTCCTGCCCTCTGGTGCCACTCAGCTCCACCACCCAAGGTGGCTCCTGTTTGATGGCAGGTAAACACTACCGTGTGGAAAGGGATGTGAAAGGCAGAGTAGCCCCCAGCTGAGGATGTTTGCCTGATGTGGTCAGAAGAATGGCAGAGGCATGTGGAATAAAGAAAGGCTAACCAAGTGTGAAAAGCACAGGCTCAGAGTTTGCTATAGCGAGGGAGTTGGTCACCATCGCTTGCACTTGGCAGGGACTCAGAGTCAGGTGGAGGAGCAGGAAAGCTTCCGAGGAGAGAAAGGCAAGGCTCTGGTGTGCCCTGATGGAGGCTGTGGGCTGGGGAAGCTGGAGAAGGGCTGGGCAGAAGCGGGGCCTCCTATGCCATTGGGTAGCAGTGCACACGTGGCTTTCTCTGGTTGGTCCTAAATTGGAAGTGGCGACAAAAATTAGAAAAGCTGTCAGTTATTAATCTGGGGCCAATTGTCACAGGAGTTATTGCTTAGTTTCCTGGAAGTGTTACGGAGTCCAGCCTCATACTGCTTACCGCACGACAGGCCAATAAATTGAGAGACAAGTTATTGGGACAAAATATAGAAACTTCATTCAGAAAGCTGGCAGACCAAGAAGATGATGGACTCCTGTCCCAAAGAACCATCTTGCCTGAGTTAGAATTCAGGCTTCTCTTATACTAAAAGGGGAGGGAATAAAGTCAAACATTTCCTGGTTCTGCTCAGCCTCCGGAGGGAGTGTGCTAATTTCTTCCTTCCTGCAGTTATTCATAGGTGGGCCTGGTCAGGATGTTTCCTGTGAGCTGAACAAAGGTATTTTAGCTTAATGCTCATTATCTGGGAGGCAGGGTTCCCAGAGATGGGCCGTTACATATAATTTAAGCTTATGGGCCACATCCCTTTAGTGATTAATTTTCATGTATAGAATACAAAGTTTCTTCCCTATTATAGAAGGTCACTCGACTTAGTGGTCTGACTTTCTACAAGTCTGACTTACAGGAGTGGGCTGGCTTCCTGAACTGGGTGGTTTCTTGGACAGGTTGCTGCAGGTTGTGGGTCAGAGTTCTACTATTATGCATATGGTCTGGCCGTCATCCACGTGTGTATTCAGTCTCCAAGGCAAGTAAGCAAGGCAGCCACTGGCCACTCTGTCCACATCAGCCTCCAGCGGACAGGAGGATGTAGTAGGCTGAATGGTGGCCTCCAAACATGTATATCCATGTCCCAATCCCCATAACTCTGAATGTGACTGCATTTGGAAAAAAGATCTTTGCAGGGTCTGAAGATGAGACCATCCTGGATTACTAGGTGGGCCTGTCGTTTGACCACAGTGTCCTTAAAGAAGACAGAAGAGGAGGAGAAGCCACGTGAAGACAAAAGTAGTGACTGGAGGGATTTGGCCATGATCCAAGGAACATCCGGAGCCACCAAAAGCTGGAAGAGGCAGGAAGGATATTGTTGTGGAGCCTTCAGAGGGAGCTTGGCCCTGCTGACACCTTGATCTTGGACTTCTGGTCTCCGGAACTGCTAGAGAATAAATTTCTGCTATTTTAAGCTTCCAAGTTTGTGGTGCATTGCTGTGACAGCCCTGGCACAGGGGCTCCTATAAGCGTGGGTATTATAACCCTCCACCTCCCGTCCTGCTTTGCGTAAGGAGAGAGACACAGGAAAGAGGATGTTCCCTACACTTGGTTCAAACAACCAAAATATTCAAAAGAAAACTGAAAAACTAAAAATTTGGATGTTTCAAAGCACTTTTATATTTCACAGCATGAAAAAAAAATCTAGATTTGTTTCAATTTCCCAGATCAAAACAAATAGATATAGACTTCATATAGATAGACTGTCTATAGACGTTCATAGATAAAGACTTTTTTTGGCATGTGGTCAACAGTCTCTCAGGGCATATCTGTGGCTGTTGGCTTAAATATGCACAGCAGCCAGTGTCGTTTATATGTTAGTGATTAATAGTAAATATAGTAGAAGAATTTGTTCATAGTACCAGGGTCGCAGGCATGACAGGCCATATATAGACCTGTTACCTGAGGAATTGTAACCAACTTTAGCATATTTAGGATTTGGCGATTTACCCTGTATTCACACAATCTCCCACTCCCTGGAGTTCCTCTTTCCCTTCTTCCTTATTTTTTGCCTTCTTTCACTCATGCGTCTGGTCACTTCTGAGTTAACCTTAGTATTTTAGAAGTAAATAAATGTGTCTATATCGCATTTCTTTCCAAATTAAAATTCCCAGTTGTTCAAATTCTGGATTGACTACCACTTTTTCCAATGCAACATCCTTGTCATGTCAATCCTTTGTCCCCAGTTAACTCCAGTGATGTCTTTATTTTCAAGTAGTATAGTTTAGAGATGTGTTTAATGTGTACAACAAAAGCTCTTGGGATTTCACAGCGAGGGCGTTCTGCTGTCATCACCACATGCCCACAAAGGACGCACAGCGTCGCAGGTGAGCAAAGTCACACCCATGCACAGGCAAACATTTTGGAGAATAAAGTGGTACATGTAAGTGCAGGCGACTCATGGGTTCGACTTCTTTCACCCTAGCTTTGGTGCAAGATGTTGACCTCTGCCACCTAGGAAGCCTCCTCCAGACAAGAACATGCCCACTGACCTGTTAAGTAAATATAAGTATAAAATATAAAATATATATATCAGGCTCCTCCCTGCACTATTTTAGCATCTCCCTTTTCTCCTCTTTGTAGAGAACAGAAGGAAGAAGAAAGGATGTTCTCTCTAGCAGACCTCATTTCATAAATGAAAGTGACAGGCTGACGAAGTCACCTGGTCACCAACAAATTTACATGGAATGTCTCCATATCTCAAAATCAAATGTCAAATGTGTGTCACAAACCTTCAAAATGTGCATTTCCTAGAACTTCTGGAAATCGATCCTAGGGATCGGAAAAGTGCAGAAGGACATATGTCAAGGACATTAATCAAAGTGGTGTTTACTATAGCAAGAAGAAAAAAAGAATCTGAACGCAAACTAAATGTCCAGCTGTAGGAGATCAGTAAATACATTATGGTATAGCTTTATCATGGAAAACCACTGGGGTCATTAAAAATGAAGCTAAAGGAATGTGTCTATAGACATGGAAATGTTTGTTACATAGTTTGAGTGAAAGTTTTAGTTTTCTATTCCTGCTGTAACAATTTACACAAACTTAATGGTTTAAAACAACACAAATGTATTCTATTGCAGTTCTGGAGGTTGGAAGTTAAACTTGATCTCCCTGGGCTAAAATCAAAGTGTCAGCAGGGCCGTGTTCCTTCCAGAGGATGGAGAGGAGAACTTTTTGCCTCGTCCAGCTCCTAGAAGCCAACTTCGTTCCTTGGCATGTGGTCCCTTCCTCCATCTTCAAGTCTCTCTCATCACATCACCTTCTCTGACTCTGATCCCGCTGCCTCCCTCTTACGAGGACCCTTGTGATTTCATTGGGTTCCCCTGGTTAATCCCGATGATCTCCCATCTCAAAATCCTTCACTTAATCACATCTGCCAAGTTCCTTTCACCATTTAAGGTAACATATTCCTAAATTCCAGGGATTAGGACATAATCAATTTTGGGGGGGAGGGTGGATTATTCTCACTGTTGCAAAAGTTCCAATTGCAAAATAATGATATACATAGGTAACTGTGACACCATTTGGGCAGTTTTTGATGAAAATTATATCAAAGTGAGCCACTAAGAGATTTTTAATGAGAGACTGCTAGGAGATTTAAGGTTGGCAAGTGTACACTTCTGCATGTGAGCACACAGCTCCAAGGCTAAAATATGCGTTCCCCAGAGCCCACCCACCCCTCCCAGTTCCCAGAAGCCCCTCCTGATCTGATCAGCCCCCTTGCTGGCACAGCTGGTGCTTTTCCTGCTGCTTCTGTGCCCCTTCAGAGGTCAGATTCAGTCAACTGCCTCTGCCTACACTAAAACCCGAGGCATTTCACCAGGGTCCCAAGGGACGGTTTATTCTGCTCTGGGGTCTTGCTATGGGGGGGCACAGGGCTTCTCTGCTCTCATACGACACACAGTCATCCGAGGTTTCTGCCTTCAATGGCACTTGTGGGAAGACAGGGCCCTGGGGCTCCCTTTTCAGGGGCCCACCCACATCTGTGCCCCATTGTTTCCCGGGGCAGTTGTTCTACTCTTAAAGGATGGGAACTCTGCTGGGATCAGTGTCTTGAAGCTTCTCCCTCACAGCCCTGACACCAATTCTCTGATACCCCCGGGGTGTCCTGCGACTCCATTCAATTCTGACACTAACTCCTCAGAGTTGGAGCAGATCCTGCCAGTTAAGGACAAAGACCTCCACAAGACGACCCCAAAGCCACAAGTCTTGAGGGGTATCTGCCCTTCTAACCTATGGCTATAAATTCAGGGGTTCCCCATGACCCCCTCAGTTTTGATAATTCACTAGAACATGTCATAAACTCACTGCACTTACTATCTCAGTTTATTCTAAAGGACATAGCTCAGGAGCATCTGGAGGGAAGAGGTGCATAAGGCCAGGTCTGGGAGGGTCCCAGACACAGAGCTCCCAAGCCCTGTCCCCGTGGAGTCAGGACACATCACCCTCCTGGCCCTTCAGTGTGTTCACCAAACAGGAAGCTTTTCCAACTTTACTGAGATCTTATTATGTCATTGGCCATGTGACCAGCCCCTCTCTCATATATTAGGGCTCACCTTGAGTCATCTTATTAGCATAAACCCAGGCGTGGTTGAAAGTGCTCATTACAAATAACAAAAACACTCCTGTCACTCAGGGAACGCTGAGGGTTTTGAAGTCCTGCACTAGAACCTGGGAACAAGGACCAGATCTATTCTTTATGAATACCACACTCAGTTTTCACAACCCGTAAGCCACAGAGAGACCCACCTGCCTTTCTCTACTCCTTAGGGGTGATGGAAGAATGGCACAGAGGTACCAAAAGAGAGGATGGATAATGGAAGAGAAGGAACACATTGGGCTAGTAGTCACTCTCTTTATGCTGCCACCCACCAAGAGCTACACGTGTATTCCTGGTTCCTGACTTTTCAGGCTCACATGAGGGCTCCCCCTGGCACAGGGACCATGCATCTCAGGTTCTCGTTTATTTTTCTCTTCAACAAATACATAGCAAGTCCACGGAATATGGTGGGTGCCAAGCCAAGCTTGGAGAAGACATTGCAGACACAGTGCCTGTCCCAGGAAGCTGACAGGTTAGCAGGTGAAAGAATAGTTAGCAACAGTCAACTATTTCATCACTATGGTGCAGTGGTGGGGAAAGTACTGGGTGCTGTGTGAGCAGATGGCAGGGACACCCAACCAGACTGGGCATCTACAGTCACTGTGAGAGCTGGAGTGTGAGTAGATGGCCACGGGGTAGAAGTTGGGGAGGTGAAAGCGGCAGGGATGACCCAAGCAGAGGAAACGTGCAGACGAACTCTGAGTTGGGAAGCCTTGGTCAAAGGAACTGAATGCAGGGTTGCATGGAGCACAGAGAATGAGAGAGGAAGGGGACAACATGATCAAGTTCATGTTTAGAAATGTAGCTCGGCTGCAGCGTAGAGAATGAGCTGAAGGGAGCTAAGAGGAATTGTGGAGGCAAATATTTTTTCTTTTATTTTATTTTAAATATAGTTGATTTACAATGTTGTGTTAATTTCTGCTGTACAGCAAAGTGATTCAGTTATACATGTACATACATACATTCTATTTCATATTCTTGTCCATTGTGATTTATTACAAGATTTTGAATATAGTTCCCCATGCTATACAGTTGGACCTTGTTATTTATCCATTCTGTATATAATAGTTTGTATCTGCTAACCCCAAGTTCCCAATCCATCCCTCCCCCATGCCCCCCACTGGCAACCACAAATCTGTTCTCTACGTCTATGGGTCTGTTTCTGCATCATAGATAAGTTCATTTGTGTCATAGTTTAGACTCCACATATAAGTGATATCATATGGTATTTGTCTTTCTCTTTCTGACTTACTTCACTCAGTATGACAATCCCTAGTTCCATCCATGCTGTTTCAAATGTCATTACTTCATTCTTCTTTATGGCTGAATAGTATTCCATTGTATATATGTACCACAACGTCTTTATTCATTCATCTCTTGATGGACATTTAGGTTGTTTCTACATCTTGGCTATTGTGAATAGTGCTGCTATGAACACAGGAGTGCGTGTACCTTTTTTTTTTTTTTTTTTTTGGCTCGAACCTACATCCCCTGCATTGGAAGGTGGATTCTTAACCACTGGACCACTAGGAAGTCCCAAGTTTTCATTTTTAATGCAACTAAGCCTTTTGGTTTGATTTCTTTTATACTCATAAAAGTCTTCCCCATGTTGATACCACAATAGTCACCTATATTTTCTTCTGCTCATTCTGGGTGGTTTTTTTTTTTTAGGTTTTACTTTTTATCCCACCTAGAATTTATTTTGCTATGTGTTGTCTAAAGTAAAAAGATAAGTTTGTTTTTCGAAAGAGTTAAAATCAACTGTCCCTCCCAGCCCTGTCTTTAAAAGTTTCTCTATGTCATGAACACTGTTAAAGTGAATTTATTATTTAAGAAATATTGATTAGGCAAGCTCCAAAGATGAATAATACCACTGAATAGCTTTCTAAAAATGATGAGTATCTACATAAGTTTTTATCACCTTTTGTCTTCGACAGTGTCCTTATTTTCCTTGCCTGCTATATCCTATTTTCTTTTCTGTGATGAGGGAGAAAAGTTAGACAAACATGTTTAAAATGGGTTATAATTCCTAATATCACATGCTATTTCAGATAGTGATTTGTAAACACATTGTCAGTTTAACATCTTTCCCAAATGACCCTGACTGTTCTTTTTTTTTTTTATTTTATTTATTTATTTATTATTTTTTGGGGGGGTGCACCAAGTTCAATCATCTGTTTTTATACACATATCCCCATATTCCCTCCCTCCCTCGACTCCCCCCCCACCCTCCCTCCGTGTATCTTTTTGAATTATACGTTTAGCCTGATATATGCCCAGGAGTGGGATTGCTGGTTCATACGGCAACTCTATTTTGAGTTTTGTGAGCACCTTCCATACTGTTTTCCACAGTGGCTGTACCAACTTACGTTCCCACCCGTAGTATAGGAGGGCTTGGGGAGGCAAATCCGATCGCTGTTTCTATAGCCCACGTAGATGTCATTGTGGCTTCACCCAAGATGGTGGGTGGAGGTGGAGAGAAGCAGATGGCTCTTAGGCAGTACAATCAATAGGACTTAGTAGCTGGTTGGACAGAGGAACTCTGCAAGAGACCAGTGTCAAGGATGATGCCTGGCTTGAGCGACCCAGTGGTGCTTTGAACTAGCAAGCAATGGTGAAGTGTCCGATTAGTGGACCAAGGGGTGTGGGGGGAGAATCAGTGTAGAGCATGAGTTCCGTTTCACTAATATAATCCCAATTCCAAACATTCTGTTCTCTTGTCTTCATAAACTCTCAACGTCTCTCAGAAAATCTGCCATTTTGATAACTAAGCCACATTTCCAGATTCTTTTTAGTGTCAAACTATCCCCAAGTTTTATCAGACCAGGAGCCTTTGGATCCGAAAATGTGGTGACCAAATCTGTAAGATATCCCTGGACGCTTACAAAGCTGGTTAATTAACCACTTTCCTAAAGCTTGTATCCACTGTAAATTTTAACACAGTGACAACAGTAACACAAGTTATTTTCTTTTAGGCAAAAAACCATTTGAAAACCTCCACCTGGAGACGTACTTCTCTCCTGGCAAAGGACAGGGCGCTCCGAGAAGATTACCGCCACAGTACCCCGCCCCGTTTTCTGTGTTCAACCTTGATGAAATCACAGGAAACACGTGCATATAACGCGTCACCTGCAATGGTCAATAGCGAAAGAACTTTACCCCCAGGTCCCTCCTGCTCCACAGTGATTAATTCAGGGATGCGGAGCAAATCTATAACCAAGTTCCAACAGGAACAGTCTAGTACTGCTTGTCATAAGCAGAAAAGGATGGAGCATACTGAAGTGGTTACTAACCAATTTTCATAATCAAAAAGCATTGTACTCTATTGGCCAAAACACTAGTCATGGGATTAGAATCCATCCTCCCCTGAATAGTCTAATCCCCTTAACATGGCTCAGAGTAATCAGGTTAGCGTCACTGTAAATTTTAGTAAACCCATCAGTCTTATAAAGGAGTTGTGGGCAAAGGAAAGATCAAAGAGTTTCTTAAATCCTTGATGCTGATGAAACATTGGGCAGAAGAAAGGTCCTACGAAGCACTTATTTAATTGATTTAGGCTAAAATATACCAATAGAGATACATTTGCCTTCATAAATGGATTCGTACTCCAAAAGCATCCACTGTGGAAACAAATCCTGAGTGCTGGTTTTCTAAATGATGTGACAGCAACAAGAAAACGCATGGGGAAATATCTCACTGAGCACCCTACCTTCTAGCCATTATTACGTGGAAGCCCCTTTTAGCGAGGCTATTTAAGCATGTGGTGACTAAGCGTGGCTGATTTGTTTTGTGATTCTGGTGAGCAGAGTACCCTGTCCCAGTAGGCAATGCCAGCTTCACAAGCCAACTCAACTCAAGCTTTTCAATGCATGCAGTTGGCCTTGGCAAATTCATCAAATCCACACTCACCTGGAGTCTCCTAAGTCTTTTCCACACATACCACATGACTAAGCCACAACCCCGCCTTCCTGCTGTTTGCCCAAGTACTTAAGGAACCAAGTATAGGATCACCATGTGCTCCTGTAAGTTCCTCCTGAGATTCAGTTCTTTATTTGAATCTCTCCGCATCATCCTGGATCCTTAGTTAATGGCCTTACTTACCCACTGTCCAATCCAGATTCATGAAGTTGTAATAATCACACCTGCTTATCTTTATTCAAGTTACATATTAAAATGTTGAAGGTTACAGATTCTAAAACAATGTCCTTTTTCAAGTTCAAATTGACACTCCACTGATCATTCTTTCCAATAAGCATCCTTTCATCCAACCCAAAGTTCTCTACCGACTTACCTGAAGCTGGGCGCACACACAATTGCAGTGGTGTAGGGCTCATGAACTTACACTGGATACAGTCCCTCAAACAGGTTCCAAGATCAAACTCCTCCACAGACTAACTAGAAGGGACAATTCCCCACAAATCCTCCACCTAAACATGGCTTCCTGTGACTGCCCCTTCTTTGCCATTTATGCAGAAAGTCAACCATCCCATCAAAAGTGAAAACTCTGGGGGCTTCCGAGGTGGCACAGTGGTTGAGAATCCGCCTGCTAATGCAGGGGACACGGGTTTGATCCCTGTTCCAGGAAGATCCCACATGCCGCGGAGCAAGTAAGCCCATGCGCCACAACTATTGAGCCCATGTGCTGCAACTACTGAAGCCCACGCACCTAGAGCCCGTGCTCCGCAACAGGAGAAGTCACGGCAATGAGGAGCCTGCGCACCACAACGAAGAGCAGCCCCCACTCACCACAACTAAAAAGAAAGCCCACGCACAGCAACGAAGATCCAACACAGCCAATAAAATAAATAAGTAAATAAATAATTTATTTTTTTTAAAAAAGTGAAAAATCTGCTGCCAGCATAACTCCAATCGACATTTTTTCACACTTTTGGAGAGCATTGGTGTGGCGGCTACATTTATGTATCAATTTGGCTGGGCCACGGTGCCCAGATAGGTGATCCAATATTATTCTGAATGTTTCTGTGGAGGTGTTTCTGGGATGAGATTTACATTTAAGTGGGTGGACAGTGAGTAAAGCAGATTGCTCTCTGTAATGTGTTCATCCAATCGGTTGAGGCCTTAACTAAATAAAAGGTTGACCTCCTCAGAACAAGAGGGAATTCTGCCAGCAGACAGCCTTCAGTCATGAACTGCAACATCAGCTCCTCCCCAGAGGCAGAGCAGTCTTTGGACTTGAACTGCAACATAGGATCTTCCCTGGGTCTTTAGCCTGATCACTTTCAGATTTGAACTGCTGATTTTGGACTTGTCACTATATACATTATATTATTAGTATATTATATTATGCATTATATATATGATATATAATATACATCCATCCATCCAGAGCCCTGACTAACACAATTGAAAAGTATTTTAATACAAAAAATGCAAAAATGTATTAATACATTGCACAAAGACAATCTTATATACATAATCCTCCAAATTAATCATTAATGATATCTTGATAGCCTCTTTACTCTCCTTAAGTGATTCCTGTCCATTGTTCTTTGGGCCTCTTTCAGGACATATTCACCTTCTTATTTGTCCTTGAAATCTTGGGTGAAGGAAAGTATATAAATATTGCCTGTCTGCAGTTCCAGGTTTCCACTCTTGGACACATATCTACAGAGTTATAGGTCAAAGATACAGCCACTCTCTGGAACCAAAGTCATAAGAACATTAATAACTCCTCATGGATTTATGAGTCAGGCGTATTGAACACAAAAATTACATTCAGGGTACAGGAGCCCCTCAAGGCAGATGAGAAGGGAAGTTTGATGGAGGGTGATAGGAACTGGGCTTGCTCAGGGTGAGAGATTCCTGAGCTTGACACTTCTGGGGGAGGAAGAGAAAGGCCATGTGGATGTGGACGCTGCCAGTGACAGCCACACACCACACACCACACACACACACACACACACACACACACACACACATAGCTGCTAAAACAATGATTTTCTTTAATGACAAGTGACTTCTTATGAGAGGTCTTGGTCTAATGAGAGGCCACCATAAAGTAACAAAACCACAAAAGACTGTAGAAACACAGGATAGATAACACCATCTAACACTGCCAAGTTCTCTGCTTATTTCAACTACTGGAAATAGGAGACAGACAGAATATAGGTAATAAAAAGCCAACAATAAACCACAAATCCCACAAATCTAATTTTAGCAAATGTTTCAAAGTCTTCCCATAAGATCCTTCACGAAAAGGATCGGCAAGTGTTGCATTTGCAGGGAAGAGAGCTTCGAATGCTGCATGAGAAGACCAGTTAGAACCCAGCTTCCCAAGACAGCAGCTCTGGGCAAAGTGACTTGGTCCTCGGCTCCCCCAAGTACCCAGAAGTCTCCCGGGAAGACCGTTTGTCCTCAAGAGGCTGACACGTAGTTGAGAATGGCAGTTTCTTAATTCACAGCAAGAGAATTCCTTACCCACCATGATACTTACCTCTTCAGGCCGGCACAGTCTCTCCACTTGGAAAATTCCAACATGGACAGTCAGATTATGAACAAAAAGGTTCTATGATGAGCATGTAATGAGAATAAAGGGAGACTGTGGAATAATTTGTTGGATAGTGACATCAAGTTGTAGGAATACAAACCTTTCAAAGAGCCTGAAACATGTGTCTACTACACAGTTCCACTGACAGTAACGTTCCTGCCCCAGAAATGTCCTGCTCTCCAACTCTCATCCTCTAGCCTCATGTTAATAAGCGTAAGCTAACATAGTGTAAAGCTACTCTATTCCAATAAAGATCAAATAAATAAATAAATAAACAAACAAACAAATAAATAAAATAAAAATAATCTGTCTTCTGTTAACATAGAATCTCTTCAGACTGGATGGTTTAGGATTGACTAGGCAACACTTTGGCGGTGCTGATCCAGCCACAACATCCTGATGGGATTCTAAGTGCTTCTAAAACTCCCCCAAATATTTACAGATGATTGCAGAGAGTGGGTGTGAGAGGCTGAACTGTGTCCCCCAAGAATTCGTATGCTGAAATCCTAACCCCCACTACCTCAGAATATGACTGTATTTGGAGATACTGTCTTTATAGAGGTAATTAATTAAAATGAGGTCACTTTAATGAGACCCTTATCCAATATGACTGATGTCCTTATAGAAAGGGGAATTTAGACACAGACAGACACGCATAGAGGGAAGACAGGGAGAGGATGGCTATCTATAAGCCAAGGAACACATTCTCCCTCAAGCCCTCAGAAAGAACCAACCTTGCCAACACCTTGGTTTTAGACATCTGGCCTTCGGAACTGTGAGAAAATGAATTTCTGCTGTTTAAGCCATCGGTCTGTGGTATTTTGTTCTGGCAACCCCAGCCAACCAATAAAATGGGTTACTTCAGAGCGTATGTGTGGATTTTTCCCTCTCAAAGGATAGGGTTCTTCACAATTTTAAGAGGCTTTTCCCCACTCCACGCCACCCGCATCAAACCTAAAAATCACGATCAGCACTCTAGCTGATGACCAGAGATATGGCTATTGCCAGAAACTAAAACTTTAGCTGAGTAAACGCTACTTTAAAAGCGGGGATATTTGTTTTGCCCAGATCACATAAGTAGCTAAAGTCCCTGATGAGTAATGGGTGAGTATAGACATAAGAAGCCTTGCATGCATACTCATTCGCACTACTAAATATTCATAACTAATTGTCTCCATTTGGAACCTCAGCCATCCCCTGCCCCCTTTATTCTCAAGCCCTGCGCTCTTCCCCCCACCGAAATCATTCCACCTCGAAAGAAACTTCTTATGGCTCTTTCTGGCCAAATCCTTGAATGATTTCCTACTGCTATTTTCTGGACCCCTTCTACATTCGCTCCCTGCCTCCTTGTTGAAACTCTCCACTACCTTCCATTTTATCACATCCCAATTAACCGACTCTTCCTACATCTCCAACATCTTTTTTTGGTCTCTGCCATGGATCTCATCCCTCTAGTTGCCTCTTAAATACTACTACAACTATTCCTTGAATTTCCGTCAGCTCACTTCTAACCACACATACGTTATCTGTCACTTATATGCTGATGACTCCCAAACCTACATCATGAACCAGCCCTCTCCCCAGTGCTTTCAGCCTAGCACGGCACATCTCACGTTTGATAAGGAAGCTCAATATTAGTTCCACTCACATTCCATCAGAGAGAACCATTTCTGCGGTCCCTCCTGCAGCCGCTTCTCAGCCACATCTCCACACCCTGGAAAAGGAAGCATTTATTTTGTTGGCCCCCCTCTGCCATACCGGCTTATAAGTCACCTGAGAATTTGCACTGCCTGTAGAATAAGCCTTAAGATGCCTTAAGGGGCAGGCAAGACCCTTCACGAAGTGACCCTAGTTTGTCTTTCCAGACTTAATTTCATTCTTTCTCTACCTTCCAATCTAGCTGCAGCAGACAATCTATTCCTTCTTAGATATTTCCAGGCCGTTGCTCATATGCTCCATGTTTAGAAGAGCTTTCTCTGCTAATCTGCCTTACGAAGACCTACTCATCTTCCTAATATTAAAAAAATCCACACTTCTCCCCTTTAGCTGTCACTGAACTTTAGCCAAGCAGAATTCAACCATAAGCTATGTCCTCGTTGCATTTACAAATTCAAACATTACAATGTTTATATTGTGTCATGGTCGTTTGCTTGTAAATCTACTTCCCACCATCTCATGACCCACAGAGGGCACCGTGGCTCTCTCATCTCTGAAGTCCCTTGACCCTGCTACCACCATCAAGATAGCGACTCATGAGTGCTCCTGAAAAAAGTTCAGTGGCTCTGGGGAGGAAATATGTACAACTCAAGTAAAATTAGGAGAAAAACCGGCTTTGCTAAGGAAAACAAAAGAGTATCCACATGCAGAATCAGCATATTACTCACCCTATTCAGGATTTAGGACTTTTGAACATTAAAATGTCCGGGAGGTGTCCTAGTGAATAGCATCATGCAAGGTTGGAACATACACCCTGAAATTCCTGACATGCAGCCCTGCCAACTACAATTTCAGAAGAGCTCTTCCTCAGTTTAGCATTGTGAGAATAAAAGCTGACCTTTCACCTACCTGACAAGATTTTTTGCTGAGATGAACACAGGCTGAGAAATCAAGCCCTGGATATTTGTGTAAGAAGATGCCCTATTTGAAACTGGACTCTGAGATCCCTGGAGCTACAGAACTGTCTCAAGAGGTGGAAGCTTGGGGATGACCCATTTGTTTGAAAGAAGTCTCAGAATGCACCCTCTGGTTCTGCAGCTGGAAAGTGAATGCCTGCCCAGTGTTCTAAGAGAAAATTGTGACGTGACCCGATACAAACCAGATTACATATGATTGAGTTTAAACTGTATCTTTGTTGATTTTTTTATTGGAGGGTGGGGAGAAGGAGGAGTTGAAAGAAGTGGTCATTGGTTTGGTGTGAATAAGCTAAGGCTTGCTGAAGATAGATGTTGATCCTTCTCAGTAACTCACTGGACTCCCAACTTGAAACCTGGAGCTTCAGGAAAGTTGGGAAGATGTGGATCTTCCCCTAACGCCGCAACTTGGGCTCTAAAAGGGAGTAGACTTGACCCGGCAAGACAAAAGCTGCACTGGGCTGTTAACATGTGTGCTGGTGTTATTTGCACGGACTCTGCTGGACCCTAGAGACTCTGGACCCTGATATGGAACTATCCTCTTCTGATGGGATCATCCTGAGAGCTCCTGGGGTGAGAGGTGAGCAGGTGCCCCTGGAGTGAGTGTCTATTTCTAGACCCCTTCCCCCGCCCCGGGAAAAGGAGGATAAGGGAACAAGGAACACAGACTTCGAAGCTGGGCTTTAGTCTAGGGTGAAGGGGACCACTGTCTTCCCTTTGACCTTGTAGTGGTTGGACTTTGAATGTGTGGATATAATGGGTAGGCGGAGTGACTCCCTCTGAAAACCAAGCCTCGTCACAGTCGTAAACTATTCTTGGTGTTGTATGTCCCTATTACCCATAGACATGGCATAGAACCTCACTGATGCAGCCTGATTTCAACCGTGCAATGGACTCTAAATGGAATGGCTGGATTTATGTTGGAGACAGAAAGGATAAGGGGGTCAGTAACGTCCCTTCCCATGACCAGAATAGTAGCCCTTAACTTTCACCAAAAGAGGAGGCTGTGTCCACCAGACGGGACTCCCCATGAGGGCCACTGAGAGCAGCGGCTGTGGGGCAATGACAGGGAGAGGAGGCTGGAGATGAAGGTCATGCGAGAGCTGAACATATGAAGTCCAAATACACAGAAATCCCCCCAAATGCCCCAGGAATCACGGAAGGGGTCAGGCACCTGCAGGGGGACGTTTGAAGTCATGTCGATCTGAGAATTAAAGAAAACGTGATTTCACTTGGCCCCTGCTGGCTGATGAAGTATGGACACCTACTTACCATTTTGAAGCAGTTCTTCTTTATGAAGATGTTTCACTGTACTTTTCCACTCGTTGAGATGAGCTCCAACAATCAGGCCACGAAAGAACAAAATCATCATTTCTTAGTTCCAAGCTTTCCTGGTTGTGCAATACCTTCTCATTCTCAGAAGGAGACTCTGGAGAGTGTTGTCCATACTGAACAAGTGCCAATTGTAGGACCATAACTCTTCTGCTGGCTTTCCCCAATCTTGACCATTTACGAATTCAAATACGTTCACGCGCGTGTTTACAATTTACATTGACAGGTATTGTAGAAAAAAATGTACTATGTAAACTTTTTTTGGCAGTTTCATATAACCAATGAAAAGTTACATCTTTAAAATTTTTAAAGTCTTAAATTTATTTGACAAAAATTAATGAACGAGTGAAAGAACAGCATAAACACTTGGAATTATTACCCAGAACATCTTGTACTTATCAATCTGTGCAGGAGGACCAGCTCCCTCATTGAAGTTGAGAACTGGACTTTTGGCCCATAATTATTTCTGCAAGACCAATCCTAGATGTCACTGACTAATTGGGCTAATTGGAAGAGAAAAATCGTACAAAATGTTCCTTCAACATATACATTAATTTGTTTTTATTTTCAGCTAAGACTTTTGTATCTAATTGTATTGATTTGTAGCTCTGAACAAATGAAAAATCCTAAGGGAAAAACATTTATAAAGGGCAATTCTAAAAAAAAATAAAGATAAGGAAGAAGAAGAAGAAGAAGAAGGTCAAAAGTGCTATAAAACCTAAAATATTATTCTTTTGACAACCTGCTTTAAGATACTACAGTCACTTAAAACTCACTAAAAATATCATCTTGAACACGCTTAGGAACCAAGAGCTGCATGTCCCAAATAATTGTCAACATGACATAGAGCTCTTGCTCAGCTGTAAGGCAGTTCCCAGCTGACAAATGGGTTGTGCTGAAAAAGTTCTTTTGAAGTTAATTGTTCAGAACTCAGGCCAGCTCACCAAAGAAAATTCAGAACTCAGGCCAGCTCACCAAAGAAAATTAACCCTAAGTGCTCCTTGCTTTAGTTTTCTTGGCTCCGATACAAAGTATCACAAGCTGGGTGGCTTAAACACAGAAATGTATTGTCTCGCCCTTCTGGAGGTTGGAAGTCCAAGATCAAGGTATTGGCAGGGCTGGTTTCTATCAAGAGCTGTGAAGGAGCCTCTCTCCTAGTTTCCGGGAGTTTGCTGGCCATCTTTGGAATTCCATCTCTGCCTTCATCTTCACATGGTATTCCCTCTGGGTGTATGTCTGTGTCCAAATTCCCCTTTTCATAGGACAACATGTCATGTTGTATGGCGGGCACACCCTGTTCCAGTATGATCTCCTCTTAACCAGTTACAACTGTAACGACTTTATCTCCAAATAAGGTCACCTTCTAAGGTGATGGTTCAATACATGAATGGAGGGGCACAATGCAGCCACAACCCTCCCAAAGTGCCCTTGAGCGGCTGAGAGCACTGCTCCTCTGGGCTCACAGCTCTTCCACACCAAGAACAGGGGGAGGCTGAGGCTGAACCCTCGGCACCAGGAAACTGTGAGTCTGCACAGGGCACCAGAACACTGTCCTGGAGGAAAGCGCAAGTCCCCTCTGAAGGCACAAGTCCCCTCTGAAGGCACCTGTCTCCACAGCAGAGATTCTGCAACTTGAGACGCACAGGATGCCCTGTTGGAACACAGACTGCCACGCCCCTTCCTGATCCAGCAGGTCTGACGTGGTTACAAATGAAACTGCATTTGTAACCAGTTCCCAGGGGAGACCCATGCTGCTAGTCCTGGGCCACAGTTGAAGAGCCACTGCCCTGAAGGGTACATTATTGAAAAGATTTGCTTTTCGAGGAAAGGAAAATACTTATAAAGGAGGTAAAATTCGTCTCCTCGGGAAATACCTCCGCAGGAAGAGGGGCTGCACTGGGTTGAATGGTGGTCTCCCTAAAAGTCATCCCACTGCGCAGCTTTGTGTGTCTCAATAAATAAATACATGTGCAACCACATAGATCATAAATGATACAGTATGGATGATATAGGTGTGTTATTAACATTGTATTATGTCTGTATTCATGTAATGTATAACATTAATATATTACATACTGCATATATTATATGTGTAATATAATAACACATATTACCTCTATATGTATTGCATACTTATTAATATATTATAGATAGTATATATTATAATATTAAGCTATCTCATAAATTACCTATGTATGTATATCTATGCCTTCCCTTCTACATCTATCACACACCAGAATGCACCCCTAGCTGTTCTGAACACACACCCCATCCACCTTCATAAAGTCCTATGTGGGAGACCCTACCTGCCTACTGTAGGTGGAGTGTCCCAGCGTGCCTGGCAGGCGGCATGTCGTGAGACTGACGTCAGCCTGGGTCTGTCACATGACTCACAGCTCTGTACCCACAAACAGGAGAGAGGCCCTCATGGCTTCAGTGGCCATTTCCAAGTTGGAAGCACCTCTATCCCCTTCAGTAGGCATCCAGAGAAGTCAGTTGGTGGTCAGGAGAGTCCTGTCCATGCTGCCCAATTTCCAAATGGGTTTCTCTAGACGTTCATCACAGCAACCTTTTTCTCTTGCTCCAGTTCAGACGAGCCCTCGGGAGTAAGATGAGCTGGATGCACACTCACTGCCTTGGCGGGACTTTGTCCTCCTGATTCATTCCTTCCAGGCAGTGGGGGCACACACAGGATAAACGGGTGTCACAGCGGAGCTCGTGGGAGCAAATCAGCTGCTTTCATCCTGGGGGCATCCGACTTCCTTTTGTTTCCTTCATGGCCCTCCAGCCCGCATGACCAGATTTTGTAAGGCCCACTGAAGTTACTGGGTCCAAACTGATTTCCAATGAAACGGGGGAGAATGAGATCAAAGACCAATGTGTCAGTACAAACTGTCACGTCTAGGTCAACACTCTAAGCGTATAGCACAGGGAACTGTATTCAATACCTCATAGTAACCTACAATGGAAAATAATCAGAAATATATATATAACCAAAAATATAGAGAGAGGGAAATTTCAAGAGAATGATTTTTTCTTCTCCATCTCTACGGCTGAGTTCTAATAGTTGCTTCTCTTGCTATCATTTTTCCAAGTAATTAAAAGTGATGTAAATGGCCTAAAGTATGTAAATGGCCTAAAGTCTCAGTGATAGAGAGGGTGTTTGTGTCTCTTGTCTAGGAAATGCTATCAGAGCTTCCTAGCACTGAAGAAACTCAATTTACTAAAACCAACAGAAAGTGCTTATATGATTAACCGACTGTACCATTTTCCCTTGGAAACATTTGTAACCTACTGTATCGGGGATGGAGAGTTTTTATTAAAACATATCAACACCCTCATAAAGACTATTTTCCCCTTACAATTTATTCTGAGTAATAACATCCAAGCCGCAGATTTGTTGACAACCAATTTTTGCTTCTCCGTGCAATTCCATTGAAGAGTATCTGTTTCTTAATAACAGAAACAAAATAACATTCAATTACCAGGTGCGATGACACTGCAGACCCCAGGATGCTTCCTCTTTCATGTGACACATACACGTATCAGCCCTCAGCCCTATGCGCTTGCTGTTCTATTTGCATTTTAGTTCCCAGGTGAGTTTAACTGACTCCAAACATGAATAATATAAATATTGAACCTCAGCTAAATCATGAAAAATATCTCCTGGGCGTGGATATGTTAGAGTCACTTAGATGCTGATGAGCGACACCCTCTTGATCGCGTTTCTCATCAGAGAAAATATTGAAAGCCATGAGTGAGTGAGGCTGCTGGCTTGAGTAAATAAAGGCAGTGTCTCCTGCTTCTTCTGGAAGGCGGCTGGGGTGGGCTGTTGTAATTAGAATTTTTATCCTCCCACTTTCCTTGCTTCCATTTCTTCCAGTTACCGGAACCCCTATGGGGAACTCCTTCCAGTAAGTAAATTTGGGGCTGCAAGAGGAGAGAACATGACTCATGCCTGGCCCCCAACAAAACCCAAGCCCCTGGCCAGAGTGCTTATTTCAGGGACCGACACCCACTGGAGCCAGGCAGGCAGCCCCTCTCCCCACAGACACTTTGCTGGAATCCTCAGAAAAGAGACATTGAGGATTGCATACTGGGAAGATGGACACCCAGGTGTGTTGGCAGCCACTCTGCCACCATGTGGAGAACCTGCTTGAGAATGAAGCAATTCAGGGGGGCAGCAGATTCGACAGGTAAGGAGGCAGCTTCCTGATGTCCCTGTGTGTGACCCTCAAGCCTAGGCACCCCTGGTCCTCCCTGATACAGGACACATATGTTACATTAAATTGAATTTCTGTCCCCTGTAGCTAAAAATATCCTAATACAAACACTGAGGGGGGAAAAGCATCACCTACATCTAGGCTAAAAGAAAACCCTTGTTCCTTCTACTCACAATACTTCTGACACAAAATGGGTGGGTTTCCCACACCAAGCAATTCTGATACTAAGTACTCAGAGTCAGCACAGACTCCACAGGTCAAGGGCTCAGGGACCACAAGACTGCCCCTCACTGCAGACGCCAATCCTAAGTCTGGGCCTCTGGGACTTTTGACCAGCTAACTGCCTATAAATGGGGGTTCCCATGACACCCTTCTCGGGTTCAATAATTTGCTAGAAAAGCTCACTGAACCCAGGAAAACACTCTTCTCACTATTATTGGATTTATTATAAAGCACACAACTCAGGAAGAGCCAAATGGAAGAGATGCATAAGGCAGGGTATTGGAGAGGAAAGGGAAGAGACTTCCATGCACTCTCTTGGTGCACAACCCTCCCAGCACCTAGATCTGTTCACCAACCCAGAGACTTTCTTTACCCTACAGTTTAGGGGTTTACAGAGATTCCATTAAGTTGGCATGATTAATTAAATCACTAGCCATTGGTAATTAGCTCAATCTTTAGCCCCTCCATATTCCTGGAGGCCAGGGAGGTGGGGTTGAAAAATCCCAACCCTCTAACCATAGGTCAGTTCCCCTGGCAACCAGCCCCCATTTCCCTCCGAGGGTCCCTCCATTAGCACAAAGTCAAGTATGGTTGAAAGGCTTTATCATAAATAACAGAAGATGCTCTTCTCACTCCTGTTGGGAAATTCCAAGGTTTTTAGGAGCTCTGTGCCAAAAACCAGGGATAAAGACCAAATGCATATTTTTCACTATATCACGATATCATATAGGCAAATCTTGCTTTATTTTTAAAGATGAAGTCCTTTGGAGTTTGGGTTGTCAGCTAAATTTAAATGTATGTAGTAAGGAAAACAAAGTTCTTTTTTCATTTTTGTATGTGTTTTATTTTTGTTTTTGTCTCATTTTATTTGTGTCCTAGGAATGTTAAGATACAAAAGGACAGGGACATAAAGGGACATAAGTTGTCTTAAGTGGCATTTCTTTAATCAGGTGTTAAGGAGGCAAGAGTTCCCAGGGAGGGTGTTGGTTAATAGGACCATGCACTGTGTATCTGGATGTTTCCATCCTTGGCCACACAATGCCCTGCTCTGCTGTTACCACCCGAGGGCCTGAGACCTGTGGACAATCGAGGTATGGGCCTGTCATCAGAGTCTGACCTACTCGGATTAGAAAAGCTGCCCCAGCCCCCATGGCAGAACAGCAGTTCCTGACACGTGAACCATGGCTCAAGGGTTATCTGGAGGCTGGGTTCTCACGACACTGCTATTAATAAGACAATTGCTACATTTTCCTCCCTGATATGAATAATTTATTTGTGGCAACTCTCCGTGAAATCTCATAAGAAAGTAAAACTCTCTCCCTTTTCTTCTAAGGAAGTTAGTTTTGGGGATTCTTTTGGGTTTGAGGGGGAACAGTAAAAAAAAAAAGAAGAAGAGGAAAAAAAACTAAGAGGAATCAAATGCTGTGGGGTATGTCCATTCAACAACTGTGGATTCAGTGACTCTCTCAAGAAAAACATTACTCTAGGGAGGATGGGAGGGGGAAGAAACATGGAAAAGTTAACCATCACCCCATCCCCACGGAGTTTGCAGTCTAGTTGGAGGCAGAGAAGAGAGATTAGGCAAAGGAGATAAGACAAACACACACATCTGAAGAAGAGAGCAAAAACATGCCATAAGAAAGACAAAAAGACCTGAAAAATAGCGATAAGGTAATATTCATGAGGCAGAAGAGAGAGATTTTTCTTAAAGGCTGGTCTCCATTAGTAAGGCAGCTGCTTGAGATGCATTTAAATAAGTGTTTCCCAAAGTTTGTCCTATGAAGCACTAGTCCTATGAGATGCACCTTGGGGAAGAAAAAAGGTTCTATGGGAAATAAATTTGGGAAATGGTCATTTCCACTATCATCTCACCTTCGAAATTTATAGCGTACCTTAGCTACTAAAGGCTCAGATAGTCCTGCTGCAAAGAAATCTATTTAACTTTAATTAACCCACTATTTCCCAAAGTTATCTGACCACAGTCCTAGGGGAATTTTCCATGGAAAACACTCTGAAACATAGTAATATATGTCACCTAAAGAAAGAGTCGTGCAAATCCACACATTCTTCTAAATCTTGAAGATTGTTGCCTCAATTGTTGGCTTCAGATTATTTAGTAAACTTGATTTGTTCCACTAGAAGAAAGAAGAAGAAATAACAGAAGGAAGGAGGGAAGAAAGGAGGGAGGGAGGGGAGGAAGGAAAAAGGGAAGGATGGAAGGAAGGAAGGAAGGAAGAGGAAGGGATGGAGGAAGAAGGAAGGGAAGAAAGAAAGACAAAAAAGTGTCACGAACTTTCCAAAGAGAGAGTCCACATTCTACTAAAATTTCAGAAGTATTTAAAATCTGACACGAGCTATAAATAGTGGAAGGTGGATATTTTCAATTTTCTGTTTAAAAAAAGGATTGTGTGTATCTGTGTGTGTATATATATATACATGCGTGTATATATATAGTACATATATGTATGTATGTATCTCCTTTATATACTCCTTTATATATTCATCATTAATAAGCACTTTCACATTTATATAGTTTTAAAAAATATATATTAAGATACAACTTAACCCATTGTTCCCATTGTGAATGACCAAGCTCTCATTTAAAAAGAAGAGAAAGGTGGATGGAAAGGAAAAAGAGGGAGAAGGATCAAATGGGAGACCAGGATCACTAAGAACTTGGCCTGGGTTGATTTTGAGAATCACAGGAAGGCCAAACATTGACATGACCCAGAAGAATGTGTTTATCATCATTTAACAATTGCTCTACACCTGTCCGATGATGCCAGTCTCACCTCCGAGCTTCTCTTATTCTGTGACCCTGCTTGGAGACCCCCTTGGTGTCTGCACTCATTCAAGCTCTTCCTATGGTACCGTCTTCAACAAAGACCTCTCCCCCATCGTATTACCTGGAGAAGGGCTTACACAGAATAACCGAGGACAGATGCTGGTTCCCTTGGGATCCTCAGCCAATACACTTAGAATTTGGAGCCTGGGATGGGGAGGGGTCCTAAGATTTACTCCTTCTCACCTATAGCTTATAAGCAGAGGGGGAAATTGACACAAGGGGCTGATGGCCAAAACAAATCAAGGGCCGTCAGCGCCTCACTTGGCGCCAAGGCTTCCCCATAAAACAGGATGAGAGAACATAGCTTGGGCTGAGGCTGCAATGGAGCTTTTCCTTTTCTGATTCTAGACCTTGAGACCTGTCCAGAGCACTGCAGGACCACAGGCCTACCCCGTACACCCATCGCTGCACGCAGAGTGCACGGGTGGAAGAGAAGGCGCCTCCTCCTGGGAAGCCCTGAGCAGTAGGTTTACTGATTGGAAACAAGGCGTCGGAGAGCTGGTACCAGCCACCACACAAAAGTCAGAGAACTTTCCAGACTCAAGTAGAGCCCTTGAACCCTGGCCCTACCCAGGGGCACAGGCCTGGACAGTGGGCATATGGCTAGGAGCCCATCAGCAGGGACATGGAACCCACACTATTCCCTTGAATGCCTACCTTCTGTGGGAGGGGAACAGAGACCTTTCTAGAAACCTACACAAGGGGGAAAAGTCACTCTTACGCACAACATCAGTACAAACACATATAACCTGTACCCTGTAGAATTCTATATTTAAAAGAACCATAAGCGCTATAAGGAAGCTCTATCATTGAGGCTTGATCTTAATCTTAATTCCTCCAGTGCTGCGACAAGTGACTTCTCTGTCTGTGAATGCTCCCAAAACCCTTCCAGTCTGCATCCTTGGACCATCCCCATTCTGAAAAGAGGCCATGAGGAGGCATCATTTGACCTACACAGTTCTACCTACTTGGCAAGAAAACAATTCTTTTGATATCTTTCATTTGGAGCTGACCAGATGGACGGATTGGGGTTACTTCTCAAGAATTGTATTTCTCTAGGCTTGGCACCTAAGGTAAGTACTAAGAAGATGGGTTTTTGCTGTGAGCACACATAGGGCAGGGTCTGTACTCTGTTTTGCAGAACCCGTAAGGTTTAAAAATTTTTATAGTCTCTGTAGTTAAACAATCTGATGTTTGACTTATCTGATATTCTTTACATTTTTTTTCCCTTTTCAACTTAGCAGGTGCTCTTTTCCCTACCTGATTCTTTTTTCTACCCCAAATAATGCCTTTTCCTTCTGGGTCACTTCAGATCCCATATATGAGACTTAGTTTTCTCACTCTAAATAATTCAGCTTCATCCCTGAGTCTCATGGAATTCACATAGAGTATCTAAAACACAGGATGGGTAGGAGTTAACCTTCTCTGGACAATTTTAAACAAAGACAATGGATGACAATTAACTGGAGCGAATACCTTTGTGATGAATTGAGGTGAGAGACAAGAATAGAGCAAGAGCACAGCCCAAAAGTCCATGCCGACAGAAACCTAAAACTATTGACAAAACAGACAGAAAATTTTAACTATTTTTAATCAGTACTGACTTTGGCATATGAATAAATGTTTGACTAATGCACCTTACCACTTATAATTCAGTTTTGAACTGCCATGAGACGTCCTAAGGCCATCTGAGAGGAAATTGGGGGGAAAAGGCCTAAATCAAAAGAATCATCATCTTTACGGCATTTGTACCGGAATTATTTCTAGAATACCGCAGCTTCACAGCTATAAGTCAAACTAAGTTTTAGTCTATTGGTTTAACTGCAGCATAGCTAAAATTTAGAAGTTTTTATAGCCCTCAATCCCACATAATGGTGGTTAAAAACGCTAGAGAAAATTCAATTATAGTAGAAGAGACTTTTGTCCCTTTTTTTTTTCCTTAAAAATGGACTTCATTTGGAGGCTACTAAATACATAGCAGTTTCAAAATTTCCAACCCAATGTCTATAAAAATGGAGTGGATTACTAATCCAGAAATGCTTTAGAGGAACACCTAGATTGTTAAATATGGCATAGGAACATTAAAAGAGAATTTAGTTCTCTAAGAGAGTAATTCTTGCTCAGGTAAAATTTATCTGGCGAAGCTTTAAATATATCATATGACAAAATCATTACACAAATTTCTTTAAGTACATGTAGCATCTGAAAGAATCCTGAAAGGGCCCAGCAGTGCTGAGGGCTAGAGGTCTCACCTTTTATCTTAAAAAAGCTAGAAAAGGGAAGAAGCACTAAGCCTCCAGGATGCTAGCATATTGTCTACCAAGGACAGCTCCGTGCCTGGCAGCTGTTTAAGGGGCTCCTGCTGCCCTAGAGAAGGGCAGGAGGAGGAGGAGGAAGAGGAACCACCTCTTGTCTTCCTCTCCACACCCACTTACTTAATTAGGGCCACTCTTCAAGCTATAACTTTCTCTCGGAGAGGGACAGGGTAGGAAATGGGGTGGAGGTAAGTAAGGGATGGGGTTCTGAGGAAGGGATTACAGAATTATTTAGAGTTCAAGATTAGAGATTACTCACCCAATCTCTCAGTTTAGTTTGAGAAAATGAGGTCCAGAGAAATTAAATGGCTTGCCCAAGATCAGAAAACTAAGTCACGGTCGACCCACCTAGAACTCAGCCTACAGATGCTGAGTCTCCGGCAGTTTCTCCTACACCAGAGCCTGCATGCCCTGTACTCCTGGGATGGGCACCCCCTTTTCATGATCTTCTTTTCTCCAGGCGGTAGATGTCTTTGACCAGCTGAACTGACAGGAGTCACAAAATGACCTGGCTGTGATGTCTGAAGGGTGATCTCAGGCTAGATTGGCCCTCAGTTGTAGAATGAATCTTTATTTGTAGGAATCCACTGAAAGCAAGCTCCAGTGTGTCACATTTATTGATGTCTGTCTTGGAGCTTCTGCACACAGTGCTTTATCAATATACATGCATTATGCAACACGCCTGGTTTTGGTGCAGGGAAAAACCAAGGGCTGCACCAGCCCCGCAGGTGCCTCAGTCACTGAGAAGCCCCCAGGCAATGACTTGTAGCCTCCAACTACAGTCTTGTCGTTCCTCCATGGGACAGCAGTAAATGGATTATTTTTCAAAACCAAATATTTAAGAAAGGATATAGCAAATATGAAATATACAATAGATTCATTTACCCCATTAACAAAACCAACTTTCCTCTTTGGAGCTAGGATTGTGGAGGAAAATTGCACATTTATGCATTTTAGCATTGCACCAAGAGCCTTGATTTATTTCAAAACCATGAAGATTCCATTACCTTAAGCAAATTTTAGAGATTTTCTTTAAGAGAATCATTTATTTGCTATTCTATTGAATGATGCTTTATCTCCTTTGTGTGTGTGTGTGTATGTGTTTCAGTCTTATAGCTTTTCATCCCCATTATTTATTTTTATTAGCTTAGTTTCATATGTATTCAAAGAGATTCACAGAGTAAGTCAAATCCATTTGTATTTTTAAAGATGCTGTATTTTTTCAGAATTAAATAATGTATTTTTAAATGAATTTTTAAAACATACACTAGAAATTGTATTAACAGTTGGAAGGGGAGATTAATAATAACAGAAATTTGTTTGCATTCCATTTGAATCATGTATGTGAAATGAACTATATCCTACCGACTCTCTCTCACAGAATACTGAAGGATGGAGCAAGAGGGAAGAGCTCCCTGTGGTCTGTGAGATTTCCACTGGCTTTCTCACAATCCCCACACAGTGCCAGCTTCCTTTCAAATTCTGAGAACTGCCTGGTGGATCAGGCCTGGTTACGGCTGCCACCAGGAGAAGACCCAGGTTTTATCCCATCCGTGCTCGCTCACAACTACAGGATGGGGACCATGCTTTCTTTAATTGCAAACAGCATTCCTTCTCCTTGGTCAGAAAATTTTGTCCATGACGCGTCAGTACCTCAGGCACTCCCCTTTTCAAATCCTTGGTTAGCACTGATTCCCAGTTATTGGGATCAGGCAACTGAGGAGTTAACTTTATCAAATTACTGGTTATAAAATGTATGGGAATCTGTTAGTAGCGGCTAGTCATCCTAGGAGAATAGAATTTCATAAAGACGATATTAGGCATCCGACTTTGCCTTCTCTTTTGACTCCTAATCAGAGAAGGCTAAAGATTTTGCTGCTAGACACAGTGCATGATGAACTAAATTAATGACTCAAGCTATACATTTTTATTAAGCATCTTCTGAGTGCTATATCTTCTCCAAAAGCCTGACCTGAAATGATTAGGAAAGGTATGTGTCATCGAGAAGGCAGTATTGATGTCTGCTGAGTATATGTTGAGAAGATTTACAAAATATTCTGGATAGAATCTGTACCTTTTATGGTGAAGACCCTGTTCCTTTAGGTGTCTTTTCCAGTAAAAGCAAAACAAAATGAAACAATGCAAAACACTTTGTTGTCCTTAAGCGGCTGCCCCCTCCCTGGTTCTTTCTCTCATCTTCCCTGTCAGAGGATTGAGGAGACCATCTCTACATCCTTGAGGGAAAAGTTCTGAGAATGAGTTGACTGGGACAGGTTGCAATTTCCTAAGAAGTTGCTAAGCAAATATTACAGAATAAACAGAAAGGGGGAAACATCCATTTCACTTCCAACAAAGGAAAACAAATACGATACAAGAAATAAAGGAAAGGGGGAGTTATCCTCCCCAGGTTTGTTTTCTAAATAGGATTTGAACTTCATTTGCCTTTTTTGGTTTGGTTTGGTTTGGTTTTTGCTTCAGATGAGAAAAAAACAGGAGGTCTGGTCAAGAAGAAAGGCATGGAACAACTAAGTTCCGGTCCTCTGAAAACTCTCCAGGGAGGAGGTGGAGGCTTAAGCCAGCCTCCTAGAGGTGGGAAGGAAGCCATGACGGCCTGGACCTCACCCAGAGCCAGAGCCAAGGACCCTCCCTGGTTTTATGGCGAGAAAAAGAAGTCAGGTTTCTCTCTGAACAGTAGCCCAAGATGAAAGTGCACCCGCATGTCACTGAGATCCCATGTGTACTGTGAAAGTCACAAAGAAGTAACAGATCTGGCCTCTAACTGGAGGAATTTATCATCTACTCTGGTACACACAAGTTATTCCCCACAGGAAAGCAAGGCAAGGACAAAGGTAGAATATGCCAAATTTGCTGTGAGTGGCTCTTAACGCAGGTAGTGTAGGATGACTTCCTCTCTTGTGTCCTTGGCTACAGTTCAGGTTTCCTAAATTTTTATCCCGCTCCTTGATCTCGCCACTGGACTGTTGATGTGTGTATTTAACTGCTTATTTGACATCTCTATTTGTATGTCAATAGGAATATCAAACTTTTCTTCCCAGACCTGTTCCTCCCCCAGTTCTCCCCTTCTTAGCAGTGATTCTTCCGCTTACCTAGCATCTCAAGTCAAAAGCTTGGGAATCAGCTCTGATGTCTCTATTTTTTTTCACCACATACAGTTCATCAAACCCTCCTGGCTCTACCTCCAAAGCTTAACCTGAATCCATCCATCTCTCACCATGGCCACACCACCACCGTCTCTGGCCTTCACAACCGCAGTGGCCTCCTTCGCTTACTCCTGTCTTTGTATGATCTGTTACCCATAACGTAGCCAGAGGTCATTTCACATCCCCTCTCGGGGACTTTGCAGGAATATTTCCTGGTCCAGAATGCACTTTTCCCAGACCTCCCTCTCATCCTTCAGGGACCCTCGACTCACAGTGGTCCATCCTGATCTCCTGATCTGAGGAGCACTCGGTCAGTCTCTGTCCCTCTACCCAGATTTGTTGAAGAGCTTTATTATGAATGGCTGTGTTATTGCCTGTTTGTGTTGATTGCCTGGCTTGCCCTCAAGGAATAAGCTCCAGAGAGGAGAGACTGGGTCCTTCTAGTTTGTTGCTGTGTATCTAGGAACCAGAATAATGCTTGGCACAGAGTGAGTATTTAATAAATGGTGATTGAATAAGTAACCAGATAAATAAATGAATGTCCCAATCTTCTACACTGAAGCCAACCAACACAGCACCATGAAGGCAATGAAGACCCCCAAAGGAGTCTGTAGTAAGGCCCTCCTTGCGCTCTCACAGGCTCCCATCTGCTCCCTCATCACGTGCTCTATGTCTCACTTATGAACCTGCTCCTGCCCTTTGGGTTGGTCTTATCTCGAGGCGCCACTAACTCCCACCTCTGCTTATTCTAGAACACATGGGGAGCACACGCGTGGGATGGCCCAGGGGGTGTCCCGCAGCAGGCGAGCCCCCCTGGAACCCACAGCCCACCCCCCAGGCCCCACACTTGAACTAATGCTTCTGCTCTCCCTGAGGGGGCTTCAGAGAAAGTCACAAGATAGCACCACAGGATCACCCCTTCTCCAGCCTTGACGAAAACAGTTCTGAGAATTCATTGACTGGGACAGTCTGTCAGGAAGGTAAGCTTCCTAGAGAAGTCTGGCTGTGAGCTGGGCCTCGAAACATGGTGAAGAAAATGACCTCACTTAACATAGATCAGGGTCTCTCAACTGTTTTTCGTCACCATCCCTCCCCCACAAGGAGCCATTTGAGGCTTTTCCTAATCGTCCCTTCCCGTGAAATCTTAATGTCACCAACACACTGTATATCTGTTTATGAGCTGTGACTCTTTAGAGGTCCACAAATCATTGTAATAGCTAAGATTTTTTTCACCCATGCCCCCTGCTCTGAGAACCAATTTTTGCCTCCTTGGGGGAAACATCACTCTAGAGAATGCACAGCATACATTCGTGTTTCTCTTGTATAAATAATGATGTGCCTCTGATACCTTATTTGGTGGGCAAATTTCTCTTTAAGAAAGATCTTTTCCCATGTGGGTTACTTAAGAAAATGTGTAGATGCTCTTGGGGGGGGGGAATTGAACCCCTCAAAAATGAGCCTGTATTGGTAGAAGGGGAGACACGTCATCTCTCCCTTGGCTCTGCTCTTGGCTCTAGACTTCAAGGAGCCCAGATGCCTTAGAAGGGTAAGAGGTGGCCCCTGAGTCGTGGGGAGAAGTTGGACATTGGGAAGGCTGCCTTTCTTGGAGCAGATAATACCTAGAAATTAGAAAGAATGTTTAGTGAGCTAGATTATTTTTTCATGTTATTCTGTGTTTATACACATTTGCTATGTCTGTGTCTTCATGAGTCAGCAAGAGTAGGAAACAAAAATGGGAAGTAAGATGGGAAGGTGGACATGCTGTGGATCACTGGGTGGCATCAGTGAGGACCACGGACCTCTTTTCCTGAAGATGTAAGGACAGCTTCATGAAAGGGATGAAAACCAATCATTGTTTGTGTCTCAGTTTTGCACAGAACTAACAAGTGCTTGTAGCCTTGACCTTAACTGGACGAAACTGGCCTGCCTCCTTCCTTCCTTAACTCATTCTTTCAACGAATATTTGAGTGTCAAGCATTTGTGAATAATATAAAAATGCAAAGGTCAATATCAATTGACTTTTCTCCCAAAGAGCCTACAGCCTATGGGGAAATCACAGAGATGCTGAGATGCGTGGAGTAACGTGACGTTCCCCAGGGTATGTGCTCCAGGCCCCACACGGGGACCCACCAAGGACATCCACTGTTTGCTGTTTTTCAAGGATGAACTCACCCTTTGGGAACTTAATGTCCCTTGTGCTTCCAAATTCAATGTTTTTGAAGAGCATAATCAAGTGGCATAATGTCAAGCTGCTACCTAAATTAAGGTCTCTTCTCTCATTTCCCTCTCCTCACAAAATCAGTGATTACAATCAAAGAAATGATTACCTTTGTTTAGCAAGATCTGCTTTTAATCAACCTATGTTTGTCCCCCATTGAAAACACCTCTACTAAGAGTACGTCTAATGAGTGCTCTGCTCTGGTGCCTGCAAGAATAGACGGGCAATAAGCCAATGGCCTGATGGCCCCACCGCTGCTTCATCCTTAAGACCTTAAATCTCAAGGAAATCAAGTCTGTACATGGGGTCCCAGGAACTGGGGCTTGCCCCAGGCAGCTTTTGAGCACACAGGTTGTCCAGAGAAAAAGAGAGACTTCCAAAAGAGGGAAGAGAGACTTTTTTTCTGCCTAGTTCTTAAAGGGATTATGTCAGCTTCAGAAGGTATTGTAATGACATTCACGTCATCTGTTGACCTTTTCACATCATGAGGAACAACCTGGGTCCGTAGATCTCCATGTCCACCAGCCAGCTCTCTCAGCCAACCACAGCCAGGCAGCCGCTGGGCAGGAGCCTACTGAATCTGCTGGTTCCGTTCAGAAGTTGCAGAGGTCAATACATGGCTCGCCTGCTGAATGATTGCTTTAGAAACCCAATTGTGAACGTGCATTTCTTACCCTACATGAGCTTACCTGTTGAGCCTGCCATACAGTCAACCCCTCCCTCCCACAGGAGACCTGGGTCCTAACAGGGTTGTGCTAAAGTTCTCACTTCATAGCCTCCTCTAAATGGCCATCACCACGGCTCAATCCTCTGTTGTAGAATTCTTACAAAAATCCTTATTTTTTTTATGACTTTTTTTTGATGTGGACCATTTTTAAAGTCTTTACTGAATTTGTTGCAATATTGCTTCCGTTTTATGTTTTGGTTTTTTGGCCACAAGGCATATGGGATCTTAGCTCCCCAATTAGGGATTGAACTCACACTCCCTGCATTGGAAGGCGAAGTCTTAAGCACTGGACCACCAGGGAAGTCTCCCAAAATCCTTATCTTATCCGTAGAAGAGCAGAAGTGTGTAGGGCAGGGAGACTTTGGGTGTGTTTCAACAGTATGGTTCTCAAGCCTGAGATGCCTGTGCTTCCATACTGTAGGCAACTATGGTGGGAAAAGGACTTTGAAGACTCACCATGGACTGTCCTTTATCCTTAGTTGATCTAACACTGTTTATCAAGCTGACCTTTAAAGTTGGAGATCAAATTGATCTCCAAGCATGAAGAGAAAATTCCTTTTGAACATTATGAATTCTTACCTTGGGCCTCTCAGGTCAGCTGCTAAGTTTGAGAAGAACTAGAGGCCTTTGAGGCTTCTCCACACCTTCACAGCCCTTCTGGCCACTTGATACGTTTCTCCGCTGCACTTACAAGCAGGCCACTGCCATGGTAGAGAAAATAACTAACTAAAAAATGTCTTCCATTAGTCCCTTTAGGAAAGTTTCAGAATTCCATCAGACCCCCAAGTTCCATCAGTTCAAACAAAAAAGAAAAACCCAGCTATTGACACAGAAATGAACCCCCTCACAAAAACACAATACAGATTGACTGCTTTTCTCTGATAAATTTCCCCATCATCGTCTATTTTCCAAAGATAAGCAAAAAGCCTCCACTGCATTTATTCCCCTGCTTATTTAATTTGAGCTCAAATTTAAACGCAGTGGTTCCTTTAAAAAACGATTGCAGCCTGAGACTTTTATGGCCAGTTTCCAGCTGCAAACTCAAGCTTACCTATGAACGTAAGTTTTAAAATAATATTGAAATAGAACTTAAAAACTGAGGTTCTAGTGTTTTTTGAAGAAGGACTTATAGTAAAGAAATGAAAAAGATAAGGAAATAAAGTTTGGTGTATGAAACTGAGTATGCTGGTTCATAAAAGCCATACCTCTGAAACGTGTTATGTGAGTAGCTGAGCCTGCTGATGGCTTTTGAAATTTGCTGAGAATAAATTTGAAATCACATTTCCATGGAAGTAATTGCCTATCCTCTAGAGCACTGGTTCCTAACTTTTTCAAAGATCCTTTTTGAGTACCAAGAAATTTAGTGAGAACTCTCTCATGGTTGGAAAAACGTAGAACACATGCAGAGAGATACTCACAGGTCTTTGCATTAATCCCACAGCCCCTCAGGAATCTGGGTCCCACCGGCTGGCCTCCACTGGTTCTGTGCTGGGAGAGTCAGAAAATTATCCAGGAATGACAGTCCCTGTGCAGACATCCTAGAGCACGTTCACTGCTGTCATTAAAACTTCAGGTTACTGGGCTTCCCTGGTAGCACAGTGGTTAAGAATCCACCTGCCAATGCCGGGGACACTGGTTCGAGCCCTGGTCTGGGACGATCCCACATGCCACGGAGCAATTAAGCCCATGCACCACAACTACTGAGCCCACGCTCTAAAGCCCGTGAGCCACAACTACGGAGCCCGCATGCCACAACTACTGAAGCCCACGCACCTAAAGCCCATGCTCTGCAACAAGAGAAGCCACTGCAATGAGAAGCCCACACACCTCACCAAAGAGTAGCCCCCACTTGCCGCAACTAGAGACAGCCATGCACAGCAACAAAGACCCAACGCAGCCAAAATAAATACAATAAAATAAAAATAAATAAAAATTTTTAAGAATAAAAAAACAACTCCAGTTTACTGTTTCTACACCAGATTTGCCTGTCAGGAAACAAATATCTTCCATTTTTTTCTTTTAGTCTTAATACATAGGCTACTACTGATGCTTTATACCCTCTCCATTTACCTTCCTAGTACTAATTAAGTCTAAAAACTGTTCACCCTCTTCTCAAGCATAGGGTTGAATTGTGAGAACCCAGAGAATTCATGGAAGACCTTTCTATATGCAAATAATAAATGTGATAACTTATCATCCCACCATTGCGGTGATTAGCCTCATAAATCTTAGCTGTGCCATTGAGAGCCACGTTAAATCATCCCACTGGTCCATTGCATTATGGGTGAAAAGCCAGCGTTTTCACATATCTAACCCTATTGCACTTTCATGGGAAATTCACACCCCAGCCCATCTGCAAGATCCTCTGAAAGAAATTCAGGCCAAAAATGATTCATGTCAACCCTCACCTACTTCATGGGCGTAAGAACACAGTGTCATGCTGCTTCTCAATCCTTTATGCCTCTGCAATGAATGTTTTGTCATTTTGAGAGGAATTTTCTCATCTCCACCCTCTCTAGGAGACCTTGCCATGGACAGATCAGGAATATTGTGGCTCTTGTTTAGAAATGATTCTTTCCCAACCTCTGGCATGCCTCCCAACCTGTATATTATTCTGAGTCTGCCTTTGGGTCATAGAATCATAGACATTATTGGGGTGGCATGAATTAGGGGATCTATAAACTTAGATGGGAAAAAAATTACATCTTTATTTTCACTAACCTCTAACTGAAATTTAGCATTTCCTTCAAATGTGAATGCAGGCAGCAAACCATGGTAGTCTCGGGGACTTTATCACCAAGAGAAATCACAGGTATTTTCGCATTACATTAAGGTGGTGCAGATGTCTGAAAATATTTACTCTCATCACTATTTCAAAATCTGGGTGGCTGTTAGACCTGCCATGAGAGCTTGAGCTTGCTATTTAATATAGTAATAAAGAAGTCCATATATCACTAAATCACCAAATATATATGCATGTGTGTGTGTGTGTGTGTGTATACATATATAATTATATATGTATATTTGGTCATTATAATAGTTTAACACAAATGGTTTTCTTTGTAATCCTATGTATTTCACGTATTTAAAAGCGTTATTTGGAAATAGGGTGCATGTACCTCATCAAATGGCCAAAGGGGTCCAGGTAAGAATTCTTGCCTTGAAGACGTGTGTCAAATCATCACTGCTGCTGCCACACCTTTGAAGACCCTGGACTTGGTTCCATGGCTCTCAATACCCCACTTCAAGGAGCCCTGGTTTACAACCTGTGAACCCCAGGCTTGCTTGGATGGGGCTAGCTCTGTTTGGCCTCCACAAGCAAGAGACATTCTGGGCAGAAGGCCTGTCCAGGTGGGCTGATCTTGGGAGACGCCCTTTGTGGCTTTTCACCCTTTGTGGAAATGGCACGGACCTCAGGCAGCGCAGAAACATGCACTCATTCATTCTAACAAATGCTTAAGAGGCCCTTGGAGAACATTTCATCTGCTTCCTAATTCCACAGTAAAGTCAATAGAATCAAAGAACAAAATGACCTGCCTAAAAACCCCACAGCTAGTTAATCACCCTTACTCCCAGGAGAGCCCTCCTCTGTATACCACACACAGACATAGAACAACAACCATTGACCTTTACTTTGTGCTCATTGCGTACCACGTACTGTTTCAAGTGCTTCTCATACGTTAACTTCTTTAATTATCACAATGACTTATTAGGTAAGTTCTATGATTATCCTCATCTTACAGATGGGGAAATTGAGGCCAAGAGTGGTTAAGGGACTTAATGAGGTTACACAACCAGTAGATGGGGAATCCAAGATCCCAATTGGGCAGGCAGACTCCTCTCAGCCTTCTGACCATTCTGCCTCTCCAGCCAGGCAGTGGTGGGAGCTAATGGCAAAACCCCAAGTCAAACTAAGCAGAATCAATCTCACAAAGCTCCAGTTTCCTCACCTTGTCAAACAGGGATAGAAAGACCTACCTTGCAGGGCTGGTCTGAAAATTAAGTTAAACATATTTAGCAAGTGCTGTGTGTCTGCTACACAAGCTCCTAAAATTGGTAATTATTAGCATTTTTGCTATTACTTTTACTGAGGTGGGCACAAAAGATTGCAGACAAAGATGAAGCAGATGGTGAAAACTAAACCTTTGAGAGTAAGGGCATGAGCAGAAAGCCATGGCCCCCAAGTGGAACAGAGGTCAAGCAATCCAGCCCATATTTGCTTTGACCTACTAATACTAAGAATGGCCCTGTGGGGCTCCTGGGCACAAAACCCTTTCTGTACCCCCCATTTCTTTGATTACAGGAAATAGACTTCATTCAGCCTCCACGACCTTCCCTGAGTTCCCATGGGCAGATGTAAGCAGTTGTTAATTAGGGAAGGGAGAGGATGTGAGACCAGGGAGAAACAAACAGTCAAGAGAAACAATAGTGCAGCCTTGGGGCAAGGTGCTGGATCTCCCTCAAGGGATACACACAACAGGATCTTTGAGCTGTTTTGTAGATACTGAAACCCCCACCAAGTGGGAGAAGTTAATGGTTAATGATGGTATGCTGCCCACAACACGTAGACCTCAGACCAGTTGGAACAAGAAGGTTGATGATGTTGACTCCCACTTACCTCACCCCAGCCAATCAGAAGAATCTCCACAAGCTGATCATACCCTCTTTCAATCATTTCTGTAAAACTCCTCACTATCCTCTCCAAGGGGGAACACACAGTGTTGAGGGCATTAGCCCACTGTGGCTCCCTTTGCCTGGCAAAGCAATAAAGCTATTCTTTTCTACTTCACCCAAAACTCTGTCTCTAAGATTTAACTTGGTGTTGGGGCACAGAGGCCAGTTTCAGCTTCACTATGAGACTCCTCCAAACCCATAAGGTTTAAAACTCTACCAGCTGTCTCTCTTTTCCCCAGAATTCATTCATGTGTTCTGTCACTTGGCAAAAGCTGCTATATTCAGCCTCCTTTACCTTCTTCCTTGCCCCAGGCCACCCATCCCACCCACAAACCCTGTCAACCCACCCCGGAAATATCTCCTATGGTTCAAAATATGATTCAAGCACTGAATTTAATCCCTTCTCAAAATTAGCATCAGATGACAAAGAAAATCTACATCAATGCTGGAAAATTGATACAGTTGAAAATGACACACAAGTGATATTCAAGGATTTCCCACACAATATAGTGAAGTGAGACCAGCCAGAGAACACGTTACTCTGGGTGCCAGCTGCCAAATGCAAGGGGAAACCCACATGGGAACAAGAGGCAACAAGGGAAGGGAGTCCCGGCTAAGCTCCACCAGCAACTCCTGGCTTGGCAAGCATGAGAAATGAATGTTTGTTTCACCTACCTTACCATTTCCTTTGGGGGAGCTATTCTACTCTACTGTGTCCCCAACCATAGGACCTGCCACACCCTAACCCCAGAGTCAAGTGTGTGACCACCCTAGGTCAAGCAGACTTTTCTTCCTGGGAGTTCAACCTTGAGGGAGACACCCAGGAGAGAAGGCAGTGGAATTGAATCATTAGATTGACAGTCTCACACTAGAGAGGTGATCCAGAGAGTCTTGTTTCTAAGACCCTAGAATGGCAGCACATCCTGTCCTCCTGAGGCCCACTGGCTCCATCTTCCTTTGATTCTATAAGGTATTCCAGCATCCTGAGTGTTTATTGTATTACTATGCTTCATAATATACACGTACTCTACATAGTTCTTCTACACTGATCAATATTTCATAATCAATGTTAAAGAATAAAACAGCAAGGGACGTCCCTGGTGGTGCAGTGGTTAAGAATCTGCCTGCCAGTGAAGGGAACATGGGTTCTATCCCTGCTCCAGGAAGATCCCACATGCCTCAGAGCAACTAAGTCCATGTGCCACAACTACTGAGCCTGTGCTCTGGAGCCCACGAGCCACAGCTACTGAGCCCATGCACTGCAACTACTGAAGCCCATGTGCCTAGAGCCTGTGCTCCACAACAAGAGAAGCCACCACAATGAGAAAGCCCAAGCACTGCAATAGAGAATAGCCCCCACTAGCAGCTACTAGAGGAAGCCTGAGCGCAGCAACAAAGACCCAACACAGCCAATAAATAAATAAATAAATAAATAAATAAATAAAACCAGCAAAAAATAATTTCTAAAAGAGATTCACTTCAAGACAGTGGGGTGGGGCTCACTGTGGACACAAATGAAAGGAAAGAATTATGTGCTAATTCTGTGAAGGAAAATGGAAACCATTAAAATTATTTAAGAGAGCTAAAGAAATGTAAATTCTAACCAAGTAAGGGAAGAAGTTTGTGTGATCTCAGTAAGATAGGGCTTCATTCAACTCACAGTTAATTCAGTAACTGATGAGAGCTAATTTGAACCCAGAGGACATGAGCTGAAAGGCCCTCCCATTTGAAGGGTATGGTCTAGGAGTCCCTATAGTCCCCTACAGATGATTATGAAAAGGCTCCACATGTCCATCTGAAGCACAAGGAGACCTGAGCATCCAGAGCATGGATCCCAGACAAAATTCTCCTAAAGAGAAGCAACATCTTTCTGCTCAGGGTGAGAAACCCCATATTCCTGGAATGGTGTATCAGTCAGTTCAGGCTCTCATAACAAAACACCATAGACTCACTGACTCAAACAACAGAAACTTATTTCTCATAGTTCTAGAGGATGGAAGTCCAAGATCAAGGTGCCCACATGGTCAGGTACTGTGACGACCCTCTTCCTGGCTTGGGAACGATGTCTTTGTCCTCACTGGAGGAGAGAGGGAGAGAGAGGAAGCTCTCTGCCATCTCTTCTCATAATGATGCTAATCCCATCTTGAGGGCCCCACCCTCATAACCTCACCTCACCCTAACCCTAACCTAATTACCTCCCAAAGGCCTCACCCCCTAATGCCATCACACTGGAGATTAGGGCTTCAACATGTGAATTTGGGGGGTGGGGGTGCTGACAAAATTCAGTCCATAACAAATTCTAAAACTTCTTATTCAGTGGGTATCATTTACCCTTGGAAGCTGTTAAGATGTGTATAATCTATCTTAAAATACTTTGTATAGACAATGCTATATATCAATTTCACTTATACCTTAGATGCAGTTGGTGGTCTTATGGAGAACCCCAGCCTGTGGCTGGCATTCTCACCACCAAGCCCACTGTACACCAAGACGGCTACACCAGGAGCTTCAGCCACCCAAATCTCCATCAACATCCAAGGTTTTTCTAATTATATAGAAAGAGTCTGAAAAGGGTTTTTGTTAGTGAAATCAGTGGTATGCAAGTTATATGATTAAGTAAAATGTTAGTTACAATCCCCACACTTCATGAATAGGATACAAGAACCTAGTAAATGATGTCACCAACATTTGATGTCTTAAGATTCCTGTGTCCAGCCATCGAGTTGGGAGAAGCCTGGCCTGTGGATAATGTCATATCTTCCTCAGAGAAATGGGACTTCACTGAGCTTGCACACTTGATAATAAGAGTCTGTTTAATAAATATTTATGTGGAAGGCAGAGTTTGGTTTGAGATCTGCTCCTCTAGCCTAGTTGGACCATCACCATCTGCTTAAAAAAAATCTGAAAGTTTCTGACAAGCAGAGAACTAGCCAGCTCCCAAGAGAAGATTACAATATAAAGTCTTGTATGTTACAATGTGCGTATTTGGTATTTAAAGTGTTTGGGGATATTTTGCTCTATCAAAACCAATAAAATCACTTGGTGATTCCATTAAAATGTTCATTTTATTTTAGACTTGAGATTTTAAGCAGAAAGGTTTAAGAGAATTTGGCTAGGTTTGTAAACAGTGTTGGAATGCTTGAGAAGTTGAGATTTACTATATCCATAAGTTTAATTTATGATATCAACTACAGAGGAGAAATCAAATATATTATATTTATAAATGCAGTAAAAATGTTTAAAGGAATTCAATTAACCAAGTTGTAAACGGGCTGATTATTTAAGGTAGTTTTGTCTGTCCAACTGGAACACTAATAAAAGCACCCTTGAATAAGACTGTTAAAATCCACTGGATTTATACAAAAAACAATAAGATTTACAAGTGGGACTTAGAGGCTTAAGGAAAACAAAATTTGTACATTTTTTATTTGAATAAATTGAACGTTAATCTAAAACTCCAAATAAGTGTAAGTTATCCCTTTTAGGGGGAAAAAGCCACCCTAAAGACCAAAAAAAACTCATGCCAACAAATGACAACTTATGAATCATTGTTAATGGAGATATTGGCATCTTTTTCCCACAAAAAGAATCGGCTTTCAAGGATGGTTGATACTCAACTTTTTGATTATGCACCCCTCATAGTAAAAGACTCTGGACAATGTATGTTTCATATATGCATGTTTATTGACACAGCATGGGGGGTGCTACAGGCAGTGCCAGGAGCCCCCTTAGATGAAGGATGTGATGCCCAGCTATTCGGAGTGCTGGGGGCAGACAGCCCTCGGTGGCAGGTCCTTTCAGGGATGCCTCAGGGATGCCTCCACTGCACAGAGCTGCCTGGCTGGCCTCACGTGCCCCCTCAAACAGTTCCCATCCAGAGACTTTGCTGAGCATGTGTGTATAAAGGCCTGGCCAGCTGGGTCCAGTTCTGGACAATTCTGAAGGATCATCTAGCACTGAGTTCCACACAGGGTCAGCTGAGGCCACCAGGGCTTGACCTCTCCCTCTGCCCGCTTCTGCTTCCTTCTGCTCCTCCCACAGAGGCTGATGCCCAGGACACCCCCAAAACAAATATCCTGCAGGCTCTACTGCTTCCAGGAAACCCAAACTGTACCACAAACTACATGCACAAACCTCTCAATGGCTTTTTTGAACATTAGCCAAGTTTAATATTCTTCTGATGTGAATATCTTCAGATTGGGAAACAGAAATGAGGAGACCAGAATTCTGGTGAGCTTTACAGTATGGATAATTGAGAGATTACCTGCTATATGGTCTGTAACTTACAGGAAAATACTCATCACAGGCTACATAATATACTGTATTGCATTCTAAGACTTTTTTTACCTATTACCACCTTTGACTTAGCTCCTGGAGAGGCAGCTATCCTCATGTCATTGTCATTGCCTACACAGGAACAAACATCAAAACTACCAGCATCAAAACCTGCAGGGCCGATTTCTGCTTCCAAGAGGGGAATAGATGTCCTTTTCCAATTCCTTCCAATAAGTACAGTTGAAAACCTTGGACATTATGTTTAAAACAAATATAAGGAGACTCTGACTTGTGAGAGAAAAAGACAGGAAAATTGGATGAATATCCAGAGCATTATGCTGAGTAGAAAAAGAAAAACACCTTAAGAAAGGTTACATACTATATGATCATTTACAGTGATTCCCCCTTATCCATGAGGGATGGGTCCTAAGACCCCCCAATGGATGCCTAAAATAGCAGATTTCAAACCACACCCCATATGTACCATGTTCTTTCCTATACTAACAGGTAGCTAGTGTATACAACATGGACACGCTGGACAAAGGGATGATTCACATCCTGGGTAGGATGGAGCAGTTCAGTGAGACATTTCATCACACTACTCAGAAGGGCACACAATTTAAAACATGAATTGTTTATTTCTGGAAACTTCCATTTAATATTTTTAGACCGCAATTGACTGAGGGTAGCTGAAACCACAGAGAGCAAAACCACAGATAACAGAGGCTACTGTGCACAACATTCTCAAAATGGCAAAATTTTAGAAATGGAGAACAGATCAGTGGTTGCCAGGGATCAAGGAGAGGATGGAGGTGGGAGGGAAGTGGGTGTGGCTACAAAAAGACAACAGGAGGCATTCTGATGGTGATGGAAATTTTCTGTGTCTTGACTGTATCTGTGTCCATACCCGGGTTATGATGTTGTACCATTGTTTTGGGGGAAACAATAAAGGGGGCACAGGGTCTATGTTATTTACTACAACTGCATGTGAATCTACATTACCTTAAATTAAAAGGTCTAATTGGAAAAAAAATAAAAACCTTTCAGGTTGGATGTTAGCAGGTTAGAAGAACTTCCTGCAGATAACATAAAATACTTTTTAACCCCTAGATCCAAGTAGTTATAGGGAGGGGTTGGACAACAGTGAATCACATGTGTTTGAGGATTTTCCCATAGTTGGCATCAAAATTAAGTTAGTTCTCAGAAATGGATTTACCCCAAAACTAACAAAATTTAAGCTTCTGGTAGGGTCACATACATGAGACCTTGCCAAGGCCCTGAGATGTACCCTAATAGTGTAATTGCATGAGTTAAAGCTGCAAAGGTAAGCTCTTCAACCAATACTGGTGAGGACTGTGGTCTCCTTCTACTCAATTAGCCCTATTTCCACTCTCCTCTGGTCAGGTAGGGACTTTGTTAAGGGGAAGCTGAACAGGAGAAACGGGTCATTTGGTTGGTAGGTTTTCTGAGGTTTACACGGCTCACAGACACTTGGAAGCTTAACTAAGTCATCACTAGCCATCTCATTTAAGACTGCTTCCAGGTTTCCCCATGACCCAGTGTGTCACCTCACCCAGCATCCTGGCATGAAGGTGTAGGGCCAGAGGCATCCCCTGTTATGGACTGAATTGTGTCCCCCACCCCACCCCAAATTCATAGATTAAAGCCCTAGCCCCCAGTGTGACTGTACTTGGAAACAGGACCTTTAAGGAAGTGATTAAGGCTAAATGAGGTCATAAGGATGAGGCCCTAATCCAATAGGACTTGTGTCCTTATAAGAAAGAAAAGAGACACCAGGTATACCTGTGCAAAAAGAAAAGGCCAGGACTTTCCTGGTGGTGCAGTGATTAAGAATCTGCCTGCCAATGCAGGTGACATGGGTTCAATCCCTGCTCCAGGAAGATCCTACACGCCAAGGAGCAACTAAGCCCATGAGCCACAACTACTGAGCCTGCACCCTGGAGCCCATGAACCACAACTGAGGCCCAAGTACCTAAAGCCCGTGCTCCGCAACAAAAGAAGCCACAGCAATGAGAATCCCACACACCACAATGAAGAGTAGCCCCCGCTCACCACAACTAGAGAAAGCCAAGGCGCAGCAATGAAGATCCAATGCAGCCCAGAAAAAAAGAAAGAAAAGAAAAGGTGATGTGAGGATACAATGAGAAGGCCAAGAAAAGAGGCCACAGGAGAAATCAAACCTGTGACACCTTGATCTTGGATTTCCGGTCTCCAGACTGTGAGAAAATACATTTCTGTTGTTTCCGGTGCCCTGTCTGTGGGGTTTTGTAACGGCAGCTGAAGCAAACTAATACAGCCTCAAGCATGGGGCTAGTGAAGGGAAAGAAAGGTTAGAAACGTACAGAGCCAAAAGCTAGTCTACACAAATTTCTTCCAGTCATCAAAGATGTAAAACGTCAAGCAGAGGCTCAGTTATCGTCAGTCCAAATCCACGTGGAAGAGCTCTTCAGTACAGAAACTCAACAATGAAATTGTATGACTAGAAACAAACCATACCTTTTTATGAAAATCACACAATTTATTCAAAGTCCTCTGTTTTAAGAGAACAAAGGGACTTCCCTGGAGGTTCAGGAGTTATGACTTCACCTTCCAATGCAGGGAATGCGGGTTTGATCCCTGGTCAGGGAGCTGAGATTCTCACATGCCTCATGGCCAAAAAACCAAAACATAAAACAGAAACAATATTGTAACAAATTCAATAAAGACTTTAAAAATGGTCCACATCAAAAAAATCTTTAAAAAAAAAAAAAAAGGACAAACGTGAAACAGTGCCTCAAACTGCAGGTACTGCAGACATATCTATGAGTGAAGTTCTATACATTGCAATACATGAGATGGCTTTTTAGTGTAACTATAGCATCTTGTCCTCATGGAATCTGGCAGTCTCATATGAAATGGCATGAAAAATCGAACCAAAGCAGTGAAGTGGTCGGAAGAATCAAGAGTTCCAATGACAAATACTGCTTCTCATATTGAAGTCAATTTGATACCTATTACGTAGCTCAGTATAATACAGTGATCACTGAGTTTGCAGCCAAAAAAAAAGGTAGGAAAAAGTAGCATTGTTGTGGCAGGCCAAGCAGTCATTTAAAGAAAGAATTTTTTTATATATATTTTGGATTATTTGTGGTATTTGACAACCCCTGATTGCAAAATTTGACTTCACAAATTTGTAATACTTTGTAATATTTGTTTTTCTCATTCTAAATAAATAATCATGGTCATACTTAATTTTGTATCTGTGATTTTGTGTTCTTTTTTTGAAAGCCTCAAATTTTATAAACTTCAGTCCCCACATGACCTAGATCCACCCCTGCTGGATGTACATAATGACAGAGCCAGGTAAGAGCCAGCACCAATGGCTTTAGTTATTCTAAGAAAAGCTGTGTGCATCAACACTGTCCTTGATAACACAAAGAACAGCACTGGGTTGAAGAGGGAGGGGATACGGGGATATACATATAGCTGAGTCACTTTGTTGTACAGCAGAAACTAGCACAACATCACAAAGCAATTAGGCTCTGATAAAGATGTATTTTTTAATAAAAGACTTTCTTAGTCAAGAAAGTGATTGAAAAAAGTCAAATTTTCAATGTGGAGATTATTTTTAGGAAAACTGTAAGCAATTCTTCACCTATACTTTTCCTTATTTACCTATGAACATGCTCAACATATGGTAAAAATCTAAGTCTAATCTAAAAGTTTCCTTCAACAAACATAAAATAAAAATGTTAAAATGATTAAGAAGCATTGTGTCAGTTCTATGGGTGGCATTTTTTCTTAGTGGTATATAAAATAGTGGTGTGTCTCACACGTGATGACATCTTAGATTCAGTAATACACACAAATGTGTGAAGCAGTTTTCATCTACAGCCCAGGAATGGTTCACCAACATTTCAAATGCCCCAGTTATGACTCTACACTTCAGGGGCAGTTCCTTCATTTTTGAAAGACCCCTTTCAGAAGCCCTCGATGCAGAGCCTTCAAGTATTACACTCTGATTCCAGCAGAGGGTTTGTTAATTAGCACAAAGAGAATTAGAAATAATTTTTTGTTGGTAAAATGAGAGGTGTTTAAGGTTTGTGAATTGGGAGCCAGAAATATTTTCCAGGCACCTCTGCCCAGGTATGAGCAAGGTCCAAGAGTCTGGACACCTACAACCCTACTAAGTCCTGGATTCCAGGAAATTGCTATTGATTCTGTTGTGTGGTCTGACCTTCCGAGTGGCTAAGGACACACAGCTGAGCCTCCCCTGAGCTTCCAAGGACAGGTTTCATGCTCTTTGCTCACCAAAGCTTGTTTGGTGGCTGAATGCATTCTGAGACTTGCTTTCCTTGTCAACCCTTGGTAGTGAGGTTATGGAGAACAAAAACTAGAAACTTCACCCATCTCTGCTCTTGGGAGGCAACCTGTATCCACAAAAAGCCCCATGCAACTGTGAAGACCCCACTGACCACCTGCAGCTGGGAACTCCCCGCCCAGTTCCCCACCTCCCTTCACCAGCACCATACTCCCAAACCAAAGCTTCTTCTCCGAGCCACTAAGTGTGTAACTGATTCAAGAGCCACAACCCAAGTCATGAGGCCTATAATCATGAAAATCTCTCTCCTTGGCACAATTATGTGAATAAAATGACATTGGCATAGGTTCAGCTTTTGGAAATTTGTTTAATTTTGCCCCAGGTAATTAGTTTATTTGTTCTCTGAACGTGACCCAAAACTTACCCATTAGGAGTCTCTGTTACTAACAGACATATAGTGGTTGCCGAGCAACATCATGCATTGTTATTTCTTCATCTAATTTAAAATTCTCAGTTCGCCGTAAAGGTCTTCAGAGAGAAGTTATTGTTCAGGGTGGGCCAAATACCATTTTTCACTGTAGCCCATTCAATTTAGAAAAGAAATTACAGCATACTGTTTAATCAACATAAAATGATTTGTACAAAACATTTAACATCTTCTCGAAATGTAGCTGTCTTCTTTCACTAATCAGATCTACTTAATTTATTCTAAACTTTCCCAAGGAGATTTCCTTTCTCCTTCCATCCTTAGGCCAACTTCCCGTCCAACTTCTAAGGTGATTTATGGATACTCTTTAGATGGAAAGTGGCAGATCTGGGAAGGAAGTTTGGAAATACAAGATACACTTCTATTATCCTGTAATTAGCCTTGGAAGGGATCCTCAACATGTCATCATTCTAATGAGTCACTTACCCCAAATTCCAACTTCTTTAGAAGGTACATTTAACGTCAAAGTTTTCTGATAAGAATGATGCAAAATGAATCAATCGTTTGCTCTAATAATAGCTGGGCTTACCTTCAAGTACTAGGGGAGAGCGCTGTTGAGGCGCCCTCCCAAAGGACAGCATGTCACATTTTTTCATTCACCAAACAACATTCCTTGATGTTAAGATGAACTTCTCACCGAAACTCATTGGAAAGGACTCATTTTCACAAAACGGGCAAAGGCATTTCTGCAGTGACCCCGTTATTGTGTGTTGAGTGTCCTGAAATAGCAAGTGAATCAACGTGGATTAACAAAGACTCTTGGGTATTGTGATTACTTGGAATGTGGAACAATCTAGAATAAAACTCACGAATTTAGGCTAATGGAGGAAAAGAACCATAAGAGGGAATAAATGGGCAAAAATAAATGGAATATTTTAAAGGAAATGTAATTTTGTTCCTATAACAATATGGAGAAAATCTGATTTTCATAGCGGTAAAATCTCTCCTAGGACAGACAAGATTGATTTTTGGTGGCTTAAAACCTTATTACCCCTCTTGGTTTGTGTGTGTGTGTGTGTGTGTGTGTGTGTGTGTGTGTATGGTGGGAGGAGACTCGCCAGAGAGGATGCTTAAATTACAATAGAGTAGATGGTTGATAAGTTACTTGGGTGGGAGTCGGTTTACTCTTGGCTTTGGGATTCATTTTCATAACAGAGACTGTGATCTTAGGGGCTAAGAGGAGGACAAGCTAGCAGCACTGGAAAAGCAACTTGGGAAGAAGAGTCCAGTCATCCAACCAAGAGGCTTTACTGAAGGTTTGTTGTAGGGGTGGAGCTGGTACTCTCCTCCCTAGAGAGGCTACTGAGGGTGCTGCTTGAGGGTTCACATTGGAACCAAGAATACCCACGTTCCAATCTCAGCTGTGCTGTGTTTTAACCCTGTGACCTTAGACAGATCACACTTACGCGTTTGGACCTCAGCATTGCCATCTGTAAAATGGGGGCAGTAATTCCTCAAAAAATTGTTATGAGTCTCAAAGAGTGAACACACAACAGGGCAGGCTTCGTAGTCTTGTGATCTGAGCAGACACACAGGCCCCTCTTACCCCTCTCCCCATGCATACAAGGGCCCTCGAGCTTGGTTTAATGATCTGCTGTCACCATCTTGAAATTCCTTATCATTTTTGAACAAGGGGCCCAGTATTTTCATTTTGACCTGAGCCACGCAAATTCTTTAGCAGTGCCCTAAACACATTACATGAAGTATTTAGAACATGTCCTGGCCCATAGTCAGTGCTGTTATCTGTATTCCCCTCCTCCCACCACAAAATTTTTAGGGAAATTCCCAAGATAGTAGTGAAGCTAGAAGTTGGGTGGGAAAGAGGGAACTGGGAGTTGACAGAGGAGCTAGCCTTTGTGCCTGACGTACGGATTCCTGCAACACCCCACCAACAGGGCAGGATGAGAACAGAGCTGCCCAAGGGCATCCAGTCTATTTTATTTGGGACTATTTTACTTACAAGTCTGGATAGAAACTATACAGGCTGATGAAACGTGTTGACAGAGAGGTCTTCAAGAATCAAATTTAGTGCCTAGCTGACAGCACTTGCGATGAACACATCGATTGTTCACACGCAGAACTTATAAAGCACGAAAGATCATCTGAAGACCCTTTATCCTTTCAAGGATTTTGAATATGAGCACCCATGCCCTCTCACCCACCCTACCCCACCCCACCCCCACCATCATTCTCAGGGCCCTAAGCAAAAATGCAGTGCAGGCCCACGTGCCTCATGTCTAAATATGACAAGGAATTCATCAAGTCAACAAACTTTTATATGAATTATTTTCTATTCTACTACCTTGTCAAATACACCTTCAAGTGACCTGGAAGGCCAAGTTCCAGTTTAAAATTCCTTTTACTTCTTAAAGTTATTCATGTGTATGTGTGAGGACATCCCTGCCCTCACAAACCAAGCTCCAACCACCCCTTATTCCTGAAACTATTCAAGCCTCAGCCACCCTGGGGACCTGGGGACAGATGCTCCAGTGGGTGAGCCACTCCCTGCAGGACAAACCTGAGGAGGACACCAGCGCAGGCCTGGACCACGGGATCAGGGCTGATTGGACTGGGAATCTCAGGCCTCGGACAGCCAGTGCCAGGTCAAGGAAGCGGAGGAGGGGCTAAAGGTGGCCCCCACTTTTGCCCAAAGGCTCTTCGCCTGTGAGGAGGGACATGGTTAGAAGGGGGGCTCCAAACGGGGACCCTCTAAGTATGAGTTGAGAATCCCCCCTGAAATCGTGGTGACCCTTCGAGTCTGTGCTCCCAAGTTCAACTTAAATTTGAGTTCACCTTCCTCCATTGCACATTCACAAATTCCAAATTATTATGGTTTCCTGTGTAGAGATGTTCAAATTTTCTGGAGTTAAATTCACATCCCCAACTGTGCTCCCAACGACCCCCCAACAGCCCCTGCCCAGACCTCCAATTCCTTCAAACTGCCCTAGCAGCAAGCTCCAATCTCCCCCGACTTGCCCACCAGCTCTGTTTCTCCAAATATTTCAGACAAGTTGTACACTATTTACTCCCTGTGATGAACTCTCAGCACCTTCTCCAGGAACAAATGGGTTAATTTACATCATTGTGCTACTAGCGAAGATAAAAATATTGGAAACGTATCTATCATAAAAATATGAAGGTCACCATAAAAAGAGGGAGAGCGAGCGGTACCATCCTAGCAAATGGAACCCATGAGTATTCTAAATGGAGCCTTCGTCAGGACTCGGGCTGATGGCCTAGGGACCTTTTAGAAAATCATTTTTCTCATGTTGCCCTTTGTAGCTGACAAATATTGATTTGAATTATGTTTTGAATATCAGTGAAAAGAAGGCCTGAGAGAGGAGTTTACTCAAACTACTTAACACCTTCTGAGGACAGGGTCCTGCTTTTTAGTAGCTGTGTAAGTCCGGCAAACTCCTCAGTCTCTCTGTCTGTCTGTCTGTCTGTCTGTCTCTCTGTCTTTTTCTCTTTCTCTCTCTCTCTCTCTGTCTCTCCCTCTCTCTCTATTCCCCACATTGTAAAGAATCAATAGAAGTTTGGAATAAGAGGTTGGGAATCCTCTTAGATAATCAAGTCTAATCCCCAAATTTCACACTTGAGAAAACTGATAACGTGCCAACATCACATCGATCACCGCAGAAAAGTTCAGCATAAACTCCTGTAAGTGGTGCTGGGGAGGCCACCTCAAAGGGCCCTTCTAGGGCTAAAAGTTAATGCCATTGAAGATCAAAGCATTTCATAAACCAGCCCCTTATTTAGCACAATCATAGTTCTCATTAATAGATTTGTTCTGTTTTTTTAATGGTAAAATGGTAATGGTAAAAAAAAAGATGGTAAAAAAAAAAATCAGTTATTTTTCATTAACTAGGAAATCATTAGGGAAAAAAAGAAAACAAAAAACCAACTGACAGAGAACCAAAGAGGGAGCGTGGCGAATTGGGAGCATGGAGAATTGGGTTCTGGGCCCAGTTCCAGAACATTCTATTGTGGGCCTTGGTCAGGTATTGCCAATTGGTCTCCACAACTTGGCTGTTTATAACCATCAATGCACTTGAATGGGACCAGCAAAGATGAAAGTCCTTGACTGGCTGAGACTAAGACACAGAAAATCTTCCCTTGGAAGGTAAAATAGCATTTTGTCATAAGCAACAGAACAGAATTTGGAGGGAAAATATATATTTTAATGAAGACTATCTGATCAATCAAACACTAAGGGACCATAAGCATGTGACAACATCTCAGCACACACTTCCAATACACACAAAGCGAAGGAATATGCCCATAATTGATGTGCTGACATTTTAACATGGAAAAACAGCTTCAATGTGCTCCTTTCAGAGACTTCTGAAACCCAGACTTTCAGAAACAAATCTTTAGCAATTCCCTGCTAACGATTTTTAAAACTCCTGTTTAGCATGGGCATCAGGTATTATCTGAAGAACCTATTTAATTAAGAATGGTTCATAATATTTAGGACAGCTGAACTGTCCACACTGCCAAGCGTCAGGGTGAAAGCTGACACGTGATATTAGCATGAATTGTAAATAATAGAACAAAACCTCTCTGAGGTTGAGACTATCAGCCGCAGAGCCCAAAATGTGTCTCTAATACTGCCCTTCTGTCTGGGGCACCGCCCACCCCCGCCCCAGCTGGTGGACTCCTACTCATCCCCAGGGTCCCACTGGAAGCCTCACCCTCTCTGGGAAGGCTGCCAAGATTGCACCCCTTCTGTTGCCCCTTCTCATGCTGGACTGTACTGCTCTGTTTGCCTGTGTGCACGTCTCATTAGACTGTGCTTGGTCTCCCCACGGCAAGGGCTGTGTCTCATTTACCATTGTATCCCCAGTGTGCCACAGAGGACCCTGTACAGTGAGAGGTGAGCAAACATTTGTTGGGTGAGCATATAGTGTAGCAAAAATTCTGGTTGCAAGAATGAAGATGCATCACCCTCTCCTTTTTTTTCCCAAAAGGAAATAAACACCCAAACTACCTCATTTGAGGGTGTTTACAAATAGAAGAAGTTTCCGCAAGATTTTTCTGGAACCACAGCATGGAAAGAGAAAATGACTGAGGATTCTGAGAGCTTTTTCTCCCTGTTTCCTTTCTCATCCTTTCTCTCTGTTCATGCTCCGTCCTCCTGCTCCCCACGGCAGGCAAGCCTTCTCCTCTTCCTCTCAAGCCCAGCTCCACATGACCTTCAATCCTTCTTTTTTAAGAACTTTTATTGAGATATAATTGACATACAATAAACTGCATGTATTTAAAATGTACAATTTGATTTTTTTTCTTATTAGTAATGTATCCCAATCTCCCAATTCATCCCACCTCAACCCCCTCCCACCCCTGCTTTCCCCAGTTGGTGTCAATGTGTTTGTTCTCTACATCTGTGTCTTTATTTCTGCCTTGCAAACCAGTTGATCTGTACCATTTTCTATACTCTGCATATATGAGTTACTATACAATATTTGATTTCTCTTTCTGACTTACTTCACTCTGTATGCCAGTCTCTAGGTCCATCCATGTCTCTTCAAATGTTCCAATTTCGTTCCTTTTTACTGAGTAAATATTCCATTGTATATACGTACCACATCTTCTATATCCATTCATCTGTTGATATGACATTCAATTTTTTCTTTTTAATTTATTTATTTATTTATTGTCTGCATTGGGTCTTCATTGTTGCACACGGGCTTTCTCTAGTTGCAGTGAGCAGGGGATACTCTTCATTGTGGAGCATGGGCTCCTTATTGCAGAGCACAGGATCTAGGTGTGTGAGCTTCAGTAGTTGTGGCACACAGGCTCAATAGTTGTGGCTCACAGGCTTAGTTGCTCCCCAGCATGTGGGATCTTCCTGGAGCAGGGATCAAATCCATGTCCCCTGCATTGGCAGGTGGATTCTTAACCACTGTGCCACCTAGGAAATCCTGACATTCAATTCTAATACTAGAAAGTTCTGATGTAGAGCATATAGGTGCCCCAAGGCTACCAACCTTAAAATCCAGTGTGCTTACTGGGCATATACTCAAAGCAAACCATAATCCAAAAAGAAACATGTACCATAATGTTCACTGCAGGACTGTTTACAACAGCCAGGACATGGAAGCAACCTAAATGCCCATCAACAGATGAATGGATAAAGAAGACAGGGCACGTATATACAATGGAATATTACTCAGCCGTAAAAAAGAATGAAATTGAGTTATTTGTAATGAAGTAGATAGACCTAGAGTCAGTCATACAGAGCGAAGTAAGTCAGAAAGAGAAAAACAAATACCATATGCTAACTCATATATATGGAATCTAAAAAAAAAAATGGTACTGATGAACCCTGTGACAGGGCAAGAATAAAGATGCAGATGTAGAGAACAGACTTGAGGACAAAGGGTTGGGGGTGGGGTGCAATGGGGAAGCTGAGACAAAGTGAGAGAGTAGCTTTGACATATGTACACCACCAAATGTAAAATAGATAGCTCGTGGGAAGTTCCTGCATAACATAAGAAGACAAACTCGATGATGGGTGATGACTTAGAGGGCCAGGATAGGGAGGGTGGGAGGGATTCACAGGAGGGTGGGGATATGTCTATAAATACAATTGATTCATTTTGAAGTGCCTTAAAAATTGGCACAGCAGTGTGAGGCAATTATATTCCAATAAAAAGCTTAAATTAAAAAAAAAAATCCAGTGTGCAAGGCTGAAGAAAGTAAGTAGCAGCCTTGGTGAAGCATTCCTCTAGCTGCCCAGCAATGGAGAACCCTTTACACGTGCTATGAACTCAGTGTTTGTGTCCCCCTCCCCCAAATTCATATGTAGAAGCCCTACACCCACCCTCACTGTGATGGTATCTGGAGGTGGGGCCTTTAGAAAGCAATTAGGTTTAGATAAGGTCATGAGGGTAGACCCCTGTGATGGGATTAGTGTTCTTATAAAGAAAGGAAGTGAGTAGAACTCACTCTTTCTCCACCAAGTGAGGACAGGACAAGAAAGTAGCATCTGCAAGCCAGGAAGAGTACTCTCACCAGAACCTGACCACGCTGGCACTCCAGTCTCAGACTCCCCAACCTCCAGAATCGTGAGAAATAAGTTTCTGCTGTTTCAGCCACCCAGTCTGTGGCATTTTGTTACAGCAGCATGAGCTAACTAAGACACATGGCATCTGCCCCCAGTCGCCTTCCTTACCCCAGATGGCAGACCCCGGTACTGGGTTCCTTCCTTTGCCTCAACCTTGACCCAGCCTGCAAAGAGCCACAGCTGGCTTTGAACCTCTGTTCTGCAGATCCCACCCCAACCCCCAGAGAATAGGGTGATGCAAGTCCATGGCATCATGTGGGTGTTGCTTGATATAGCAAGAGCAGCCAGGAAGCATGACCAACACTTGGGGTGCAAACCTCCAGGCTCCCCTGCCAGGACATGAGTCCAGGGAGTGGGACTGATGGAGAGCTCAGTCCCCTGGAAGTACTCAGGCTTTCTGACAGCTGGTGTTGAGAATCAGAATTTTGGATCCCCCTTAGCAGGTTTCCAGACCCACAGCCCAATGACAGCCTCTGTGACATCTACTTACAATTATGAAAAAGAGAATCTGAATGGTCACTCCTAAGCCAATAGGGTTATCAGTCTTTGGACCAATCCTCAACGTCCAGGGGTATAGGGCCACTGGATGAGAAAAAAAAAAAAAGAGGCTACCTAGGCACACTTTCTGTAAAGGTTGCTAGGTAGTTCCCTGGGCAGGGTTCTCTGGCAAACCAGCAATGTTGTGAATAAGCAAGTCAGTATTCCAGTCCAGAGGGAGGGTTCTCTAAACACTAACTGGTGCTGAAGTGTGCAGGTCACTGATGCTCTTTACATCCATTCCTGGTGGACATCACTAGCCATCAAATCACCAATATCCCATTCTCTTTCCATTCTGGCCAATGGAAGACTGCACATCTCAGCCTCGTGTATTTGGAGGCTAATGGACCATAAGACTAGCTTCTGGCCAATGGGTTGACTGAGGTAGTAAAAAGCCCTGTCTCTCTTCCCCAGCCACTGCCATCTAGAAGTCCATGTGCTCCAGATGGCACAGCAGAAGATGGTGGAACCTCCATCATCCAGGGCTCCTGACGACTGGGTGGGCACAGCCATCTACCCACTGTGTTGGATGTGAGGTATGAGATAAACTCTTGTGTTACTCCACTGAGCTGTTGAGGTTGTTTCTTACTGCAGCAAAACCCAGCCTATTCCAACTAATACACTCAACCTGCTCAGTTAAGTTCCCGATGAACCAAAATCAGACATAAAGCTAACAAAAAAGGCTTACAGATGGCTTTTGATATTTAGAGCCATCTTTCATAATTAACAGGATTTCTGGTTCTTTCATACGTGGAAAAGAGAAAGTACCATGAACTTGAAGATTATGGAAACCAGATTCAAAGGGACTGAATGTAGTCAAAAGCACTTGAGACCAAGCCAGTTAATTTGAGACTGGATGAACCAATCATGACTGATCAACCCAGAGCACACCAGACCACAGCTTTGAACCTCCATGAGAAACACCATCACCATCAGAGCAGTGGTCCGTGCAGCCCAGTAATTTGTCTCAGACAATGACACAAAATTTTGCCCCCACCTTTCTGCCTTCAACTGCACCTAGTTTTAACCTAATTTCCTATCATTTTGTTTCTCACCACTTTTTACCCTCAAGCAATCTTCAAATTGTGATAATTAGGAGCGTTAGAGCAGACGGAAGACTGTAAGGGGAAATCAGATCCGTCCCGCGTCTTGCCCTACCCAGTGAAGGTAATTATCTTAAAATTCAAATGCCGCGACCAGAATTCAGAGCATCCAACTCACAGCCAAGTCATGCCTAGTCACATCCATTGTGTCGCCCATTACTGACAATTGTCATCACAGAAACAAACTCACGGCCTCATCAGACAAGACAGAGAAAGGAGAGGGCTCTCCTTAATTCACATCCACACAGACATGATGACCCAGGCACCTTAGAACCCAGCAGTTGTCTTGGTCAACCTCTCTGCTATACTTGATCTTGACGACTCTCCTCGAAACTCTCTATTCCCTTGTCCCAATAATAGGACTGGCTCATTCCTTCGTGGACCCTGACTACTCTTCTCCCTCACCTTCATTGCTGGCATTCCTCCAGGATGCACTATTAGTCACTGCTTTTCTTGCGGTCCATGCTCTCCTTGAAAGAGACTACCTACTCTCATCTACCCAACATAGACAGTGATACCCCAACCCCTCTCTGGAGCTCCCAACTCATATACCTTCTGCACGTCTCCACCCGGATATCCCACAGACACTGCAACGTGCCCCAAAAGTAAAGCTTGCCACTCTCCACCCAGCTCCTTCCTCATTGGTGTTCTCTATTTTGCTCAGACAATACAGTGGGTTGAATTGTATCCCCCCAAAGAGACGTCCATCTTGAACATCAGCATGTAACCTTATTTGGAATAAGCGTCTTTGAAGATGTAATTAAGTTAGAGACCTCAAGATGAGACGATCCTGAATTCAGGGTGGGCCCTAAGTCCAATGACTGACATCCTTCTAAGAGAAAGACAGAAGGATATTTGAGGCAAAGAGATACACAGTGGGAAGGCCACATGAAAACAGAAGCAGAGATTGGAGGGATGCCTCTACCAGCCCAGCAACACCAGAAATGGAGAACCAAAAATGCCATGGAAGGGATTCTCCATCAGAGCCTCCAGAAGGAACCAATCCTGCTGACATTCTGATTGTGGACTTCTGGCCTCCAGAACTGTAGCACAATAAATTTATGTTGCTTTAAGCCACCAAGCCTATACTCATTTGTTACCCAGTTCAGGACATCAATACAGATGGCATACCTCCTGCCACCTGAAACCTGGCAGTGACCTTGGACTCCTTCCTACTCTCTCACTTTCCATTCCAAAACAGTTACGAGACCCTGCTGACTCTACCTCTAAAACATCTTCCAGATCTGCCTCGACCTTGTCTCTCTCAAATCCAGCCATTTTGTATCAGGACCACATTTTGTTTATCCATTCGTCTGTCAATGGACACTTGGGTTGTTTCCACCTTTGGCTATTATGAATAATGAATAATGCCACTGTGAACATTGGTGTACAAATATCTGATTAAGTTCCTTATTTCAATTCATTCAGGGTTTTCTGTTTTTTTGTTTGTTTGTTTGTTTTTGGTGAAATCAGTGGCATTTAAGATTAGTGGTTATGGGACTTCCTTGGTGGTGCAGAGGTTAAGAATCTGCCTGCCACACAGATGTAGAGAACAAACATATGGACACCAACTGGGGAAAGGGCGGGGGTCTTGGGGCGGATGAATTGGGAGATTGGGATTGCCATATATACACTACTAATAAGAAAAAAATATCAAATTGTACACTTTAAATATATGCAGTTTATTGTATGTCAATTTTATCTCAATAAAAGTTCTTTAAAAAAAAAAGAATCTGCCTGCCAATGTAGGGGACACAGGTTCAATCCCTGGCCAGGGAACTAAGATCCCACATGCTGTGCAGTGTGGCCAGAAAAAAAAAAAAAGATTAGTGGTTGGTGGGGCACCTGCAGGAAGGGGGCATTGGGATCAGGTAGGGCCAGCAGCCTGTACCAGAGGAGCAGGCGGTTGGTCCAGAGCCCCGTGGGCTCATGGCCATGCTCTGAGCTGCTATAAGAAGGTAGGTCCTGCCCCCCGTGGCCCCAGTGAGAGCCTTACCTACAAGGCAAGGCTTGCAGCCTGAGGAAGGAAAAGGAACGATACAGGCCTCCCTCCTTGCTCACCTGCTGCAAACCTCCAGGGCCTCCCCACGTTTACCCAGATTGGCTCAGATCATCTCACAACCGAGGGGGAGACTGGTATTAGCACAAGGGAGGGTAAACAAGAGGGTGACGGAAAACACACACAGCACCCGGAATGGCCAAGGTCTCCACTGAGTGCTCGCCGATGTGAGCCACGATGAGCTAGCACAGTGGGGAGTGGCAGGTATGATCCAGGCAGCTGGTTGGAGTGGGGAGACGCTGGGCCAGGGAGCTGGGCAGTGAGAAGAAGTGTATGAGTTTCTTACTGTTGCTATAACAAGTTACCATGAGGGAGTTCCCTGGTGGTGCAGTGGTTAAGAATCCGCCTGCCAATGCAGGGGAGACAGGTTCGAGCCCTGCTCAGGGAAGATCCCACATGCCTCGGAGCAACTAAGCCCGTGCGCCACAACTACTGAGCCTGCACTCTAGAACCCGTGAGCCACAACTATTGAGCCCATGTGCCACAACTACTGAAGCCCGTGCCTAGAGCCCGTGCTCCACAACAAGAGAAGCCACCACAATGAGAAGCCCATGCACCATAATGAAGAGTAGGCCCTGCTCGCCACAACTAGAGAAAGCCCGTGTGCAGCAACAAAGACCCAACCAACACAGCCAATAAATAAATAAATAAATACATTTAAAAAAAAAGTTACCATGAAGTAGAGGCTTAAAACAACACAGATTTACAATTACAATTGTAATTTACAATTAATTTAATATATTAATAATTGTAATTTACAATTACCAATTTACTTACAATTCTAAAGCTCAGAAGTCTAGAGTGAGTCTCCCTGGGCCAAAATCAAGGTGTCAGCTGGGTTGCATTCCTTTCTGGAGGCTCTAAGGAGAAAGCCCATTCCTCCCCTTTTCCAGCTTCCACAGGCTGCCTGCATGCCTTGACCTGTAGCCCCTTCCTCCATCCTCAAAGCCAGCAACCAACAGCAGGTCCAGCCTCTCACACAGCATCCCAATGCCCTCCTCTTTTGCCTCCCTTCCCACTTTTAAGGACCCTTGTGATGACATTGGACCCACCCAGTTAATCACGGATCAGCTCCCCACCTGCCGTTAGCAATCTTAATTCCATTTGCAACCAGAGCTCCCCTTTTCCTCGTGACCAGACATGGACAGGTTCCAAGGATTCCAACATGGACATCTTGGGGGAGGGGGCAGATTTTGCTGCTCACCATACATGATCTAGGGGAGGCAATCTGGGGAGATGGAGGGGAAATCAGTTAGAATCAGGGAGGAGGGGCACTCATTAGCAGGACTCCAAAGACCAGAGAGATGTTTAAGAATCTAGAATGGCCTTCCAAAAGCAAAGCAGGGTATCAGGCTCAGAAGACCAGGGTTAACGGGTGTGTTATCACAGCAAAAACGGAGGCCTCAGGGACAAAGCTGGTGCTGGTGGGTGAGACTGGGGTACCAGTGGGAATTTGGCCTCAAGAATAAGGGGAAAGTACATTTATGGTCACTGGGGCAGGGTGAGAGCAGCCCTGCCAACAAGGCTGATGGAACATGGAGTCATCAGAGAATTTCATCAGTTCTCAGGAGATCCTCAAGTCCCCTGGCTTTGTAGCAGGGCAGATCGCATCCTGAAGTTAGAAGGCGAGGGTTGGCAGGAAACAGCCAAGACATCCTGGTTCAAACCACGTTCCAAAAGGCTGAACGCTGCTGGAGTGTGAAGCACAACCAACAGGACACTGGGAGGAGGAGTTCTTCCACTCAGGACGCAGACTCAGCCAAACGAGGAGATGAACCTGTACACCAGGGGCGAGCTGAGGAGCGGGAACAGATGGCACCGCTCAGATCCCCCGTGCCAGCTTTGCCGAGTGAGTGGGCAGGCTGCCAGCCAAAGCCAAAACGGATCCAGAAGACAGAAGGGAACTTTCGAGGGTACGCTGGGATTGGGAGGCAAAGAAGAATGCTGACCGGCATCAGAGCTGTCCATCGGGAATTTGGTTCCATTTCAGCTGGGCAGCCGTGATGAGTCATCTTCACCATTTCTGCAGAAAACAGGAAGCTGAGCATCCCTTGCTCATTAATGCACAGTCAAATCAGATGTGTTCCGGGGACGCTAAGAAACACCAAGTCCCGCCTCAAGGTGGCTTGGGTGACAATGTAGCTGCCCCACAGGTCCTGTGTCACCAAAGGAAGACAGTCATAGGAATTCATCAGTCTTGCAACAGAATTCTCACTTCAGACGTCAAATAAACACAGGACATGAAAAGGACCTCTCCCCACGCTGATTCCTCCCTTTGCTCTTTGATTCTATTTGATTTCCTAGGAGACCTTAGGGCATCGCTTTGTTTAAGAGGCTGAAAGCCCAGCGGTCCCGTGTTGTAATTAGCTTTCGCCATCAGCAGAAAGCACCTTTGTCTTATTTCGCGAAAGTCAAAGCCAATCAATACACACTGCATTTTATACCTCCCCTGGCTAATCAGAAGGTCAAGTGGCTAGAAACTCTCCACCCTGGGATGGCAGAAATCCTCAGGACTACAAAAAGGGCAAAACTCACACTGTCTCCCTCTGCCTTCCTCTGAGAAGTTATCAAAGGTGAATCCAAGGGCACTGGCCACACAGCGCAATAAGGTGCCAGGTTAACCTCAAAACATAGGCACTAGGACCCAAATGGAACCCACACACGCATTTCTGAGTTACTGCCTTTTCCTAGCCTGGGGCCCCACTATTAAAAATGAATATATTAATTGGATCACAGCCAGCACTTTTAACCGAGTCTCTGATTTGCAATTTAATAAACTCCTGCCACAGTGACTAGTTAATGAAAACTAGAGCATTAAGACCCCATTCAAACACCTCTTCACAAGCCTTGTCAGGCTGATTATCAATAGCAACCAATTTTCAACGTCAAGCCTTTCATTTCGGAAAGCCCCGAGATCACACGTGGTTCGCCATGCAAGAATTATTACTGCAAAATGATGCTATGTCTGCTTAAAAGGTACAGCCCTGGTTAAGTCAAAAATGGAATATTATTTTCAAATCACTGCTTCTGGAGGAAAGTTTCAGCACCCAGGCATTTCCCATCAAACAAAACAATAGCCCAACCCAGGGTGATTTAAAAGTAAAGCAGGCTGTTGGGTGGCTGTCAGGGAGCTTGCAAGGAAACTTCTCTTTCTGCCATCTTTGTGCAGTCACTAGGAAAGAAGAACAGTAGATAAGGAAGCAGAAGTAGGTCACACTCAGGCATTAATTTCAGGAAATCGAACACAGACTTTAGGCTCCATTCAGCCGCCACTCATCCCTGGTCGGAGGAGAAAAGGTCAAGGTCTAGAATAAACAGGAGCCCACAGCCTTCCCCGGCCAGTTCCAAGGGCTTGGATGGACAAACCCACCCTTGTTGAACCACTACCCATAATACCTGTGCAGTTTCATGCTCCTCCCCAACTGTTACTCCGAAATGGAGATAAAGCAAGCCTGACCCACCTCCCCACTGCATGTGTTTGGAACCTGCATTAATGGAGACCTGCAGATTCGGCCGCCAGGAATTTGTGCTACTACTTCTCAGGTGACGGACCACGGTAAGGCTGATTAGACTTAATAGTGGGGATGCATGACCACCTTCCATCTTGTCCAGAAGGCCTTCCCCTGACTTTCAAGGTTCTGCATTACCTGGTCCACGCCTACTTAGTGAGCTTTGCTTCTAGTAAACATCAGTCTTCCAGCTGTCCTCTGCAAATGTCCTCTCTTCCTGCTTGCCTTTCCTAGGGGCCCAACCCTTACCATCCACACAGTCAAACCACCATGTGTTCTCCATGGTTCTCAGACCCCAGGGCATCCCAGGACTGAGTTCCAGGAGAAGCTGCATTTTTACAGACTTCTCATCCGGAGACATAGCTCAAGGCTCCAAATCCATCCCTCCTCCAACCCGCTCCCGCGTTATCACCACCAGCATGTTCCAAACTGCAGGATGTGGCCCCCAGGGCAGGGGTTGAAGTCAGGTGAGGGAGTTCAGAGTGCAGCACACATTTTTAACGAATGAGGATTGAATTGCAAGCATCAGACATCACTGCAGGATCCTTAGTAAATACCATTCCCTCCAACTTTTCTCCCAGTTGATACCTGCATCCACACACTCACAGCATCACAGTCCTTGTGGTGGGTTGTTGTTACCAAAATTCGGTGACAACAATCTAAACCAATAGTCTCCAACTGTTATTTTTGTTTGTTTGTTTGTTTCTTTTTAATTTATTTATTTATTGGCTGCATTGGATCTTTGCTTCTGCACACGGGCTTTTCTCTAGTTGTGGCGAGCGGGGGCTACTCTTCATTGCAGTACATGGGCTCCTCTTTGAGGTGTCTTCTCTTGTTGCAGAGCATGGACTCTAGGTGCGTGGGCTTCAGTAGTTGTGACACGTGGGCTCAATAGTTGTGGCTCCCGGGCTCTAGAACACAGTCTCAGTAGTTGTGGCACACGGGCTTAGTTGCTCCGAGGCTTGTGGGATCTTCCTGCAGCAGGGCTCGAACCCGTGTCCCCTGCATTGGCAGGCGGGTTCTTAACCACTGCACCACCTAGGAAGTCCCTCCAACTGTTTTTGAACACACAGTCCATCCTTTAAGATTTTTTGAAAATTGAACTCTCTATATATATTTATATATATATCAAATATACTATGTTTATTAATTATGTACATGATTTATATATGATGTACATTACACCCAGAAAAAATTAAAAATTTCATAGAAAAATAAATAGAAATGTTACTTCTAATATTTTCCACCTGTGTCCAATCTGATAGCCCCGGGTGCACAGAAACTGCCCCCTTGGCAGGAGATGACAGGTGCCCACTCATCCCTCACCTGTTTTCCACTATCACAAAATTCAGCACTTAGGAGACAAGATTCCCGTTCACAAGTCCCTCAAAATCTGGTGAGAAAATCGAAATACAAAACTTCACGATAAGGCAAGATGAAAAGCATTGGAACACCAAAGACAACACAAGGTGGCCACAGGGGAGAGAGCGCATCAGTGTTCCCGTGAAGGCAGCGGGGAGTCACCAGGATGGTGTGAGCTGGGTGGTGGAGGCTGGGTGGGTGATGCCAGGCTGCGAAGAGGAGGAGTGACTCTCCGGACAAAACAAGCCCATGTGATCGGCTCCTCCTGCCCTTCTCAATTACCTGGGCACTTGTTTAAAATTCCCTGAACTCCTCCTCCCAGAGTCCAATAGGGTAGCTCTGGGGCGGGGGACCCTTTTGCACAGAGCTCCCATCCCCTCCCTTCTGCGCCCCTGCAACGAGAGGGCAGAGAGACGTCCGGTGGACCTGCAGTGTTGACTACATGCGGATTTAAAAATCCAAGACTCAGTGCGTGGGAATAGCCAGCAAGGCACTCATGCAAAGCTGCTTCTTTACACTGATATAGTTCAGCCTTGCACCACTTACACTCGGGGGGAAAAGACTTCATATCCCCAAACTCTGTTCAGCCAGATACCGTTTGTAGCAATTGCTTGTTAATTGTTTCTCCATCTACCAGCCATGCCTCCTCTCTCCTCCTTTTGGGAAACCGCCTCTCACACCTTCAGGGGTTCTCACTCTGGCTCCAGGATGGAGGATATGACCTGAGCCTAAAGGAATTGTCAGCATATTGCAACCCTCAAGCTACTGCAGTTGATTTTGGGGATAGAAATCCACACAGAAAGTTAGACCTGAGGAGGAACACGGCAACCTTGGCTGGGATTGTTCATGGAGAGACACAGGCTCTTTCCCTCTCCAGCCCCATCTGAACCTAGGATGAAGTGATGCTTGGGCTGTTGCAGCCGGCTAACCACCCTGGGGTGCGGGAGGGGCCTTTCTGAGAAAGAATTTGTGGAGCCCTATGTCAAGCCCTATTCAAAAGAAATCCCTGGACTGAGTCCAATAGCAGCTGTCGTCATGGGCTCTCTTGACCTTGGCCGAACAGACCGCAGCTCCTTACTAGGTAAAATATTCAACATATAGCAACCTGGCCAAACACCTAACACTACCCTTTCAGCAGGAAATTTCATTGTTCAGAGGCTATAAAAATTGGCTGCAAGCCCACGAAACGGTCAGCTCTCCCTGGTCTGCCAGGAAGTCGTCCCCCTTCTCTCTAATAAACTCTATCTTCCTTACATTCTGCCTTGTGTCTGGAAATTCTTTTCCAACCCCCGCTCGGACCCTGACAGAATTCACACAGAGGAAGTAGAGCTCACACCCGGAGAGAGAGCCAGGTCGCAGGAATAACGTGGGAGCCCTGGAGCCCAGTCCACCTTTTCCATTATATAAACAAAAACCTTCCCATTTTTGTTTAGACCAGTTAGAGCACCATTTTTTATTACTTGCAACTGCAAGCATCCAACTGATAACATCTTCCACCTCCTAGACACACCGTAAGATGTCTGGAGGCTCCCAACTCCTCGAGCTTCTACGCACAGGGTAGGCACTCAGTACATTAAGTTACAACTGAAAATTTTATTTTTCCAAAGAGCAATTTTGCACATGACTATTGTACACCCTCCGTGATTATATATCAAAATAAAGCCACTTTTTAACAGCCACTTTCTTAAACATCTAAAAGAGAAACTATAAAACATATATGACCAAACTTCATTGAATCTGTATTACACAACATGCATGATGCACTGGGGCTATAAGATGTTCCCCTGATCCTTAATAATCTGATTCCATAATTTCCTAAGCTTCGCTTCCAAAACCCAACTTAAAATGAAGATTACAGGATCATTACAACTGAGTTAAGTTCAATTAAATATGCATCCATTCAACAGTAAGAGAGTTAACAGGAGCAGCATGTCTCTATGGACCGCCAGACATGAGATGCCTTGCAAGCCATGATGAAACTGGGCTTGTTAACTAGAGGGGAAGAGTGAAGTATCCAGGTTGCTTTCAGCTATTTTGTAGAAGGGAATTCTGTCCTATCTGCACGATTAACTTTTGGATCCTCTAAAACACTCTAATTACGATTAAAAATGTTTCTACTCTTTATTTTATAAGCTTATAAGACTGGAAAAAATTTTAACTAAAAGGATTAAAAGTTAGAAACTCCTGACTTGTCTAGGGGGAAACAAATTGTATTAGGATTCTTTGTTTGCAGTTGTCAGAAACCCAATTAGAAAAGCGTGGGCAAAAGCTAGAGCTCCATTGGCTCACATTAAACATGTTGCCCTTGCCAAAGGTGGGGAGAGATGTAACCAAAAACTCCAGTGGTTTCAGGACTCTCTTTCAGTCTCATTCTCCACAAGGAGACTTAACTATCTCAGATGAGTTTGGTCCTGGGATTGAAAGCAGAACTGCCAGCTACTCTGCATTTACATCTTCACGGTTTTGTGGCCAGATAGAGAACAACTTTGTTCCCAGTCCAAACCTCCCAGGGAAGAACTCTGATTGGCCAGTTTATGTTAAATATTGGACGGCCATCTGTCCCAGGTTGCCTGGGACCAGAGAGGTTTCCCGGACATGAGACTTTCAATTTTGAAACTGCGGAAGTCTGAGCAAGTATAACCCTAGTAATGCCACCCGCAGGCCAATTACTGTAGCTATCGAGGTGAGTTACCAACACTCAAATTTAGGTCAAGTGCCTGCCCTTTAAGGGATCACAGTTGGGACCCATACAGGACCCACATAGACCTCAAAGCAGGATGAGGGGAAAGAGCCAACAAGAAGGGTGGCTTAGAAATGACCATCAAGAGATGACCGACCGTAAAGTGGGCATCTGCCCCGATCTGTTTCTATCATACAAACCTAACAATCTGGTTACGTGATTCTTGGAATCACCCCAATCAAAGAAACTTACCTGGGAATTTTAATTCTCTAAGCTCCCTAGAATGAGTCTTATTGCTTCAATTTGATAAACGCTACCCCGGTGAACCGAAATAGTTAATACACACCTTCAACCACTTCCACATCCAAGAAATCTAATTCATTTTTTCAAAACTATCCCGCTCAGTCCCACATGAATCACTTGTCATGTCTTCAAAGCTACCATGGTCTGTCAAAACACATCCTCCAGTTTGATGTTAAAGAGCCTGAAGCATTTATAACAATATGATGTGTGCTCACTGTCGAATTGCATATTTCACCTTCTAGCAATTTTCTATTCTTGAGAACTTAGTTTCCCCTCTATGTGCTTTAGAACTGCTTGAATTCTTTTGCTCATTCTTTCAGGAAACGGAATTAATATTTAAAAGCAGTAACAGTGTAATTTCAAGAATGTCTCAGTAATAACCAGAGTTCCCATAACATAAATTATTTTCTCCTTTTAGTAGTCTTATTTCTTTTACTGCGTCACACGATTAAGACAAGCCAGCGGGGTAAAAAAAGGTTTGAATTATATTACATCTCCCAGGAAGACAAGTTTGCCGAACCAAGATGCACAGTCAGCAAATACAAAGACACACAGACATTCTGGGCGGCCTTCAGTTGCTTCTGCTTTTAAGAGAATAGATTAAGTACCATGTGTGCAAAATAGCAGCATGTAAGGAAACATCCTGGGTTATGAAAACACAAAAGTCACAACTGTCCCCAGCTGTCCCACTCTGAGAATTGCTTCTCACTACCTTTATCCTATTGCCAACAGACTGTTTGAGTTTTCCAGCAAGAAGGTGGTCCCTCTGGGACCACGTGTGGTCTCTAGGGATATCTGGCCTCTCCATCATGAAGGATTTCTTTTTTTCCTTGATTCAGCTGGTTCAAGTTGGATATTTCTCCAAAGGATATTTAATAGAAAAATAAGGACAAGTAAAGCAGTAGAAAATACCAAAGGACAGGTGTGGATATGTTTGCAGAGCCAAGGTGCTTTGTTCTGAGAGTGATGAAATAAGATAGGTCTTGTTTCCTCCTGCGCAAAAGCAGGGCCTCCTGGTCCTCAGCTCTAGATGACCTGGAAAGTGAGCAAACTACTTACCTCTTAGTAGGAGACCCAACTTCCAATTGTTCCCTAATCCCATCTCATCTCACTGTCAGCATCTTTGCAAACATTGCACAATGTTAGGTATAGAGGACGCTGGGGGATAGCACATCCCAGAGAATATCCAGGAAGGTTCAGAAAGAACGGGAAAGTGCTGAAAAGGAAGGAAAGGGGTGTAACTGTATTAAGGAGAATAGAACAAAGACATCTTGGAGAGCACATTGAGGGGGAACCAAAGGAGCCCTCACAGCTGTGAGGAGGTGGAGTACCCACTGACTCCAGGATGGAGAGGTTCTGTCTCGTGTCCCAGGAGCAGCTGCCCTCAACATGGCTTTGTCTCCCACCCAGTTAAGGATCTGGTGAAAGACACCTTGAATCGTGAACTATATCCCCTAATTTTAAAATGACTACCTTTTTTGGAATCCTTGAAATTGAAGGCAAACTGAGACAAACAAGCCTAAACAAGAAAAAAGGATTTTTCTCGAGTGAGTTTGCAACACAGCTCTTAGAATGCACGCCCTTGAAAGTTTAATTCTAGGGACCAAAAACTAATGTATTAAATTTCACTTAGTACTTTTATAGTTTGTAATAACATGTGCACAGATATCTTACATCTGCTCACTTTGCATTGCACTATCAAGTACAGAGACTGGAGTGACACAGCCCAGAGCCAGGAAGGCTGCAGCCACCCAACCCTGGGAGGCAGGAACAGATGCTCCCCTAGAATCGCCCGAGGGGAAGCAGCTCTGCTGACACTTGGATTTCAGTCCAACAGTAACGATTTTGGACCTCTGGCTTCCAGAACTAAGAGAGAATGAATTTCTATTGTTTTATGTTACCAAGTTGCAGTAATTTGTTACAGCAGCCACGCGAAACGCATGCAATGATGTTAGGAATCCCTCTCTCTAGGGTAAGAGGAAAGACATACCATTATGAAAATCAAAGAAACTAAGTGTACACGCTATTATTAACATTAAGTTGAAAATAATATGAACTCGTGGTTTTTTTTTTAATTGAGATATAATTGACATACGTCATATCAGTTTCAGGCGTACAACATAATGACTCATTATTTGTATATATTGCAAAATGGTCACCACAATAGGTCTAGTTAACATCCATCATCATACATAGACAGAGCGTTTTTTTCCTGTGATGAAAACTTTTAAGATCTGCTCTCTTAGCAACTTTAAAATATTCAATTCAGTATTATTAACTATAGTCACCATGCTGTATGCTTTAAAATAGGACATTGCATTGAATCCAGGAGTCAGCTTTTTTGTTACATTTTAACATCTCTGAAATCAGGATTTATCTTATAATTAATGACAGTTTATATGAAAATTGGTTGTGATCTATTTTTTAACGTTACCTAAAAATGATGCAATATACAATGAATGAAGCCTTAGTTTTGATGAAATGTAGGATATACTTCCTAATTTTCAGCATTGACATGGCCCAGAAGCTCCCACTATCCAAATGTGTGACAATTTGAGCAACAAAAAAAAAAATCTCTAGTATAGTGGGTTGAAGTACAATGAATCAGTGAAAATAGGTGAGTCCATAATCACACTAAAAAAGAGAGAGATCAGGAAAAATTTCCTATGTCACAATCCGCTGTAACTTACTTTGAAAGTTGGTAATTAAAATGAAAGAATTAAGCTTTTATCAAGCCTTCCCATTAAAAATAGCATTTCAGAGAAATCAATTATCTGGTTGATGAAGGAAAGCTCTGCTTTACAAAAGAATGCCAGATAATAGTGAGAAGGAAAAATGGAATTCAAAAATCAGCATTCTGCAAAACTTTATGAAGCCCTTGGCCCAGGCAAGGATGTTCAAATGATGTAAAACTATTGGGTATGAGTGGATATGTGTATATGTATAACTGATCCACTTTGCTGTACAGCAGAAACTAACTCAATATTATAAATCAACTATACGCCAATAAAAATTAATTTTAAAAAATAAAAAATAAAGTGGGTAAAAAAATTTTTTTTGAGTTTTAAATAACTACTGGGTTTGACAGATGGAAACTGGATATTCATATAGCGCCCAAGTAGCAACACACGAATTATTTTCTCATGTGAAGGAGAAAAGTCAATAATTTTACCATGGAGGAATCAGCCATTGTCACTGTAATCTAGTGGCCAAACTCACTAATGGTGTCGTAAGATATCCTGGGTCCCAATGCAAAATGAGGTCACAGCACAACCTACAATGGCTTCTAATCAAAAAAAAAAAAAAAAAAGTGTGCATTGGATCCATTAATCCTATAAAACTAACTGCTAGTTTATAGGAAATAGAGGGGAGAAAGGTCAAGCCCAATGGCACTGTGAGCGACAAACCTGACAAACCCAGACAGTGGACAGCCTGCAGGAGAGATGCCTGGTTGGCTCAGCAAGTCAAGGTCATGGAAACAGAGGGAAGCTGTGTCTGAGTAAAGGGGACTCAGGGGAGACTTCCCTGGTGGTGCAGTGGTTAAGACTTCACACTCCCCATGCAGGGGGCCCAGGTTCCATCCCTGGTCAGGGAACTAGGTCCCACATGCATGCCACAACTAAGACTGCATGCCGCAACTGAGGAGCCTGTGAGCTGCAATTAAGGAGCCCACCTGGTGCAACCAAATAAATAAATAAAATAAATATTTTTTAAAAAAGGAGACCTCCTAGAATCATGGAAATAAAATCAAGAATAAACAAATGGGACCTCATGAAACTTAAAAGCTTTTGCACAGCAAAAGAAACCATAAACAAGACAAAAAGGCAACCCTCAGAATGGGAAAAAATAATTGCCTATGAAACAACAGACAAAGGATTAACCTCCAAAATATACAAGCAGCTCATGCAGCTCAATACCAAAAAAGCAAATAACCCAATCCACAAATGGGCAGAAGACCTAAATAGACATTTCTCCAAAGAAGACATACAGATGGCCAACAAACACATGAAAAGATGCTCAACATCGTTAGTCATCAGAGAAATGCAAGTCAAAGCCACAGTGAGGTATCACCTCACACCAATCAGAATGGCCATCATCACAAAATCTGGAAACAACAAATGTTGGAGAGGGTGTGGAGAAAAGGGAACTCTCCTGCACTGTTGGTGGGACTGTAAGTTGGTACAGCCACTATGGAAAACAATTTGGAGGTTCCTTAAAAAACTACAAATAGAACTACCATATGATCCAGTAATCCCACTCCTGGGCATATATCCAAAGAAAACCATAATCCCAAAAGAAACTTGTACCACAATGTTTATTGCAGCACTATTTACAATAGCCAGGACAAGGAAGCAACCGAAATGCCCATCAACAAATGAATGGATAAAGAAGATGTGGCATATATATACAATGGAATATTACTCGGCTATAAAAAGGGATGAGATGGAGCTATATGTAATGAGGTGGATAGAACTACAATCTGTCATACATAGTGAAGTAAGTCAGAAAGAGAAGGACAAATATTGTATGCTAACTCACATATACGGAATCTAAAAATGGTACTGATGAACTCAGTGACAAGAACAAGGATGCAGATACAGAGAATGGACTGGAGAACTCGAGGTATGGGAGGGGGCGGGGGGGTGAAGGGGAAACTGAGACGAAGCGAGAGAGTAGCACAGACATATATATACTACCAACTGTAAAATAGTCAGTGGGAAGTTGTTGTATAACAAAGGGAGTCCAACTCGAGGATGGAAGATGCCTTAGAGGACTGGGGCAGGGAGGGTGGGGGGGACTCGAGGTGGGGGGAGTCAAGGAAGGGAGGGAATACGGGGATATGTGTATAAAAACAGATGATTGAACCTGGTGTACCCCAAAAAAAATTTACAAAAAAAGGAGACTCGGAGATTCAACAACGAGATTCGGTGAGTGGTCCTGGGTTGAGGCTGAGACTGAACAAATCAACTCAACTGGACATTCGGGCACATTTGGAAAAACCCGAATAGGGACTGTGTCTAGGAAAAAGTACAAATGTGTGGACATGGAAAGGTGGATGTTACCAACAGAAAAGCGCCTTATTCCTTAACATGAGTAGTATGATCTTATGCGGGCTTTAAAAAGCATGCAAAGATATACAGCGTACCACACACACACACACACAGAACAATATTCTCCAAAGTATTAAAAGTGATCATCTCTGAATAACAAGAATAAGGTGTTTTTATTTGCTCATTCTTATTTCCCTGTATTTTCTAACTTCCTAGGATATTCATTTACTGTATTTGCAATAATGAAAATTATATTTTAAATAAAAAATAAAACCCACCCAGGACTTTCTTTCCAGCCAATATAAAAGACTAGATACCCTAGTCGACTCTCTCACTGACATAACTAAAAATCCTAGATAATAGGTATGTAGATAGATAGATATTGTAGATACAAAGAAATAGATAGACAGTCTAGATAGATTGATAATATATGAAGAAATATGTAGGTGATAAATGGATGCATTGATAGATATAGATAGGTAGAATGATCATAGATACATACATATAGATACACACACATGAATTTATATTATTAGATACATAAATCTTAAGGCAAAAAGCATTTTTTAACATGGAGTTAAAATAAAAGTTTTAATCAGAAAGATATAATTTGAAACTTGTATACAACTCATAAAATAGACTCCAAAGAGACAAAGTCAAAATGACAGAACTATGGAAGAAAATTCAAATCAATAATCATATCAGAAATTTTCACCTACCCCTTGTAGCAACTGATAGGTCAAATTAATTTGCTTAATTAGACAAATGATTAGCCTAATTAAGGCTATAATATAATTAAGGCTGTAACAGACTTGACTATAATCACTAAGACTTATTTAAGATACTATAAAGAATATTGCATCCAAAAAATAGAAAATACAAATTCTTCTCAAGCATATTCAAAATATTTACAAAAATCGACCATATATTGGGCTACAAAGCAAGTTTGAACACATTTTAAAGGATTTGGGTTGTACAGACACTATTATTAGAAATCAGAGACTTCTTACAGAGATAAGAAAATTATTTTATTTGTATAACTTTCGAGTTACAATAAATTCGGTTATAGCAGATGTAGAAAACAATACAATACAATAAATATGGTTATAGCAAAATTATGTGCCTGACAGGTGAGCTGGCCTTACTGACCCTGTTTAGGATTCTAACAGAATAATATGAGTGAATAACCACCACTTGTCCGGGGATGAAATTAACGTTTTATGTTGTACGTAAGGGGTTAATTTGACTTAATGTCATCCTTTCTTTTTTGGAATGTGGGAAATCACTTGCATCTAAGCAATTCGCAGGGTTTTCTGGTTCAGCCCTTGTGCTTTTCCAGTCAAAACCTTCCTTCCCACAGTCCAGCAAGATAAAGTACTTTGGACTGCTAGATTTTAAAAAGACCCTTGTGAGTTGGGTCTGTATTAGGATAAGTGCCCAAAACAATCACTAAATTTAGTTCTTCTTTCATATTTTATATTCTCGGGGTTGCATTCTAAGTACTAGCACCAGAAAACAAAATTGGGCACATGGACATTGAACATTTAATCTGTGCTAAAAAGAGGAAGTTTGTTAGACAAAATGCAATCGGACTTTTTGATAAAGGCCAAAGAAGTGCTGTGTGGTCATTTTGTGTTTGATGTGATCTGTGGTTCTCTCTGCTTTTATTTGGAAGATATTCTGGAGCTTAGAAAAGATGAGTGTGATTTTAGTTAACGGTGATGGGAAAATTCCAAAATGCCGTTGGATGCTCGGCAGACCCTTCCAGTTGTAACTAGGACCTTAAATCCTCATTCTGGACACAACGGGATTTTCAGGTCTGTTTCAATGTATATAGAATCTATAGAACAGACATGTGTGTGTATATTCTGTATGTGTATGTTCTGTGTACAACACGACAGGAGAAATCGTGAACTCAGAGATCTAGTCTACCCTGGACAGTTTCATCTCTCAGTGAAAACAGATCGGAATCCCAAGCAACTGTTGAAAAACTTCACAGTAAAATACTGAAGGAAAGGAAAATGTGCATCAAAGAAGTGGTCACAGGAGGACAGAAAAGGAGTGGAAAGGAGAGTGAATTTCAAAGTGATTTCAAGTGCAGCTGTGTGTATGCGGCTCATTGCTACGAGCAGACTACAAGTTATCCAGGGGATAATTAGGACTCTGAAACATTATTTTGTTTCTGGTTTTATCTGCTCCCTCCTGCCACCAGCCTCCATCCTCCCTTGCTTGGATTAGTGCAGTTAGACTCCTAACCTGGTCTCACTGCTTCCACTCTCACCCTCTGTCTTCCCCCAACAATATATTTTCAGCACGAGAGTCCAAGTCACCCCTTTGAAAGCCAAGTGAAATCACATCCCCTTTTCTCATCCTCTATTGATGTCCCATCTCACCCAGAGCAAAGGTCAAAGTCCATCCAATGCCCAACAAGGCTTCCCATGGTCTGGTTCCCCGGGTACCACTCCAACCTCATAGCCCATTCCTTACTTTTCCTCATCCTCTGCATGGTCCCCACTAGGAATTTTGGCACCTGCTGCTCCCTCTGCGTCGAACATTCACTCCCAAATATCCACGTGGCTGTCTCCCCATCTCCCTCGGGTGCCATCCTCTGGTGGAGGCCTTGCCTGACCTTTCTACACGGAGCCACGACACTCCTCCCCGCCCTGGCTGCTAGGACCTAGCCTTCTCTGTAGCCCTGAGAACAGGGCTTCAGCACAGCAGTCCCTTGATGAGCATTTACTGTATCATTGAAGGAATGATGCTTCTCAATGCCCACGACCTCCTGCACAGACCTGGAGGAACAGCTCTTCAGCTGTCCCAACTGTGACACCAACACTGCTGACCCTGGGGAGTGGGGGCTGCCTGAGAGGTGGGGGATCTCGGCCAGGAAAGAAAGAGAACTGTAGCTTGGACCATCCTAACCTACTAAAGGCCAGAACAGTGTGGTTTAATGAGAAATATAGAAGAGTTTGATAAGATAACCAAACAAGAAGAAAAAAAAAGAGAAAGAGAGTCACCCATGAAGCTACCCGTGACAAAGAAAGAGAAAAACAGGATCAGAGAAGAAAACCAATGTGCGGAAGGACAGGTTTGAGTGTGTGGGGTTCATAGAGACACCAGGTTCATACAACATATTTTGGATCCAGTATTTTTTTTAAAAAAAGAGTATGGCAATATTGTTATAACTTCCAAAACAAAAGCATAATGTCTTATCATTTTTATGATTATTTCATTGTATTGAGGAACAGACAATCAACAAGGGATTTGCAAAATACATTAACAGGCAATTCAAACAAGGAACAGAAGAAATAGCAAAAAGCCAATAAACATTGTGTATTTTGAAAAAGTGTGCTTAACCTCACGTCATCAAAAAAGCACACATTGGAACAATCACAAAACAATTTTCCTATATGCTGAGTAGGATTATTAAATGATAAATCTGATGAATTTCAGAAGAAGCATGGTGGGAGTGTAAAACTGGTATAACCCTTCTAAAAGAAAAGTTGGCATTATATGTCAAAGGGTTTTTAAAATTCATAGTTTAAGATTCAATGACAGCACATACAATTCACTGCAATTCACCCGCAATGCTTTCTGTACTTAAAAAAACCACTGCTCCCGGGAAGTGCCAGAGATGGGACTGGAATTGAAGTCTTGCAGCTCCAAAGCTCAGGAAACTACCTACCAGGCTTTCAGCCTCCCACAAAAAGGAAAGTGGGTCTGCAGAACTAGAAACAAGAGAATTTATATGCAGAATTACCTTTGGTCTATCAGCAAATGGGAGGGAAGATGTTTAAGTAGCTGTAGACCTGCAGAACATCTGAATCCAGACCATTCCCAGCCGAATGAGACGGTACACTGAGCATTTCAAAACCTGAGCACAGATGACTTCTGACTATAGGAACACATTACCAATTCACATCACAATGATGTACTTAGGAAGGTTATCTTAACAAGAAATTTCCTGACACTTACCTGATAAATGCATGTACACAACTGAATAGATTTAAGATGCTCGCTCTAAAACTCTGTGCTAAAAAGAGGTTTAACTTGAGACACAAAACACCAATTACTTTGCGGGCTCAAGCTTAAGCAATTTCGCATGATTTCGAAAGCCCTTGTCATAGAAGCAAACAAAAGACGGGAGGCTTTGCAGTGTCTCGGCCTCTCCCTCCAGTCAGCCCACGGCTGTGGGATTTTACAAGGTTAGTTGCGAACATGAACGAGGCAACTCCAAGCGAGCTGCTCTCTCGGAATTAATGCACTTCGAAGTCGAGAGCCAGGCAAGTGCAATGCTAATCAACTAAGTGACAGCATTAATCTCCTTGGGCTCCGCTCAGAATAGGCTTTGCCACAGGTGACCCCGAGTCCTTCCCTCCCCTTCTCAAGCCATTAGCCAAACATCATATTTCTTTCTGCTGCCAATGCTGGCGCCACCAGCAGCACGATTCGAATAGGGGGAAAGAACACACGCGATGAGAACAGCTGATTAACTCTGTCTGGGACTTTCTATGCTCACCTACGGCTGGTTCTAAGGAATTCTCCTAATTTGCCAAAAGTAATGAGAGGATAGCTTGCAACCAATTATCTTCTCCACAGTACAGGCAGATGAACAACTAAGAACACTAGGATTTAAATTTAAATTGAGTGTTATAATGACCAAAGAGAGGCTTATGCCACAGGAAACTTCAGAAGGTGATTTCGATACGAATGAATTCTCAGAAAAACTAGGCGGTTCCTCTTCCACTGCAGAATCCCCACCATAACCAGAGGCCACGAATGAACTAGACCTGAAGGATGACAAGGTATCTGATCTCCTGAAACCTGGACTAGCTCTGCCCTGAAGGGATGGTTTAAAGAACAAACCAGATATGAATGTATCAACCATTCTCCATAAACAAGAGTTCCAGAGAGAACCTAGCAAAGCAAAACGCAGTCCTGTAATCATCTACACAAATGAGAAATACCCTCAACTCTCATTTCCATCCCCTAAAGTTCCAAATGCCCCTGAATTTAAAGGCCAAATAGCTGGCAATTTCCCTTTTAAATGTTCTTTACTATTTTATGCAGATGCACTTGTGCCCTTCTCTCCAGGTTTATAGGAATCCAGAATTCTGTTCCTGTGGCCTTTCCTCTGACCACCTTACAGAGAACAGGATGCAGTGCAGGAACCTCAGCTCTGCCTCCGTCGCCAGCTTTCAGCTCTTGTCAAGCACAGAGTCCGAATCTTCGCTGCTGATTTCCAGACCTGACATGCATCCTTATTTATCTTCTCCTCCCTGGAGCACGTGTTCTTCAGGATAATGCAGTGTCCTCCCCTACTGAATTGCAGATTCTAGCAGAAGTGTCTGGATCTATTCTCTTTGGAGAAGGAGGTTAGGGAAGAAATTACCTTGAACGTACTTTCCTGCACCCCCTCCACTGTGAGTAACTTGATCAGGCCAGTGAGGACCTGGCCCAAGGACAGCCAATCAGCAGGCTGGCAAGTGGCCTGAGACAGAAGCTCAGCAGTAGGGGGGTTGGGGAGGACGTGCAGTTTTATAAAGGACAGTAAGATGCAATTTAGAGTTGGAAATGTATGGCCAAGAAAAGTAACACCTGCTGTTTTCATAATACACGCTATTGAACAGAATGTTTGACAAGATTTTCTGGGCCTATGAAGGACACAGGAGCTAGCGATGTGAGATTTCAAAGGTGGAATATTGAATAAGCCCCAAAGCGAGTGAGGATGTCCCAGAGAGTGGATGAAATAGGAAAGGACCAGCAGGCTCACTGTCGGGGTGGGGGTGGCCTTTCCGAGGCTCCAGTGTACATGTGTCCTGTAAGAAAACCCTAAATACTTAAAGTAACACAAGTGGCTCACTATTCTATTAAATGGCATTGAAATTAATACCTAAAGAGTTAGAGGGGTGTCAGAATTAACCTATGACTGAAAAATCATTGGAGAGTATTTGCCCGTTAGTAACAAACTAATTTCCCTTAAAAAAATTCCATTTCTAAGAATGATGATTATAGTTTACATATAGTGATATCTATTCCTTTAACGTGCAGTTTCAGGCACAGGACTCGTTTCCACTGTTTCATAACCAGCTTATATACTGTATGTGAATTTTTCCGGGTGGTATTTCACTGAAGATCGATCTAAAATAGTTTGATGAGAAAAGGAAAGATAACAGGACTCGACTGCATTCTAATGACGTCAATTGACACAACTGTTGCTGATGATTGCTTTCGAGAGACTGAACATATAAATGGACAGTGGCCAGATTACATATGGAAACAGAGCAGCCACCAGCCCAGGAACCCAGCCCCTTCTCTACAGGAACCAGCCCAGGAAGCCAGCCTGCTCTTTAAGTCAAACTTGTAGGAAGTCAGACCACATCTCTAATGACTGATCCCAGAAGCCAACCAATAGGCCCTGTAACAATTGACCAAAAAGGGCCAGGACTTGGTTAATAACTGACAGCTTCCCCAATTTTTGTGCCCACTTCCAATCTAGGACCAACCAGGGAAAGATGAACATGCATCCCTAACCAATCACATAGGATGCCCTGCTTCTAGTTAGCCTGCCTCCGGCTTCCCCATGACAACAGCCTCCGATCAGAGCCCACCTGAAGCCCTCCGGTTTTTCCCCTGTAAACGCTCCCCAATCCCTTGCCTGCCTTTGCATGTCTGCCAAAACACCACGAAGGTGACTGACTCTCTTGCTAGGGTGAGTAAAGAATAAATAGCCTGTGCTTGGTCTTCATCTCTTTCCACATTTTTATGGCCATTTCTAAAAAGAATTCTTATATTGATAAAAGCAAGCAAGACAGTAAAGCAAGGAAGGCAAAGGTGAAGTGACCTGCCACTATAGCACGTGGACATAAGAATCTTGAGTGCTGTCTTTTGTGCCACTTTGTCTGAAACAATGACCTGAGTCCAAATGCATCCTGCACATGGATATGTTATGAGTCTATTTCTGTAAAGCCCTGTTTCCATAGTATGCACATTTCATGATCAAAACAAGAGTACTTTCTCAGCAGGCTCCCAAAGGATACAGTGAAAGATTTATAAAAGAAAGCTGGGCCAATGGAGAGCTCCCAAGTTATCACAAAAATCAGAAATAGAAAAGTAGGGAAGACATCCTTAATTTTTTAAGTCTATTAAGAAATATGAAACTAATGATCTGATGAAAGAGGTAAAAAGAAAAGCCAGAAGCCAGATGTCAACAGCTCTCCATTTCTCACTGAACCTTAGGCCACGTGTCTTAAGGCCCCCACTGTAGGGTTTGAAGTTCTCCACCCAGTAGATGCCCAGAGGTGACAGTACCCCCAGAAACGGGGGAATAGTGATGGATGAGAGCAATGCAGAAACAGTTCTAAAGTAACAAAGGCAAAACAATTTCCTCCCGGCAATCGTGTTTCATGGAACGAATGACTCTGTGTACTCGACTATACAGAAACTGGGACTCAGAAATTAGTGAACTGGGACTTCCCTGGTGGCGCTGTGGTTAAGAATCCACCTGCCAATGCAGGGGACACAGGTTCGATTCCTGGTCTGGGAAGTTTCCACGTGCCACGGAGCCACTAAGCCTGTGAGCCACAACTACTGAGCCCATGTGCCACAACTACTGAAGCCCACACACCGAGAGCAACAAGACAAGCCACCACAATGAGAAGCCTGCACACTGCAACGAAGAGTAGCCCCCCCACTCGCCACAACTAGAGAAAGCCTGTGCACAGCAACGAAGACCCAATGCAGCCAAAAATTTTTTAAAAATAATAAAAAAAGAAATTAGTGAAACAAACAAAAAGCCCCACAAAGGCGAAATGAGGAAGAAACAAGCTCACTGCAGACCTATAAGCCACATGAACTAATTATCCAGGGAACACCAGGCGTTAAAACCCAAGCACACTTTCCACAACATTCTGTGGGATCTGGTTCAGCTGAGAACCAGGCTTTCACAAGAGGCCTCAACCCTGTCTGCAATAATTACCCAAGAAACAGAAAGGCAGCATTTTAAATTTTAGTGACACATTAATGAACAAGGTAATACTCTTGACAGACACAGAGAAAGATTCACCCCATGAAGCTAAGTAACGGCTGCTCAAATCAAAACGTAAGCCTAGTAACTGGCCCTGGCAGGCCCATCGCGCATCAGAGCTGCGCCTTGAGTAACCGCGTCCCCTTCAGACACCCTGCAGCTACTGACAGATTTACTGCTCTTATTGTCCCTGGCAGCCTTTGGCAGACATCTCGTCTCAGAAGATTCGAGCCTTCATCTTGGAGTTGAGGGTTAACAGGAGCCCTTAATTGCAGTATCAGTTATAATAAGGTCCTGCCCTTTTAAAGGCAATGCATCTTCAAGCTTCAGAATTGATCTTCCAGTCTGAGATGGTATCATCTCAAAGTTCAGCAATTCAAAGGACAACACTAGGACATGAAGGGAAGTAGGCTTCCCGTGTAGTAGGATAGTTTACTGTCATGAACGTGTCCCCAGATATGTTCTGTGGCATCTTTGGCCAATTACCAGAGCCAGGGTGAGAAGGGGTGGGTGTTATAGCTCCTGGGTGGCCCCTGAAGACTCCTCATGGTGGCCGGGTCTCCTGCAGACAGTCTGAGCAGGAACTAAGCTCAGGGTCGCTGTTGGGGGTTGAACTGTGCCCCTCAAAAATTCATATGTTGAAGTCCTAGCTCCCAGCCCCTCTGCCTCTGAATGTGACCTTATTTGGAAATAGGATCATTGCAGATGTAAATAGCTAAGGTGAGGTCTTGAGGGTGGGCGCTAATCCAAAAAGACTGATGTCCTTATAAAAAGGGGAGTTTGGACACAAGGAGTGTCCCTCACAGCCTCAGAAGGAAGACCCTGATCTCAGACTTCTGGCCTCAGGAACTGTGAGACAGTTCATTTCTGCTGTTTAAACCACCAAGTTTGTGGTACTTTGTTAAGGCAGCTCCAGAAAACAGTCACCCTTTGTCATTCTGATAAACAACATCTCAACTTTCAATAACCAGCCACATCACCAATGGTAGAGACCCCTGACCTGGAGTTTCCAGCACATTCTTCTTTGGTGTACTCTTCAACACAACAGCTCTTCTTATATTCTGAAACTGCCTACTTCATCTTCTAAAACATTAACTTGCATTCCAGCTAAGGTACTATGTTCACTGGAATGTCAAGAGTTGAGTGTCCTGGACTATGATGTTTTCTTGTAGGTTTGTAAAGCCTTAATTAAGGGATCAAAAGGAAGAGCCACAGAGAACAAGGAAGAGGGAGAAAATGTAAGAGGAATTCTAAGCGGTTTCTCTCTTCATGCATCTAATCCTCATCAAAGTGGAAAACTGAGCTGCCATCTGTTGATGGTTGTTCTAAAATCCAAGGTGGTGGTTCTCAAAGTGTGCTCCCCATCAAGCACCATCAACAGCACATCTCTGCACACACACACATACACACACACACACACACACATCCCAGGCCTATTACATTAGAGGGAGTGGGGTCCAGCTGCTGGGTTGGAATAAGTCTTCCAGGGACTTCTGATGCCCTCCACAGTGTGAGAACCACTCAACTACATTCAAAGCCAGGAGGCAAGCTGGTTCCACCTGACTGCAAATTCATTTGAGAGGCACCACCCAAGAGCACTGTGTTCAGAAGGATTCTAAAGCACACACCGAGCTCTGAGCTCTGATTTTAAAAATGAGGAGTCTCCTGGGAGAAGAAGAAGGGAAGGGCAGCTAGTAAGCCACTTAACACCCATCCCATGAGTTTCAGACTCACAGGCCATCACCACAGGCAAGCATTTTTCATATCAATGCTTCTAATTTTAAAAAGTCCTAAATTTCTGAAGACACTTGGACCCTGAATATACTGACATAAAAATGAAAAGAAGACATGAAAAGCTCTTTCTCAGTTCTGAGACAAAACCCAACATAAGTACTTGACAGCACTGCTCTTTCTTCTACTAAATATTTATTTCCCCCTTTTCTCTCCACACTATGCTTCTCTTTCAGGAAGGTATTTCTTTGGTGATGGGATAACAGCAATGAAGGTGCACTTCACTTAGTTCAGGAAAACAAGTGTTACACCAAATTCAAACTTATAAGATAATTGAATTTGAAAGTTACCATTTTCACTGCATTTACATGATGAAGGATTCTCTTCATTTTTAAATGGAGTTACAAAGGAGTTCTTTAGAAGATTGTTTTCCTCTGAGATATTCCGTATCTGATTTGATTTATTTTGAAAATCACCTACTGCTTCCTGTTGCCTTCAAGCCTGAATTCCTGAGGATGGAGGGCTGCAGCCTGGGTGCAGCCCACCTGGCAATCTTCCCCTCCCTCCTGCTCCTCCCCAGGGGCAGAAGAAGCCACTCTATTGCCTCCCAGAGTGCTTTCCTTTGTCCTGCCACCTCTCCTGTTGCCATAGGTACCTTTCCCTCCAGGATACCACACCCAAGTAACATCCTCCCTTCCTTTGGACCCCTGCTCTGGCCCCTTTGCCTCCCCACAGCCTTCCCTGCCCAACCCAGACTTGGGTGCCTTTTTTCTCCCTCAAGGCACATACTCGTCCCATGGTTCCTGCACATTCCACCCTTCCCCGACCATTCCCCAAGGGAAGCCATTTCCATCACATCTCCCACAGCAGCGATGCAATAATTTAATAGAGTCATTGCATGAATAGATTCCTTGCTGGGAGATTGCCTATCACAGGCGCCAAATGGAATGATTGGATTTCTTACCTGTCAAGGGTTGTTCCCAGCCTCGGGGAAGTGCTCAGAGCATCTGGCTACCAGATAATCAGTGAACAGTTGGGAAGTTTCTATCACAAACGTAGACTGGAAAATCAGGAAATCTGATTCTTTCACTCAGCGGCCCCTAATGACGTGTCTGGCCTGGGGCATGGTCTCTGGCCCCTGCTTTGGCCATAGGACCTCTCTTGTCCATTCTTAAGAGTAATTCACTTGAGGATCAGCTAAAACGGCTTAAGGCATCAGCCAACCTCAGCATAACCTGAAAGATATTATTGATCCTTTGCCCTGACCGCCTAAAATATTTCTTTAATCCTTATATTTTCTAGCACGAATGACAGGAGGCATCTTTATCTTATTTATAGCTCTAAATAAATTGGTATGAACATCCACCAAACATATTTATTTTATTTCCCAAGAAATATACCCCCAGAAAATGTCAAGGAAATGATCTTTGAAAAATGCACATGCAAATGCAGTATAAAATATTTAAGGGAATGGCTGTGCTCGTGGTTTCCATTTTCTGTTAGATTATTCTACAGGCCCCTGTAAAAGTCAAGTCAGTGCTTTTAAAGGCAGAAAATGGCCACAAGTTAAGAGAAGCCTTCAAAGCTCCGGGGTTCTCCTTGATTTCGCTTTTACTTTCAGCAGTTTGCCTTGAATGAATGCCCTCAAATAACTTAGATATTCAAAAATTGATGGACAGTACTTAGCAGAGTAAAACTCAAATGAAGATGGTGAGAACTAAGCCAGTCACCAGTGGCTTAAAAATTCCCCACTGCATTTAGTGTTTCCTGATGAGGCACCTCTTCCTGCCACTTTCAGTGGGTTCTCCCCATCCATCCACCTTTCCCAAGACCCCCCACTATTAAGGAACATTTCCCACATTCGCCAGTGGTGTCAAATTAGCAAATCATGTGGTCAAAAAAAAAAAAAAAAAAAAGGAAGGATTCTAGAAAAGAAGACCCCTATTTAAATCTTAAAGCCATTCAGTTGAATTGGCTGGGGAGCAAATCCTTACATAGATAAACTCGTTTAACCCTCCAACAACCCTGTGAGGCACACACCATCTTATCCCTATTCTAAGAGGAAGAAACTGAAGCACAAAGACGTCAAATCAATTGCTTGACAGTTGCACAGCCAGGAAGTGGCCAAGCCAGAGTCTGACCCACCTGGCCCCAGAGCCTGGGCACTAAGCCACCGTGCTACACACCCCAACGGATACAATAATCCATGTGTGCTGCTATTAGTCTCATAAATGATCAGTTAAATGAAATTTTTTAATGAACTGAAGTTCATTGAATTCATCAGCAAATTGCATTGATGCAAACGGCTGTTACAAAAAAGAAAGGTGTAGCCTACAAAAAAAAAAAAATGAAGACTTCCCCAGGATCTGTGATCACTCTGTGATCCTGGGAGGATGAGAGCCTCCAAAGGGACATGCCAAGATCAAGTGCTATGGTCCAGGCAGGCAAGGAAGATACCAGCGCCTAGGGTAGTGCCCTGCCCACAGCGTCTGGACGGCCGGTCCACGGTGGGGCTCACCGGGGGGCAACAGCCGGAGGACAAGCCTAGACCACAGTTTGGGGCAACTGTAAGATGGCCTAAAGCCAGCCCTCATCTACCCACCTGGATAGACCCTCTCCAGATACCTGGGCAGTTGAGACTCCTTTACCAACACCTTCTGCACTGGCCTCCTATCCTTGGGACCAGCAGTCTAACGAGATCCAGCCATCACCCTCAGGACACCCTTAGCCAGTCCTGAAACCTGCCGTGCTGGCCATAGCTCTCACTGGCTGATGGGCCATTTGCTTTGGGTCCAACCCAGTGGGCAGCAGAGACGTTCTGAGCTCAGGCGCTGGGCTCAATATCTCTGCACTTACTAGCTATTGACCTTGGGAAAGTTTAGAAGTTCTTGGAGTCTCAGTGTCCTTACCTGAAAGACAGAGATAATACGACAACTCTGCCAGGTATTGTGAGGATGACACGAGATGACGATATAGGGAACAGTGAAGCGCCCCCCCCCCCCCCCCCACGTCAGCGGCTGCTCTTACTTTCGGTGTCACCTATGATGGCAAAGGGAGCTGGAAGCACAGGCTCAGCTCACCCAGTGACATCTCTGTGTCTGGACTTCCCTTTAACATACTACAGGTGAACCTTGCCATGTGAAGTATACTGCCAATATCCTGGTCAAGAGGACAGAGCTCAGGGTGGACCGCGGGCACTCTGCTCAGGAAGCCCAGACACAGGGAGGTTACTGCAAGCGCTTCTGTTGTCATCAAACAAGGGTTGATGGAATATCAAAAATGTTCCTATAAGTGCAATTAGTGTCCTATTAATTATCATGATGGCACTGGAAATGAGCTCTCTATGGTGACATTAGAGGTATTCAAGACATGCGGAGTGACTGAACCACTTAAGAAAATGTCCCCACCCTGACAGGAAAAAAGTGCATGAATCCAGGGGTGCCAGGACCCTTTCCCATGGGAAGATGTGTGACAACAGCCCCAAAACCCCCGTGGAACCTGGAACTCGGAGGTCTTTGCTCGCCTGATGCCGGCTCTAAATTGACAGCATTTGCCTGGAGGCCCTTTCTGCCCAGGGGCAGTCAGAGCATCTAAGGCGCAGGGAGATGGCACTTCACTGAGCTCACAGGACAGGTTGATGAGCACTTGGGGGCCAGCTGGTGAACTAATGCTTCTTCAACAAATGTCTTGTGCATGGCCAAAGCTGGTTTGTGAGGTGCTGTCAAGAAAACCATGCAGCAAAAAGTCAAATGACAAATCAGCTGTCGCCTGCCTCAAACTTCTACAGCTGTTACCCAAATAGATCAAAAAGAGCCCAAGAGATGCATGTGACCACCTTGGCTGAGGTCTCCTTTCACGGTGCCTGTGCCTGTAAGCTTCATGAGGGAAGATGTAGGGCAAGTTTCCTCAGCTCTGAAGAAGCCACTCAAGCTACAGCCACCCCCATGGAGCTGACAGGGGAAGGCCACCAAAGCCAGGAGATCACGTCCAAGGCCACGCACAAGGAGATGAGCTGGACGAGAAAACAGTCAGGAACTGCTTCTCCCTGGTTGTTGCCTATGCATGGAGCAGGCAATCCCAAATAAAAATTCTTTTCCCCTCCCCCAAGGTGAGTATATCCCAGAGTCTTTATTAGAGGCAAATAAGAGTCTCGGAATTTGGGGTCCTCAAATTGGGGAGGAGGAGAGCAGGTAGTCATCAAGCCCAGCTTCAAGACTTACTGCACTTTAAAGATGTCTGTCCCCTGGGCAGACCATTTATATCAAAGAACCTGCCTTAAGCTCCATCCTGACCTGCTTTTGCTCTGCTGAGAAATGTGTACATAAACAGGCGTTTCAGTAAAAAAGGCAAATGGCAAATGAGGGTCCAATCAGGAGCTCACGGGAGACACAAGCTGCTTTTCTGCTGAGCTTCCATATCACGGGGGACATAGGTGAGGATGTCATGGTCATTCATGCTGATTTCCAAATCCTCAGCTGCAATAAGGAGCTGAACGTAGAAGCTGATCAAGGGAAATGCACTTGCCTTGTTTACATCCCCTAAAAAGACCTTGAAAGTGAGGAGCTTAGTGCAAGCTAATTGATGCCACAAAAGAAAACCTAGACTCTCTAGGGTGGCTTAACTTCATGAAGATGGTCTTGCTCGTGGAGCCTGGTGTGAGTCAGAGGTGCTCCCACGCCTTGCATCTGTGGATGCCATTGGAGCACGTGTCCAGCAAGGTGGCCACAGCCAGGGAAGAGAGGACCAGATGGTCACATGGGATAGTTTAATCGTTTCTGTCCACACCCCTAGCCACTCCCATGGCCATCCTGCCTATAGGGAAGCCTGGGTAAGTGGGGCCAGTCTGTGCCCTGGGAAGGAAGAGCTCTGGGTGTGATATGTGTACAGGACTTGTCACACAGCCTGTGCCCCCAAGTCCTCCCCACCCCCCATCCCCACTCACATCTGAATCCCCAGAGATTCCTTCTCCGCAGGAATTCATGATGCTGCTTCTGGACTTAACATACCACTGGAAGGGATGAAACATGGTTTTATCATGAATGCCCTTTCAAGGCACTGACATGTGAGAAGCAATTATCAAGATCTAGAAATCATTCCCAGCCAAGATCAGGGTCCAGGAGGTACAGGTGGGTTACAACAGCCAAGAAGAGGTAGAATGAGATTGGAAAATAAACATGAGGCCAAGTCAGGATCAAGAGAGCATATGAGCTGCTAAACCCACAGCACGAGCAGGAAGCAAGAAGCCATGTGAGTCAGGGGAGGGTGGGGGAGGGAGTGATGGGGAAGGGTGTCAGTGAAGGGGCAACGGAAGGGGCTGGAGGTTCAGGGAGAACAAGGATGCCTGTTCCCTGAGCACAGGTCTTTGAGCATCACTATAAAGGACCCAATGCAGGGAGGAGGGGGATTACTTGTGCCTCTAACCAGAAATCCAGGGACCTCAATGATGTGAGTTCAGTTCTGACTACTCTGACCTCCAGCACCCCAAGCCCTGCCACCAAAGCAACCTATGTGCCTGCCCCACCTCCCGGCCTGAACTGGCCTCCAGGAATTTGGCCCTTTGTTTGCACAAAAAGAAAGAAATCATCTGCTAGCTGCGTCCTGGGTCCCTAGTTCTGTCCTGGTCACCCTGCTCTGGTGCCATCCACCCTCTGACATGAGAGTGAGGTTCATCTTATTTTTTTTTAATTGCTTAAAGTATGGGTCTTAAACTTGACCTTTCAAAAGAGTTCCTTTCCTCGGCCTGAGATCTTGAGTTTTTCTTCAACCACTTCAAGAAAGTGTTCTTCTTCTTGTTCTGCCTGTGCTATCAGAGAAAACGTTGATTCTCAGCATGGGAACATTTATCTCAACGGGTCACTTTTTGGAAAAGGTTAAAGCACTTGAAAGAAGCCTTTTCCTTGATATCAAAGCTGTAGACTTACATAAATTTTGGGGTGCCAAAAGAAACCCTCTGTAAAAAAAAAAAAAAAAAAAAATTGGCATTTCCTAAAAAGAAAAATGCCTGCTGCTTTTTCTTAGCCCAGAAAATTATTAGTTCACAAGGTGAATCTCCCCATGAATAAACTCAATATGGATGGGGAAATAAATCATTTGACTGTCTACATTTTTTCTCTTTGACAGTCATCTTGTTGAAAAAGGCCATTATTTTTTGTGCTAATGGAAGCGTCTTGCTAGCTGAGACTTATATGTTATGTAAAATACATAGAAAGCTTCATCTTTTCAGTGCATTTTATTCTCTTTAGCTAATCATTTTCTGTAGAAGTGCTACCAATTAGGTTGCAGATATAAATATCTGCATTTCAGAGGTGTGACTATTGAGAAACCTTACTTGAGGTCACTTTCAAATGACCTTGACATTATGTTGGACTCTCACTCCTTCATACACTGTACCCAATGAATCAGTGAACTGCCATCCTTCCAGGGACAGGCCATTCCTTAACAACCACATGTTCCAGAATTCCCATCTTTTTTGCCAGACTGTCCAAACAAGCTGCCCTACCTTTTTATTTGGAAAGTATGTCCATCAGAACTACAGTCAGCTCTGAGATCCATCAGAATGCTTTGGTTCTATACAGCCTGCAGCCGTTCTGATGAGTCAGCACATGTGCTCCACCAGTTGTTAAGTAGCTTGAATAGACCCCAGGCTACAGCTTATCTGCCACCCATTTCTGTAGATGCCCTCTGTTCTCTTCTCCTTGATCCACTCCAGTCTGACTTTCTTCTGTGATGCTCCATTTGGACTGCTCTTTCGAGATCACCAGGGACCTTCATGTTCCCAAGGGCATGGATGGTTTGAGCAACAGTTAGCAGCAGGACAACATAGATTACTCCTTTCTCATGGTTACTTTTCCTTATTTTCTCCAACACCATACTCTGGTTTTGCTTCCACCATTCTGATCCCTTTTGGGGAAATCCATGCAAGCTCCTCATCTTCCACTCTTCTTAAATGTTGCCGTTTCTCAGAGCTCTTTTCTGTCCTCGCTCTACAAAGTCTCATCAACCATTTGACTCTAAATGATGAGCTCTAGCCCAGATTTCTCGGGGCCAATCAGCATATGACTCAGGTAGAATATCACTCAGGAAGCCCAAACTCTACATATCCAAAACCGGACTCCACATCATTCCACATTATAATTCACATTATTCCAACTACTACCAAAGGAGAAGGCACTCACTCCAGCGCACCCTGGAAATGACACTTCAAAATACCTGCTCATTCCCGCCAGCAATGTGGATGTCTTCCTAATTCCTCTCTCTCACTTTCCATCAAGTGCCCTTTATTCTGCCTCCTCAGTAGCTCTCAAGTCTGTCCCCTTTTGCCATTCCCATCGCCACCATCCTCTGACCCAGCATCCTCTCCTGCCCAGCCCAGCCCAACAGTCTTGATGGCATCCTTGCACTATCTTGCTCTCTTCCACTCTCACCTCCACACTGCAGCTAGACTGAACTTTCCAAAACTTAAATCGGATCCCAACCCTCTATTGCTTTAAGATTTTAAAAGTCCTAACTATTTTCCATTGACTTTAAGATGGCACCTGAGCTCTTGGCACGACTCAAGGTGCTCCCAGACACAGGTACTGCTGCAGCTCTAGCGTCATCTCCCTGCTCTTCTCTTTGCATCTTGACATATAGAACCACGTATACACCACCCTCTCGCTCACCTGCCAACATCCACACAAGCTGCTCTGGCTGCCTCAAACAGTGCCCCCTCCCTACACTCCAACTCCTGATACACACTCACTCACACCTAATTCATGGGCCAATTCCCACTTACCCTTCTCATTGTATTTTAAAAGATACTCTTCTTTGGTAGGATTTTCCTTGACCTTTTAATGATGATGTGTCTCTTTATGATGCATTCCCTTGGCACCCTGTACTCCCCATCATAATAATCATTATACATGGTTTTCATTTTTTATCTTATTTTTTCCCTTTAAACTGTAAAACCTATGCCCACAGAACTACTTTGGTTATTCCCTGTCATATACCCATGACAAAACTGGCACTGAAAAATAGTAAGCACTAAATAAATATTGAACAAGCATGAGAATGAATGAAAGAAAAGGTAAATTAAATGTCACCTCTTCCATAAAGCCTATATCAGGCTTTCTCCAACTTACTGCTATTGCTATTTTGAGCCAGACAATCTTTTTATGGAGGGCTGCCCTGTGCCGTAGAATGTTTAATAGCATCCTTAAATACCTTAAATAGCACCCTGCCTATTTGTGACAATCAGAAATGTCTTCAGATCTTGAGACGTGTGATGTGAGAACCACGGACCCACACTGGCCTCCGTCCCTTCTCATAACATCTTCACAGCCACTTGTTATCACCTAATTGTTCCTCCCCTCAGTCATGTGTATTAATCTTGTCACCCCAAAAGAACTGAAAGCTCCTTGGAGCCAGGGCCCTCTCCCCTAGTGTCCCCACAGCATCTTATCCAGGACTGAATGCAACCAATGGAATCCACATATGTGTCCATAAGTGGAAAGGTGTACGAAGCCAAGATCACCATACTCATTGGCAGGCAGAATTCTGACTCTCCATCCTAACATTATCCTACCTGCCCAAATATTTCAATATTGGAAAAGTCAGCGTTATCAGAAAGCCTTTACTGAACTCTTAATTGTGTACAGTGCGTGTGATGGTTAATTTTCTGTGTCAACTGACTGGACCACCGAGTAACCAGACATTTGCCAAACATTGTTCTGGATATGTCTGAAGGGGTGTAACTGGATGAGATTAACACTGGAATTGGTAGACTGACGAAAGCAGATTGCCCTCCCTAATGATGGTGGGTCTCATCCAATCAGTTGAAGGTCTGAATAGGGCATAAAAGCTGAACTTCCCTCAAATAAGAGAAACTCTTCCTGCCTCATTGCCTTTGAACTGTGACATCAGTTCTTCCCTGCCTTCAGACTCAAGCTGAAATAGCTGCTCTCCTTGGGTCTTAAGCATGCCAGGCTTCAGACTGGAATGACACCAGCAACTCTCCTGGGTCTCTGGCTTGCCGACTGCAGGTCTTGGAACCTGTTAGTTTCCAAAATCGTGTGAGCCAATTCCTTATAGTAAATCTCTTTCTGCACATACATACAGCCTATTAATTCCATTTCTCCAAAGAACCAACCCAAATACAGTGCTGTTCTACATGCTCTGTAAAGAAGATTTAAAACATTGCAGAACTAATAATCTCCCCATCTGGAATTCATTAAACTCTCATTTTCTAAAAATTCAACAAAGTTAACTCAACAATGGGCAGCTTGCTATGGATTCAGTGGTCACTCCCTTGGAATGCTCTTTCTCTGGATAACTCAGCTCTACATACCTTCTGGCACATCTGGACCATAACCAGAGGGAATGGAGCCAGCTTGCCCTTGCCCTTGTATAATGACATCTGACTTCTCCTAAGCTATCCTAGATGTCTCTAAAGCTCTTTAAATAAATAATGATGATAATTAATACCAGCCAAAACTCGATGGTTAAAAATTAACCATTTATATTAAATATTTAGCAAATGTTTATGTACGATTTTAGCATTACAGTAGTCCTGCTTAAAAAAGAACCCCAACATGCCATTTCCTAAGATCAGAAAAACACTATTCTATTCAGGAAATCATCTCAATTAATACATGTACATGTAGTAAAAACAGAGAGTAAAAAAATTGCATCTTTCCCTTATTATATGTTCATGCTAAAATATACAATAAACAGGCAGGCCAAACCAGAGCCTTTTCTATGGGTCCAGTCATGTGGTATGGTGGGAAGAACACTTCTTAAAGTCATCCTCCCATGTTGTGAGCCACGTTCTGCCAACAGTCACCCCATGAGCTTGGGAGCATTTCCTTGTACATCTCTTTAGCCCTCAGTTTATTCACCTTTAAAATGGGAGAGGGACTTTCCTGATGGCACAATGGTTAAGAGTCCACCTGCCAATGCAGGGGACATGGGTTTGATCCCTGGTTTGGGAAGATCCCACATGCCTCGAAGCAACTAAGCCTGTGTGCCACAACTACTGAGCCCACATGCTACAACTACTGAAGACTTCACGAATAGAGCCCGTGCTCCATAACAAGAGAAGCCACCACAGTAAGAGGCCCGTGCACTGCAATGAAGAGGAACCCCCATTCGCCACAACTACAGAAAGCCCACACACACAGCAACGAAGACCCAACATAGCCAAATAAATAAATAGATGATAGATAGATAGATGATAGATAGATATATAGATAGATAGATAGATAGATAGATAGATAGATAGATAGATAGATTTAAAAAATAAAATAAATAAATAAATACAATGGGGAGAAAGATAGATTCCACTTGATGGCCAAGTTCCTTTCTAGAGCTAAAATTTCAGTTCTTAGTACATCTGTGACACAGTTCTTTTTTTTTTTTAAGAACTTTTATTGAGATACAATTGACGTACAATAAACTGCATATATTTAAAGTGTGACACAGTTCTTCTAAAATGATTTTTCCACTCCTTTTTCAATTGGCAAATCACAAAAGTAAAGTTGGTTTAAAAAAAAAAAAAAAAGCATTTACATTGCCCTGGAATGAAATGGCACAAGAGAGACACTTTCCCTGCCAGGAGATGGGAGGGTCATAAGAAGTGGAGAATCAGGAGTGGGGACAGGATAAGAAGAAAGCTCAGAACTCAAGCCGCACATGGCAAGTTTGTGCTATGACGCAGTCCCACCCCCACGACTTACGTTTATAAACACAGTGAGTATTACCAGAGTATGGTGGCAACATAAGACCACATAGACATGGACAAGTAGAATCATGGGTCCCAAGAACCAAGTGCTGATGGCCATGGTTGGTACTAAAGAACTTTGACCAGTAAGAGAACTCATTCCTTGAATGCAGCGGGGAGACCCCCAACTCTGGAACTCAACAACATTGCCACAGCTGCCTCGTGACGGCCCTGTATAAAAAGCTACCCCATCCCAGGACCCTCAACCCAAAACCTGAGTGTCACAGGTGTGCTTCTCATTAGTCATTTCCCCCATCCTGGTCTACCTCCAGTAAAGTTAAGCTTCACTTTTAAGTCAAAATTTCCAAATATTTTCTTATGTCTGTTAGCTATAACTGGAGTGCTTGCCCCCAGGCAAAATCCTGTGCACTCAGGATGTTTTGGTGCCAGAGATTTGGCCCAAATCCCCAAAGACATTCCTCTGAAGTGGAAATCTTGATAGGTTTAGAATGAGTGAAAAGCATTTGACAGCAACCTGAAACTTGACTATATCGCATTATCTCCATCCCTGACAGCAAGGGACACAGAGAGAGACAAGGAGGATTCATCTTGAGCGGCATGTGGCAAAGACCCTGCACAGCCTCAAATTTCTCCTGGAGCCACATGTGCTAGAAATTGCAAAGGAGGAAGAACAGCAAGCGGCCAAATCCCTCTGAGTTTGTTTTTCAAAATAGATAAAAGGCCCAATGGGCATTGATGTCAGAAAAGAATGAAGATAGTTAGACCTAAAAAGGAGCCTAATGCAGCCCATTTTACCTGAAGTCTCCTATATTTTTACCCTTCTGCAAATTTTAGGTGGATACATAAATCATTTAAAGCCATTTCTGTCTTTTCTCTCTAAATTTACAATTATATCACCCACGGTACCAAATGGAGGAGGAATTGTAATCAATTTCTTAAATAAATTCATGTAAAATAAATTTAGACCCAAAGGATCTGAACAACAAAGCCATTTCATTCAACCAGGAAATCAGATATTGACAGCCAAGCCTTTTTAAAAATTGAATTTATTTTCCAGAGAATTTATTCAAGGGCTCACTGCTACCAGGCACTGTAACAGAACCATAACCAACCCACTGTTCCCATATGGGTCCTCTTTGTAATTTAAGAATGCATTTAGATAGATGGGTGACATGGATTTTACCCCAGCTTGACCACCAAGGAGCTGTAGACCCTGAGGAAGTCACTTCCTCTCTCAGCCTTTGTTTCAGTATTTGTAAAATGGAGCACAGTAGTTGATGCACTAATGGCCCAGTTCTTCACCCCTCTTGTATCTTCACCCTTGGCCAAGTAAGTTCGTAATTCCTTCCCAGTCTGACTCTAGATTTGGCCATTGACCTTGGTCAATAGAATACAGTAGAAATGAGTGCATCCATTCCAAGCCTAAGCCAAGAGGTCTTGCACATTTCCACCTGCTTTCTTGAGCTTCTGCCATCATCCTGGGAAGGACATACCTGGGCTCCAGCCCCCTGAAGGGGTGAGAGATGTGTGGTGCGGAGCCCAGCATCCCCTGCCACTTCTCTGCACCAAGTCAAGCTGACTCCTGTCCCACAGGAGCCAACGTAACTGACATGAGCAGAGCCACCCATGAGCATCAATAACTCAGCATAGACAAAGGATTAACCTCCAAAATATACAAGCAGCTCATGCAGCTTCATACCAAAAAAGCAAATAACCCAATCCACAAATGGGCAGAAGACCTAAATAGACATTTCTCCAAAGAAGACATACAGATGGCCAACAAACACATGAAAAGATGCTCAACATCACTCATCATCAGAGAAATGCAAGTCAAAGCCACAATGAGGTATCACCTCACACCAATCAGAATGGCCATCATCACAAAGTCTGGAAACAACAAATGTTGGAGAGGGTGTGGAGAAAAGGGAACTCTCCTGCACTGTTGGTGGGACTGTAAGTTGGTACAGCCACTATGGAAAACAATTTGGAGGTTCCTTCAAAAACTACAAATAGAACTACCATATGATCCAGTCATCCCACTCCTGGGCATATACCCAAAGAAAACCATAATCCCAAAAGAAACTTGTACCATCATGTTTATTGCAGCACTATTTACAATAGCCAGGACATGGAAGCAACCTAAATGCCCATCAACAAATGAATGGATACAGAAGATGTGGCATATATATACAATGGAATATTACTCAGCTATAAAAAGGGATGAGATGGAGCTATATGTAATGAGGTGGATAGAACTACAATCTGTCATACAGAGTGAAGTAAGTCAGAAAGAGAAGGACAAATATTGCATGCTAACTCACATATACGGAATCTAAAAATGGTACTGATGAACTCAGTGACAAGAACAAGGAAGCAGATACAGAGAATGGACTGGAGAACTCGAGGTATGGGAGGGGGCGGGGGGTGAAGGGGAAACTGAGAAGAAGCGAGAGAGTAGCACAGACATATATATACTACCAACTGTAAAATAGTCAGTGGGAAGTTGTTGTATAACAAAGGGAGTCCAACTCGAGGATGGAAGATGCCTTAGAGGACTGGGGCAGGGAGGGTGGGGGGGACTCGAGGGGGGGGCGTCCAGGAAGGGAGGAAATATGGGGATATGTGTATAAAAACAGTTGATTGAACCTGGTGTACCCCCAAAAAAATAAAATAAAATAAAATAAAAATAAATAAATAAATAAATAACTCAGCGTAGATGTTACACGGCAAACGCTAACTAGTACAGAGACAACACCACCTGCCCCAACTACCCTACTGGCCTGTTGGGAAGATCAATTGAAATCATGTATATAAGGGCACTTGGAAGACTGTAGAGCTGCCTCCCATCCATGGGTAGGACCACATGCTCTGTAGCCCGTTATGTTCTATTCTGCATCTTGGGCAGACTCTCCAGGTGGACACTCCATTCTGAACTTGGTTTTCCTAGCCTGGTGACCCAGTTTCTATACCATGCTTCATGCATACCTTCTGCCTTTCCATCCAGTTCCTTTGGATTCTGGTGGACAGCGTGCTTACTCATTACTCTAACTCCCATCCTCCTTTCCCCAAAGAGAAAATCCCCTCCAACATCTCCCTCAGTTCCTTGTTCTGCAGAATCCAGGGCCAGACCTTCCCCCTCCCTTTGACCTACCCTGTTTCCCATATCCCTGTCTGATATTCCTTAGTCATGACTTAATCTGAAAGAGGGCTCAAACATATGATATATCATTACTACAAAGCATCACAGCAAAATTAACTTTGTCCCAGGAGAACGGTGTACCCTACTAATTGTCACTTGGAAGGCTTGTTGAATATTGGGTAGGTTGGTAGACAAACCCTTTCTCAAGGCTACTGAAGTGTATGTTTCTCCTTTTTTTTTTTTTTAACTTGTTATTTTATATTGGAGTATAGTTGTTTGACAATGTTGTGTTAGTTTTAGGTGTACAGCAAAGTGATTCATTTATACATATACATGTATCTGATCTTTTTCAAATTATTTTCCCAATTAGGTTGTTACAGAATATTGAGCAGAGTTCCCTGTGCTGTACAGTAGGTCCTTTATGGTTATCCGTTTTAAATACAGCAGTGCGTACATGTCAATCCCAAGCTCCCTAACTATCCCACCTCCCCACCCTTCCCCTCTGATAACCCTAAGTTCTGTCCCCAAGCCTGTGAGTCTGTTTCTGGTTTGTAAATAAGTTCATTTGTATCCTTTTTTTTAGATTCTGCATATAAGCAATATTTCTCTTTCTCTGTCTGACTTACTTCACTCAGTAAGCTTTTGTACAGCAAAGGAAACCATAAACAAAATGAAAAGACAACCCACAGAATAGGAGAAAATATGTGTAAATGATGTGACCAACAAGGGATTAGTCTCCAAAATTTACAAACAGTTATGTGGCTTAATAGCATCAAAATAAACAACCCAATCCAAAAAATGGGCAGAAGACCTAAATACACATTTCTCCAAAGAAGATATACAGATGGCCAAGAGGCACATGTGTGTTTCTTCTTTTTGTGCTACAGTGAATGTAACCATAGTTAGAAGAACAGAATAGCTTCTCTCAGGGCAGGCTAAGAACATTCTTGGAAGCCTACGTTCCCCATCGCCCAACTTGGAGACAGGCAAGGGAAGATCGTTGGCCATCCTAGGACAAAATCTGTGCCAATTTACCCATGAACTTTACCCAATTTCATGAGTAAATTGTGGGTTTCCATGCCATGCCTAGCGAGGGTTGCCTGGAGAAAATTGTGTATCCAAGAACATAGTCACTAGGATGGGGCCACCAAGGCTGTAGCAGGCTGAATGAGTGGAGAGGACAGCAATTCTGATCCTGGTTGGTGACCACAGCCTGACCCCGCCCCAGTTGACACATGGAAGAAAGGTGATGTCCAAGCAGAACCTTGCACAGCTCACTGCTGAACTCAGCCCATCAGCAGGAACCAGAGACAGACAGAGCTGTGATCCGTGGGCAGCCTGAAAAAGAGATGCTCTCTGTCTTGGCGCCTCAGTGTTGGCTGCTAGAGCCAACTGCAGACCACGCCAGTGGTGGGTGCTCAAGCCCACCTAAAAGAAGCCCAGTGATGCCCGTCAGGGTGCCAGCAGGTGATGTGGAGACTGGAATATGGACCCTGAAGTGAAGAAGGAATCCAAAGGAAACAGTTGAGAAACTTGTGACCCAAGACCCAGACACCCACAAGAAAGGCAGCATTTCTCTGAGCAAAGAGAAGTGCTTTCAGTCATTAGTCCTGCCAGCTACCCGCTAGCATTTAGCATCTGCTAAGGGCCTGTTACAGGCCTGTTACAGGGCTATGAGGGATAAAAGGGAAATTGAGATGTATTACCTGCCCACAGAGGATTGTAAAACTGGTTTGGAATTCATTGCTAAAACATAAGAAACGATAGGCAAGAACAACACAACAAAATATAATTAAGTGTGAGCATTTATACACCAGTTGTTCTCAAACTCCAGTGTAGTTCAGGATCACCCAGGAGATTTGTTTAAAAAGATAGAAGCCCAAATCCACTGCAAATACATCGGGATCTACAGAAGAGGGTCCAGGTGGTGGTGATGCCCACCTGTTTGGAGACACGGGGACACACACACACACGAGTGCTCTGAGAGTTCAGAGGAGATGGGATCAAGAGCAGCCTGGACCACAGGAAACAGACCTGCCCTTGACCGAGAGGAGCCCGACCCCCAAATCAGACAAAGAAATGCTGGATCACGGGCCTCGCACACTCGGGGTTACTTTTTAAGATAATGTTAAAAATACTCAACTCCTATTTTTTTCAGATTGGCCTGAGCCTTTCTGAATATGTTTGCCCAATTCAACCATGACTTAAACCACCAAGAAGGAGGTGATCTGAAAACTCCCTATCTGCTCTGAAAGAACTAAATGCCCTTAAACCATCCAACCATTTCAAACCATGGCTAAGACGGGTCCGTGGACTTTGTGTTATCAGGTTCCCATCCACCTCAAATAGAAAGCTTCCCAGAATCTATTTCAGTTTTAGCAAATTATGGTCAATAGAAGAGACCGGAGACCTTGATGTCTTTCTCCCTCGGTACTGTCACTATAAGGAAGTGCAAATTAAACAAAGGAGGCAGGTTTACATGGGATGACACCTTGGATCCTCTGTGAGTCGGCTTGGGCTGCCATGACAAAATACTACAGACTGCGGGGCTTACACATTAGAAATTTATTTTCTTACAGTTCTGGAGGCTGGAAGTCCAAGAACAAGGTGCCATCAGGGTTAGTGCCTGCTGAGGCCTCTCTTCCTGGCTTCCAGCTGGCCCCCTTCTCAGTGTCCTCACCTGGTCTCTTCTCTGTGCACCTATGCAGAGAGAAAGAGAGAGACCTCTGGGTGTCTCTTCCTCTTTTTTTTAAATTCATTTATTTTATTCATTTTTTGGCTGCGTTGGGTCTTCACTGCTGCACACAGGCTTTCTCTAGTTGTGGAGAGGGGGGGCTACTCTTCATTGTGGTGCACTGGCTTCTCATTGCGGTGGCTTCTCTTGTTGTGGAACATGGGCTCTAGATGTGTGGGTTTCAGTAGTTGTGGCACATGGGCCCCATAGTTGTGGCTCACAGGCTCTAGAGTGCTGGCTCAATAGTTGTGGTGCATGGGCTTAGTTGCTCCGCTGCATGTGGGATCTTCCTGGAGCAGGGCTCAAACCCGTGTCCCCTGCATTGGCAGGCAGATTCTTAACCACTGCGCCACCTGGGAAGTCCCTCTCTTCCTCTTCTGATAAAGACACCACCCTATCGGATTAGGGCCCCACCCTTAGAACCTCATTTAACCTTAATTACCTCCCCAAAAGCTCCATCTCCAGACACAGTCACATTAAGGATCAGGGCTTTAACATTTTAATTGGGGGAGAAGGTCGAGGGAACACAATTCGGTCCAAAATAGATCCCAAAAGAGTACTCAGCCAATGCAAGTGATATCCATACCTTCCTGCCCTAGAGGAGGCAAGTCACTCAGTTTTAATGGATTTTTTAAAACATGCTTTTATTTACCAAACTCTCTGGCAAGTTCTGTACAAGGTGCAGGGGATGCAATGGTGGAAAACCCTGACGTGGTCCAGGCTCTCAGAGCTTACTGTCTGGTGGGATGGACTCTGCTCACCCCCCAAGTGTTGGATGAGGATGGAGGGGTGAAAGTGGAAAGGTGGTGTGATAATAACCCCACAGAGCTAGATCTTTCCAATCCAGAATGCATTCACCACTTTGTCTATGCTCATTTCACTTATTCCTCCCAAATTAATCCACCAAATAGCTGTCCCAGTCTACACACTCTCAGCAGCAGGATACAAAGCGTTCCCCATGTTCAAGTCAATACTTGATATTTTCCAGGTCTATAGCTTTTGACAGTTGGATGGATATCTTGATTTAATTTGCATTTCTTTGATTGTTAATGAGGTATCTTACAAGGCTTTTGCTTTTTCTTCTCCGAATTGCCTCTTCTTGCCCTGTGCCATATTTTTATTGGTTTCCTGCCTTTTTCTTGTTGATTTACAGGCGTTCCTTAGATACTCTAGAAACTAATTATTCTTTGATTGTGTGTTTTACAAATGTCTTCTCTCAGTCTGTAAGCTCTGGCTTTGATGTCGGGGTAGGTCCAAGTTGCCCCTCCCCAAGGGGGGATTACACATGCCTGACCCATTGGTAACAAGCTTGGCCGTATGACTTCCTGTGGCCAATAAAACGTGAACAGAGATGACATGTGATCTTTTCAGGCAAAAGCTTTAAGATTCATGGCATGAAACTGCCATGTACTTTGCTCTCAGAGAGGGGCCCCTGCTGTGGCCTGGATCCTGGAAAGAAAGAGACCCACAGAGCAGACCCCCAGCCAGCCCACAGTCACCTCTGCACACACAAACCTTTGCTATTATAAGCCACAGTTTTGGTGGTTTGGTTTTGGTGCTGATTGTTAGGGCACAAGAACTGAACAATTCAGAGACTGATGCCCAGAAGTAAGGGCCGCTGTAATAAACACAGAATCTGTGCATGGGCATTGGGGTGCAGTGGCAGGTGACAAAGGGCAAACTGATATTAAAGGCTTTTTATGCAGTGGCGAAGCGTTTGATGAAACTATCACCTGAGATCATCTGGAAGGCAGAGAGTGTCACTAATGAGATTGTGGTTTTAGTGGGAAAGCATAATGTTGGTAACATTGGATATTTGCTAATGGTTGTTTTTGACAAGGCACAGTAAGAGAGAAATAAGCTCATAGAAGAAATGGCCATTTTGCAAGCAGAATTGGAAGAGAGTTTGGAAAGGTCATAAATTCCAGGATTTGCAGGTTAGAAAATAGAACTGTTTCTCATCTCCAACCAGTAAAAGATAAAACTGAGAAGGCCTTGAGCCACAAAACCCAGTCAAGACTCATCCTTGGGGCAAAGATGAAGTCAAGTAGCCTGGCCAGCCCATTGTTTCAACTCTAACGGGGCAAAAATAGGGGGAGAGGATCAAGTGTTGTAAGTGAGCTACTCTTCACCCATCAGAGAAAGAAGTGACCCAGGATGCCAAAAATTAACAATTCCATAAATGGCAACAAAAGCCATTTGTTTAGAAATACAAGATGTAATTGCTTTCTATTTCTGTGTAACAAGTACCATAACCCAGCTTAAAATGACACACACTTACTACCTCACAATTTCCATGGGTCCGGAGTCTTGGCATGGGTGAGCTAGGTCCTACACTCAGGCTCACATAAGCTAAAGTAAGGTGTCAGTCAGGGCTGTGATCTCATCTAAGGCTGGGGGTGCTTCTCCAGACTCACTGGTTGTTGTCAGAATCCAGTTACTTGTGATTATACAACTAAAAGACCCTCAGCTCTCAGAGATGATCCATCACAGAGTTCAGGCGCACTCATCACCAAAAAAAAAAAAAAAAAAAGATTAAAGGTAACTTACATGCAGAGATGACGTTAATTAGCTTGACTGTATTTTTTATTTCGCTGTGTGTGTGTGTGTGTGTATATATATATCAAATCATCATGTTTTACACTTTTTTTAATGATTTTTTTAATGATTTTTTTAAATTCTTTATTGGAATATATTTGCTTTACACTCTTGTACCAGTTTTTGAGGTACACCAAAGTGAATCAGCTGTATGTATACATATATCCCCATATCCCCTCCCTCCCGCGACTCCCTCCCCTCCTCCCTGTGCTGACCCTCTAAGGCATCTCCCATCATCAAGTTGATCTCCTACACTTTTAGATATACACAAAAATATAACCTAAAAAAGGAAGCAAAACAGACAGTATGGTTAAAATAGAATACATGGGTAGATTTATCATTAGACAAAGGGTCATTATAAATTAAAGGAAGGCAAAAATCACAGGGAACATGTTAGTCTTTGCTATGGGGCCAACCGTGCCAGAATTTAGGGGCCTAAAAGGACAATTATTTACGTAGCTCACTACTCTGAGTTGATGATTTGGGTTGGGCTCCACTGAGCAGGTCTTCTGATGGTCTCAGCTGGGCTCAGTCTGCATTTTTGATCAGCTGCCACGATCAGCAGCTGAGGTTGGCTGACTGTCTGCACGGCCAACAGGAGCAACAGTGGGGATGGGGCCACGTGTATCTCCTCACCCAGCAGGCTGGCGGGGGGTGGTCATGTGGCCGTGGTGGCAGGAGACCCCAGAGCAGCAAAAGAGAAAGCTCCAGTGGGCCGGTGCGTTTCAGTCTGTGCATGTTTATAAATAACTTAGCATCAAAATAAGCCAAACTAGAGCTCTCGGAAATATAAGAAACAAAAAACCACAACCACAGCTTTATCTTGAGTTCTTAAATCTTTATATAGACAAAAGAATTGGGATTCAAATACTATAATGAATGAGGTCACCAAATAAATTTTGTTTTCTATAGAGAATATGCATCCTTTTTTCAATGTCTTTGGAACATTTACAAAACTTGGCCATACTTTGAGGCCATAAAAGAAATCTCAGTAAATCTAAGATAAAGAAAAGAAAAAGGAAGACATTATGTAGGCAATATTCTCTGGCCAAATGCAATAAAACTAGAAATTAACAAAACTATAAACAAGAAAATTCAAACCACATGAAGACTCTTTCCTAGATAACATGTGGGGTCTGTAACCACAGACTATATAGAAAATAAAAATAATGACAAAATTACATATCAGCAACTATGGAAGGCTTTATATTAGAGGTCAGCAAACTTTCTGTAAAGGGCCACACAGTAAATATGTTAGGTTTTGTGGGACATGGGTGTCCGTGCAACTCAGTTATGCCATGGTAGTGTGAAACAGACATACACAACACACAAATGAATGCGTGTGACTGGTTCCAGTAAAGCTTTATTTACAAAAAGAGGCAGCAGGCTGGACGTGGCCCATAACCTTGGTTTACCAACCCCTGCTTTATATTAATTAAATGTGAAGCACTTAGAGAGAAATTCCTAACTTTACATGTTTCTATTGCTAAGCAAGAAGGAACAGAAGTCAATAAGTAATGTACTTTAGAAGCTAGAGAAATACCAACAACAACAAAACAGAGAAAGCAAGAATAAAACATAACACTAAAAACAGAAATTAATGAAACAGAGACAGAAAAACAATACCACTGATAAATAAGTCCAATATTTGAAAAGACCAATAAAATAAACAAACCCCAAACAGAGCTAACCAAGAAAAATGAGGGGGAAAGCACACACACACATTATGAAGACTTAGAAAGGAACCACAACCACAGATGTAAAAAATGCTTTTTAGGGAATTCCCCGGTGGTCCAGTGGTTAGGACTCCACGCTTTCATTGCAGAGGGCCTGGGTTCAATCCCTGGTCAGGGAACGAAGGTCCCACAAGCTGTGCCACATGGCCAAAAAATTAATAAATAAGAAAACACTTTTAAAAATCATAAGCAAATACTATAAATGACTATATGGTAATAAATATTTAACTCTCAATGAAATGGTTAATTGTCTAGAAATAATCTATTTACTAAAATTGACTCTTTAAAGGGGAGCAAATCTGAACAGATCAAGAATAAGAAAGCAGCTAACATTTATCCAGCATCCTCTGATATCAGATACTCGTTGGCTGCCTTACTTTGTACTGTCTCAGTTAATCTGCCCATCAACCAATGATGTAGGTCCTGTCATGACGCCTGTTTGTTCAGGTGAAGACAGGGAAGTTAAGAAAAATTAAGATGCTTCCCACCCTCTAGTAACTGGAATTAGAGCACCTTGACTCCAGCAGTGCGATGGCTGGCACCATTGTTACCTTTGCAGGACAGAAGATATTGAACTATGTCAAAGAGCAGCCCCCAAGGACACCGGGCGGGGAGGGAGGGGGTTGCTGACATGATTTCCCCAGCAGGCTACTTCAAACTCTTGAGCAACTGATAATATCTATGGAATTAAACCGTTTCAGAAAATAGCAAAGAAAGAAGTGCTCCATTTTATACTAAGAGGCAGGAGCCACCTGAAATCAAGACATGACAAAGATGACTACTAACTAAATCTCACAAATATAGATGCAGAAATCTTATTATAGCAAATCTGGAAATATATTAAAATAATAATATGCCCTGAGGACATACTATTTATAATAGGAACGTGTAGGTGATTCACAGTGGGGATGAAATTCCAGACAGAGTACACTGTATTAACAGGTCAAGCAGGGAAAATGATTCTTCTCAATAGGTGCTAATTTAACTTCCTTTCTGATTTTTTTTTTTAAATTTAGAAAAATAGGAGTAGACCAATACTTCTTTAAGATTTTAAATGACTTCTTTTTAACCAACTGCCAGCATGATGTCTACTTTTAAAACACTAGTGTAGCATTTCTCAAACTATGCTTTATACAATATTAGCTTCAAAAGGAAAAAATTCTTATTCTACTATTGAAAGAAGTCCATATTTCAACGAACACAGAATATAATACATATCATATCCCCATTTTGGAGATTCAAAATATACCTTACTAGATTAAATCTAGAATAATAGCAAAAATAGAAAATAGATTCTGAAAAGGTAGACTCAATAAGATTATAAATATTCAGTATTAAAATATTGCAGTAATAGTAACTGAAGGAAGAGACATAATAACACATTCCACAAAGAGTAAATATAAGATTGTAGCATATGATAAACATACCATTTCAAAACAAGGAACAAAGATCAGATTATTCAATAAAAAATACTGGGACAACTAGAAAAGATATATATATCAGACCTCCAGTTCAAATTTCATGGAAAAAAAAAGAAAATGCTTGATGATGGAGAGAGGACATAGTGTGGCCAGAGGTCAGAAAATGCCACCAGGACACACCTCCTAAAGTGAAGGGCCGATACTATATTATAACAGGTGTGTCTCTCGTCTACAGCAGCAGTTGTGAAAGATAGAAGGTGGGCATAGCCAGTGACGAAAGCCTTCCTTGATCGTATTTTGTTGAAAGAAGCAGAGGGAAAGGGTAGATATAAAGAATCACACACAGAGTCATACTTGCAAGAAGCAGACTGCCTCTGAAAAGTCACCTTAGCCTCAATACCTAATCCCCAAGCAGGAACCACTCACCAGCTGGTCAAGGAAAATACCACCCTTCAATGATGAGTAATGAAAAAGGAATTAGCTCAGCATTAATACAAAGATGACCTAGGAGATAACCGGGAAAGAGCAACAAAATGTATCAAAGCTGAAGACTGCTCACCAGAAAAATGTTGCCACAGAGCAGATAAAAATTTTAACTAAGTATCTCACCATGAATTTTAAAATATTCAATGTGGCCATTATCTCTACAAAGGAAGACTGGAAACACAGGAACCTAGAAAAGGTGTGACTATTCAACAGAAAGAAGTAACAAGTGAGCTAGTATACTCCAAGAAAGAATAAGTGAATAAATACTGGAAGGAGCAGAAGTGAGTCTAGATACTTTGGAAATTCAAAACATAAAGAATAACAAGAAACATGAACATCAGAAAACAAAATTATAGAAAAGATTTTTTTGTTGTTGTTGTTAAAGAGAAAATGATACATCCAGAAGACTGGTAAAGGAGATTCAATATACACATAATTGGAATCCTGAAGAAACCCAAAGCAATGTTAACAAAGCAAATATTTAATGGCAGATTCCATGACATGTTCATGAAATTTAAAAAGGAGAAATTGCCTATGAAACAACGGACAAAGGATTAACCTCCAAAATATACAAGCAGCTCATGCAGCTTAATACCAAAAAAGCAAATAACCCAATCCACAAATGGGCAGAAGAACTAAACAGACATTTCTCCAAAGAAGACATACAGATGGCCAACAAACACATGAAAAGATGCTCAACATCGTTAATCATCAGAGAAATGCAAGTCAAAGCCACAATGAGGTATCACCTCACACCAATCAGAATGGCCATCATCACAACATCTGGAAACAACAAATGTTGGAGAGGGTGTGGAGAAAAGGGAACTCTCCTGCACTCTTGGTGGGAATGTAAGTTGGTACAGCCACTATGGAAAACAATTTGGAGGTTCCTTAAAAAACTACAAATAGAACTTCCATATGATCCAGTCATCCCACTACTGGGCATATACCCAAAGAAAACCATAATCCCAAAAGAAACTTGTACCATCATGTTTACTGCAGCACTATTTACAATAGCCAGGACATGGAAGCAACCGAAATGCCCATCAACAAATGAATGGATAAAGAAGATGTGGCATATATATACAATGGAATATTACTCAGCTATAAAAAGGGATGAGATGGAGCTATATGTAATGAGGTGGATAGAACTACAATCTGTCATACAGAGTGAAGTAAGTCAGAAAGAGAAAGACAAATATTGTATGCTAACTCACATATACGGAATCTAAAAATGGTACTGATGAACTCAGTGACAAGAACAAGGACGCAGATACAGAGAATGGACTGGAGAACTCGAGGTTTGGGAGGGGGCGGGGGGTGAAGGGGAAGCTGAGACGAAGCGAGAGAGTAGCACAGACATATATATACTACCAACTGTAAAATAGATAGTCAGTGGGAAGTTGTTGTATAACAAAGGGAGTCCAACTCGAGGATGGAAGATGCCTTAGAGGACTGGGGCGGGGAGGGTGGGGGGGACTCGAGGAGGGAGGAGTCAAGGAAGGGAGGGAATATGGGGATATGTGTATAAAAACAGGTGATTGAACTTGGTGTACCCCCAAAAAAATAATAAATAAATTTAAAAATAAAAATAAATAAATAAATAAAAAGGAGAAAGTAATCTGCACAATTGAAAGGGTACACTGTGCACCAGGAAAAAACGTTGACCTAGGATGGTTAATACCAAAACTTAATCATAGTAAAATTTCTGGACTTTAAAAAAAGTAAAAGAGGCTTCCCTAGTGGCACAGTGATTAAGAATCTGCCTGCCAATGCAGGGCACACAGGTTCGATCCCTAATCTGGGAAGAACCCACATGCCTCAGAACAACTAAGCCTGTGTGCCACAACTACTGAGCCTGTGCTCTAGAGCCCATGAGCCACAACTATTGAGCCTTCATGCCACAACTACTGAAGCCTGCACACCTAGAGCCTGGGCTCTACAGCAAGAGAAGCTACCACAGTGATACACCCACACCGCAACAAAGAGTAGCCCCCATGCACTGCAACTAGAGAAAGCCTGTGCACAGCAATAAAGACCCAATGCAGCCAATAAATAAATGAATAAATAAATAAATAAAATAAATTTATTTAAAATTTATTTTAAAAGAAAAGAAAAGAAAAAAAATTCTGGACTAAGAAATCAACCTGGCTTCAGATTTATCCACTGTTAAAACCAAAAGTTAATGGAGCAGCATTTATAAAATACTCATAGGGAAAATTCGACCTCTCCTTCAAGTATAAAGGGTACGTTTGTTTTTAATCACAAGAACTTAGGGAATATTGTTATCATGAACCCTTCTTGAGAAAGCTACTAGAGGACAAATTTCTGCCAACCAGAAGATGATTAGGAAAACCACAAGCAAAGAACCTGGTAGTGAGCATTGGATATATTTAATTGTAAAATAAGACCAAAACAAATGCGTAGACTGGGGTTGCAAAACAGTAGTAAATGCTATATGCCACCACAAGGTAGAAATGATACAAAACCAAGACTCAGCAGAAGGGTATGAGAAGGTAAAAGGGAGAGTAATTTTGCCAATCACCTCATTTAAAAGAGCTGAAAGACAACAAAAGTCATTACAGCTGACAAATCAAGTGGTAGAAGTATAAACATATCTACCTTACAAGGATAAATACTAAGACAGATGAGTATTATTGACTAAAACTGTATACAAGAGAAAAAAGCAAACATACTAGGATGAATTGGGAGATTGGGATTGACATATATAGACTAATATGTATAAAATAGGCAACTAATAAGAACCTGCTGTGTAGCACAGGGAACTCCACTTTGCTATACAGTAGAAACTAACATAACATTGTAAAACAAATATACCCCAATAAAAAAAGTAGTGAAATTTTTTAAAAAGTAAACATACTTATTGTTACAGTCTGCCCTCTGTATCCTCGGGTTTTCTATCCACGGGTTCAACCAACTGCAAATAGATACCAGTGTCAAACCTGCAGATACTGAGACCGACTGTGTTCATTGTGCTTCCCCCATTTTACCTAAGTGAGTTAAGCATCAGCAGATTTGGGTATCTTCCGAGGCTCCTGGAACCAATGCCCTCAAGGATGCAGAGGGACAACTGTACTTTATTCAGAGTAACGAGCATATAGTGTGTTAAAATAGAGGACCAAGGGTGCTCATTTTAAGTGAAAATTTTAAAGTAACCATTAGAATAAAACTACAAACCTTCCTAAGCCTCAGGAAGATTTTTCAAAGAAAACAGACCAGCTATTGGATGACTTTATATGAAGCCATAAAAATGGAAAACAATGTAAAATAATACGAAAAACTAAGATCAAACCCACTACCATTAATAGAGGTAAATGAGTTTAACTTATCTGTGATGGAAGGGAGGAAGGAGGGGGGGAGGGAGGGAGGGAGGAATAAAGGGAGCAGGGGAAGAAATTGGATGCCACGAGGAAAACCCAACTCTAAGCTGTACACAAGAGCCATTCCAAAAACAAAATACTTCATAAAGACTGAAAAGTCTTTGGACTTTTGGTTAACAGTTTTTCAAATCTCAAGTACAAGCAAAAAAGAGCAAGAGTTGTGATCTTAATAGCATTTTTAAAAAGACAAAAACTAGCATTTTATTAAATTAAATGGTGCAAGTTCACAATAAAGGTGTAACAGCCCTAAACGTCTACGTACATCAATTTGTCCTTGATACATAAAGTGGACAAGTAAATAAATTACAGAAGACCAATATAGCACAATTAATAAAGTAATTAAGTACATAATTAATAAAGTAAGCCTGGTTTATGTATACATAAATACATTCACACATACACCCTAAACCTAAAGAAAATATCTTCAGTTAAAGTGTCCAGGAAATTATTATAAAAACTGGACTCAGGCCAAAAAGAAAATCTCCAGAAAGCAAAAACAGGGCAGAAAAATTTCTATGATCACAGTGCAAGAAAACAAGAAACTGAAAATCAAAACAAAACACACAAAAACCTCTCCATCTAGAAGAAAAGAAAATGCTCTTAAATTCTCCTTGAGTCAAAGAAAATGGACAAACGGAAATACATAATATCTGGGAAACAATAATGAAATGGTCACAGGTAAGAATCCACACAAAAGAGCTGAGCAAAGCTCAGCAGAAAACACTTCCATTCTATGCGTTAAAAAGAAGTAGAAAAACAAAGAATGAAAGGAAAGAAATGAATTAAGCACCCAACTCACAAAGGCAGAGGAACACAAAGTAAACTAAAGTTAAATGAAGAATTATTAACAAAAAAGGTAGAAAATAATAAGGTAAAAGACAGAAAAACAATAGAAAAAATAAATCTGAAAGCCAGTATTGCTCAGAGAACAGCTTCTTGCGGCTGAGGCATTTGTTATAGTAGTGGCTGGACTTAAATGCCTGCAAATGTTAAATGACCCTGCAGTACAGCAGGGAGGGGAAAAAGAATTTACAAAAGAGGGACTTGACTCTTCAGGAAAGTAAAAGGTAAGTTCCCAGGGAGGAACCAGGGCAGGCCAGGGAGACAAAGGGAGGACTGGACTGCTTTGTATAATAAAGTGAGGGGGCTGTGTGGGGACCCTCAGACCAGGGGTGAGGGTTCTAAAGAGGAGAGGAAACAGGAACTATAAGAAGGGGGGAGAGAGGGACTTCCCTGGAGGTCCAGTGATTAAGACTTCTTCTTCCAATGCAGGGGGTGTGGGTTCAGTCCCTGGTCAGGGAGCCAAGATCCTACATGCCTCACGGCCAAAACACCAAAACATAAAACAGAAGCAATATTGTAACAAATTCAATAAAAGACTTCAAAAATGGTCCACATCAAAAAAAAATCTTAAAAAAAATTAAAGAAAGAAGGGGAGAGAGAGAGATGGAGACAGAGGTGGAAAGACAGACAAAGCAATAACATAACAAGAGGGCTGAGGAATATCAAGCCTCTGGGGGGCTCCACCTCCTCCTACTTTGTTGCTTGCTTGCATGTTACTCTTGGAACACACCCTTTAGTAACTCCCAACACTGGAAAGTACACTGTGTTCTTGCCCATCTGAAAATGCCTCCAAGTGTCCCTCAAGCTTGATGGATGTTTTCGGCATAGAATTCCATTGTCATTCTACTGCAAAGTCACTTTCCCTCGGGATTTTCAAGGTGCTGCCCTATTTATCTTCATACTCTGCATGGAGCAGTTAGAAAGAATGCAACAGATCAATATCTACTAAAATGGGCAACTCTCCAAGGTACCATGTTGAATGAAAACTACAAGTCTTTTGAGTCATTTTTAAGGTGTGACACTTTTTATATCAAAAGAATCTGGAACGGGATACACCAGTGGCTCCAGGAGGCACTGGAATTGTGGAACTCTGGTCAAAATGGGAGTTAGTCTGTGTATTGCCTGCGTATTTCTCAATTTATCTCACAAATACAATTTCCTCACTAATCAAAAATAAAAAGTTTGAACAAAAATAAGAAAATAATATTCTAGAGCTCTTAAAACCAACACTAATCCAAAAAGAAGTTTGAACAAAAACTTCCCCCCACTAGGAGCTCAATAGGTACACAACACTGTTTTCTTATAGCTTACCATTTTTATCACTTTTTCGTTTGATTTTTTAATACAACTGGAATTTATTTGTATGGTATGACTTGATGTCCTATGGTGATATTTTTCCTATTTCCTTACCACTTCTTGCCACACCATTTATTGAGTATTCTTTCCCTCCCCTACTTATTTAAAGTGCCTCCTTGAGGCGTGTATGAAATTTAAAAATATGTAGTGCAGAACCCAGGTTTCCTGATACCCGACCTGGTGATATTCCACTACCTCACCAAGTTGTTATTAAAATACTTTTGATTTTTTAAATTTTTATTTTATATTGGATTATAGTTGATTAACAATGTTGTGTAAATTACTTTTGATTTAGACACTGTCTTTTTCTGAAGTTTTAAAATATTTCACATTTGTAATACTTGGTTTTGTTCTTGGATTTGACTCTAGTTAGATTGCCAGCCTCTGTTTTGGGAGGTGTTTTTCAAGGTGTGGACAAGGGGTGAAGAGGGATGCTTGGGCTCTTTCGTTTATTCACTCAGCAAACATTCCTTGAGTCCTTACCAGGCTCCAAGCACTCTTCCCAGTGCTGGGGAACATTAGGAAATGAGAACAAGCAGCTACCTCTTACTTTTTTATTTTGCCTTTTATTTATTCATTTTTATTTATTTATATTTATTATTTTTATTATTGTGTTACAATGTCACATTAGTGTCTGCTGCACAATGAAGTGAATCAGCTACATGTATACATATATCGCTTCCTTCTTGGACCTCCCTCCCACCCCCCATCCTACCCATCTAGGTCATCACAGAGCACCAAGCTGAGCTCCTTGTGCTATACAGCAGGTTCCCACTAGCTATCTATTTTACACATGGTAGTGTAAATATGTCAATCCTAATCTCCCAATTCAGCTCACCCCCCTCCCCCACCCGTGTCCACATATCCGTTCTCTATGTCTGTGTCTCTATTCCTGCCCTGCAAATAGGTTCATCTGTACCATTTTTCTAGATTCCACATATATGTGTTAATATACGATATTTGTTTTTCTCTTTCTGACTTACTTCACTCTGTAAGACAGACTCTAGGTCCCTCCACATCTCTATAGATGACCCAGTTCTATTCCTTTTTATGGATGAGCCAAGTCTTTGCCGCTTTATTACTCACTTCTACTCCCCTGACTAGCGTCTGACGAGCCCTGCTCCTTGGTTTGGGAGGATGGGTAGTTTTGACACTTAGTGACTATTCCACTGGTCCCCCCACTTTCTCAATAAGCCAACTTTATCCAAGACTTACAAAGACCAAAGCCTTCCCTGCCCCCAGGATGTATCTCACTTTATAGACATGGAGGTACAGGGTGTGGCCTGACTCCTCATCCTTTTCTACCTCTACCTCCACTAGAAACAAAAGGGATTGCTGAGGAGATCCACTGTGCCCTTTCCAAAGAGGAAGTATTCTCTGCAGCATAGACAATAGTCCAGGGGGAGAGGGGGGCACTTCGAAACCTTCTCCAGTTAGTTCTGATTTATTCTACAAACTCCAGGCCTCCTGCATCACGTGGTTTCATGGAACTCTCTGTGGTGTCCTCGATCTATAAACCAATGAATAGATATTACACCTAACCACAGGAATCATCTCCACATCTGTGGTAAGTGTAGCACGGGCAACATTCTTCATTTAATAAGCCATCTAGAAGCAATAAGTGGCTGAGGCAAAGAGGAGACTCTCTTCGTTATAGGTTAACTCTTGCTTAGATGAACTGGACTCAGTGGAAAATAAAGCAATAGGGGATTTTGCATTTGGAAGCATGACAAACAAAAAGTAGCATGAAATGTTGATGTGGTCGTTACATTTCTTTGAACAAACAGGTTATCATTTTCCTTAATGACAGTGACTTTTTTCTTAAGGATACAGACTTTGACTGCATGCATGACTGTCTCACTAAGAAATAATGTTAATACTAGGTGCAGATTTTCTTAATAAAGATAAGGATTTTGAATGTGAAACACCCCTTGGAAAGAGAGCTTCCTAAGCAGGGCACCATAGCTCAGTGGCATTTGGCAAATGAGTTAAAGGTGATTGTGGATCTGATCCCCTCAGTCCCAGGACATCCAGAATCCAGACCCCTCACCTCACAGCCGCCTCCAATGACCCCAGTGTCTGTCCAGTTGCTGTCATTTTCTGCACATGCCATGATGTGAAAAGAGGTTATGAAGCACAGCTACAGTATAACTTAAGCCAAGGAAATTCCCATGTCAATTTTATAAAAAACAGAAACACTGTTAAGCAAATTATCAAAGCTTGGGAAATTGCCAGTGTGCAATTGGTGTCCTTATTTTTCCTCCTTGCAGTAGGTACACTAAGGAGACTCCCCTGCTTTAGATTGTCCAGGGCCTGGAGCTACAATTAGACAACACCCCCTCCCCCCAATTTGATGGTGTTCACTGCTTTGTCTTCCCATCACTCCTCCACATGTTCTCCCTTTATTCTGGAAAATGTCCCCTGCCTCACTCTAACCACATGTTTCCAGTGGGGGATGTCAACTGCCCACAGACACGACCTCCTGTCTGTGCTGACTGGTCCCCAGTGGGCACCTAACCCACAAAGGGCAAATCCAATACCTCGCTCACAGATTTGAGCCTGGTCCCTGAGGGGGGCCGACCCATGAACGGAGAGGGCAGACCCATGACCCAGGAGGCTCCACTGCTGGAGTGGGCTCCCCACCACGTGACAGCATCCACATGAGAGCTGGAGGTCGGGGACTCTGAAAGAAGCAAAGAGAAAGTTGGAGAGACCGTCAGACCCAGAGGCCCAGCTGCATCTCACTCTCCTCCCAGTGACGGGAGGTTGCCAATGATTTTTTCTTGTTTTCTAGGCCTTTGCTATTCAAAGGGCGGTCCTCAGCGTATCAGCATCAGCTCCTCCAGGAGCTTGTTAGACATGCAGAATCTCAGCCTGACCCCAGACCCAGTGGACCAGATGCTGCATTTTAACAAGATCCCCGGGTGGCTGGGCGCTAGTTAAAGTCAGAGGAGCCCCAGACTGGCCCCCTTTGGGGTGGGCCTCCCTGTCATGAGGAGACCCGGCTGGTACACCTGACACCCAGAGCCTTTGCATAAACCCTGCGGGTGCTTGAACACCCACGTGGGAAACTGTGTAAAAAGACCTTCTCCTAGAACCTGCTGTATAGCACAGGGCACTCTACTCAACGCTCTGTGCTGACCTAAATGGGAAGGAAATCTAAAAAAGAGGGGATATGTGTATACATATAACTGATTCACTTTGCTGCACAGCAGAAACTAACGCCACACTGTAAAACAACGATACACCAATAAAAATTAATAAAAAAATAAAATAAACCTTAAAAAAAAAAAAAACCTTCTCCTAAGCCACGAAAGGGTTCTTGGGACTTCAATCACTGACAGCGGCCCTTCGATGGAGAGAAAAGGCCTGACCGAGCAGCATGATGGGGCTGGGACCAGGGCGAGGAGAGTGAGGCAGCAGAGGCTGTGGGTTTAAGGGGGCACTCGCTCTGGGGTCTTTCAAGTGCAGGGTTGGGACTTGCCTGATCCTGAGAGCAAACGCCTCCTTAAAAGTGAGCCCTTGCGCATTGCTGGTGGGAGTGTGAAATGGTACCGCACCTGTGGGAAACAGTTCAGTGGTTCCTCAAAAAGTTAAACGTAAAATTACCCGATGACCTGGCAATTCCACTTCTAGGTATATCCCCCCAAAGTGAAACCTGGTACTCAAACATACACACATACTCATGTACTCATGGCAATGGTAGTCACAACACTTAAAAGGTGAGAACAGCCCAAAGGTCTATCACTGGATGAATGGGTAACCAAAGTGTGGTCTAGCCACGTGATGGAATCACGTTCAGTCATAAATAGGGATGAAGTACAGGCATACCTTGTTTTATTTCTCTTTACTTTTTGAACTTTGCAGATATTGCATTTTTTACATATTGAAGGGTTTTTTTTAATTTTTATTGGAGTACACTTGATTTACAATGTTCTGTTAATTTCTGCTATACAGCAAAGTGAATCAGTTATACATATAGATAGATAGATAATAGATAGAGAGATGATAGATAGAGAGATAGATAGATAATAGATAGATAGACAGATAGATATAGATATAGATATCCACTCTTTTTTTACATTCTTTTCCCATATAGGTCATTACAGACTAGAGTTCCCCATGCTATACAGTATGTCCTTATCAGTTACCTACTCTATATATAGTACTGTGTATATGTCAATTCCAATCTCCCAATTTGTAGCTCCCCGCTTACCCCCTGGTAATCATAAGATTGTTTTCTACATCTGTGACTCTATTTCTGTTTTGTAAATAAGTTCATTTGTACATATTGAAGGTCTGTGGCAGCCCAGCTTTCAGCACATCTGTTGGCACCATTTTTCCAACATTTGCTCACTTTGTGTCTCTGCGTCACATTTTGGTAATTCTCACAGTATTTCCAACTTTTCCACTATTATTACACTTGTTATGGTGATCTCTGAGGAGTGATCTTTGATGTTACTACTGTGATTCACTGAAGGCTCAGAGCATGCTTAGCAATTTTTAGCAATAAAGTATTTCTTAAGGTATGTACCTTGTTTTTTTTGACATATGCTCACTTAACAGACTACAGCATGGTGTAAACATACCTTTTACATGCACTGAGACACCAAAAAACTCGTGTGACTCACATTATTGAAATATTTCCTTTATTGCAGTGGTCTGGAACGAGACTGTTATATCTCTGAGGGATGCCTATATACATGCTACAACACGGATAAACCACAAAAATGTCATGCTGAGAGAAAGAAGACTGACACAAGAGGTTGTATGATCCCAATTACATGAAATGTCCAGAGAAGGTAAATCCGTAGAGAAGGAGAGCAGATTGGTGAGTGTTGGGGGTGGGGGAGGGGCAGTGGGAGCCACAGCTTATACACCAGGTTTCCTTTTAGGGTGCTGAAATTGTTTTGGAATTAGATAGAGGTGATGTTTGCACAACATTGTGAATATATTAAATGCCATGGGATTATTCACTTTTAAAATGATTAACTTTGTTGTGTGAATTTCACGTCAATTTTTTTAAAAAGGAAAAAATAAAAGAACTCTAAACCAGCAGTCCCTGACCTTTTTGGCACCAGGGACCGGTTTCACGGAAGACAGTTTCTCCATGGACGAGGATGGGAAGGGGGTTGGTTCCGGAGGTAATGCGAGCGGTGGGGAGTGATGGGGAGCGACGCGGAGCAGCAGATGAAGCCTCACGCGCCCCTCCTGCTGTGTGGCCCGGTTCCTAACAGGTGGAGGACCGGTACTGGCCCGAGCCCCAGCGGTTGGGGACTCCTGTTCTAAACAACAACAACAAAAATTAAGTGAGGCACCTGGCCCTGAGCGTAACACCAGTCAAATGGTAATACCCACGGCACAATCCCCACGCAGTACCCCACCCCACAGAGTTCAAGTGTGGCGTCCACACCTCTGCACCCTCCTTTGACGGCAGAAGCTTTGCAGAGTCTGATTTCTGGAAAATATCACAACTTATATGCATATGACACTGCTACACTCCTCGTCACTTGCTAAGGGCTCATGGACGTAGGAAATGTGTTCTCAAAGAGAGAGCTGGAAAGGAAATGGACAGGGAGAAACAAACCAGGATCCTGACTTCCACACAGAGGAGCTCACACTGTGTTCAATTTAAAAAAAAAAAAAAAAAAGTGAAACTTATTTGTTGTCAGATATTCAGAAAAAGGCCAGTGGAAAGCTCTGCAGCAGGAAGATACTGCCAGGCCAGTGGGATCATGGGACCTTCCATTTATCATTTCTGGATAATTTACATTCCCAGCCTGCTTCACAATCATTTACATGCTGCTAGAAACTGGACATGACAGGTGGTGATTTATTATTTTGAGGAAGGAAACGAAGGTGCAAAAATGTCAGTGTGACTTGCTGAAACCACAGACCAAGAATTAGAACTCGAAACCCTGAGCGGCAAGGTTATGGGCCCCTTGTGCCTTTCAGCAGCCGGGACCGTCTTGTTGGTGAGATTTTCCGGACCTGGCACAGCTCTGTCACAGCATAGAACTTGGGACATCAGTGGTCCACAGGGACTTCTCTTTCTCCTCATCTGCCGGCTTCCCTCACCTGACCCATCCCGCAAACTGATGCTAAGACAATTCTTGAGTACCTCCTCCAGCAAGTCAGACACCCACAGGGACTCCCCAGGCCCTCTGCCCTCTAACCCATCCTGGCCTCTCCCAGCTGATGGCACTTCCCCTGCTCCACACACAGAGAGTCCCCGCTCACCTCTACACCCTGTACCTTTGCTCTGTGCCCTTTTCACATCTCTGCCCATCCAAACCCCCTCCTCCCGAAACAGGGAACCCCCACAGCCCCAGACACAGAGCCAAGAACTTCATTAAATACTTGAGTAGCTGCTTCTCTCATAGGATTGAGAAGCCTTTTGAGTCTCAGCTCCAGCGAGCCCTCAGAGGACGGAAAGACAAAATAATCCAGCATCTCTGAAATAAACCTAAGTTCAGCAGCCTCAATCCCCAAACCAGCCTGTGATCAGCTACATAACTCACCCATGAGTGCACACACGGCGGCCAAGCCCACACACACACACACACACACACACACACACACACACACCCCTCTTGGGCCACCCAGGAAGAAAAATAAGTTTCTGATCTTTTAAACTATCCCCAAACACTTCTTCTAAGAGGATGTATTACTTTCCTAGGGCTGCCAAAAAAAAATGACTACCACCTGAGTGGCTGGAAACAACAGAAATTTTTTCTCTCACAGTCCTGGAGGCCAGAAGTCCAAAATTAAGGTGTCAACAGGGTCGTGTGCCAGCTAGAGGTTCTGGAGAGAATCATTCTCTGCCTCTTCCTGGCATCTGATGAGGTTGCCGGCAGCTCTTAGTGTTCCTTGGCTTACGAATGTATAGGTCCAACCTCCGCCCGGCATCACACAGCCTTCTCCCTGCGTATCTGAGCATCTGCTTTCTCTTCTTATAAGGACACCAATGTCCTTATGCCAGCCCTGCTCCAGTATAACCTCATCATAACTAATGATATCTGCGAAGACTCTATTTCCAAATAAGATCACCTTCTGAGACTCGAGGTAGACATGAACTGGCGGTAGGAGTGGGGGAGGGGAGGGAGGGACGCTATTCAACCCAATACAGAAGAGAAGGTGAGGGGAAGGAAAAGAAGGTTTGGAATAAGGATTGACAGAATGGTGATTCCAGGGTTTTTTTTTATTATTATTATCATTATTTTTTATTTTTCGGCCGTGCCATCCAGCTTGCAGGATCTTGGTTCCCCAACCAGGGACTGAACCTGTGCCCCCTGCAGAGGAAGTGCAGCGTCCTAACCACTGGACCACCGGGGCGTCCCTGATTCCAGTTTGTATAACTTCATTTCCTCAGCTGAGAAGAGCCCCCAAGGAGGACCTCCCCCCAAAATCCCAGGTAATACCTCGGCCTTGGCTGTGTTGTCCCTCTGTCCTTTGCTGTCCACGGATGAGTGGCTGCCTTGGGTCCCTGGCTTCCTTCTGCATCCTGAAGGGATTCCCCAGCCCTTGCCTTCCTCACCTCAGTGTTCAGTTTGCAGAGACAGATATTAGATCAGATTTTCACCCGGCTCGTTACATTCTGATGGTTTTGAGCTACTGGGATTTTCAGTTTGAAAGAAAATATTTTGATCCAGCAATGCCCACAGGGCAGCTCTGGGATGAGGACACTTGGAGCGTTCTGGGGAGCTGTGGAGAGTGGGTCTGTGTACAGACACGTCACCTAAAACCCACTGGTTGACTTTCTAGTTGGCCCATGGGGAGATGTAGTTGTGTGGAAGAGTTTTCATCAGAATTCTGGTATGAAATGAAAAGCCTCAAAGGAAGGGAAGCCTTTCAAAATCTGCGCTGCATCCCTCTGATTCGGTGCAGGTGTTTTCACGCAAAGTTTCCTAACAGAGAAGAGGCAACACAAGGGCACCGTGTGCAAATCAGAGGCTTTACCAACGTGATTCAAGGTGAGAGCTTTGACTGGCCTGGCCTGCGCTGTTTCAGAAGCTCTAGCTCTTTTTTTTTTTTTTTTTTTCTTGACTAATTGTTCTTAATAGGATAGGCCACTGCATCTTTCAGTCTAGGGACTATTCTGGAGCGGACCCTCACTGCTGCTGATACAATGTTGCATCCGCACACACATCTTTTTCCCTAGTCTGCCATCCTCTTCATGGCTGATGCTGCTCTGAGTCTGATTCCTTTTTTGTCTCTGACAGCCCTTAACAGAGTTCCTGCCATGGTGCCTTGCTCCCAGCAGGTGTTAAGCAAATGGGGTGCAATGAACAGAAGGAATATGATGTGCGGGTGGGATTGTATTCATAAACAGATGACAACACTCACTGTATTCACAAATAGTAACAAGTGATGGACTTGGGGCAGCAGAGAGGATGCTGAGAAAGTGAGATGCCACTGGGATGCAAGAGAAGGAGGGAGGGAAGAGAGTGAATCAGAGTGTTTATTCTTTGGTTCCTCCACGGAGGTCACGTTGCTCTGATAAGTCCGTCCACAGACTGTCGCTGTTCCTCTCAAGGTGGCTTGCTCCAGCCACTCTTTCCCCTTCTGGGTTTCAGTAACCTCTCCCTTCCCTCTTCCTGGGGTGGCAACTGTTTCACCATTGCTAGCCCTGGTTCCTGCCCTATGCACGTCCCGATATCTGCCATAACTTTGTAATGCGTTCCTTTAAAAATAAAACCTCCTCGATTCATCCTGACAGAACATGCCATTTGTGACTCTACTAAATGCACAAGTTTAAATGCCATGCCCAGGATCATGGATCTGGGAGATGTGAGGGAGGGACAGTGACTTGAGGGCAGACTCTGTACAGCCCTGCAGGAAGTGCACTTAGGTCCCGCCCAAGCCCCTCATCCCTCCAGAACTGTGAGATAATAAATGCTGAGTGTGTGGTCATCTGTTACGGCAGCAAAAGAACACGTAGGATGACGAAAATTTCTCTCCCATGTACCCTTTCTTAGAAAACTACCCAAGGATGTGCTCTAGCAAAATGAGAGTATAAACAAAGAAAGGGGGAAGGAAGATAGATTCGAAGAAATAGTCTTCCACCAAGGACAGTGGAGAGGGAAAGGCCCTCGGGACAGCTGGTGGCACACTTGGAGGGGAAGGCACGGTGGGAGCAGAGGGTCAGAGCCTCCAGGAGAGCAATGGACAAGGGAAGCTGAGCTCGCTGGCCAGTAGGGAACCATCAGCCATGAGCCTCTGGCAGCCGTAAGCGCAGGACACACCCAAAGCTGGGGAGTGTCCAGAGAGAGGCCACTGGAAGAGGAATGAAATAAGACCCCAAAATACCAAGCTGGGAGGAGAACCCCAGGAAAGCAGAGGCTGCCTGCCTATGACGTCTGGCAGCCAGGGGCGCCTCTGTTGTAAATCTCAGTGGAAAGAGTGACACTTGGCAGGGGTCCTTGTACAGGAGTGTGTACATCGACGGTTTTGATCTTCCCTTTGAATCCAGATAATGAAACATCTGTGTGTGGGGAGAGATATAGGGGGAGAGAGAGAGAGAGAGAGAGTGTGTGTGTGTGTGTGTGTCTTTCTCAAGCTGAAGTAACAAGAATTAGATGTTTAAATGTATTATTTAGAGTTACGCAGTTAAACAAGGGCGGAATGAAATAAGTGATGTAACGATTGGGGTGGGGATGGAGGGAGGCGGTGCGGGGCTGAAGCCTTGACTCTCTCAGCAGGAAGCCAATAGATGGAGTTGATAAATCAGGAGAGAGCTTTGTTTAGAGACAGGGAGATTGAAACACAGAAACCCTTGAAAGCAGTTCTGCTTGAAGCACTCAACTGAGGTGAGGGAGTAGAGCAAAGCACTGTCCCTTTCCATTAGATGGCCCCCTGTACTATTTGGTTTCCTAATCCTGTGCTTGAAACCCATTTTTATACCCCAAAGCAGATGGAGGGAGAGAGGGGGAGAGAGACGGGGAAGGAGGGAGATTCCCCTTCTCTCTCCCCCTCCCTCTCTCCCTCCATCTGCTTTGGTGTACAGGAAGGAAGGGAGGGAGGCGAGCAGTCACTAAAGCCAGAGCCCCGGCTTCTCCTCCAGGCTAAGACTGCCCAGGCCGTCATGAGGAACCCCCGCACTGCTACACAGCCAGCAGCACAGGAGAGGCTCAAGGACAGGAAGGCCCAGGTCAGACTGGCCAGATGGTGGAGTGGGACGCATTGGGCTCAGCTCGCGAAGGGCATGCTGTCGTCCCAGGGACAGCTTGAACAGGTGAGTCAAGGAAGGAAAACTGGACAAATGACTGGACAGCTCCCACTCCTCCTACCGGGGGTCCTAAGGGACGTAAAATCAAGCCTGACCCCCGGCAGAGCACAGGTGAGGTGTCTGAGGACAGGGAAGAAGAGGCCGCTGTTTAGATAAAGATGGGGCCCACTGGGGTGTCTGGGGGACAGTGTCACCTGTTCCCATCCCTGTCGGGGGAGGGGTGTGGGGGAGTGTGCCCCATTCAGCATCTCCCTGCCCTGCGCTGGGGGTGAGCTCTCCAGCAGCCCGAGAAAGGCCTCGGCAGAGGACGTGGGGCTGGAGGCAGCAGGCGTGGGCCTGCGTGGGACGGTTCTCCAAACGGCGGGCGCCTCCTGCGCGCGATGAGGGGCAGGGGCAGGAACCCAGCGCTCTTCCTGCAGGGCTGCACGCAGCCTGATGTCACTGCCTGTCCCTAGCTCCGCCATCCCAGGCGCGGTATTTAAGCTCCATGTGTGAGTCAGGCGGGATCCAGGCTCCAGCGGGGCCGGCAGGCCTCCCTGTGTGCACCGCCCCAGCCCACGCTCTGCCCTCCTGCAGGCGGTCGTCATCCCTGGGCAGCCTCTGGGAGCTCCAGGCTAATATCCGACTGGCCTCCCACCCGGTGGAGAGAGCAGGGCATGGAGAAGAGGCGGGATGGGATCTCGTGGACTGACGGGGTCCCCGGCCTACTGTGACTCAACCACTGAGCTGGGAGACGGAGCCGCCCTGGGAGCAGGGGCGGGGTCAGCCCCCTCTCACTAAACACAGGACCTGAGAGTGGGGAGCCCATGGGCTTTCCCCCCAAAAATCGAGCTGCTGTTTCCAAAGAAAGCAGAAGGGTGCTGAGCCAGGGAAAGCTCCCTGTCTGCCCAGGGTGTCACAGCGCAGCAATGCAGGACTCACGTCTACCAGCCGGGGCCCAGCCTCACGCCAACTACCAGGACACGCTCGCTCACAGACACCAACACACACACGTGAACACACCAGCCCCACGTCTGACGAGACGTGTGGCTGTGACCCTCAGACACTCAGCCATAAGGATGCTGAGACAGAGCCAATGTTGCCATGACTATAACTCAAGTGTCTGTGGTCTGGGTGGCCCACGAGCTCACTTTTTCTTTCATGTGCAAATAGGATGGTTTACGTCCCTTTACCCTGAAGTGGGCAGCCCCCACCCTCCTGTATGTCTGGGGATTCTCTGGGCCCACAGCTCCCCCAGCCCCCTTTTCCTCTTTCTTCCTTCACGTATTCCATAGTCTCCGTGCACATACCCTTGGACTTGAATCTTCCAGCTCCCCTTGCTATAAACCACCTACAACACGCAGGCCTTCTCCTTTATTTATCCAGAGACAGCTCCCCCAAGGTAGCAGACTTTTACTAAGACTCAAGGTGATGGCAAGGAGTTTTATCGCAGAAGGTAAATTAAATAGCAGGTATTTTTGGTTTTAAAAGGACAGCCATTTTTCTTTGAGGAAACAACTTAAAAGTCAAATTTCTTCCCAGATCTCCAAGGTCTCCCTGTCTCTTTCGAGACCTTTTCCTGTCACTATTGCTATGCAACAAACTACCCCAAACTAAAAAGTGAAAAACATTTTCCACTATGCATCTATTAGAAAGGCCAAAATCCAAAACACTGACAACACCAAATGAGGATGTGAAGCAACAGGAACCCTCACTTATTGCTTGTGGGACTGCAACATGGTATAGCCACTTTGGAAGACAGTTTGACGGGTTCTTACAGAATTAAATATAATCCTACTATACAATTCAGAAATCACGTTCCTTGGTATCTACCCAGAGGAGTTGAAAAATTATGTCCACACAAAAACCTGCACACGGATGTTTATGGAAGCCTTATTTGTAATTGCCAAAACTTGGAAGCAACCAAGATGTCCTTCAGTAGCTGAATGGATAAACATACCATGGTGCACCCAGACAGTGGAATGTTATTCAGCACTGAAAAGAAATGAGCTCTCAAGCCATGAAAAGACATAGAGGAATCTTAAATCCATATTACTAAGTGAAAGAAGCCAATCTGAAAAGGCTAAATACTTGTGGGAAGACATTCGGGAACCTTTTTGTAACCTTGAAAATGTTGAAGTATGTGGGCCGAGCGATGGGATTCAGAATGTCCTGCTTGAGCAGTGGAGGAACTGAGGGTGCGGGGCGTGGAGACTAATATCACCCTGTTTGGTCCTGAAGGATGGCTGGTTAGCCAAAGACGGGTAAGATTCCTCAGAGGAGGAACAACCTAAGACAGGCACAGCCGCAGAGGGGCCAACAGGGGTGGTACATAGAACCTTCCTTATATCACCGTGTTTGGCCCTGGAGGATGACTGGTTAGCCAGAGACGGGTAAGATTCCTCAAGGGAGGAACAACCTAAGACAGGCACAGTCGCAGAGGGGCCAACACGGGTGGGGCACAGACCCCTAATATCTGAGAGAGGTCTCCTGCCCCCAGGGCTGTTTTGCTCTCCACCCCCAGCTCAAATCCACACCTGCTCAACTCGGACCCAGGAAGTAAACAAAGATAATTGCCTCAGTCATGTGAGGCCTTTGATTGTTTATGAGTGTAACCTGAGAATGTTAGCCCACGAACTCAATAAAAGCAACCTGGGATGAGTCAGCAGGGCTCTTGATCCGAGAGGTCTTGAGCCCCCCGGTCCCACTTTTCTCTTCAGTCTGTGTCTGTGTCTTCTTCAAGCTTGCCGCACCCGTCACTCACCTCGAGTCGCCGAGCTGGTCTTGGCAAATACTGTATGATTCCAACTACATAACATCTTGAGAAAGTCCAGTAAAAAGTGGTTGCCAGGGTTTGGGGAGGGGGGTGGGGAGGGATGGGGAGGGATGAGTAGGTAGACCATAGAGGATTTTTCAGGCACTGAAAATATGGGAAATTTCTTTACCCTCCTCCCAATTTTTTTTGGTCGTGCCATGCAGCATGTGGGATCTTAGTTCCCTGAATCTGTGTCCCCTGCATTGGGAGCTCAGAGTCTTAACCACTGGACCACCATGGAAGTCCCTACCCTCCTCTCAATTTTGCTGTGAACCTAGAACTGTTCTTAAAGTCTTTAAAAAATATTTTTCATGTATTATGCTGACACAGTCTCGGGATCAGGAATCAGACAGGGCACAATAGACACAACTGCTTTCTGCTTCATGATTTCTGGGACCTCCTCTGGGAGGACTCAAAGCCTGGGTGTGATTTAATAGCTGGGGGCTGAAACTTTCTTCGCTCAGATGTCTGGTGGTTAAGGCTAGTTGTTGGCTGAGAACTTGAGCAGACTGTGGACCATAATATCTACACGTGGTCTCTCCATGTGGTCTCTCCACCTGCGCTCTTTGGGGCTTCCTCATAACATGGCTGCCAGCTTCCAAGAGCAAGCATCCCGGGAGAACAGGGTAGAAATTCACATCACTTTTATGACCTAGCTTCGGAAATCATACGGTGCTACTTCTGCTGGAGTCCACCGATTGTGGCAATCACAAAGGCCCACCCAGGGTCCAGGGGAAGAGGACATGGCCTCTACCTCTTGAGGGAAGAGCCTATGTGATGGGAGATGTTTCCATCTTTAGAAAATACAATCTCCCATAAAACCTCTTCACATTTCCCATGTCCTCTCTTCCATACTTCTCAGGCTCTCAGAACCTCAAAATCCCTCTAACTCGATTACACAGAGCAATTCATTGCTCCCTATTTCTCTCCTGGCTATGCCCAGGGAAACTTCCCTTTTCACACCAGAGTATTTTCCTTAATACCTGAGTATTTTCCTAAACAGTCAGCGCGGTTTAACAGCACGCAGGTGCTCAAATTTAGGTATTATCATGAAATACCCAGCCAAAAAAGAATATCTTCCATAAGATCGATTGCGTGCTACTCAGACATAGAGAGATTGTTCCAAGGTAGTATATGGAAGCCACATCTGCAAAGCGGCATTAACACCTTACCCAGAGTCGGGGGGCAAAAATATTTAGTGAGTGAGTGGATAAATACAGGAATGAATCAAGTACAAACTATCAGCCGAGACGTGGAAATAACCTCATTACTTGGAATTGAGTGTTTTAATGCTATTCATTAAAATAGATTCTGTCTGTATTCGTGATATATGTGTGCTTAAAATTCATGGAGAAAATGAGCGTTTTAATTACAAAATCCTGAAATCATTAATAATTTAAAGATCATCATTCAGCATCCCTTTCTAAATAAGCAAGTCTGCTAAGCCCTCATAGACAAGCCAGACAAGAGCAAGGGCACCGTTAAGGGCAGGTGCAAGAGGACGGCGGAAGGGGCTGGGCCAGTTGCCCCCCCACTCATGGACACAGAAGAGCTTAATCCAACCTACCAAAATGTAAGAGGCCCAGGGATGCTGCAGGAAAAGGGGAATGACCAGGGGTTGCATGGGGACTATGACCCCCTGGGGGATCTCAGCCTTTGCTGAGACCATGGCCACATCCATCCCTCCCCCACTGCAACCCCTGGTCTAGACAGCCTCCTCCACTTCAACCCCTGGTCTAGACAGCCTCCCCCATGGTGACCCCCAGTCTAGACAGCCGCCTCCACTGCAGCTCCCAGTCTACACAGCCCCCCCAATGCAACCCCAGTCTAGACAGCCTCCCCTGTCCCACTGCCAAGGGCAGCTTGCCTTCTCCATCTGGGCTCCTTCCTCTGCTTTGCCTCCACTCCCAAGAAGGCCCCTCTCCTCAATTCCTATCAACTAAATCAAACCCACTCTTTAGCACCCAGTCAAATGCCACAGCTCCCGAGAAGCAAAAAGCACCCATCCCCCAGCCCAGTGTGACTTCACACCCTCTGTGCTCGCCTGTTCTCTGCTCTTACTTGGTGGCTTGTCTCCACGCCGGGTGCATTTCAGCCACTCAGCAGCCCAAGGAAGCACTGGGACTGACTGTCCTCACTTAATGGAACTGAGATCAGTGCTCAAGGCCACATGATCAGTTTGAAATACAGGCGAATCCTGGGGTGCCTACTGGGTCCGTGTGATGGCCAATCCCAAGGCCACCTGGAGTGAGGGAGGGGGATGGGCACACTGGGGAAGTCAGAGCAGTGCCCCCACATCAGGGTTCCTTTCAGGGTCTGGTAGTAAATGCAGTCACATCTGCCCACTTAGAAATGTGCAGATCACACTCCTTCGAAGAGCAGAATAGGCAATGAAATAAGGGACCACGGGTACCTCTTGTTACCTCACAGAGACTTACTAGTGAAGGCAAAGTGCTTATAACAGTTGTTAAATAGAAATGGGTGAGTTACAGGTTACTTGCAGCAAAAAAATAAATTTTCCCAATTGGCTTGACTTTTGTTTAAGACAACTAGTAACTTTTCAGCTATCATACAAATACTTTTGAAAAAATAGACACACTCCATCTGTCCTTCCAAAGTAAAAGAAACATTTTAAAATAAGTATGAAAGACAGAGTAATGTTATACAGAGAGCTTCTGAATACAGATGTATGGAAAGGTTTTCATTATTATATGACTTTGCTGCCCAAAACAAGATAATATATCATCCACTAGACTCTCTTACCTGAACACTTAAAACAGAATTTTCTAATCTGTTTAAAAGATTTCCAAATGAATATTTTGAATGAATTTTGATTCCATATGTTTTAAATTGCATAACTGCTGGCTGTGATTTTTAAAATGAGTTTCATCAAAGACATGAACTCAATTTCTGGAATTTATGGTAAAAATGGGCTTTTTATGAATCTTTGCCAAACTTATCCATTAACACCTTAAAGATGACTTTTCCTTCTTCACGTGATTCAATGATAAAGAGGTGTTCTTAAGTACAAATGAAAATAGACGAACAAAGCTGCCTATATTGTGAATTACACATAAATATGACAAGACCAAATTTTGAAAACATCACTGATAAATTTACAGAAATTAAGGCTTAAGAACAGAAGATTTAATGATACTATTTGCCACTTAAAGCAAACAAACAAACACTAGTATGTACATACAAGCTTTTTTCTTTTTCCTAAAAGTATATTCAAGGAATTTTTAAAATAAGTCATAACTTTTTCCTTTTTATTGTAATTTTTATTTTTCAATTTACTGGCATGATTATATAGACAAAATTCAATAAAGGAAAAACTTCACCCTCAAGGAAAAAAAATGAGTTTCATGGTTTAGTAAGCACAGCCATTTGGATCTACATACATTTGCAAAGTCTCACTCTCAGCTAAGACAGCATTAAAACCCATATCAAAATAAACTGACCTTAGGATCTAGCCATCAGATCACAGTATCACAAAAAAGTAAACAAGATTTTTCTCACAATGCATATTTGATTATATTACTATTATCGAAAGTGCTTAATTTACTCTAATGAGAACAGAAAGAAATGGTATAGAAAGTTTCAGTACCACTAATAAACAGGAATAAGTTATTTTTTAAATATTACATATTTTAGCTCATTTTACATTTCTATTTCATATATTTTACCTATGTGTATTGTCAGTGCCCTCCAGCCACAGCCACCAGAAACACACCTGTGAATTTCTGATGCACAAGTCACATTTATCACTCACTGTGAGGAGGGAGACCACGGACCATGGGGAACTTGGTGGGGTGCGGGGGCGTCAGTAAGAGGGTGTTAGCAAGGACTGACTATAGGATTTGGGCTTTGATTTGGCGATTTAGACGAGGATCTAAAGGTGGGGTTGTCTCTAGATTGGCTCCTATCAGAGAGAAGGGGCAGGCCTACCATGGGGCCTCTCGATACATCTTATCCCTGGGGACAGCCGACCAGAGCAAAGATGAAGTTGTAACTGGTAAAACAGGGACCACTCGTGTTGGCCAGGAGGGGCGTGTTCAGTGTTCCGTGGGTGGTACAGTGATCGTGTTTTCGTCTGTGCTTAGACAAACTTATGAAGGGGCTTTGCTTGGTCTCATTTTGTCACTGGCTCAGAGTAACCTTATCGGAGGTAGGTGTTCTGCGAGATTGTGTATGTCCAACAGGAGAACAATGTGCCTAGCTGTGAGTGCCCGGCCCCTGCTGGATGTCAGGGCTGCTCCTTCCACTTTCCTGGTATGTTACAAAACTACAGCGACTTCCCTGGCGGTCCAGAGGTTAAGACTCCACCCTTCCACTGCAGGGGGCACGGGTTCCATCCCTGGTCAGGGAACTAAGATCCCACATGCCTCATGGTGCGGCCAAAATAAAATAAAATGATCTTAAGGGGCTTCCCTGGTGGCGCAGTGGTTATGAATCCACCTGCCAATGGCAGGGGACACGGGTTCAATCCCTGGGCCGGGAAGATCCCACATGCCACGGAGCAACTAAGCCCATGTGCCACATCTACTTAGCCTGTGCTCAAGAGCCCACAAGCCACAGCTACTGAGGCTTTACACAGCAACTACTGAAGCCCACATGCCTACAGCCTGTGCTCGGCAGCAAGAGAAGCCACTGCAATGAGAAACCGGCACACCGCAACAAAGAGTAGCCCTCGCTCATCACAACTAGAGAAAGCCCGTGCGCAGCAACGAAGACCCAGTGCAGCCAAAAACAAAATAAACTAAAAAAAAAAAAAAAAAAAACTACAGACACACCTCACAGACACGGCAGGTTCGGTTCCAGACCACTGCAATAAACTGAATATCGCCATAAATCGAGCCACACGAATTTTTTGGTTTCCCAATGCATATAAAAGTTATGTTTATACTATACTGTAGTCAGTTAAGTGTGCAATAGCATTACATCTAGAAAACCAATGTGCATACCTTAATTAAGAAATATTGTGTTGCTAAAAAATGCTAACCATTATCTGACAATGCAGGGTTGCCACAAAGCTCCAATTTGTAAAAAAAAAAAAAAAAAAGAAAGAAAGAAGTATCTGTGAAACTCAATAAATGAAGTACAATAAAACAAGGTAAGCCTGTACACTGTACAGGAGTTTTGTAGTTCACATGTCATCACCCCAAAAAGAATCTGTACCCCATTCCCAGTCCCTCCCCATCCCCTCTCTCCCCCACCTCATGGCAGCCACTCAAAATTTGTCAAGTCTGGACATTTCATGGAAATGGCTGTGATAGTTAATTTTATATGTCAGCTTGGGTAGCTCATGGTGCCCAGGTATTTGGTCCAATATTATTCTAGATGTTTCTGTGAAGGTATCTTTAGATGAGATTAACATTTACATCAGTAGACAATAAATAAAAGCAGATTGTTCTGCATCCTGTGGGTGGCACTCATCCAGTGAGTTGAAGCCTTTAGTGGAAAAAGACCAGCCTCCCCGGGCAAGAAGGAATTCCTCCGGCAGATCGCCTTTGGACTCCAAGTGCAACTCTTTCCTGGCTCAACCCCGCCAGCCTACCAGGACAGTTTTGGACTTGCCAAGACTCTACATCATATGCACCGAATCCTTAAAATAAATACATTGCTATGCATACAGCTGACCCATGAACAACAGAAGGGTCAGGGGTGCTGACCCTCCACAGTCCAAAACCCAAGTATAACCTACAGTTGGCCCTTTGTATAGACGCGGTTCTTCCGTGTCCTCAGGTCCACATTGGCGGATTCAACCGACCTTGGACCCGGACCCATAAAGTACTGTCGTATTTACTATTGAAAACAATGCATGTATAAGGGGACCTGCACAGTTCAAGCCTGTGTTATTCAAGGGTCAGCTGTGTATGCACACGCACACACATACACATACACACACACACACACACACACACACACACACTCACAACCCGTTGGTATTGTCCCTCTGGAGAACCCTAATACAACAGCATCGTTGAACATGTGAGCTTTTGCGACGGACTCCTTTCACTCATCGTATTTTCTTTTAATCCTCAAACCCCACCATGCAAGAAGTATCTACAGCAGTGGTAAAGTGGTGTGGACCCTTCCAGCCAGAATGATCACAGTGGGAAGAACAGACACATGACTCTGGCTTCACAGCGACCGTCTTAACTCTCAGAATGCACCGTTCTGATGCTTGAGAAGCCCTCCCGCAAACTCAATGGAGAGGGCCCCTCTTCCAGGAGGCCTTCCTGGGTCTGTCCTCCACTCTGGGCCAGTGTCTCTCCATCACACTGCTCTGCTTGTCACACTGTCGTCTAATGGTCTGTGAACTCAAATGGCTTCCTGCTAAGACTGAAAACTTTGGAAGCTAAGGGCTATGTCTTATCCAAAACCAAACTCCCATCCCCCAGCTCATTCTAGCTCCCAGCGTGTGTCATACAGACCTGTGCAAAGGCCTGGAGAAGCCTCACCCGAGAGCCCACCTCTTCTCTGTCCCCAAAGGAAGGTTCTGCCCCTCGACCCCGCCCGAAACTCTGGCCTGATTGAACCCATGAACTGCAGCAACCCAAAGGGCCTCACCCAAAGGGCAACCGGCAGCCAGGCCTGGCACCGACTCTCAGCATCTTATTTTCTGTCAAATAAATGAGTTTTAAGTACACAGGCTTCTGTTGTGTCCAACTTCTAACTGACAGGCCCACCAGGAGCTGCCACCTCCTGGTTTCCCTCAGGGTGAAGGGGGACAAGCCTTTTCAGAATTTTCCTTGTGCTCTGTGACAGGGACCACCTTCCCCAGCCCCAAACCTTCCCCACCCGCACACACCTAGAGACTAGCCTTAGCTCTGAGTGTTTTTTAATTAAACTTTCAAAATTCCTATAGGGTAAGTTGGCAACTCCCTTTTAAACCAAAACACATTATCTACCATGAACATGGCCCCAGAGCCCTTAAATAATGGGAATTTGTCAGTATTATCCCCAAAACGACCCATACTTCTCTCAATTTTGTATGTTATTATCGGCGATGGGCTGATTCAGTAGTAGAGAACGAGGCAGAGATTCTTTTATCTGGGGCCTGGCTTTGAGCGTGTCCCTTGGGCAGCTTGCAAGAAGCTTCCTGGTAGCCCAAGATGACACAGGCCCATGTGTTCAGTCTTCAGCAGCTCCGTGTAGAGCAGCCCACGGTACAGGCCCAGCGCCAGAGCCTGGCTGCAGAAGACAGCAGGACAGAGTCCCCGAAGCCCCCGCCCACCAGAAAGCAGGCTGCAGCCACGACCGCTAAGCACCCTCACACTGGCTGGAAAGACCCAGATTCTTCCCAGATCAGAGATGTGACTCGTAACCAGAAGAATCCATACTGCTGTGTTGAATCACATCCACCAAAAGAGATGTGTTCAAGTCCTAAGCCCTGTACCTGTGAATGAGACCTTATATGAAAATAAGGTCCCTGCAGGTGATCCAGTTAAGGTGAGGTCATTAGGGTGGGCCCTGGTCCAATGTGACTGGGTCCTTATTTAAAGGGGAAATTTGGACACAGACATCATGTGCAGAGAGAAGACGATGTGAAGAAGGCCAGGTGATGAGAGAGGCAGAGATTGCAATGTGGACCCGTAAACCAGGGACACCAAGGACTGTCGGCCCCACCAGCAGCTGGAAGAGGCCAGGAAGGGTTCCCCAGCCTCAGAGGGAGACGGCTCTGCCAACACCTTCCCGACTTCCAGCCTCTACAACTGTGAGACGGTGACTACCTGCTGTTTTCGCTGACCAATTTGCGGTGTTTGGTCACAGCATCCCGGGGAAACCAACACACTTACCTCAAAGTAGAAGCACTGTACCTATTCGCTATTGGGTTAGCAATTGCTAGGTACTTTCTACACATCAAGAAAACTTTTCTAAACACCGAGTCATACGCAGGAGATAGATAACAAACAAAGGACTAGGTCAGAAAATGTTAGCGCTACATAGGGAACTATTAGGGAGAGTGTCCAATGGCTGCACGGGGTGGTCAGGGACTGGTCCCTGAGGACGGGACGTGAGAGGGGAACAGCTAAGCAAAGCCCAGAAGTAGAAACGTTGGTGGCATTTCTGAGGAGCAGAGGGGGCAAATCAGGCTCAGAGAGAGGGGGCAGGACTAGAACCAGAGTATCCTGATTCTAGAAGTCTTGTGTTCAGGGACCCTTCCAAACACCACCTCCATCAGATCCTTGTGGCTGAGGTAACAAAGACCACATACTGGGTGCCCTAATACAGGGAAATTTATTCTCACATTTCAAGAGCCTAGATGTCGAAAACCTAGGTGTTTAAGCAGGGTTGGTTCCTTCTGGAGACTCCGAAGGAGGGTCTGTTCCTTGCTTCTTCTGCCTTCTGGTGCCAGCTGGTGCTCCCTGGCACCCCTCACCTTGTAGATACAGGACTCCAAACTCTGTCTCCATCTTCACCTGTGTCCAAATGTCCTTCTTACAAGGACAGCAGTCATTGATTTAAGGCCTCCCCCCATCCCAGTATGACCCCAACTTAACTCAATTACATCTGCAAAGACCCCGTTTCCAAACAAGGTCACCAGTACCAGGGGTTAGGACTTGAACGTGTCTCTAGGGCCCACAACCCAACCCATACCAGTACCAAAGGCTTACTGCCTCTGGCAGGGGATGGGAACAGCTGGACACCCTGCCACATGGCCAAGGGTGGCTCAGTTGTGGCCCAGACAACAATGCCAACATTGCTCAAGTGGCCCATAGAGATGCTTCACGTGCGGGGAGAAGAGTGAAACCACACACACAGCAACTGGTAATAAAAGTCGGGCAGGAGCAAGGATGCCCAAGTGGGTGTCAGGAGGAAGATGATGACGGCTGATGATTTATGCCCCACCCAGGCCCACACACACACTCATACATGCACACACACACACACACACTTGCACACACACACCCCAGAACTGACACACAGCCCCAGAGAAAGGGGAGGAAGACCCCGACCGACTGAAATCACATGCCTGGCACCTGGCAGAGGGGGCACATGGAACAGACACTAGAGGTGGCCCTGTTCTGCATACCTGGCCTTGGGGAAGGTTTGGGCCCATGTTATAGGAAACCTTCTGTGGCCACCAAGCCCAGCCCACAGCCCTCTGGAAATATGGCTCATCCAGGCTGTCCAGTGCGGAGAATGTGGCCTCAGAGCTAAGGTGGCAATGGCCTTCACCAGGGTGTGGTTGTTACACTCTGTAGCCGGAGGTCTACAAGGTGCATTATCACGGCCACAAACCTCTCTTTTTCCACCTCTGTCGCCAAAATCCACAGATGCACTAGTCAGTTCTTCCTCTCTCCCTTTGCCAGCACCACACTGCTTTAGCCACGATGGTTCTATAATACATCTTCACACTTTGTTAGGCAAAGGCCCTCATCTTGCCCTTCTTCTGTAATATGGTCCTCTTGGCTTCTCTTTCCTGTTTACTCTTTCACATAAACTTTAGAGTTAATTTGTCAATTTCCTTGAAAAAATCTTGTAGAGATTTTGACTGGAGGAAGACATTGAATTTATAAGTTCACTTGGGAAAATGTAACCTCTTTACCATAGGAAATCTCCCATTTGTGAACATAGTACCGCTCTCCTTTTATTTAGGCTTCCTTTTGTGTTCTACTATGAAATTTTACTGATTTCTTCTATTTAGGTTTTAACATTTCTTTGTTAGGTTTTGCATCAGTTAGAGATGGGCTCACTTGTGTGCTAGAGAAAATCTAAACACCAATGACTGTAACAAGTAAGGTTCTCCCTCCTCCTCCCTCTCTTCACTCCCCTTTCCTCCCCTTCCTCATCGTCCCCTCTCTCCAAGAAGCCCAAGGTAAGATAGTTCAGGGCCGGTGCTTTACACCAGGAGATCAGCAGGGAACAGAGCATCTTCTGTCATTTTTTTCCACCATCCCAGCATGAAAGGAAGCTTTCATGCTGTGATCACAAGACGGCTGCTATAGCTCCTAGCATCTTGTCTATATTCCAGGCAGGAAGACAGTGACATTCTCTTCTTATCTGGTAAGGAATGCCCTTCCATGGAATTCTGCCTATGTTTCTTGGAGCATGTGACCTTTATCACGTGGCCAACCATAGCTGCAAAGGATGCAGGGAGATCAAGTATTTTTAGGTGAGTATATTGCCCACACAAACAAAATTTGAGGTTTTTAGTAAAGAAGAAAGAGTGGCTATGCTCCTGGCATGGTGGCCACAGGTCTGCTCTCAGGTCCCTAACAGATTTTGTTGCTATTATGAAGGGGATCCTTTTTTTCTATTGCAATCTCTAATTAGTTATTGCTAGCTGAAGAAAAATTAAAGATCTTTATATGTTCCACTTACATTCAGCACTTCTGCTAAACTAATTTATTGGTTCTAATCATTCATCAGGTGATTCCTTTGATTCTTCAAACTGAACAATCATAACACCTGGACATAGGAACAGTTTTTGTTTCTTCCTTTTAAATTTTTTATTTCTTTTCTTGAATTGTGGCTACGACACAGAATATAGGAGCAGTGACTAGACTTTAATATTGGTACATCAGTAAGTAAGGTTGCTCCTGTGGTTTTCTGGTCTATATTCTTTATTAGTGCAAGGAGGTTCCTTCTATTCAGTTTTTTCAATGTCTATGTGGTGAATGCACATTTACTGTAGATGGGGGAGGGAGGTTAGCATCTATGATGAAAATCATGGAGGTTAGGTGTTTTTTTTTTTCCATTTAATTTCAGGCAGTTAACCCACGAATAAATATTCTTTGTTGAAGCAACCCTAACTGGTTCAAGATGTACTATGCTATTAATAAACTGTAAAATTCAATTTACTAATTTTTTTATGGTTTTTACACACACATTCACAAGCATGATGCGCCACTGGGGTTTTTTATTCTTTCCTTGTGTGGTTTTGATCATATGATTTTTATGAACATCATAAAATGGGCTGGTTAGCGTTCCAGATTTTCTACGCTCTAGATTAGTTTCACCAAAACCAGGTTGTCTTCACCTTTACTATTTGGTAGAATCCATCTGTTAAACTGTATGGTGCCTCTTGGTTATTGATCTTCATTTGTCATTTCCATTTATTTTATGATTGTTTCTCTACTTGTTCTTGGGTCAATCTTGATTATTTGTATCTTAAGAACTTCTCAATATCAGCTACTTTCTTAGTGTATTAGTATAAAGATATTTATTTCTTTAAAAATGTTTCAGGGTCACATTTATCTACAGCTATAGGTCCTTTTTTGTTTCCTCATGATATTTATTTATGTCTTCTTTCTTTTTTATTGATTATACCTGCCTAAAGCTTGCCGATTTTTCGAATCGCTTTAAATAACTTGCTTTTGTTTGTTGATTGACTCCGCTGGACTTTCTGGCTTTCTATTTCATTAATGTCTGCTCCAATCTTTATTATTTCCTTCCTTCCACTTTCCTCAGATTTGTTTTGTTGTTTTCTTACAGCTAAGAAAGCTTAGCTTATTTCTTTTCAATCTGTGTTGCTTTCTAATAAATGGTTCTAAATTCTCCTATGCATAGCACTATAACTTTATCTCACACCTTTATTTTTTTTTAATATTTTTTTAATTTATTTTTTTTTTATTAATTGGCTGCATTGGGTCTTCATTGCTGCACACGGCTTTTCTGTAGTTGCAGAGAGCAAGGGCTACTCTTCATTGCGGTGCACGGGCTTCTTATCGCAGTGGCTTCTCTTGTGGCAGAACATAGGCTCTAGGCGCGCAGGCTTCAGTAGTTGTGGTACGTGGGCTCAATAGTTGTGGCTAGCGGGCTCTAGAGCGCAGGCTCAGTAGTTGCGGTGCACAGGCTTAGTTGCTCCCTGGCATGTGGGATCCTCCCAGACCAGGGATCAAACCCGTGTCCCCTGAATTGGCAGGCGGATTCTTAACTACTGCACCACCATGGAAGCCCTATCTCACAACTTTATACACACACCTTTTACAGTCATTTGGTTTTTAAGTACTATAACTTCTGTTTTTATTTTTTCATTAAAACATGAATTGTTTAGGAGGTATTTTTTTAAAGAATTTCATTGAGATATAATTGACAATCAACTGCATATATTTAAAGCATACAATTTGATTTTTTTCTTATTATATGAGGTATTTTTTAATCAATACACGTGGGGAAATATTCCATGTTGTTGGTGGTGGATGCTGTCTCTATTGAATCTGAAGAATAAGGACTAAATGACTTCAACCCTGGGAAACTGCACATTTTCTTTGTGGCCCAGGACATGGTTAATTTTAATAAATTTTCCTATATATTTATTTAAAAGGAGCATACGCAGCTGAATGTAGCGTTAATTAAATTTTTCAAATCCTTGATATTCTTACTAATTATTCTTTTATTTGATCTGCCCATTTTTGAGAATTGTATTTGTTTCCTGTGGCTGCCGTAACAAATTACCACAAACTTAGTGGCTTAAAACAACAGAAGTGTACTCTCTCACAGTTCTAGAGACCCGACGTCCAAAATCAAGGTGTCAGCAGGGCCACGCTTCCTCCTGAGACCCTAAGAGACAAGCCGTTGTCCGCCTCTTCTAGATTCTGGGGGCTGTCCACACTCCTCGGCTGGAGGCCACCTCAACCCCAGTCTCTCCTTCCATCTTCATACGCCTTCTCCCCTGCACGTGTCTAATCTCCTTCTGCTTCTCTCTTATAAGAACACGTGCAATGCTGCTTAAAGCCCACCTGGGTAATCCAGGATGATCTCATCTCAAGACTCTTAATTATATTTGTGAATGCTCTTTACAAGCAAGGTAGTATTTAGAGGTTCTAGGCATTAGTCTGTAAACATACCTTAGGGCCACAACTCAGCCCACTACAAGAGGGGTATGTTAAAATCTTTCAGTTCTAAGTTGGTCCATTTCTCCTTACAATTCAAAGACATTTATCTGTAAATATTTCAAAGATGTGGTATTGGCGTATACAATGTCAAAACTATCACAACTCCTTGGCGCACTTTCACTTTATTAACATGAAATGTCTGTCTCTGTCCTTCTTAATACTTCTGATTTTGAGTTCTAATTTATCTGTGTGAATATTGCTACATTATCTTTTTTAATTAATTTTAAAACTTTCAGAGGCATTTTGTTTCAGCCTGATTTTTATTTCATCTTTATATCATCACAGCTGATAAATGTGGGCTTATCTCCGCCATGACAGCCTATTTCTCCTCTTCACCCCACTTTCTCTCGGCTCCTTTTGACCCCATCTTCCCCAAATCTGAATTCTGTCAGACTTTACCCCTCTGCACACCTTCGCCTCCGAAACCTTAGCCTCAGGTGTTTTCAAGCTCAATTACAACTCCCAGGGTACGTTTAGGTTCGTGAAGAATGCCGTAACTGCCCCCAAAGCGCACAAGTGACACTTCTTTCAAGCACAAGTTCTGAGAGCTGTGTGAGTGACCAGTTACTTTCCCATTTCGCCAGGACCCCACCATTATTTCCATGCTCTCAGCAACGAAACCTCTGGCTCAATATTTCAAGTGCACTTGCTATTTTACAATGCATCTGGTCACACTGTTCTTTTGTGGAAGAAAAATAACACGTTTCAAAGCATCCTGTAGACATAGCCAAAGAACACACTTTGAGAGTTAGTTAGGAAAGGGGCTCCGGTTTAAGGGCAGCTAATGGAAGGCGAACAAACCCCATCATTTGAAATCGTTTTGTCAATCACTGACTTTTTTTAACTAAGCTTGGGAAGATTTGATTCTGAAAAGGACAGAGTTACATAAGGGCACCAGTGTGCTGGGGAGAGCAGGGCCACAGAGGCTCTGCGAGTGTACCTCTTTGCCACCCGGAGCAAACATTCTTGGCTTAATTCAGCTGCAGCTGCTGAGCTAGTAAAATCCCAGAAAAGAAGGAACAGTGAATAAAGAGACAGAAATGAAAGAAGAAAGCGCAGCCAGGAGAATCTCCAGATAAGGCAGAGGCATTAGAGAGAAAGGGAATTTATAACCCAGAGAATACACTTAGCTGAGGCTTCTCACATTTCTACTATCTGTGTTAGAATCATCTGGGTTCAAATAAAAGAATGCCCTGTCCCAGTCATCATTCATGTTTCTTTTAAAGGCACACATTCCAGCATAGGCAATTTCGGTGGGAACTGAACTATTTATTTACTGGAGTCTTGCTTACGACGGTTGTATCAAGGCGAGAGAAAAGATCTGGCTTACACCGAACGCAGGGCTGGCTTCCTCTCTCCTACGACTCCAGAGGGGGCTCTGCTGGACCCAGAACGAGAGCGGGTTATAAAATCTCGGCAAGGCCGAGGGCAGCAGCGCTCCGCGAGGGAAGCCATAAACCAGATGGAAAGACATCCTCGTGCCAAACTTAGAACGAATCCTCAGGTCTGGGCTTTAAATCACTCTACGAACCCGTTTCCATGCCTATAAACATGCCCGGGTGACCGGGCATCCCTGAATTCAGAACTGCTAGGAGGCAAAGCCAGTAAGGTGGTTAGACAATCTGGCCACAGGAAGGGCTGGGTAGGAACCCAGTGTCCCTCCCCTGGAGACCACATGCCTCTGCCAGGTGATGAGAAGGGCCACAGGAAGAGGATGGGGCCTGGGAGGGCTCTGGTCCCCACCTGTCACCCCAGCTCCCTGAATGGCCCAGGCAGGACCTTTCTCGGGACCAGTATTTCCAACTGTGAGACCAAGGGGGAGCCCACCTGTGTCATCCAAGCATGGACACCAGAGCAGGTACTTCATGCAATCGACTGTCCATCTCACCCTAGAAATTCTCAGCAAGGGACAGAAGAGGAGACTAGTAAGGGCTTCCAGCTGCCTCCATCTTCAAGGAGCAAGGAGCTAAAGGCGCTGTTCCCTCCAGTTCTTTAGGTCCTTCCAGCATGTTCTCCAAACCTCTGTGGGAGGTGAGGCTATCTCTGGGGCCTCCTGTTCTTTCTACAGGTCCTCAGCCTCCTCCTCCGTAACCCTACCCAGGCAGTCAGGACCCAGATGTGCTCACCTGCTGCCCGAGTACCCCTCTGGTTCTGCCTCTCCAAGGAAGCCACGCCCTCACCCCAACCCCAGGAATCTGCCATCCACCTCCTTCTGCCGGGACTCATGTCCTGGGCCGCTAGAATGGACATTTGTCATTTGAACCAACTAAGCGTTCATCCCCTTTCTTACCGAACCCAGGTCTCCTTCCGAGGAATGGCCTCTCCCACCCCCAGCCTCACTGTGTGCTGTCGCGGTGAGTCAGTAAACACCAGTGCTGGCAAGTCCCTGGTGCTTCCTCCAGGAGGACAACCCCAGGTCTCTGGGGACACTGAGGAGGGCAAGGAGCCTCGTTCTGGCCAACTGCACGGGAGCTAAGAGGCCCATCTTCATAACTTTTGCCCTTCACCCCCCAACCCCGTCTGGATGCAGAGGCAGCCACGGCCTTGGACTCCACAAGGGGAGGAGCCTGGGCCCCTGAATCGCCATGTGGACCTTGCCCAGCAGCCAGGATGTCCTCAGTGGACTTTTACCAGAAACCAGCTTCCATCCAGTCACTGAAATGTGGGTCTTATTTGTTACATGAGCTAAAGCTTCCCTAAGCATCAAGGTAAACGGCGAGGACACCTGCAACATCACACGTGGAAGCATGGATGGTTCCAAAGGAGACGACTTCTCTGATGTCGTGTTCTGTTTTGCTCTGAGTGTCCACACTGACCGCTCCCCCGGCTCTGGTGGGGTCTCCATCCCACCTCCCTGCCACCAACAGGAAACTCAGTCCTGCTTTTATCTGAAGTCACAAACCCAAGACCGTGTCCTACAGCCCTGGGCTGCGGCCTCTGAGACGCAGCCCTCGCCCCCGGGGCTCCCCTTCCTGCTGGCCCTGATCGTGCCTCTTCCCAGGCTGCAGGCGTCATGACGCTTGTACTGACATTTTCTCAAAGGGCCTGAGGCTGGGTGGAGGGGGGACCTGGGGGAAGTTTGGGGAGCAACTCGGTGGGGAGGCGCCCCGGCAGCTGGATGGGCTGATTCGATGCAGGGAATCCGCCAAGGGTGGAAGCATCACCACCGCCCCCAGAGCCAGCGGGACTGGTTGGCTGTCTTCTTGCCTCCAGGTTTCGTGATGTTTAAAAGTCTAGCATTGCTCAGGCCTGTTTCTTGGTCAACATCTCTTTGTCGGACGTGTGGGTTTTCCCCAGCGAACTCGGAGGGTTGGTGCTACCCTTCAGCTCAGTGAAGCTCCTCTCCCGGGTCCTCCAGGTGACCAGGCGGCACCGCTTCCCTGCCCACCAGCCCCATGGGAAGGCTACTCCCTGTCCTCCTGCACTCCCTCTGCAGCTGGCCCTGCATCCCATCTCTTCTCTGAGGGACTCTCCAGCCCCAGGACCATGCACCCCAGGATGGACAGACGTGTTGCTTCCAGAACCTTCCCCGCTCTGGACGACAGATCTGCCAGGTTCTGCCATCCCCCCCTTCCCCACCCCCAGTCTCACCATTCTCAGGGCTTCCTCCCTCCACACTCACAGGACCTGATACCCTAAACACAGGCAGCGAGCCCATCACTAGAAAGGAGAGCTGCGTGTCCAGCGGTCCTTCAGTCAACATTTATTGAGCACCTACTGTGAACCCAGCAGAGCATGGGGACCTCAAGGATGGGGAGGCAGGCACCACCCCCGCCCTGGGGGAGCTACGGTCACCGAGAAGGACAGTTACTGCATGAGACAGTGAGGGCTTCATGGGGCCTCACACAGGGTGGGAAAGGGCTGGATGGGGTCAACTGTAGAGGGGAGGGAACTCAAGACTCCCACATACACAGCCAGTGGCCCCTCAAGTCCAAGGTGCCCTGGGCTGGCTGACTGTCAGCCTTCTGCCCTGCTTTGCAAGGCGGATTCAGTCAAACAATACACAGCTTGGTGTGACGCAACCATTGCCTTGGCCAGGGTCCCGGACAAGGCCTCTGGGTCCTTTCCAAACTCGGCCACCTCAGGTCCCCAGGCTGGAGGCCTTTTCACCTCCTGCGCTGCTGCCCGAGGGGCTGGGTCTCCCCAGACCCCCTTGTTTTCTGAGGCTCCCCGTAGTCAGCATTGCCTTCTTACATGGGAGAGTGTCTTGCACAGACCAAAGCTTTTCAAACCATCTGCGGGCAAAGGCCAGGTTCTTATTTCAATTCTGCCACACAGGGACACTTGTATACAATTAACAGTAAGAAATTCCTAGAAAAGTGGAAGGAAAAGAAAGACATACACAATATACACCTAAATTTTTTATTATTAGCCTCAACAGACAAAAAATTACTCTATCAAATCGCCATGAAAGTTTCTAAACACTCTCTGTTCTGCCCTTATCTCACTGCAGAGGGTACCACGTAGCTGTGTCTCTCATGGGCCACACACCACCTACTGTCTGTGGCTGCCTTGTGCTCCAGAAGCAGAGCTGAGTAGCAGAGATGAGCACTTCCTATCTGGCCTTTTACTGAGAAATGTTTGCCAACCCCGCCCGAGACAATTTCAGGGAACACCGTGCATCCATCCATCTCGGGACCACTGGTATCCTACTCGCTCACCTTCTCCAACAGTGGGACAATCAGATCAATAATAACAAGATAATAGTCACTGAGGATATTAGTCTCCTAGGGCTGCCGTAACTGCTTACCATAAACTAGAGGGCTTAAAACCACAGGAATGGATACGCTCACAGTCCTGAGAGCTGGAATCAAGGTGTCTCCAGGGCCAAGGTCCCTCCAGAGGCTCTAGGGGAGGATTTTTCCTTACCTCCTCCAGCCTCTCAAGGCTGCTGGCCTTCCTTGGCTTCTGGCTACATCACTCCAATCTCTGTCTCCTCACGGCATTCTTCTCTATGCATCTACCTTTTCCTCTTTTGCCTTTTACAAAGGCAACTGTCATTGGACTTAGGGACCACCTACATAATCCAGGATGATCTTGTCTCAAGATCTTCAACTAATGACACCACAATCACCCTTTCTCCAAATCAGGTCACCATCACAGGTCCCTGGGGTTACCACCTGGATTATCTTTACCTTTCAGGGAGGCCACCGTTCCGCCCACCACACACAGTGTTTCCTCTGTGCCGGGCGGTTCTCAGTTTAATCTCATCCTCACAACCCGTTTATGACTGTTGCTGGGGCGGCTGTTGTCCCCATTTAACAAACGAGCAAATCACGTCCCGGAGAGAGCACGAGGGGCAGACCCAGGAGTCAGGTCCAAGCAGCCCGGTCCGGAGCCCACCCCCGTGACCCCTGCGAACACCCCAGCCCCGGGCGCCATGCTGGCCATTCCCTGAGGCCCTTGTGTTCCCTGCACTGTGTGAGTGTCCTGTCCTTCACGCCTCACAACCACAGAGACGGTGGTGATGGACACCTGCACTTCACAGGTGAGGAAATAGACTCTCAGGTTGAGACGCAAGCCGCGCAGCTAACCAGGGGCAAGGTCAGGGCTCGAACCAGGTCCATCCGACCAGGCAGCTGCGCTCACATCGACTGTGCTCACCAGGACCGTGTGTGACCACAGGCCAAGCCCGGCGGCTCGGCCTCCTCCAGGCCTCTGCGTCTGCTGCATCCGCCCCAGGTGGGAAGCGGGGTGGGAGCAGCATGGCCCAGAGACACACGTCCTGCTCACGGTCCGCTGGCCAGAACCAGACTCACCCAAAGGGGCCTGCGGCACTAGACAATGGGCCTCCTCCCCACACGTAGTGAAACTATTTACAAAACCTTCAAAATTCTCAGGGTTTTGGCACATGGTAGGCATTGAGTAATTTTCAATGAGTAAATGAATGCAAGAATCAGTAAATGAACAAATGAGTGAAGTTAACTAGGGGAGGGTGAAGGTGCCTCCACAGTTGGTCAGCAGAGAGAGTGGGCAGGTGGAGGCCAAGCCACTGCTAACCCACATGCCGATTTCCTGCAAATTCTCCAGAGGCACCCCCTTCTTCAAAACTTTCATTTATTAAAAAGTCATCGTAATATACCAATCTTTGTTAGAACAAGACAGTTTACTGCCATCTGCTGTCGCAAAATAAACAAATCTGCCCTGTCCGTGATGTGAGTGGTGTCTCCTGGGAACGGGCACCACTGTGCAATGCACCACCAGAGGGGCAGACGTCTAATTTACAGACATCATGGTCGGGAAATGGGTCGACCAGATGCCCCAACGAGCAATCAGCCTCATGCCTGTGGACTAGGTTGTGCCATATTGGTTTCAAAGGTTTTCATGACATCAGGCTGCCAGAATGCTGATTTTGGAGATTCTCACTCATGTCAGACACAGGACAAGTTCAGGGTTCTGAGCTCCCGAAGGGTCACTGCTGACCCTTGGACTTGAGCCAAGTGTGCATCTGTGGATTGGCTCTTGCCCATCTGTGTTCCAACCACAGTCCTGCCTCTGGTCCCCAGCACCCAGGGGCAGCTGGGGTGGTGGCAGGTGTCCTTTACCCAGGCAGGCAGGGGGGTCATCCCATCTCTCCTGCAGTCCCATGCCATGTGGCAGGCAGTCCTAAGACACGGCTGCCCCTACCTCTTCGTAGGGTTTTCCAGACCATTGCCCCACAACACTGTGGGGCTTTGTAGACATCCTCTCCCACATACAGTCAACGTGGTAACATCACACTCTTCCGGACCAGTCTTTTTTTTTTTTTTTTTCCTATTAAACATGAGGGATTTTTTTAGCACTTTCAGGTCCACAGCAAAATTGAGCTAAAAGTACAGTGTTCCCACATACTCCCTTGCCCCACCCCAACACACACACAGCCTTCCCCACCATCAACACCCCTTTTGAACATTTTTATGTCCATTTTATTTTTTCACAAAGGAAAAATAAAATCAACATCACAACTTCACAAATGGGTGCAGAAAATTATGAAAACCACTGAGCACTTACAGTAATTCACATACACACACATGCACAGTGGCTGGGACATGCAGAATGCTATTTTTACAAACTATTCAGTTCTTGGACAATTCGGGACTTGTCAAGGTTCCCAGTTATCTGAGAATACCTAGTGGATCGTCTCTGGGATAACTCAAGAGACTGTCTGCAAAGCTTCAAGTTGACATTTTTACAAAAATAACAGTAAATCTACTGGGAATCCTTTATAGTAATACTTTCCTAGGTGAGTGCAGGATGAGGGATGGATACTCCCTGCATCAATGGACCACTCCTCTCCCCCCACCCTGCCCCTGGGTCGTGGAGAGTAAAGCTGTGATTGACACTGACAGACAGCACACCCTAAGAATGCAGTGATGAGCATCTAAAGGGTCAAAGATGCAGTTGGAAGATGTGCTGCTCTACCTTTATGCCATAAAATTAGTATATTTAACATGACCATAAAGCAGTTATCATCCAAGTGTTACCGCATTCTCTGGGGAAGGGTTGCACGTGTCATCATCATTGACAAAGCACAGTAACACCTCTGAGATTGTCCCTGGAAGCCAGCAATCCCGGACAGCCCAAGGGACGGTGCATATGGTGAGTGGCATAGTGCAGCCTGCCCTCAGTTAGGTGGGCCAGGAAACGGCACAGGCAAGATGAGCCGTACTGTTTCAATACAAACAGGTTCCAAAGAGCGCTGTGCTGTGAGTGACCATGAGGCGGGGGATGAGGAATAATCACAGGGACTGGGGCCTTTGGCCATCAATTCAATGAAGGGATGGTCCCTGGACCTCAACAGGAAGAGATGGTGCCTGAAGAGGAGGAAGCACCTTCACATGCCCTGATTGGAGAATAGATAAGTACATAAGCATCTCTTCTCTACCCATGATTCTAAATCTTCACTGATAAATCAATACACCTCAATGGGCCCGTACATTTTTTAACACGTTTCAATCAAATTATTGACATGGCCAGAGGCCCCACAAAAGAATATTTGCCGAGGATCCCACACAACCCAGGGGAGGCCCTGGTAAACACCGTGGTGAATACTGCTTGATGGGCCTAAGGAAAAGGAATTAACGGGCTCACAGATGAGAGCTGGGAGAAGCCAAGAGTGTACATCAGAGGAAAATGAAGAATGTGATCATAAGAAGGGGATTTTTAAAAATAATAACAATAAAGAATTGGTAGTATGCTTTCCAGCTAAGAATGGTTATGTTGTCCCTATGTCTTATATTTTGGACAGAGGAGAGGAAAATCAGCTCTACACCTCATCAGAAAATAAATACATTGAGATTTAGATACACGCGACCAGGATGTTTTCCTCTCCAATAATATATCACTAACCAGGCCAACAGAACCAATAGAGACATTAACGTAGGTTTAAATAAGTGTATCTCCTAGGCAGATCCTTAAATTCCTTTAATTTTACATTAGGATATAAAATCGCTGATTCTAATGGGTTAGTAAACACATAGTCCTTCCGAAGCCCCACTGACAAAAACACAACACAGGCAGAGGGAGATATACTGTTATTTCTGCTCTGGCTGTATTTCCATTTCCTAATAACAATAATGAACTTGAAGCACTGTATTTGCATACAGATAGGTCTTGATTCCTGTTTTGCTACGGCTGTACAGTCACGCATGTCACTGACGTGCACTTCCCAGCCTCAAAACATAATCTAAAGACCACTTTATGGAGAGCCAAATTACAGCACTGCGCTTAAAGCATTAGGGCTGAGGCTTTTCCCAAATTTGCTGGCAACAGGGCGAGGGTCTATGGCACAGAAAAGCCCATCACGACGTCCTGAGCTGTCACAGCTCATGGATTCTGGCTGTTCTCCACATTTCTTAATGCCCCGCCCCCATCCACGGTACACTGCCACCCATTCCATTCCCAAGCCTTACCACTGCCCCTCCCTCTATCCCCGCTCCTTGCTCAATGACCACTGGGGCCACGCACAGCGCTGAGTGCTGGCGCAGATACAGTAATGCACAGGGCCTACCTTCCCGCAGCTCAGTCTACTTAGGCCGCCTGGCAGACAGGTAAGGGCAATACCATGTGAATATCGGTGCATTCCTGTCGCCGTGAAACACAGAGAAAGGAACGTCTGCCGCTGCCCACTTGGAACCAAGCCTTGGTCAACGCACGACGGGATGGGGTGTGAGAGATGGAATCCCCGGCAGGTGTAAAAGCACAGAGCCGTGTTTAAAAACAAAACAAGGAGAAAAAGATGGCGGCGAAGTAGAGAGACGTGGAGTGCATCCCTCTCCACAGATGCATTGGGAATGCACGGAAGGACACAGTCATTCCCACAGAGAACCAGCTGAACACCAGCAGACGGCCTCGGACACCGGAAAGGGCTGCGGAGAACCTGACATAGCCGACTGAATATTCGTCTACTCCAATACTTGGACATTAGTCTGAGGCTTGGACAGTCTTCTATAAACACCACTATCACCAGGACAAGCAACCCCAAAAGCTTGGACAACCATGAGGAAACAAAGAAACACCATGCAGGCAAAGGAACAGGAAAAAAACCCACAAGACCAAATAAATGAGGAGGAAATAGGAAAAATGCCTGAAAAAGAATTTAGAGTAATGATAGTAAAAATGATACAAAATCTCGATAACAAATTAGAGAAAGTACAAGAAACAGTTCATAAGAACTCAGAAAAACAAACAGCAATGGATAACAAAATAACTGAAATTAAAAATACTCTAGATGCTCTAACCAGCAGAATGACTGAGGCAGAAGAACGAATAAGTGAGTTGGAAGATAGAGTGGAAGAAATAAACGCCACAGAGCAGGAAAAAGATAAAAAAATAAAAAGACTAGAAGACAGCCTCAGAGACCTCAGTGATAACCTTAAACGTACCAACATTCGAATTATAGGCATCCCAGAAGAAGAATAAAACAAGAAAGGGTCTGTGAAAATATTTGAAGAGGTTCTAGTGGAAAACTTCCCCAACATGGGAAAGGAAATAATTAACCAAGTCCAAGAAGCACAGAGAGTCCCATACAGAATAAACCCAAGGAGAAATACACCAAGACACATATTAATCAAACTAACGACAATTCAACACAAAGAAAAAATATTAAAAGCAGCAAGAGAAAAGCAACAAACAACATATAAGGGAAAACCCATCAGGATAACAGCTGACCTTTCTACAGAAACTCTGCAGGCCAGAAGGGAATGGCAGGATATACTGAAAGTCCTGAAAGAGAGAAACCTACAGCCAAGAATACTCTACCCAGCAAGAATCTCATTCAGATTTGAGGGAGAAATCAAAAGCTTTCCAGACAAGCAAAAGTTAAGAGAATTCAGCACCACCAAACCAGCCTTACAACAAGTGCTAAAGGAACTTCTCTAAGTAGGAAACACAAGAAAAGGAAAACACCTACAAATACAAACCCAAAACAATTAAGAAAATGGTAATTGGAACACACATGTCAATAATCACTTTAAATGTAAATGGATTAAATGCTCCAACCAAAAGACACAGACTGGCTGAATGGATACAAAAACAAGACCCTTCTATATGCTGCCTACAAGAAACCCACTTCAGACCAAGGGATACATATAGACTGAAAGTAAAGGGATGGAAAAAGATATTCCATGCAAATGGAAGTCAAAAGAAAGCTGGAGTAGCAATACTCATATCAGACAAATTAGACTTGAAAGTAAAGACTATTAAAAGAGACAAGGAAGGACACTACATAATGATCAAGGGATCCATCCAAGAAGAACATATCACAATGGTAAATATCTATGCCCCCAATATAGGAGCACCTCAATACATAAGACAAATGCTAACAGCTATAAAAGGGGACATCGACAGTAACACAATTATAGTGGGAGACTTGAATACCCCACTTACATCAATGGACAGATCATCCAAACAGAAAATAAATAAAGACACACAAGCTTTACCCACCTCCTAGAATCATGGAAATAAAATCAAGAATAAACGAATGGGACCTCATGAAACTTAAAAGCTTTTGCACAGCAAAAGAAACCATAAACAAGACTAAAAGGCAACCCTCAGAATGGGAAAAAATAATTGCCTATGAAACAACGGACAAAGGATTAACCTCCAAAATATACAAGCAGCTCATGCAGCTTCATACCAAAAAAGCAAATAACCCAATCCACAAATGGGCAGAAGACCTAAATAGACATTTCTCCAAAGACGACATACAGATGGCCAACAAACACATGAAAAGATGCTCAACATCACTAATCATCAGAGAAATGCAAGTCAAAGCCACAATGAGGTATCACCTCACACCAATCAGAATGGCCATCATCACAAAGTCTGGAAACAACAAATGTTGGAGAGGGTGTGGAGAAAAGGGAACTCTCCTGCACTGTTGGTGGGACTGTAAGTTGGTACAGCCACTATGGAAAACAATTTGGAGGTTCCTTAAAAAACTACAAATAGAACTACCCTATGATCCAGTAATCCCACTCCTGGGCATATACCCAAAGAAAACCATAATCCCAAAAGAAACTTGTACCATAATGTTTATTGCAGCACTCTTTACAATAGCCAGGACATCGAAGCAACCGAAATGCCCATCAACAAATGAATGGATACAGAAGATGTGGCATATATATACAATGGAATATTACTCAGCTATAAAAAGGGATGAGATGGAGCTATATGTAATGAGGTGGATAGAACTACAATCTGTCATACAGAGTGAAGTAAGTCAGAAAGAGAAAGACAAATATTGTATGCTAACTCACATATACGGAATCTAAAAATGGTACTGATGAACTCAGTGACAAGAACAGGGAAGCAGATACAGGGAATGGACTGGGAACTCGAGGTATGGGAGGGGGCGGGGGGTGAAGGGGAAACTGAGAAGAAGCGGGAGAGTAGTACAGACATATATATACTACCAACTGTAAAATAGTCAGTGGGAAGTTGTTGTATAACAAAGGGAGTCCAACTCGAGGATGGAAGATGCCTTAGAGGACTGGGGCAGGGAGGGTGGGGGGGACTCGAGGGGGGGGCGTCAAGGAAGGGAGGGAATATGGGGATATGTGTATAAAAACAGTTGATTGAACCTGGTGTACCCCCCAAAAAAATAAAATAAAATAATAATAAAAAAAAAACAAAACAAAACAAAACAAACTCACAAATGCACAGCTTTCTCAGGAAACAGGGGCACGGTGGCAGGGGGCGTGGCTGAATTGTAAGGCAGGGGAAGGGGTCGGAAAGTCACGGCCAAATGATAAACATTCTTTACTATGAATCCAGGAGTTCACCCTGCAGGCAGCTGAGGGCCACCAAAGAGGTGTTATGGGTTTTGTTGGTAGTTGGTTGTTGCTGCTGGTGTTGCTTCCTTGCGTAGGAAGGAGAGATGATAAGAAGTGTAGTTTATAGAGCAGCAATGTGGAGCATGACTGTGATGGGGGTGGAAAAGAGGAAGAACAGAGGAGACCAGCTCAAGGCCACCACCCCTGTATTTAAGCACCAACCCCAAGTTCTGAGTGGAGGTGATAGACAGAGATCCAGGGCTGTGAGTGATATTTAAGAAGAGGATTCGCCAAGGACTTGGTGTCCAAATGGATGTGAGGAAGAAGAGAGTGAAGAATGGCCACAAGTTTCTACCTTGAGTAAACAGACAAAAACTAATGTCATTTTTTAAAATTCAAGAACGTCAAAGAAAAAACAGCTTTGAGGGGCTCAGAATAATTTTGACTTTGGCCCTGACTTTTGGCTATCCACGTGGAGAGGTCCAAAGGTCAAACTAAGGCAAACTAGACTGAGAGTGTGGAATTTGCATGGGTCCCAAGGAAGGGGTGAGGAGGACACAAGCATGAGGCAGGGGTCTTGCCAAAGGAAGCCAAAGCTGAGACCCCTCCCCGCAAAGGGAAAGACTGGGTTAAAGACCTTAAGGAAGGCCTGGAGATAAAGTCTGTGAAAGTCAAGTGCTGTCAGCCAAGGGCTGAACCCAGGAGAAAGCATCAGGGGTCATGGGCCTTGGAGAAACCGGACTTTCTGCAGGTCACAGAGCAAGGTCATGAGTGAAGGAAGGAGGTTCTGGGGCCTGTCACACCTGGGGTTGGCTTTACCACATTGCGTGTGGGTGGGACGAGTTCACCTGAAGATGTATTAATAAGATGCATTTTGCACCCCTAAAGGACAAGTGGAAAGATGGGTCTAGAATTCAGGAGGAAAGTCAGAGACATAGGGATGACTCCAGTAGTTCACACAGTAACTGAAGAAAATGCACAATGTACAGCTGGGCCCCCAGGAAAGCCTTCTCCACAATCTGGGGCTGGCCTCCAGCTGGGCAGCCCAGAAGCTTGATCTGTGTAGAGTGTCAGAGGATGTGGGTCTGGGATGCTGACTCACGCTAACCAAGCAATGGCAAGTGCAACTACACCCAGACTTAATCAATTCACAACGTGAAATACAACCGTTGAGTGGCCTAAAGCCCCTGTTTAGGGTAGCCATTGCATTCTCTGTCTATGAGCGATTACTTGCTGAGCAGGGAGTTAGGCCCTGTGAACTACGTGGTCTCCTGTGTGGTGGGAACAGATGGGTGGTCTGGTGTGCCCGTAGCCTCCAGGTGCTCCCACCTGGGCGCACCTGACAGGCATGGCGAGTATTAGTCTGGTTCTTGTCTCCTTTCTCTTTGTTCCCCTCCAGATGAGGTCTCTGCTCTCTCTCCATGAAATCACTCCCCAAGTCCTACCCTATCACTCCAGCCTCAAGAGTCTTCCATGCTCCCTAGTACCAAAGAATGGAGTGCAAATGCTGTCCCGAGGCCATCCAGGGTCGGGCCACATCCCACCTTTCCAGACTCACCTCCTTCAATGTGATCGCCCACGTCTATCCCCTAGAGAAGGCAGTTAGTTGTTGCATCCCTGTCTCCTGCTCATTCCGTGAGCCCTGAGTCCTCATTTGGGTGGTACTAGTGATGACCGTCCACATCAGTTGAGCCCCTTCTCTGCTCCAGGCACCATGCTAAGGGCTGCTGAATACCTACTGGTCCATCTAGTCCTCAACCCTGGGATGTTATACAAGCCTTCAAACCCAGCCCTGAGCCTGGAGTCTGCACTCTCAAAGATTCCTCCACATGTAACTTACATGGTTCGCACAGCACAATGTTTGTCTAGTCAACACACGAGTAGTTTACATTTGTACTATGAAAAAACATGGATTAGAATCACGAAAGTAAGTCCCTTAAAGTTAAATGCTTTAGGACTTCCCTGGTGGTACACTGGTTAAGAATCTGCCTGCCAATGCAGGGGACACGGGTTTGATCCCTGGTCCGGGAAGATCCCGCATGCCACGGAGCAACTAAGCATGTGTGCCACAACTATTGAGCCTGTGCTTTAGAGCCCATGAGCCACAACTATTGAGCCTCTGTGCCACAATTACTGAAGCCCACATGCCTAGAGCCCGTGCTCTGCAACAAGATAAGCCATCGCAAGGAGAAGCCCCCGCACTGCAATGAAGAGTAGCCCCAGCTCTCCACAACTGCAGAAAGCCCGTGCGTAGCAATGAAGAACCAATGCAGCAATAAATAAATAAATTTATTTTTAAAAAATTAAATGCTTTACTCTTTTAAAACCCCAATATTTTCCCTTACAATAAAATGCGATTGTCAGGACTGCTTGCCTAATTTTATTTATTTATTGAATTTTTCGGCCGCGCCACAGGGCTTGCAGGATCTTAATTCCCCGAGCAGGGATTGAACCTGAGCTCACAGCAGTGAAAGTGCTGAGTCCTGACCGCCAGGGAAATACCTCTTTCCTAATTTTAAAACCCATATTTAATTTACTCTGCACACATCTCCATGGAGGTGTAAGATTGCATTTCTGTTCAAACATTCTTCATTCAGACTGCTCTGCCCCCAGATCCCCAAAGTAGTCTGAAGTGACAAGGCTTTACTACGTGACGCGATCTCCCGCTGCCACGCAGCATCACGTAGGGGTTAAGGGTCTTGACTTCAGTTTGCCCTCTTGAGTGTAAACACTGGCTCTACCACAAAATCACTGGGTGATCTCAGGCAGTTAATTAACCTCTCTGACCCACACTTCTGCATCAGTTAAATCGGGGTGATCGTCATGGCTCATCCACCCATCACTGGTGAGGTCCACAGACAACCTGGGTATGGGACGGCATAGAGTAATCACTCAATAAGCGCCAGCAGTTACTATCCTATCGTATGTTCTGAAGACTTGGTTGAATATTTTATTTGTATCTTAAAAAGGGATATAAAGCTGTCTTTGAGCAATTCTAGTCAAGAAACTCTTGGGAAAACTGTAAAAGATAAATAAATAAATACATACATACATACATACATACATACAAAATTAAGTTAAAGTAAAATAAAATAAGATCAAATCACAGACTTACTTCGGACAGATGGCCCATCTCTTTGTTTTCTCCCGTGTGGCTCTCTTGGAAGAGGGAGCACCGTGCATTTGTGCCACAATCAGCAGCCCTGACTCATTGCTAAAAGAGAGGAAAGCTCAGGACTCTAAATTCTCAACCTTTCAGACAGTCTCACCATTTTCTAAACATTGCACCAACATCATGAAATACTTTAAAATCAATAAAAATAGATCCAGCTGCGGAAGGCGATTATTCATACATTATCTGAAAACAATAAGGTAAAATATACTTTCATTCAACTTTCAGGATTTTATGCATTACAGGTGAGTTTTATTTTTAACTAACTTTCCCCCTCTTTCTTCTCTTTTTGCTCCAGTTGTTAGTTTCAGAGGGTCAGAGAGAGTTCAGTTGTAGAGAGAAAGTACTAAGTGCTGAATGGCTCTGTCAGGCTCCTGTATTTAAGGAGACAGAATTGCATATTACAAGAAAATGATTGTTGAGCTACCTTTTCATTAACAATTTGTCTAAAAGGAGACAGACTTAACTGCTTCTATTGAAGTTGGGAAGCAACAAATTGAACGTGCTCCGTAAGGATTATGTCATACTTCAAACATATGGTGAGCTACAAACACCAAGACCGCGCATTTGGAAACACTGGTGGGTTCCCTGTTGTTTGGTGGCTGTTTAATTGAATGGCCATAAATACTTCCAAAAAAACCAGGAACTTGTCATTACCTGCACATTCTCAAGTGAAATACTGTAACGATTTTCTTTTATATATATTTTTGGCCCCTGACACATCACAGAAAAATTTCTTTGGGGGACCTATACTGAAGTTTACTAAGCAAACATTAGCTACAAAATACATCCCAGGTCAGCACTTGTAACGGGTTTCCAGGTGAGAGCACAGAGGAGACCACCAAAGGTGAGGCGGGGAAAACTTCTGAATGAGCCCAGGGTTAATGCGTAAAAGCCTTCACCAAGTGCGCACTGAGATTGAAGCCGGGGCAAACAGTTTGACTAAGTTGCTTCCACATTGGTCTACAGAACAGGAAGTCCAGTTGTTCCCCATCCTCACCCCATAATGTTCTAAATGAAATACTCTACCTTTTCAACACACCCAGTGATAACATTAACTTGCACTGTCATAACTTATATGGCCAACAAGCATACAACAGGTGAAAATCCCAGGTCCCCAGCTGTGGTTTATTCCATTGTATCTCTGAGACACGTGTCCACCAGGAAATCCATGCTTGCTCAGTCATGGAAACATTACTTATTAATGTATGTAAGTTCAAGTGCTCCATGCCAAAACAGCAATTCTGTTTTCCTACTTAATAGAAAGAGATCACTAATTACTGCAGGGGGGGAAAAACATACTGAAAAAAAAGCCTAATTCCACACAGAACAAAGGAAAACCACAGAGGCCACACTGGACAAAGCTGGTGCCAAGGGTCGGCTATGGAAGAAGCAGAACACCACTAGGGAGGAGGAGGGGAGAATTGTTTTCTAACGAATTTTCAAAGGTAAGATACTGTAGCAGGTTAATAAGACTGTTGTCTCATCATGCAGAAAAACACTAGAGCAGCTGTCCTCGAACCCTTTTGATAACAAGCATTTTTTAACTACCCCTTTACTGTCTCAAGATAGAATTCATACAAAATATAGTCTATAATAACACTCATTAAGGTGGCTCCTATCAAAAAAAAAACAGAAAATAGTAAGTGTTGGCGAGGATGCGGAGAAATTGGAACCTTTGTGCACTGTTGGTGGGAATGTAAAACGCTGCAGCCACTGTGAAAGGTAGTGTGGAGTTTCCTCAAAAAATGTAAGTAGGATTACCATATGATCCAGCAATGCCACCCTGGGTATTCATCCAAAGGAACTGAAAGCAGGATCTCATGTTCATAGTAGCATTATTCATAATAGCCAAGAGGTAGAAATAACCCAAATGTCCATTGACAATGAATGGAAATACAAAATGTTGTCTGTACACACAATGGAATATTATTCTGCCTTAAAAAGGAAGGACATTCTGTCACATGTTACAACACAGATGACCCATGAGGACACTAAGTGAAATAACTCACAAAAAGACAAATTCTGCATGATTCCACTTATAGGAGGTACATAAAGTAGTCAGATTCAGAGAAACAGAAAGTAGAATGATGGTTAACAGTGGTTGTTGTTTAATGGCTATAGAGTTTCAGTTTTGCAAGATGAAAAAGTTCTGAAGATAATATAAAATGTATCTAATATATATGCATCCTAATGCAAACATAATTTTAAAAATAATCATCACAGTGCCCTAAAACTGTAATAAGAAGTGGAAAATAAATTTGCAATAAAATGTACATATATTTCAACACAGAAAAGCTCAGCGAATGCAACACACATTAGGAGATAACGCAGTAGCCAGATGCTTGCTCCTGTCCTCAGAAACTTCACGAACATGAAAGCCACAGAGGAGCGGGGACAGACGGAGGTGACTACACTGGTAAGCCAGCCACTGCAAGTGACTCTCCAGCTCTCAGTCAAGTTCCAAGCGAAACGATTATGGTGGCTGCCTTCAGAAAACTTAGAGCACTTCACACCTGCGCATGTGCAAAACAGAGTGTTTTCACCCGTACGAAAGTCCCATGGCAGGAAGCAACGAGAGACCACAAATGTGCATCACTCACCAGCCCGGAGCGTCCACCCGACACGTGTGATGCATTCAATAACCATTTTGTTTAATGAACGAGTATATGAAAGAAAAGGAACCTGGGATTTCTACTCTCTGTTTCCTTGCTTTTCATAATCCCAACACAACCCATGCAAAGGAAAATCCTTCCAAATGTAAAAGACAAGATGTAATCTTTGTCCTTCTTACATAGCTTCTTAGAGACTGTCATTGAAGACACAGGCTGGCATCGAGAAAGTTCTCTGGAATGAATGGCACGCTGAATGCTGTGGTTTCACCCAAAGTATCACGGGCTAGAGTTCTCTTCCTGCGGATGATGTGTTCAAAGGATGGTGATGACAAAAAGGATATTAGGAAGCTCTTTCTGCAGAACATGTGGGCTAATTTCCCACATTCTTTCCCCTTGAACAGGGCAGTGGTTCCCTTGCTCAGTAACTCTGTGTTTCCTTAAGCAGCGCTGGGCGTGGGCTTAGTCGATGTTCACCGGTAGAAACCATGTGATGTGTGGTTGTAATTGTTCAAATCGTAAATACTGTAAACCCAAACATCTACTGCATTGCTTTGTTGTTTTTAGATCATTCTTCCCAAGATTTCAAGGCTTATGTAAATTTCGAGATGAACCATTACATTTCCTGCATGTAAATTTTGAAATTCTGGTGATTGCTTGGGTTGTGGTATCCACTTGACTGCACACTTTCTAACGCATCAGTGAGAAGATCCCAGGAGCACCAAACACAATTAGAAACCTACTCTTTGCTCAAAAAAGAAAAAAATAGTAACTAACTTAAATAGTCTAGGTAAATCACCTTTTAGTAAATAAATATTTAATTTTAAAAAAATTAAAACCAAAAGAGACAAAAGAAAAAGAAAGAAAATTCCATGGGACATTTGAAAGCCTGGCAGGACACAGGGCAATCCTTCCAGGGGCAGTACGGCCTCACGCACTGCAGAATGCTCAGCGTCCCTAGGCCATGCTCCCTAAATGCTAGCAGAGCCCCTCCAACCTCGTCACAACCAAAAATGTCCCCTCCGATTTCCATAATGTAGTGCCCCCCAGGGAACACCACCCCTACAGGAAGCAGTGAGAACTGCCTAACTAAACCATGAGACCCAGAGAGAAAAATCAAAGGGGGGTGGGGGCCTCTTACCTGCGCTTCTGTCTCCTGCCAATCAAACAGCTTAGGCCCCACCCAGGCCCTTGCCCAGGGCAGAGTCTCACATGACTCTGAATACAAGCAAAGCTTCCCCCTGGCAAAGCCACCTCAGGACAAAATTCAGATTTCGTGTTTTAATTTCTTTAACGCACAGTTTATGCCCTCCCCACACACATCACTGACATGGAGTTTTATTTTACTTAAGACTCTTGAAAAATAAAAGGTTTCAGCCTCAAAGGAACAAAGAACTAGTGGTGAAAACCAATGTGCTATTAGACCAGTGAGGGAACCATCCTTGATCTTCCTGATGGTCCCCAAATAATCCCCTGACCAGAGACACCCAATCTGCCAACCACTGGCACTGCTCCTGGATGGCACCTGAGTGTCCATGCATTTTCACTTTGTGATTGGCATCTCCCATCCTGCTCTGTGAACTTGTGCAGCTGCCTGGAGGCGGAACAGAACTGCCACGGCTGCAATGGCACGACCAGCCTCTGCAGCTTCCTCTCGCCCCAGCATCTACTACTGTTTGGCGGAAACAGAGGCAAAGGGCCTAATGAGGAGTCAAGGAGAAAATCATCCTCAAACGCCGATCAGACGCTAGTTAGCCTCTTAGCCATGTGCCCGACACAGAAGGAGCGGGCAAGGGGCTCCTTCCAGAGCTATGTCCATATGAGAAGGATCTTTAGACGTTCTAATGCCAGCCAGTTCTCCCGGCACTCATGCATTTAATACACATTTATTGCACAATGATGTGTGCTGCTACTAACACTAAGCACTTCTCACAAAAATGAGACCCAGTCCCTACATCCAAGCAGTTCCAGCTGAGGGTGCTGATGCTATGACAGAGGTAAACAGAGCATCCTTAAGAGCACTGGGGGCAGGGCAGAAATAGGAGTTGGCAGTAAGCAGTGATAACTTCCCCCTAAATAAAATGCCTGAGATCCTGAAATGATTGGGGCAAACGGGTTTCGCATGCCTCAATGGCCGAGAATATTAAAAACTGGAAGCAAGCTTTGTGTCTAGACAGAGTCTAGGAACCTATTTGATATGCAATTTTCTACTTAGCAGAGCAGGTACACAGAATTCAATTTGGGGGTGATCTGTATTCTATTCAGTTTCCACAATAGCATTCAGATGTAGGCAGGGACGGTGGAATTTATCTTCCTGCAAATTCACTCCCTAGGGGTCTGCTGGCTCACAGCAGGTTTCAGTGTAAGCTAGGTGGGTGGCAGAACAGACAACAGCAAGAAATTACAGCCACAAATCGCCCTGTGGGAGCCTTGGTGCTAGAGCCGCCGGCTTCTGCCTGCTCCTGTAATTGCAGACCCAAAACCACTGCCGGAAAAGGGATAACTAACCTGAAAAAAGCAAAAAAAATCCTCTCCAGCTAGCCGAGGAGCTGGTCTTGCTCTAGTCTAGAGCAGAAAATCTTTTCTAACCTATTTCCTTGAGCTAAAATATTACCATTTCATCATTTCTAAAATTTGGAATGTTTTGCAGTCAAACTGCACATTTTAAACAATAGTACTTTGTTCTCTTCCTCAACCAAAATACAGTTATTAAATTGATAATGTGTTTTACAATCAGTGATATCTCAGAATCTCGGGAATTCAGTAATTACCATGATTTAAGAAGTATCTTATAGAACAGCTAGAAACATAATACTGAGAGGCTAAGCGTTGCTTTCCACACATCTGTTTCATCAAATGTTTTTTGTTTGCATCCCAGCAACCCAGTGGTTCAACTTTCGGAATTTCCAGGGAGATGTCAGACCTACCTTACACCTAAGCCCCTGCAAGGTGAACCAAGCTCTCCCCAGGCGTGAGCAGCCCAGCTCTCACTTGTCTAAGGTACACCAAGCTGAGACAGAGGAGTGAAGTTAAACCTTTGAGCTCAGCCCAATGTCAAATCCTCGATTTTAAGAAAGGAGCGTCCCGGCCACCACTGCCTTCTGCCTCTGGAGGGGCCATTGGGGACAACGAGTCAGATCTGCAATGGCCAGTGTTTGTCCCAGCGTCCCTGCACTGCTGCAGAAAGCTTAAGCGCCTTCTCATTCAGCAGCCAAGCTTCATGAACTGCCAGGTAAAATGGTATATGTCTTGGAAGCATGTGACTGACAATGATAGTCTTGGAGAAAAGGTATCCAGAGAATAAATACGATGCTGACCCTGTCTTGGGGTAGAGCTAACTGGCAGGGATTAGCTCACTATACAGTGGGGTTACCTCTAACCTTTCATCCTCTTGTTCATTCATCCTCCATGGCTATTCAAATCTCAGGCCCCTCAGCAACTCACTAAGAATCGAAAACAATACCCTATAGACATTTCTTTTCAAGCTCTTGAACTCAGGACTAGGGAGACGTTTTTTCCCCCTAACCAATCTAGGATCTTCATGAGAAGCAGCTAAATGTGGAACAAGGTTCAGAGAGCTTCAAGAAGAGCTAAAAACATCCCCAGCTGTGGCCAACAAACTTGCAAAGGCCAGCGGTGACTTGAAAGCTGACTCCTGGCTAATCCATTTAACGAGCTGTTAATAGCCTGAGCAGCAACACAGGAGAGCCGAGAAATTCCATTTTGCATGGGAGCCCGGTTGAGCCAGCATCTGTCAAAACACCTACAGAAGCAACCCTTGAGGTGGGAAATGAGAAGGGGAGCAATGCAAAAAAACAGACATTGTCAAGAAATGCAGCTTTACTGGGGAAAAAAAAAAAAGCTAAAGGAAAATATAAGGCTAATGTTTGAGAGTCTGAAAAATATATGACTTCTGTGCTATTTTTTGGAAATAAAAAATTGGAAAACAAAAAAAAAACCTACATTAAGTTTTATAAAGTTTGTCTTTAAAATGCTGGTAACGGCGTAGTTTATCAAGACATATGAAAATATAAAGGTCACCTGATGTGAGCGTATCTCTGACACTGTACATTCATGGGAAAAGATGGGATTACAGAAAAATGAAAAGACCTGAGTTTGGTTGGAAGCCAGCTGGATGCGGAGTGCTCCAAGGTCCCAGAGAAGAGCAGAACCTCAACACAAAAGAAGCCAGGGGACAAAAGCCACCTGCCACCTGGGAACCCTCAGTTGGGTGCCCCATAAGTGAGAAACAAACGCCTGAACTTTAGAGGTTTGCTTGTTCGGCAGCTCTGTCTCTACAGATGCACGATCTTCATATTTCGTATGTTCTCTGTGTCCACATGGGTAAAATGGAACTATGAACACCCCTTTAAAGGTTTGCTGCGGTCATTAAGCTGGGAAGGGGATGGAAATCGGAACCTGGAACATTATAAATCTTCAACATGAGCTTGGATTTGTTTTTTTTTTCCAAGGAATAGAGACAAAGCATGGCCAGAAACTGCAATGAGGTAAATAAAATTTAACAGCACCACTAACAATAAGAAATAACTAATTCAAAACAGATATAAGAGGGAAATAAAAGTTTTAAAATATGGCCCTGTTCCACGCATTAGGAGGCATTGGGTTTCCATCTTAGAGTTCTCTTCTTTTGAGTAGTTCATAGTGCTGGGACAATTTGAAATTGTGAAGTGTAAGATGTGAGGTAGAAACACTCCTGCTTAAGACCTGTTCTTCTGCTCCCTTTGATTCACATGCTGATCTTCCCCATTAAACTGAGCCCGTCCTGAGAGGGCAGACAGGACATTTCCAGAAGAAAGGAATGTGAGCAGAAGTGATGAGAGCTACTTCCAAGCTGGATTCCTGTATCCTGCCCCACCATGCCCTCACCCAACCCCCCACCGACATTTTTCCCCACGTCCTGCGGGCTGGAGTGCCAAGTCTGAGGTGACCTTGAAAGCCATGTGTTGAAAACCACATTGCCCACTGTCAGCTGAAGTCCCTGAATGACCTCGTGGAGCAGAGCCACCTGCCAGTCTGCAGGGCGCCCCTCAGAATTCTCACAAATGGCTGATACAGTCAGCTTCCCTGGTTTGAGGTCTTTTGTTACAGCAGTTTGTGTTACCTCAATTAATAGAGACTATCCCTTCTTTGTATCTCCAGTGCTTACAGCAGAGCACGGCTCAGCTATTAACTGAATAACCCAAATGCAACATCTATAGCTGTGAAGCAGAGCTACCCAGAATTGCTCCCAGGTCTCAGAAAAACAAAATAAGACTTATAGGTCCCATGATGAAGAAAGAGGTCATAAAGACATGGAAACACTGAAGTCTGCGAGTACCTGGTCCAGCCATCTAAAAGAACATACAATCTAGAAAATACCCATCAATGAAGTAGACACCCTCCATGTCTTCCCCCAGCATTACTTCCCTTTATTCAAGGCACAGAATTCCAAAAGGCTTTACTAACCTCCCCCACCACTCAGCTATGTGGTTGAGAGACTGACTCCACCCTCCCCACCCCACCGCATGCAAGGTTCATGCCAGACTGGCTAAATTCAAATAGATTTTTCCATCCCCCAGCTGTGGAGATCGATTCGGGCATGGTTTTGGGAGCTGGGCCAGACCACAGAGTCCAGCCAGGGTATTAAGACTGACTGGAATTGAAAGCGTTGAATTCAATCCCCTTCCGTATGCCACTGAGACAGCGAACAGTGCAAAAGATATTCCTGAGACAAGGTTAAACATATGAGGACAAAACACCCGTGGCTTTCCTACATGCTCAAAGAGGCAGGTCCAAAATAACAGTCAGTGCCAGCTTCATGGGGGATCAACCCACCAGGTGGCAGAATCCCGGAGCCCAGAACTTATCGTTTCATACTGTGAGGTCAGGGTGGGGGCACATCCGCAGACAAGGGTCTAAGTGGTACCGTGAAAGGAAACTACAACTACAGCGACGTGTTCCATGTCCCGTGGCCTAGGAGCCCCTGAGCCTGCAGTGGTCCTGGCCATGACCCACCACGATCCAGCCCCTTGTGAGGATACAGGTGGGCAACTCTCACCCCCCGCCACGTCTAGTTGCTCCCAGTGACACCACTGAGTGCTCCCAGGACGCAGCAGAGCATTACAACAACAGCAACAACAATAATAATAACCCAAGACCAAATTGGCATGTCCCGTTAGCCACAGTGAAAACCTCTGCTTTGAGCAGGTAAAACATGCGAATCTACCAGTGAGCATTTCTACTCCTGTGCCTGTTGCAGTGTGGGAGGCTGCAGCTGTGTGGCTTGACTTGCAAGACTGTTCTTTGAGTTTTCCTAGTCAGGCTTCTCTTGGTAGAACCCACTTTCCCAAGGGTGTTCTTCGGAAACTCTGGAGGCTGCACTTCCAACACGATGATGCCCTGGGGTCCGCAATACGTGCCAGGAGCAGTGGGCTCAAGTGCGTTTGGCTAGGCCAGCCCCTCCATCCCAATGTCATCTGTCTTCTGAGCACACAGCTGGTGGAACTTACTAGTTACCCCCATGACAATAAGGCTACGCGGAGAACTCTACTTCGTGACCCTGACCTTTCTCTGCCATCCGGAATGCAGTGGGTTGATGGTGTCCCTCGGAACTCGTGTCTACTCCAAAACTCAGAATGGGACCTTTTTAGGAAATAGGGTCTTTGCCAATGTAATTAGTTAAGGATCTCAAGATAAGATCATCCTGGATTGGGGGCAATCCCTAAATCCAGTGACTGGTGTCCTCGTGTGAAAAGAAGAGGACACAGAGAAACACAAGGGAAAGACCGTGTGAAGATGGAGGCAGAGATGGAGTGATGTGGCCATAGGTCAAGGAGCACCCAGGGCCTCCAGATGCTGGGAGAGGCAGGAAGGATCCTCCCATCGGCCCTGTTTCACACACCTTGATTTCAGACTTCCAGCCTCCAGAACTCGGAGAGAATACATTTCTGTTGTTTTAAGCCCCGCAGTTTGAGGTACGCGGTTACGGCAGCCCTGGGAAACTAAGCGCAGCCCATATTCCCCCACGACCTTCTCAAACTGCGCCTGTCCCAGCCAGCGCTGCCTTGGTCAGGTCCATACACAGTCCCCCAGATCCCAGTTCACCTCCCTCTTTGTCTTTTCCCCAAAGGAAAGCATCTTTGTCAGCCTGGGGACTCGATCCCGAGCCTCTGAAAGAGCACATCCACATCCTGTAACCACACCACTTCTTCCTGATGGTCTGAACGGACCCCATACCCTTGAATGTGCTGGGTAACTGGAGAGCACACTCCGAGCCACTCCAGGGCAGGTGAGAGCAGTGAAGCCAGAGTCCACTCTGCTTCTCGGGACTCCGCGACGAGGTCCATCTGGAGCTTCGCAGTGTCGGCAACAGGAAAACCCAAGGTGGTAGTGCGTCTACACTGCCTCCTGTCTACCTCCTCACTTTGCTATCACCTCTTACCAATTTTCAGCACGTCTGACTTCCTCTGCCTAAACTGGCCATAACCAGGTTTACATCAACCCTGGCAAAGCCGAAGCTCTTGACTCTGGGTTCCTGGCTTTCTCAGGTAGGAGCTGCACCCGGGGAGAAGATGGGGTGGGTCTGAGTCAGGCTTGTGAGTGGTCTTTCCAATGCTGCCTATGCTCCCGCCACACCCGTCTGCTCTTCTCTTAGGTTGAGACCTGAGATTGGCAGCCATCGGGAGGAGCACGGCCTGTGGCTGCCGTCTCCAGGGATAATACACGGGCAGCTTCAGCAGACAGGTCTGCAGGCTCCAGCAGCGCCTCAGGACACCTTTGCTGGAGCCCACAGTGTGGATCTGGGCTGGACGTGCCCAGCACTCCAGTGTCCTCAAGTAGAGCAAGTAAGAGCGCAGGCATAAGGACATCACTCTTGAGCACAGAGCTGCCCCTGGACCCCCATGTCACAGCCCCAAGGTTTTGTGCCGAGTCCAGGGATGAGGCAGTAGCTACTGCTGCCTCTAGGAGCCTTTGGGAGGCACCCTGCAGTGGCCGCTGGTGTAGTCTTTTTTGTGATAGACTCGGCTCTAATCCCAGGGCACGGATGGGCCGGCCGCCGCCCGCAGCACAGCAACTTCCCCTTTCCCTACTCCGACCCGGCTTAGATTTCACCTGGAGAAGCCCCTTCCCAGCTCCCAGGTTGTTAAGATCCACCAAACGGACAGCTGGGCTGGAAGCAGCACCCAAAGCGACAGCAGTACACCCAGGATGGAGGGCGGGGGCCGGCACCTGCAAGCCTGCGCCCCAAGTGGTGCCCTGGAAGCTGTGGGGCAGCCCTGGTCCTCAGAGGACAGCAGCAGTTGCTGATGAAGGCTAAGCAGGGACTTCCACGTGGAAGAGTGCCTCGTGGTGAAGCCCAGGAGATGAACCTCCCCCTCCTGAGACCCACCCTCCATGCCCTCAGCACAGCTGGGGTGCCCCTGGAGGTTGGCTGACTCACAAGAAGCACCTGGGTTGTGCCCACGACTGCAGGTCACAAGCACCAGGCCTCCATCCCCACGGAGCTAGAGGTCAGGTTGCCATCCAGGTTCACTTCCAGAACATCAGCCACACCTGCCTCCAGTGGTGGCCCAGGGGGATGACAGGCTGGGTGCCCAGATGGCCCTTCCACCTTGGCAGACCACTCAGCACCACCCACCTCCAGAGAGGACCCCCCCAGGGCCCACAGCTCAGGGCCACTCAATGCCTTGGGCTCCAGCCAGGCCATTCCGGTAAACAGGTCTCTTGCCTTTATTTCTCTTCTTCCTTTTTTCCCAATTAAACTTGAAGGTATTCTTGTCAATCTTGTTAACTAGGCCAAAGGCTAGTCCTGACCACACCATCTATCCTGGGTTTGAACTCTGGCGAGAGTAAGGACAGGGTCTCATTTAAGATAGCTTTCATCTTGGTTTATCACCAAATCAGCCCGTGAGCAGTGCCAAGGGCATGCGTGAGACAAAGAACACAAAGGGAGTCGGGAGGCCCCTCATGGCCCCCCAGTTTCTCAGCAAAGTGTGCCTAAGTGCATGGCCACCATCTCCTGCCAGGAGCTCAGAGTCTTGGGCTCATCTGTTTTATACCATAAGGCTCAGAGGGCACCATGTCCGCACTCAAGAGTGGACTTGCTGCTGAGAAAGGAGTTATTTCGACCGATACCACCGTTTTTCCTTCCATGGTCTAGTTCTTCCACCACAGGCCTCAGTGACCTCCCCCCCGTACAAAATTACAGAAGCCATAGTGAACATTTATCCAGTGCTAGTTGCATACACACGTTAATGTCTTTAATCATTACAGCAATCATTATGTCCCACTTTTCCATATGAGGACACGGAGGCACAGAGGGGGCAAGCGACTTGCCTATTCCAGCTCCTAGGCGAGGAGAAGGGGGACAGTGAGGCCCCAGCTTCCTCCCTGTTGGCCTGAGGCACCATGAAAGGATCCCATCTTCAGAAATGTCCTGATCCGAGGAGAGTGTTCCTTTCCAATTTTTCAGAAGTGTCCCTAAACTTCATGAAGTTACGGCCAATGCTCTCTCCCTCCTGGGAGTACAAACAGGGCTGTTTGGTTCTACAAACTGTGGTCTCCCCCAAAGGAAGACAAATTTTGCTTCTCCCTAGATTGTTTTGATGTCCTTTCCCAGAGGGATGTCTGAGAGGAGGGGGATGTGATCCTTCTGGTTTCCTCCCCTGTCCCCATCTTCCCTGATGAAGCCCACCTATCAGAGGTGGGCAAGGGGTGGCTACAAGGTCCAGTAAGCTGTCTGAACTTTCAAATGACTGCACCAGTAAGATGATGCCTGGGGTCCAGAGTGGGTGAAGCCCTCTCCACTGAGCCTCTCACAGAGTTGTCATAACAAGGGGTAACTCTGTCCGGGTGTGCCCTGAGCTACTCCAGCAATGAGTAGCAGTGCAGTGGTGATGGGGAGAGGGAAGGAGAGAGACAGGAATGCCTGGGATGAAACACTGCCCAGGGAATTCTGACAGCAACCCACCCCTAGGGGAGCTGCAAGGATTAAAAAGTGAAATCTCACCTCCCTAGTCTGTGCTTTATATTTTGGGGTTTCTTTTTCTGATGATAAGAAATAACACATGCTCGTTATGAATTTTAAAGATTAAATTAAAAGTGAGTGAAGCTTGCCAAAAAGAGCCCGACATAATCGCTCTTCCTGACTTGAAAAACCCCTCTTCTGTCGATGAAGCGTCCTCCTCCTTCCCACGTGGTGTGGTCACTTGCTGCGAAAACTGGTCACGTCAGAAAAGGTAAAGCTGGATCTCCACGGACACCCCCTTCCTCCCTCAGGGAGACAACCGCGGTGATTTCAGTGTGTTTTGTTTTTAATTTTCACAAAGCTTTTATCTGTGATTCCTTCCCTTCAAATACAGTATTGCGATCATTTTGCTGATATGTTTGTAAAATGTGAAAATAGAATTCGTGTCTGTAGCCAGCCTTTTGGTGTCTTTTGAGAACGTTCTCTTCTGCATGGCAATATATAGTGCTCGACCGTCCTTTGAACGAAGCACACAGAATCCCAGCGGTCCTGTCCATTCCCTCGTTTGCTTCTTCCATGTCTGGTTAATGGGGACCCGAAGATTGCAGGGAATCCATGTACATAACTTTGTATTTAGTTATATTATTACATAAAAAACCAATCTGGTGCTCATGTTCTGCCCTTGGCAGTCTTGGGTGCTGGCTGTGACCCTCGGTCATAGCTCAGCTGTGGAATGCTCTGTAGCGCAAGATTTCAGTCAGGGCATTGCCTGTGGCTTCTATCCCGCAGCCCACCGCGGAAAATGTGTACGGATTTCATGCTCAACACTTACACTTCCCTCTCAATAGATCATCCTGCTTGACGTTAACGAAATAAATGGTGTCTTTCAGTCAACGGAAAAAAAAAAAAAAAAAAAGTGAGTGAAGCTTGCCAAAAGTTGCAGGGAAAAAAAAAAAAACCTCAAGTAGCAGGTGGATGTATATCCTATAGCACTTTCTATACCTATATAAATATATGGGACTTTTCTAATCAACCACTTAGTCCAACGATCATTGTGCCTTAATGTTCCAGCAGTAATGTGGGCTTATAATACATTGAAAGTGCAAATTAATTATTCCCATCCATATAAGGGCAGGTCAACTTTTTACAATAATGTTCGGGCTCCTGATATTCTCCCTAGTGTTTTTTCTTTCCCACCTACCTCCATGCAGAGAAAAATTCTCTGTTTCCTCATCTCTGTGCGTAAAGGTAACACATTTGGATGAGGTGGTTGGATGATACAGACTAAGCTGGGCCGGCCGCCCCCTGTAGGACAGGAGAGTCTTCTGATGCTGGGGTGTCACTGGCCTGGGTGCTTGTCTGAGCAAGATGGAGCCCTGGTACCTTCTGGGTGATGACGAGTGATGCTGTTTCTGGTCCCAGAGGACAGATCTCGCTGTCCAGGGTTGAGGGATGGTCCTAAAACCCTCCAGTTCCAGGAAGTCTCTTCCTCACCTATTAAAAGAGTAAACAAAGCCATGGGAGCCTCGCCGTGATGCCCAAGGGCCCGGCTTGGAATTGGGAATTGAGAGCCTGCACTGGACACTGAGGATCTGATGGGGGTGGGGCCAGGGAGACATGGCAGTGCTCCGCGGGCAGGCAGGGGCTCATTCCATAAGCTCACACCCTCCCTTGTGCTGAAATAGCGTCAGTCTCCAGCTAAGTGCCCAACTCTACCCACCATTAGTTGACCCCATGAATATAAACTCTCTTCTAGAAAATACACTCTATACATTTTTTGTTAATTTCATGCCACATTCAACTGAGCCTGAAGCCCACTGTGTGTTAGAGAGGAGACAGAATGTCTGGATTCCAGTACCAACTCCATCACTGATTAGGTATAATTCTGGTCACGTTGCCTAACATCTGTTCTGAGGTTTCCTCACCTGTAAAGTGGGAATACTTCTCTCAGAGAGTCTTTGCTAAGTACTTACTGCCACTGAACTGTATAGTGAAATATGGTTCAAATAGTATGTTTTATATTATGTGACTTTTACCACAATAAAAAATTTTTTCTTTAATTTTTAAAAAGGCAGACATACATTTTTTAAAACACAGGCAGAAAAAAAAAATCGAATAAAACCACGTGTAACGCTGAGGAGGTGTTCAGGAAATGACAGCTACTCCCAATATGAAAGCATCTGCAGGGAAGCCAGGCAGGGGAACGTAGGGGCCACAGGTCGTCCGGACGAGGCAGCCACTGGAGAAGGAGGACACCTAGCGGCCTGAGGTGAGGGTGGCCTCCAGAGCTGGTCAGCCCCAGGTTCAAGTTCCCACTCTGCTGCCCAACCACTTGCCAGCTGTGAAACCAGCAGCCAGCAGCTGAGCCTCTCCAAGCCTCGGGGTCCCCATCTCTAACAGGAATACCAAGAGTACCAACCCCTAGGGTAGTCATGGCAGTTACATCAGGCCACGCATTTCAGTGGCTGAGAATGATTAGCAAAATGTGGCTGATGGCAACCTGGGTGACAGGCACATGGAGGATCATTTTAATGCTTTCACTACTTTCCTACACTTGCAATAATCCATCATAATTTTTTAATCAAGCCCTCAGGACAGTCCTTGCACATAGTCACACACGTTATTATCAATAATGTGCTTAATGCCCATTAGCCCTTTTGTAATAGCCAAAATAACGTCTAAAATAGTCTTTGGTAAAAGAGAGAAGTTGTTACATGCCATTCTTGGCATTTGGAAGATCACGGACCCCTTTAAGAATGTGATGAAAATGTGGACCCACTTCCCATAAACACACACATAGCTCATGTCCTGGCCCCTTGTCCACAAAGCCAGCCCAGGGAACCCCGAGAGTCCAGGGATCCAGGTCAAGAGCCACTGCCCTTCAGTTATGGGGAAGGAACAGAACTGCAGTGATTCTCTACCATCCTGGCTCATGGTTCCCTGACTTCCCTTGGGTGACAGTGGACTGGGGGAAATCACTGAAGGAAGAAGGGCTCAAATGATGGAAGAGCTCTCAGCAGGAGAACAGCCAATCTAACATAGCTAGCAAGCAAGACTTGTTTCATCTGCGGTCAGCATTTCTCTTTCTACTTCAGGACATTTATCTGAACGTATTTTCCTTTTCATTTCCAGTCAGCGTATGAAAGAATTTTTAGCGTCATAATTTTAGAGGTTTGAAAATTTGGTATAACTGTATTAACCATCATAGTCTTGAATTGAATCTTCTCCACTGCAATAAATCTCAGAAAACAATAAAAGTAAGATGATGCAGTATATCATTTCTGATTCCAATACTGTTCCAGGTTTAACATATGGCTTTTATGCCTTTGTTAACATTTTTATCTAGCTTTGTGAAAATAGATGGAAAAATATTTAACATGGTACAAAATGTAACCGTGAAATAAAAGCTCTAGGTAAAGCCATAAGCAAGAATAATCAGCTACAAAAATACCTCTTGAGTTGAATAAAATAAAGTTTCAGCTGAACTATCAATTTTGATACAATTACAGCCCAGTAGTTAGCAGATCATTCAGAAATAGATATTTTAGTGTTCTACTTTTCAAATTACAATGTGGAACTTCAAGTAATAAAGGGCAGTCTGAAGAAGTGAAAAGTCGTAAAATGGGAAATGGAACATACCTAGCATGAGCAAGGAGGAAAGGGAAGTGTGCGGAGCATTAAATGGCACTGGAATCACTGCAAAATTTTAGGAATAGCAACACCACTGATCTGAAAGTCCCAAGAGAGTGTCAAATAAGGAGGGCTAGATGAGTTATGTTTAAAAAAAAAAAGAGTAAGTTCTCTGAAATAAATGTTGAGGAATAAACATAGACAATGTTCGCTAAAATTAAAATCAGTGCTAAATGGAATTATCAATAGCAAATTGCTATGACAACAACTACAAATCCAGGATTAATGATGTTACCATGTAAACATGATTAAATACTCCAGAAAAGTTCCTTAAAGTGATTACTTACATTTGGTAAACTTCCTGTCTAAACGGTACTCACTATGCTCCAAGAAGAAAAAAAAAAGCAAAGCTGGGCTCAAAACACCTCCCACAACAAACAGGAAAAGAATCTCAGTGCCCTGAGAAGAGCTAAAGACCCTGAGATGACGCTCTCTCAACTAGCTAAGCAAGCCCACCACCATTTGCTCCAGAAGGAGACACCATCTCTACCTTCCAAGGCTGTTTGCTCTACAAACAGCCTTAAAAAATAGTCTGGAACAGAGGCTGTCAGTGTCTCCTTTGCGAGATGTTCAGAAACTAACATAACAATTACAGCGACATAGACTTCTCTTTAACAGCGTTAGATGTAAGAAGACAATGGAATAATATGATTGAAGTGATGACAAAACTAATAGCCTAGAATTTCATCCTCTCAAAAGGTAGGGCAAATTTAAAAAATCCTCAAATAAGTGTAACCATTAGGATGAACTGTCTAAATTCTGGGATATAATCATAAAGCAATTGAAACTTATTCACATCCACTTCCATCTCATCTACTCTTTAGACTTCCATTTGCATGGAATATCTTTTTCCATCCCTTTACTTTCAGTCTATATGTATCCCTTGGTCTGAAGTGGGTTTCTTGTAGGCAGCATATAGAAGGGTCTTGTTTTTGTATCCATTCAGCCAGTCTGTGTCTTTTGGTTGGAGCATTGAATCCATTTACATTTAAGGTGATTATTGACATGTGTGTTCCAATTACCATTTTCTTAATTGTTTTGGGTTTGTATTTGTAGGTGTTTTCCTTTTCCTGTGTGTCCTACTTAGAGAAGTTCCTTTAGCACTTGTTGTAAGGCTGGTTTGGTGGTGCTGAATTCTCTTCACTTTTGCTTGTCTGGGAAGCTTTTGATTTCTCCCTCAAATCTGAATGAGATTCTTGCTGGGTAGAGTATTCTTGGCTGTAGGTTTCTCTCTTTCAGGACTTTCAGTATATCCTGCCATTCCCTTCTGGCCTGCAGAGTTTCTGTAGAAAGGTCAGCTGTTATCCTGATGGGTTTTCCCTTATATGTTATTTGTTGCTTTTCTCTTGCTGCTTTTAATAGTTTTTCTTTGTGTTTAATTGTCGTTAGTTTGATTAATATGTGTCTTGGTGTATTTCTCCTTGGGTTTATTCTGTATGGGACTCTCTGTGCTTCTTGGACTTGGTTAATTATTTCCTTTCCCATGTTGGGGAAGTTTTCCACTAGAACCTCTTCAAATAATTTCTCAAACCCTTTCTTGTTTTCTTCTTCTGGGATGCCTATAATTCGAACGCTGGTACACTTAATGTTATCAGTGAGGTCTCTGAGACTGTCTTCTATTCTTTTTATTCTTTTTTCTTTTTCCTGCTCTGTGGCATTTACTTCCCCCATTCTATCTTCCAGCTCACTTATTCGTTCTTCTGCCTCAATCATTCTGCTGGTTATAGCATCTAGAGTATTTTTAATTTCCGTTATTTTGTTATCCATTGCTGTTTGTTTTTCTGAGTTCTTATGAACTGTTTCTTGTACTTCCTCTATTTTGTTATCGAGATTTTGTATCATTTTTACTATCATTACTCTAAATTCTTTTTCAGGCATTTTTCCTATTTCCTCCTCATTTATTTGGTCTTGTGGGTTTTTTTCCTGTTCCTTTGCCTGCCTGGTGTTTCTTTGTTTCCTCATGGTTGTCCAAACTTTTGGGGTTGCCTGTCCTGGCGATAGAGGTGTTTATAGAAGACTGTCCAAGCCTCAGACTTCAGCAGAGATTATGGTGTCATCACCCACTGGAGTTGACAACAGGAAATGCAGTGTCTGCCATGTGTTGGAATAAGATGCGCTGAGCTGAGGGCTTGAGGACCAGAAGGTCCACAGGTTAGAACCTGCATCAGACTCACATGAGAACAGGACTGAGGTTTGAGTCAGCACCTGGGTTTCACAGAGGTTGAGACTGCCTCTCCCATTCCTCTTGATCAACCACTTGTTCCCAGTCACTTTTGACTCTGCAGACACCAATTTGTGGATGTTCAGAAACTCTGTTTCGCTGCCCCAAGCCTCAGTCTACTGACTTTCTGCTTTCATCTACTCTTTAAAACTGCTAATGGACAAGTTCTCCTACTCCTGGATAAAAACTCAGCCCCCTGAATTTTCTGGTCACTGTTATATTAAAAACTTTAAAAACATTTAAATCACAAAACTAAACTCAATTCCACATTTTAAATATCCAGTCCCATGTAAGCATTAAAATTCAAACCTTGATTCTAAGTTCAGGTTTCTTTCCTTCCCTGGGTCAGGAGGTGCCTCTTCTCTCTCCCCTAGCTTGTGCTTCTGCTCCTGTTTGCTAAATCCAGCTCTGACCCCTCCAGGTCAGGCAGGAAGGAAGAGACAAGGTGATCAGGAAAGCACTTACTGACAAGTATGGGAGGTAAGCCAGCAACTGCGCTCTTGGGGTTCAGCAGTATCCACATCTGACTCTTTATCTTATGATCTATTATGGACTGAATGTTTGTGACGCCCCAAAATTCATATGTTGAAATCCTAACCCCCAAGTGATGGTATTAGGAGCTGGGGCCTTTGGGAGATGATTTGGTCTTGAGGATAGAGCCCTCATGAATGGGATTAGTGCCCTTATAAGAAGAGACACAAGAGCTTTCTCACTCTCTCTCTGCCATATGAGGATATACTAGTCCACAAGCCCCACCACCTACGTACACAGGATCCCAGGTCCCTTTTCAGTGCTCTATTCTTTTTTCTTTTTAATCTTTATTGGAGTATAATTTCTTTACAGTATTGTGCCAGTTTCTGCTGTACAACAAAGTGAAAGAGCCACATGTATACATATATCCCCATACCCCCTCCCTCTTGAGCCTCCTTCCCAACCTCCCTATCCCACCCCTTTAAGTCTTCACAAAGCATCAAGCTGGTCTCCCTGTGCTCTGTAGTAGCTTCCCACTAGCCATCTATTTCACATTTGGTACCGTGTATATGTCGACGCTACTCTCTCACTACATCCCAGCTTCCCTTCCCCCTGGTGTCCTCAAGTCTGTTCTCTACATCAAGTGAGCCACCAGCCAAGAATCTCTAGACATATGAGGAAAGCCTCTTTACCACTCAGTTGCTGCTACAATAATCCTACATGACAAATAACCATAAAATCTAAAGACAGACAATTATGCAAGAAAAAGAAATAAAATGCATCCCAATCAGAAAGAAAAAAGTAAAATTGTCTCTATTTGCAGATGATATGATCTTATATAGAGATAACCCTAAAGACCACTAAAAAACAGTTAGGACTAATAAACAAATTCAGTACAGCTGCAGGATACAAAATCAACAAATCAGTAATCAGTTGCATTGCTAGACACTAACAACAAAATATCTGAAAAGGAATAAACAAAATAATATTATTTACAATAGCATCAAAAACAAGAAAACAATTTGAAATAAACTTAGCCAAGTAGATGTACACTGAAAACTATAAGGCTTTAATGAAAGAAATTAAAGGAGAAACAAATAAATAGGAAGATATCCTGTGTTCATGGATCGGAAGAATGAATATTGTTAAAATAGCCACACTACCCAAAGCAATCTCTAGATTCAATGCAATCCCTATCAAAATTCCAATGATATTTTTCACAGAAATAGGAAAAGCCATCTTAAAATTTGTAACAGTTGATTGAACCTGGTGTACCCCCAAAAAAATAAAAAAAATAAAAAAAATAAAAATTTGTATGGAACCACAAAAGACCCCAAACAGCCAAAGAAATCTTGAAAAAGAAGAAAAAGCTGGAGGCTTCACACTTTCTGATCTCAAACTTTATTACAAAGCCATAGTAATCAAAACAGTACAATGCTAGCGTAAAAATATACACATAGGCCAACGGAGCAGAATCAAGAGCCCACAGATAAACCCATACATATACAGTAAACTAATATTTGACACTGGAGCCAAGAACATTCAATGAGGAAAGAATAGGCTCTCCAATAAATGGTGTTGGGAAAACTGGATAATCCCATGCCGAAGAATGAAACTGGACCCCTATCTTTCACCACTCACAAAAATTAACTCTACCTGGATTGAAGATTTAAACATAGAACTGAAGGTGTAAGACTCCTAGAAGAGTGTTGGCGAGGGTATGGCGGAAACGGGAACCCTTGTGCACTGCTGGTGGGAATGTAAGTTGGTACAGCCATTATGTAAAACAGTAGAGAGATTCCTCAGTTAAAAAGAGAATTACTATATGATCCAGCAATCCTACTTCTGGGTGTATACACATAGAAGATGAAATCAGTATCTTGATGAGATATCTGCACCCCTATGTTCATTGAAGCATCATTCACAATAGCCAAGATATGGAAACAACCTAAGTGTCCATCTATGGATGAATAAAGAAGATGTGAGAGAGATATATACACACACAATGCAATGTTATTCATCCATTTAAAAAAAAAGAAATTCTCCTTTTTGCTACAAAATTAATGGATGGATGGACCTTGAGGACATTATCCTAAATGAAATGTCAGACAGAGAAAGACAAATACTGTATGATCTCATACGTAGAATCTAAAAAAGCAGAACTCACAGAAACAGAGTAGAATGGTGCCTGCCATGGGGTGGGGAGATATTGATCAAACGGTACAAACTTCCAGTTATGAGTAAGTTCTGGGGACCTAATGTACAGCATGATGACAGCAGTCAACTACAGCTGATATTATATACTAGAAATTTGATAAGAAAGTAGATCTTAAACATCCTCACCGCCAAAAAAAATGGCAATTATGGGGCTTCCCTGGTGGTGCAGTGGTTAAGAATCCATCTGCCAAGGCAGGGGAACACAGGTTTGATCCCTGGTCCAGGAAGATCCCACGTGCCGGGGACCAACAAAGCCCCTGCGTCACAACTACTGAGTCTGTGCTCTAGAGCCCATGAGCCACAACTACTGAAGCCCGTGCGCTTAGAGCCCGTGCTCCACAAGAGAAGCCACCGCAATGAGAAGTCCACTCACCACAACGAAGAGTAGCCCCCACTCACCGCAACTAGAGAAAGCCAGCGGGCAGCAATGAAGACCCAACACAGCCAAAAATAAATAAATAAATAAATAAAATAAATAATAATAAATAAAGATTTTTTTAAGTCAATTATGTGAGGCGATTGAGGTATTAATGGAACCTCTTGCAGTAATCATTTTGCAACATATAAGGGTACCAAGTCATCATATTGTGCACCTTAAACTTACACAACATGATTTGTCAACTGTAACTCAATAAAGCTGGGGAAAAAAACCTGTAAAATCTCAGCAGCTTATCCAAAAAAATATCTGAAAAGTTATCTGAGAGGTTTGTTGGAATAAAAGTTGGGGAAGAAAACTGGTTGCGAGTATGGAAAGAAAATGTCAGAGAGAGAGATGAGGAAAGACAGAAAGGGGCTAAGAAAACAATTCCCAACAGAAGAAACAGAAAAAAATGTACAGGAAATGAAATATAATCACTGAGATATCATTTGCCTCATTTATAAGCAAGATTCACACAGCTAAAATAATGAAAACACTAGATATGTAAATCCACCCATCCCTGAATGTGGAGAAAAGGGAATTACACACACACACACATACACAGTATTTGTTCAGCCTTTTAAGGGGAGATCTGAGAAAGGGAAATATCTCTGTGTGAGGATTACCTAATCGTGCAACACAGCTAAGTCCTGATTTTTCATAATAGAAATTCAATAGTAATAAAACTGTAATCTAAAACTGAAAGTCAAGACATAGCAGTAAAAGAGTCACATTTAGACTTATGGAGGGAAATACATGAGAAAACAACAAAAAGGGGTGGAAAGTGTCTGCTGACGGAAGTGGAGAAGGATGGGGAAGGATGGGGAAGACCCGCAGTTTTCATTATAGCCGGTGATGGTTGGTTTATGTATCGACCTGACCGGGCTAAAGGAGGCCGAGAGAGCCGGTAAAATGTTATTTCTGATTGTCTGTGAGGGTGTTTCCAGAACAGAGCCGCATTTGAATCAGCAGACGGAGTAAACAAGGGCACACTCACCACGGCAGGGGGGCTTCATCTGAGCCACCAAGTTCCTGAAGGAAACGGAAAGGTGGAGGAAAGGTGAGTCCACTCTCTCTGCTGGAGCTGACACCTCCGTCTTCTCCTGCCCTTGGACACTGGCTCTCCTGGTGCTTGGGTTTTCAGACTCAGATTGGGACTTACCCTGTCACCCCACCCCACCCCCACCCCCCCACCCCCCCCAATCTCAGACCTTCGCACTCAGAGTGAATGATACCATCGGCTTTCCTGGTTTTCCAGTTTGCAGAGGCACATTATGGCATTTCTAAGCCTTCGTAACCATGTGTCCCAATTCCTATGATACATGTCCTCTTCTGTACCAATATATACATCCTATTGGTTCTATTCCTCCGGAGAATCCCCACTGATATAGCAAGCGAAACAGTCTCGCGTTTTCTACATCCTAGTAGTCAAAGCAAGTCACGTGGCCAAGCCCAACTTCAGAGTGGGAGGAGTCTAAAAAGTAAGGGAGGGCGGGGCAGAGCCACTCCCGGGCGCATGCGTGTGATCAACCTACCCCCACTATCCTGCTTTGTGGGGTTGTTACGAGAACTGAACGCAGCAATACAATGACAAGGTTGAGAAAGTAGAGTCCTGAGAAGAACTGAGGCATCTAGAGCGGGTGTCTAAGCTCTAGGGTCCAAGGACAGAGCCAGCCTACTCTGGCCTCTTCTCTCCATTTCCTTCGTTCAGCTTGAACAGCACCTTTGAACTACTTTAATATTCTACAGTGCCTTTTACCATAGAGAATTTTTCACTCTTCTTGTAATTTTTGTGCTCCGAGCTGGAATGCTGAAGATTTAAGTAAGCTTAGATGTTGACAAACATTGAAAGGCCCATACATGGACCTAGGCCAGGAGTTTGTAAACCTCTCTCTATAGGAGCCTAGAGGTGGGAGGGAAGGCAGGTGGGAGGAAGGTGATGCAGCCGTAGAGGCATCCCTGCTTCAGCAAGCACGGGTTTATTTCATGTTGTACCTCCTGGACTTCTGCAAATGATTTAGCATGAACCAGGCTCAGAACCCACTCACCTAAGTGCTATCTTTGGTGCCAGGCTGTCAGGAGAAACAGGATCCACCTAGAATCTCTCCCAGTGTTAGTGGACAGGTACCATATATTACAAGATACGAAGAGCCCCAAGGAGACAGGCTCACGGAATCTCGGAGGATAAACAGCTGCGAGTTTGGAGCAAAGGTCCTAGTTGTGAGCTTGGTTCTCCCATTTCTCTCAATAACAGCTCTGCTGCTTTAATTATGGGCTGTGGATCACTATAGCAAGGAAGAGGGCAGAAAGGTTGCAGAGGTGCCTATAGAAAGATAGGCACATAAAACCTTACCAAATTTGCTACTTGCACCTGGGCCTCCCACATCTCATCACCTACCCTTAAGATGCAGGATGTCACTGGAGGTCAATAAAGTATTCTATCCCAAGTTTCTACAAAAGTGTCCCTCACCACGTTATTTCAGGCAGGAACGTGTACCTAATTTTTAAGACCCAGTGCAAAATGAAAATGCAAGGTTCCTTGTGCAGAACTATTAAGAATTTTAGGACAGTGACAGTGTAGTGTTAAACCAAACACAGAACCCTTCTAAGCAGGGGGACCCAGTACGAGGGCCTGGGTGGTGGTGCCCCTGTAGCCAGCCCTGATTTCCGGACCACAGGAAGCCCACTGCTAGTGAAAAGGAGAGCCACAGTCTGCTGAGAAAGTGCTGAGAGACTGTTGGTTTCCTCCCTTTCATAGACGGAGAGTCAATCCTATAACTTTGGTTTTCTTATCAAATAATTGCACAAAAATAGCAAGTGAATGTGAAGGATAAACATTACTTTAAAAGCCACCTTTTCTCCTCCTGTATTCTAGAAAAAATAATCCAATCTCTGCTTCATGTGCCCTGTAGAGGACGTGAAGGGCACAGAGGAACAGACAGCAGCCCAGCCTTTAGTTTAAACCTTATCTCTCATGAAAGCACCTGTCTCCCTCTGAAGCCTCACATCTATGAGAAGCTGGGACAGGCAGTTTGGGAGGAAGGGGATGTTTTCCCCAAAGAAGTTCCTAAAATCTATGTAGGCATTTACCTGCTCAGACTAGAATGTATGTCAACAATTCAGAATTCCTTTCTTGTACATCCCAAGGTTTAGGTACATTTTTAATTATAATAGAACAGTTTATGTATGTACATGAATCTTTTCCCTTTGCTCATAACCAAGAGCAGAGAAAAACTTTTGCTGACTCTGAGTCACGGAGGTAACTTCAGGGCAGTTAAGAGCTCAGTTCTGGGGACTTTCCTGGTGGTCCACTGCTTAAGACTCCACGCTCTCAATGCAGGGGGCCAGCGTTCAATCCCTGGTCAGGGAACTAGATCTCATATGCATGCCACAACTAAGAGTCCGCATGCTGCAACCAAGATCCTGCACGCGGGAATGAAGATCCCATGTGCCGCAACTAAGACCCAGCACAGCCAAATAAATAAATAAATAAATAAATATTAAAAAAAAAAAAAAAAAGTTCAGTTCTGGAGTCAGAGAGACTCTTCTCAAGACCGGCGCCACCATTTTCAATACCTTCAGTGAGTTAAGCCTCAGTTTCCCAGTCTATAGTAGGGGGATGGTAGCAGGTGAGGATTAAATGAGATGGTAGGTGTAAAGCTCACCTACACCCTGGCACAGCATGAATTCCTCACCAGATCTATTAAGTCTCATCAATGAGCCATGGAGCCCACAAGGACGCGAGGTCTGATGTGACGTTCTCAGGGGCTGAGTCAGGAGCAGACGCAGAACCCCGGTCTCCAGGCCCCCTGGGGATGCTCCACTCTGACTCTGGGGATGCTCCTGAGGGTCCTGGTTTGAAACGTGCCACTTGTCTGTAGGCAGCTCCCTGCCTCAGCCACCCACCCAGCTCTGAGGAAGGAGTCCTGAGCTGGCCTAGCCTGGGGCTCCCCCACTGTGTCATCCGCCCTCCCCTCCAATCCTCAACCAGGCCAGACTTCCCCAGACACAATGACTGCAGCTCTCTGCTCACAGCCTGTGCCTTATCACCTTGGCCTGATACAGAGGAGCATCCATAGCACCTCCAGGTGGACCCACCTTCTCTCTTCCTCTTCACATCACCAGCCACATCCTAGGCTAGTCTCACCCCCAGCTGTGGACGTGCCAAGCTCATTTCTGCCTCCAGCTTTGCCCCAACCCGAAAAGTCTTTCCCAGTCCTGCCCAAGCTGACCTGGGGCTGCTCGAGCCTGTAGGTGGGAGGTCTGCAATTTATAACTTCTAGAAAGAATACAGCTTAGTCTAGAACTCTCTGCTCTCCTTTAATTCTTGTGGAGAATATTAAGTTGGATCCCTATGACACTTGTCATACCAAAATAAATCACAAATGGGTCAAACATTTAAATTTTTAAAAATCTATAAATATTGTTGAAGAAACTATGGGCAAATTCCCTTATGCTCTCAAAGTAGGGAAGGACTTTTATGTATGACACAAAATTCAAAAGCTATAAATAGAAGATTTTTAAAATCTGAGTAAACAGTAAAATTTTATGCATGGCAAAAAAAAAAAAAAAGGACCAGTACTGGTATATGTTTGTAGCACTATGCCAAAAGGCTCCTATATATCAATAAGAAAAAGTGCAGCAACATAATATAAAAACAGGCAAAGGACATGAACAGACTAGTTACCGGGGGGGAAATGGTTTCTAAAACTATGAAAAACACTCAATCTCATCATTTAAAAATACAAATTAGAAACTATAATAGAATATTATTTTCCATTATCGGTTTAGCAAAGTTAAAAATTTTTTATAATCCATTGTGTTGGCAACAGTATAAGGAAAGAGGCATTCTTACAAATACTCTTTTACACTCTTGGCTGGAGATGTAAATTGGTACAGCCTCTGTGAGCAGCAATTAGAAGCAATTAAAATTTAAACTTCACATACCCATCAACCCAGCACGTCCCTATACACTGCTTGCACTGGATTGTCTGCCGCCAACTCTTCATCATCACCCATCCCTTCTAAAGTCTCTGAATTGGGACTTCCCTGGTGGCGCAGTGGTCAGGAATCCGCCTGCCCACGCAGGGGACATGGGTTCGATCCCTGGTCCGGGAAGATCCCACATGCTGCGGAGCAACTAAGCCCATGTGCCACAACTACTGAGCCTGCGCTCTAGAGCCCACAAGCCACAACTACTGAGCCCATGGCACCACAATTACCGAAGCCTGCACACCCAGAGCCCGTGCTCCACAGCAAGAAAAGCCACTGCAATGAGAAGCCTGTGCACCGCAATGAGAAGCCTGTGCACCACAATGAAGAGTAGCCCCCACTCTCCGCAACTACAGAAAGCCTGCACGCATCAACAAAGACCCAGTGAAGCCAATAAATAAAAAATAAAATAAATAAATTTATACATATAAAAAAAAGAAACCAGTGACCAAGGGTACATTTGAGAAAAAAAATTAAAGAATCAGGAGTGGAATGTAGAGCTACATTACCCCCAGGATCTTCTTACTCTTGAATATTCTATCATGTGCACATATTTCCAAAAAAACTACCAATTATTCAGATGACATATCATCATGATATGCCAGTGAGGCATCAACAAATAGGACAACATGCTTTCTTCCCTTTTCCTCTCATTTTGTTTTTTATTTTTCCTAAAATTTAAAACAAATTGGAGATAGGAAATTTGACCTTGTTATTTTACAATAATGTTCATTCGCCTTTTTGCAGATTAATTTTCTACATCCATTCACACTGTCTAGAGCTCTCTCTTTATACCCCAAAGATGAGATAGAAACTGCATTAAGACCTAAATGCTCCCTTGTCTCGTTCTAATATAGGATTAGCACTTAAATTCCAAATCCATGCTCTTTCTCCTACTGAGCTGAAGTGCCTACTTCAGCTATTTTGGTTGATAAATTCAAGAGATTGACTTGACTGTTCTCATATTTTACCTCTAATCATAAAAGAATAAACAAAAAAGAGGTACCTTGACTACTTGGGAATAAAATCCACATTCTTTAAGTTTTGTCACCATTCTCATCTTTGTCTCGAAATTGGAAGACTAGATGGATTCCTTCCACTGGTGATTATTTGAATTCCAATTACACCACTGAAACTGAGGTTCGAATCATGAGACTTAAAAATTCCAGCTTCGAGTCACTATTCACAACCCCAGACCTGTGATAAATATCTAATGTATGAAAAAGAATAGATGCAGGCAGATGTATAACCGAATCACTTTACTGTACACCTGAAACTATCACGTTGTTAATCAACTATGCTCCAACATAAAATAAAAAATTTTTAAAAATCTAATGTAATTCATCAGACAAATATAGCTGGTATTTTAACTCCTCCATGAAACCTTTTCTATCTATTTCAGCAAAAAGCTTTCTTCTTTCTTTAGACCCCTGTAATGTTATGTATAATTTAAGTAATTATTGTAGTGTCATATTTAGTTTAAAAATCGGCCATTCAATAATGTATTCAAATATAGTTGGGTGCTCATTTTTAAAATATTATTATTGTTATCATTAATTTCTAGTCATAGTAACAAGATATTTCCTGGCCCTTTTTGATATTTCCACATAAAACAGCAACAGTTATGTTTTCTTCTGCTTTATATGTAGTATCTCCTGTCTTCCCAGTTACAAGTGTCAACAATTGCATCTCCCTTTTTTTTACATAAGCAGTTTTGAGCTGGGTTTCTCTCTCTTACAAAGGCAAGAGTTCCAACAGCTCTAACTCTGTCTCTCCTCCTCTGCGGAGCCAAGAGATATGCAGCCTCACACGCCTCTCCTCTGAGTCATTCTATTAATCTGGCTCCTAATCAAATATCCCCTCCCGACACCAATGAAATCCTTCTATAACTCACTTCAATGCTCCTTCCCTCACACTCAAGTTCTGCCTCAGGTGCCCTCCCCACAAATCCAAGTGAAACTGCAAAAGACAGAGATCACCTCCAGGAAGCTTAAAGGAAAAGATATATGCAAGGTGTTATGGGCTGTATTAGGTCCTCCACAGAAGATGTGTTCAAGTGTTAATCCCTGCACCTGTAAATGTGACCCTATTTGGAAACAGGGTCTTGGCAGATGTGATCAAGTTAAGATGAGGTCATTAGGGTGGCCCTCATCCGATATGACTGATGTCCCTAAATTTATCACACACACACACCCCCTTGCAATTCTCTGCTTTCTTAAGAGTTGTTAGAGAACAAACATCCAACCATACAACAGACAACCATGCATTCTACTCCACAGAATATTTTCAGCTAGTTTTAACTCACTATTATAATGATGTACCAGTCTACATTCTTAGAGATTTATCGATGAGTTATTGGCATTGCACGTGGTGAAACTTCCTTGCAAACTCCTTATTCACAAAAGTATAAAACAGGTATTCCTCAGGTCACTGTACCTTGCTCTTACAAATGCCTGCAATCTGTGGGTGGCCATTCCTTGTTCCTGGTTTGTGGTTCATGTTTAAGCTAAACAAGACCTGAAGATTCCCTGGTGACTCCACCCTGCTGCTGTCAACGGTTCATGCCCATTTATTGCAGCACAAAGTGAATGGAACTGCCATGGTGGGTTTGAAGCCCTGGGTGGCTCTGATCCACAATTACATATAACCCTTGGCTTCCTAGAGGCAGCCAAGTGGAGAAGAGTGAATGGTTTTAAGAGAATCCATTACCACTACCGACAAATTAACTTAAAACATGTTCTTCCAGCAGTGATTCAATAGCATCACCTTTGAAGACAAAGGACAGCGCAGTGATTGATGGCAGCTTCCAATATCAGCTCTACTTCTTTATCTAACGAAGGACAAGCTCCAATATATTCAATTAATCATATTGCACAATCAGATTTTCTATGAGAATTTTGGAAATTTTCCCTACCCTTACTATTGATTAGATCCATCGAGATAGACTAGGTTATGCCACAGTAATAAACACTCCCAAAAATCTCAATGGCTGTAAACATTATTTCTCACCCTGTTTGTGACTATTGTAGATTGGCTGGGACTCTTTTTTTTTAATATAGTCAGTTCTTGTTGGGTTTTTTTTAAAGCATTTTTTAAATATGTTTGTTTGTTTGTTTTTGGCTGCACTGGGTCTTTGTTGCTTCACATGGGCTTTCTCTAGTTGCGGCGAGTGGGGGCTACTCTTCGTTGTGGTGCATGGGCCTCTCACTGCAGTGACTTCTCTTGTTGTGGAGCATGGGATCTAGGCATGTGGGCTTCAGTAGCTGTGACTTGCAGGCTCTAGAGCACAGGCTCAGTAGTTGTGGCATACGGGCTTAGTTGCTCCCAGGCATGTGGGATCTTCCTAGGGCAGGGATCAAACCCGTGTCCCCTGCATTGGCAGGTGGATTCTTAACCACTGTACCACCAGGGAAGTCCCGATTGTCTGGGACTCTGCTCCGTGTCATCTGCATCTAGGAACATAGGTTGACAGACACTCTACCATCTGGAACATCATAGATGCTGTGGCAGAGGGGAGGTGAGATGGAAAATGGTGCATTAGTTCTTAAGGGATTCTGCTTAGACAAACACCTTTCACTTCTGCTCACATCTCATTGGCCAAGGGAGCCACGTGACCATGTCGATCTTTGCGGGGTCATGGAAGTTACAATCTTAACAGCTGAAGAGTCCTAATGATAACCACAATCTGCCTCTCTAGTGGCCAGTCAGCTCAGTTTTCTTCCTTTAAACAAAATTCACTTATTCCCTCCCCAAGAAGGACAACTTAAAAACCCCATTCAGGCATTGATCCGGCACCTCTGGGTAATGTATGTTTGTCCTTTCATCCAGAGGTTTGTTAGTCCCTTGGGGCTGGTGTAACACAATACCACAGACTGCAAGACTTAAACAACAGAAGTTTATTTCACACAGTTCTGGAGGCTAGAAGTCCAAGATCAAGGTGTCAGCAGGGTTGGTTTCCCCTGAGACCTATCTTATTGGCTTGGGACCTCACCTTATGACCTCACTTAACTTTAATTTCCTCTTTAAAGTTCCTGTCTCCAAGTGCAGTCTCCTTAGAGGTTAAGGCTTCCCCTTTGATTTGGGGGGACACAATTCAGTCCATGACAGCAGGTGATACACAGTGACTAAACTGGTCCTGGATGTGGCTATTCTCACTCTGGAGACATAAAATAAAAAGACATAGACACCCAATTTATAAAGATGAAACAGGGAACAGACAATTCCAACAAACATTTCTGTTTGGAAAGAGGGAAAATAGGAGATGCACAACAGACAGTGGTCTTCAGAAATTCTGAAATCCCCTAGACAAATGGTGGGTTGGCCGAAAGGTTCGTTTGAGTTTTTCTATAAAATCTTACAGAAATACCCAAACGAACTTTTTGGCGAACCCAATACTATGAGGTCTACCCTGGGGGTGGGGGATGTTAGTCCCTGAACATGCTCCCTGCAAGAAACCTCATTATCCGTCATCCTCCACAGGCCTGGCTTCCTTTTACATGATGCTCCTTGACACATCCGAAGTGGGCATCAGGGAAGATGCTCTGCTTGGGTGTGGCACGGCTTGCTCAGCCCACTTCCTGACCTAAATGTTTGGGCCCCAAGGGTCGTTTTAGGTCTTTAATAGCTTAATAGTTTTATAGTTTAATAATTTTAGTCCGGCATGATTCTTTTGGAAGTATACCTCTTGCAACAAGGTAATCAGTCTTTTATCTATTTGATCCAGAAAACTCCACTTGCCAACAGTCACAACCATATAAGATATGTCTTATTTGGATTTCTACTCTGGTACATCTTCGTCCTTGCAGAGGTTTTAATAATGGTGTGATAGCCAAGGAAATATAATCAGTTGAATAGTTTTTAACAGTAGGCACAGAGGTCATGCCCTGTGCTGCAAGACTCAGATTTAATATCTTTTTTATTACTAAACGGTTCTTTCAATTTTATCTTCTGCTGTTTGGAATCTAAAATCAGTCAGCCTTTCCAATATTGCAAAGCCTCAAATCTTCCACGAACTCCTGCCTGGAATCCAGCTAATTCTTTTCTGACCTTGTCTCTTATAATACTTTGTCAAGTGCAGCCAACGGAAACCAACATGTTACTAATACAGTTGACCCTTGAACAACACAAGTCTGAACTGCGCAGGTCCACTTATACTCAGATTTTTTCAATAGTAAATACTATGTTACTACCTGACCCATGGTTGTTCAAAAGCCAACTCTATTGCTTTCCTGCCTCTTTTTGTAGAACTGCAAATTCATTAGGCATATAATCTGCCTTCCAAAGAGCTGTGGGCAACAGTTTCAGCAAAATTTTTGCACCTGCATAACAAGGATTGTCATCTTTCAGGGCTTTATCACAGTTTCTTCACTGCCTAAGCCTTGCCCTTCGAGCCAATGACAAACTGTAATTTTCTTGCTATGTTAGCACCTGACTCCTGGTGGCAATTTCTGTATCAGTCAGAATAAGCTAAACTATGCTGCAGTAAGTAACAGCCCCACAATTTTCATAGCTAGAAAAAATAAATAATTATTTCTCACATTACCTGTTCCTTATGCATCAGCTGGTAGGGAGCACGGAGTGGGCTCTGCTTCATGTCACCTTCACTAAGGGACAGAGTCTGACAACGACTCCACCACCTGGAACTGTTATGGCAGGAAGAAATGAGTGCAGTAGTTGATGCACTATATCATGAAAACTCTGTCCACATCTTATTGACCACACTAAGTCGCACGGCCTCACCTAATTTCAAGGAGCTGGAGAATTCTAATCCTACCATGTGCATGGAAAGCAGAGTACCAAAATAACAGCCAACAGTCCTTATGATGGTCACATTCACTTGTTTAGATCAAGATACCTAAGAATAAGCTCCAATAAACTTTCCAAAAGACTGCACATAAAAAGAAGACACCAATCTTCATCTGCATTTCTATATGCAGGAGAATACTTTAGGCCATCTCCCAGACAGATCTTTAAAATGCCAGGTTCCACTGACTCCTACAGTGTGGGTGGGAATGTCAGTTGTTACAGCCACTATGGAAAACAGCATGGAGCTTCCTCAAAAAACGAAAAATAGAGTTGCCATGTGATCCAGCAATCCCACTCGTGGGCATGTATACAGACGAAACTCTAATTTGGAAAGATACATGCACGTCTATGTTCATAGCAGCACTATTCACAATAGCCAAGACGTGGAAACAACCTACATGTCTATTGACAGATGAATGGACAAAGAAGATAGATAGATAGATAGATAGATAGATAGATAGATAGATAGATAGATAGATAGATAATCTAACATCTTCTTTGTCCATTCATCTGTCCATTCATATATATAATATATATATATATATATATATAAAATGGAATACTATTCAGCCATAAAAAAAGAATGAAATAATGCCATTTGCAGCAACATGGATGGACTCAGAGATATCACGTATATGTGGAATCTAAAATATGACATAAATTAACACATCTACGAAACAGAAACATTCACAAACATAGAGAACAGACTTGTGGTTGCCAAGGGGGAGAGGGTAGGGGAGGAAGGACTGGGAGTTTGGAATTAGAAGATGCAAACTATTATATATAGAATAGATAAACAACAAGGTCCTACTGTATAGCACAGGGAACTGCATTCAATATCTTGTAATAAACCATAATGGAAAAGAATATGAAAAAAGTCTCTAAAAATATAAACCACAAAATCAAGGAGAGCAGAAAAAAGTTAAAGTCCATGTTGAAATTTTTTTTTAAAATGTAGGTTCCATTGGATTTTAAGAGATACTTCATGAAAAAAGAATTGTGTGTTCCAATAAAGTTGAAAAAATGCATATGAAGTTAAATGGGTTTCTTTGCTGCAGAATTTCTCAGGAGCATCTCATGGAATGAGGGGAACTTGAAACACATTTGGGGAGAAAATAGCTTTCATTTCTAAGAATATAATTCAGTAAGTGAATTATCTGCATTGTGTTTAAGTTTTGTTTCTCAGGTGAATTAATTCTAGGCTTGGTTATCTTCAAGGATATAAGCCATGGAATCCAAAAAATTACCTGTAACTAAAAAAGGGTATCTTGGGCTTCCCTGGTGGTGCAGTGTTTAAGAATCCACCTGCCAAGGCAGGGGACATGGGTTTGATCCCTGGTCCGGGAAGATCCCACATGCCACAGAGCAAGTAAGCCTGAGAGACACAACTACTGAGCCTGAGCTCTAGAGCCAGCAAGCCACAACTACTGAGACCATGTGCCCCAACTACTGAGGCCCACATGCCTAGAGCCGGTGCTCCACAACAAGAGAAGCCACTGCAATGAGAAGCCCACGCACCGCAACAGAGAGTAGCCACCGCTTGCCACAACTAGAGAAAGCCCAAGTGCAGCAATGAAGCCCAATGCAGCCAAGAAAGGAAGGAAGGAAGGAAGGAAGGAAGGAAGGAAGGAAGGAAGGAAGGAAGGAAGGAAAAGAAAAAGGGTATCTCTGTGTTACAGAACCAGCTCCAGCACGCCAGAGTTTCATATTCTGTGTTTCCATGATTTCAGGAAGCTTCTGCGAGCTAGTATGGGAAGGTGTTTTCGAATAGATACTTCTCCTATCATAGATTCTCCCTGCTTGCTACTTCTCACCATTAATCAGGCAAAGGAATGGAGTGGGTCCTCTTCTCTTCTCAAGTTGCCCTTTTTTAGGAGTTCCCTTCCCATTAAGATTATTTTATCATTCATATTCATGCAATTTTACTCACTTAACAGAAGAAACTGCACCTAGATTCCATAAGCTCCATGTGGAGCCCTATACCAAAGTCACAAGACAAAATTCCAGAGTTAACTCAATCCCCATAGCAAGCTTTGATTCATGACTTGGGCTAGCTGATAACCCGACCCCATATTAGAGAAGATACTCAGAAGATATTTACCCTATAGGACCCTAGCCTATCACCTAAAGACCCCTTTCACCTTATGGCCCTCTGACCAATCGATTAATGCTATCCTCTTAGCAGCAATTTTCTTTGTCTTGGGGTTATAGAAGCTGGCTGCGAGCCCATGAGAGGGTCGCCTCTCCCTGGCTAGCAGGAAGTCAGCCTGCTATCTCTACAGTGTCCCTTCTCTCTAATAAACTCCATCTTCCTTACCTTCTGCCTTGTGTCTGGAAATTCTTTTCCAACCCACGCTCAGACCCCGACATTCCATAGGCCTGACCCAAACTCACTTGTGCAGCTTCACTGATTCCAATCTGTTCCACACATCCTACCCAACTAGACATTTCTTTGCTTTTGACCATAGTGTAATTTCCATGCCCTGGTTTTCTTTCCTTTTTTTTTTTTTTAATTTTATTTATTTATTTATTATTTTTTGGGGGGTACACCAAGTTCAATCATCTGTTTTTATACACATATCCTCATATTCCCTCCCTTCCTTGACTCCCCCCCCCCCCGAGTCCCCCCCACCCTCCCCTCCCCAGTCCTCTAAGGCATTTTCCATCCTCGAGTTGGACTCCCTTTGTTATGCAACAACTTTCCACTGACTATCTGTTTTACAGTTGGTAGTATATATATGTCTGTGCTACTCTCTCGCTTCGTCTCAGCTTCCCCTTCACCCCCCGCCCCCTCCCAAACCTCGAGTTCTGCCCTGGTTTTCTATTTGTAGTACAAGGAGGCTGTGTACCTGTTTCTATTGTTACCATTGTGTTTACAACTTTAGAAATGCATGGCTGATTTATCTCCTGATACTAAACTGCATTATGAACAACTGAATGTTTGATACACTCTCAAGAATGAGCTTGCTCTCTTGCTGTTCTCCTGCCTTATTTACTTCAAGAAGAACATTGGACGCCTGCTCAAGAAGGATGGTGCTCCGTGGTTACGTCCTCTCTGGGAGTTGCAAACAAGACGCCATCCGCCTGCCAAGCACATGCGGGGGTGTTCCAACGTGCAACAGAAGCTTTGCTGATCAGTGAACAGCACAAACGACAGCTGCTAGTTCAGCTCTGGCTACAATCAGAAATTGAGACTTACCCCATCTCCAAGGGCTGGTTAAAGCTCTGATGCACGCATGGACTACCCGGCCATATGGGGTGGCCCACTCAGCTCGAGCTGAAACTTTCTATTAGAAGTTTATAGAGTTCAGGAAAACGTGCTTCTGATACCAATCCATTGCTATTTTCTGATCATTACTTGAACAATGCCATTTAAAGTCACACACTTTTCATCTCTGACGATACAATCCGATTTGCTCATAGGTAGAATTTGTGGGGAGCTGCTAAAAGTGATCCTTCTAACCAAACTGCCATCTCCATCTCTTTAGATGAAGGCATCCGTCTCTGGAACCCCCACCCCCACCCCTCTGGTATTAATACGCCCTCGGAAATAAGTCATCAAGCCAATGCTTCTTAAACTTCCCCACTAATGTACCCCTACCAGAAGATAATGAAGGTGTCTGGAAGCGAATGCAAGAGGCTAGTCTGAAGCGCCCCAAGGGGATTCAGGATGAGAAAGACAGGATACTGGCCATAGATAGGTAAGGTGCATACCAAAGGAACAATTTCAATGAGCTGATTTCAATAATTTTCAATAATTTCAATTTTTTGCATCTTCCCATACATAGAAAAGCACTAAAATCGTTGACATGTCTGTTTTTTGTGATTAGCAGTAATCTTTTGATGTTTTACTACACATTTTTTTTCCCCAGCAAAAACTCCTTTGTATTCTGGCACAGCAGTCCCTCAGAGCTATCTAAGAGGCTGCCTCCCAGGCTATAGCCCTCAGTAAGTTCCCCAAATAAAGCCTAACTGGCAACTTTCAGGCTGTGTGTTTTTCTTCAGCTGACAGCATCCAGAAGTAATTTAAGAGTACTGGGAGGAGGAGGGCCTTGAAGAAAGCAGATGAGGGAGAAGGAAGCAAAACAGGAACGGAAGGTGCTGCAGAGAAATCCGTAATGATATTCAGGTGGGAGCAGGCACTCGGAGCAGGAGAGAGCACCTGGCATCTCTGTGATCCTGGCTACCTGAATATTGTGCGGTGGCTCACCTCAGACCTTCTGGTGGCTGTGAAATGTAATCGTTGTGTGATCTGTAATCCTGTGTGGAAACAAGAAGGAATAGGCATAAGTCCCCTTGGGGAAAGCCAGCCTTTCTTCTGCAGTAAGAAATTAGAGTCCAAGGTTGGACACTTAATCCTCTCTTTCCATCACCACTGTAAAAATGGAGGATGGGAGACCTGTACATATTGCCATCTGCCACAAAGCATTTCTTGGCATAACTCCCTTCCTAGAGATGAAATACTTTGTCTTTCCTGGCAGAATGCTGTTATTTCAATGCATCGTACACATAACTCACTGCCTTGCAAAGAAAAGAATTGCTCCTATCTGGATTACAGAAGAGGCAGGTGAATACCGAAAGACAGACCATGTTTGTGGGTAGACTTAGTGTGTGTGGTGTTGATGTCAAGATGCTTACAATTCCCCTATAACTCTCCAGTGAATCTGGTTACAAATCACTTGGTAATTAAATATCCTCTTCACGATATCATGGCTGATTTAATGAGGGCCAAATCCATCATAACAGATTGTTAATCTGAGCTGGTGGGGCTTTTTTCGCTTTGTTTCATTTTCAAAGATTTTTATTACAGTAAGATATTTGGTAATATTCTTCATTAGGCTGATAAGTTTTGAATTGCTTTTCATTTTATTATCACATTAGTTCCTTCTTAATGGTTTTACTAGAACTCAGAAGTCTCCCAAGTTTTAATAACCTCTCTTTTTTCAGTACTTATAGTCATAGAATTAATTGTATAAAATCATGATCCTTCACTGAATGTGTCACTGGGCCAAAATAAGAAAATTCAATAGGAGGAATCAGACCTTGAAGAGTGATTGACGATTCATCTCACTACAGATTTTTCACTTTGAGTCTTTCATTTGCTTTGCTGTAGCACAATTTCCTTTTTTTCCACCTCTAAGAATATCCTTCAGATGGAGGAATGCTTTAGAATTCTCTGAACTGGGGGTAACTAAAGTTAAACTTTTTAGATATCAGTTGATTTTTTTAAGTATAGGAAAGGACATGTTTTTATTCACGTGAGAATATTTTCTTTGCAGCTGGTTTTGTTTAAAGGAGAGACAACGATAAGGTGACTACAAGAAATTATCAAATTAGCAATTAGCAAGTTTTCGTAGGATCTTATTTTCATGTGCATCTTCCTTGACTCATGGTGGTAACAAATCTCTTAAAAACAAATGCGTGTTAGTTAAAGTCCTGAGGTCAAATCACCATTGTTAAATCATAATTAATTACTTAGAGAACAAAATGTCAGATATAACAGGCTCAGAAAGAACAGAAATTTTAAATTGTTTTATCTGAGATCTTGGCAAACAATGAAGCTATCAAGTGGAAATCAGTGACCTGGTTTTCAAAACGAAATAAATAATTAAATGTCTAATAATGAGACTAAGAGTTGAGCAAATCAAAATCATAGTTTAAAAAATCATTATCGGGACTTCCTAGGTGGTGAAGTGGTTAAGAATCCGCCTGCCAATGCAGGGGACACAGGTTCGACCCCTGCCCCAGGAAGAAACCACATGCCGCAGAGCACCACAACTAAGCCTGTGCACCACAACTATTGAGCCAGAGCTCTAGAGTCTGTGAGCCACAACTATTGAGCCCATGTGCCGCAACTACTGAAGCCCATGCACCTACAGCTCATGCTCCACAAGAAAGGCCACCACAATGAGGAACCCATGCACCACAACAAATATTAGCTCCCGCTCGCTGCAACTAGAGAAAGCCCATGTGCAGCAACGAAGACCCAACATAGCCAATGAAATAAATAAATAAATACATACATACATACATAAATTTATTTTAAAAAATCATTATCAAATGAACAATTACTTGGGGTGATCAGAAACTTCCACTTTTAGCAGTGTACAACTGACTACATACATTACAACTAAAGTCTCTCCAGCAGCAGCAAATTAAAACATTATCCTCATGTCTAAATCTCACTTCTAAATCTAACACATAATAGGTGTGCAATAAATGTATACTGAATGAATGGGTTTGTTCAATTAATGGTTTTAATCAGTTAAAAGAGAACTAACTAAGCCCATCCAACCTAACTCTCTGGTCTGACTAAGATGTAAAATTTGCAACTAATCAATTGCTGATGGATCTGATTTTTTTTAACAATTTATAATATTTGAGGAGATGAGTTACATCTAAAGATATTTAAGTAAGCAAACTATTAAGGTGATAACCAAACTATGACACAAACTCTTACTATGTTGGTCCTTGATATATACAAAACTAAATATAGTAAGTATGTAGAAATAAACACAGGTTTTATTTTCTTCAAAAGCATCAGGTAACCATATGGCTTCACTGGTGAATTCCATCAAACATTTAAAGAAGAATTAACATCAATCCTTCACAAATTCTACAAAATAATAGAAGGGAAGGGAAGATTTTCCAAACCCATTCTGTGAGTTCCATATTACCCTGATACCAAAACCAGATGAAGATTCACAAGAAAAGAAAACCACAAATTATTCCTTATGACTATAGGCACAAAACTCCTCAACAAAATAGTAGCAAAATGAATCCAGGAACTAAAAACAAAGACCACATGATCATCTCACTAGATAAAGAAAAAGCATTTGACAAAGCCTGATACCTTTCATCATAACACTCAATAAACTAGAAAGAGAAGGAAAGTTTTTCATTCTGACAAACAGTATCTAGCCAAAAAAGCCCACAGATAATATTATACTTAATGCTGAAAGACTGAAAGCTTTCCCCCTAAGTCCAGGAACAAGATGAGGATGCCTACTCTCACCAATTCTGTTCAACATTGTACCGGATGTTCTAACCAGGGCAATTAGACAAGAAAAAGAAATAAAAATATCCACATTAGATGATACAATCTTGTACACAGAAAATACTAAGATATTCATAAATACACTATTAGAGCTAATAGAAAAGTTCAGAAAGGTTGCAAAGTACAAGATCAATTGCATTTCTATACACTAACAATGAACAATCTGAAAAGGAAATTAAGAAAACAATTCCATTTACAATAGTATACAAAAGAATAAAATCCTTAGGAATACTCTTAACAAAAGAAATGCAAGACTTCAACATGGAAAACTATAAAACACTGTTGAAAGAAATTAACGATCTAAAGAAATGGAATGCCATCCCATTTTCATGCAGGATAACTTAATAGTGTTAAGATGGCAATATTCCACAAACTGGTATTCAGATTCAATGAAATATCTATCAAAATCCCTGCCGGAGCCTGCCGGCAAAATCGATCAGGTCCTTAGGCAAACACGACACGGCTTAGAAAGAAAGAAAGACAGACACACAAAAGATGGGGTTGAGAGGATCAGAAGCCCAGAATGCAGAAGCATTCCAGAGCCACTGACAAACTTCTTTATTATGCAGTGGCTTTTTATACACTCTCAGAACAAAGGGGGACATCAAACGAAATGACTCCTTCTTTGTTATAACTTGTTCTATCTCTTCAAGGGCACCAGGAACTTGCGTAGTAGCTTGTACCATACATGGTCTCAGGATGTTCTCATACGATAAGGAGTCTGTGGGAACACATGCTGCAGCCCAAGGAATCACATGCTCTTTGTTTAAGCACATACTCAAGGTCAGGGGTGGCGGGACAGAGAGCTATGTTTGTTTTACACAAACCCTTGAATTAAGGCAGCTCCCAGGGCCACGTCCTGGGAGCAGGACCCCTTTCTCAGGGCGGCTCCCCGCAAATCCCAGCTGACTTTTTTAACAGAAATTGACAAGCTGATCCTAAACTTCATGTGGAAATAAATGCAAGGGACCCTGAATTGCCAACACAGTCTTGAAAAAGAACGAAGTTGAAAACTCACACTTCTCCATTTCAGGACTTACTACAAAGTTACAGCAATCAAGACTATGTAGTACTGGCATAAGAACAGAATTATAGGTCAATGAAATAGAATTGAGAGTCCAGAAATTAAACCATTTATATATGGTCAATTGAGTTTTGACAACGGTGCTATGACAATTCAACAGAGAAAGAATAAGTCTTTTCAACAAAGACTGAGACAACTGGATACCCACATACAAAGGAATGAAGTTGCAACTCTACCTCACACCATATACAAAAATTAACTCCAAATGAATTGAAGAGTTAAATGTAACAGCTAAAACTATTAAACTCCTAGAAGAAAACTTAAGTATAAATACTCATGACCATGAGTTAGCAATTATTTCTTAGATGACATCAAAAGCACAAGACAATGAAAAATAAATTAGACTTCACCAAAACTAAAAATGTTTGTGCTTCAAAGGACACTATCAAGGGACTTCCCTGGTGGCACAGTGGTTAAGAATCTGACTGCCAATGCAGGGGACACAGGTTCAATCTCTGGGCAGGGAAGATCCCACATGCCATGGAGCAACTAAGCCCGTGCACCACAACTACTGAGCCTGCACACCACAACTACTGAAGCCCACATTCCTAGAGCCCGTGCTCCACAAGAGGAGAAGCCACTGCAATAAGAAGCCCACGCACTGCAATGAAGAATAGCCCCTGCTCAGTGCAACTAGAGAAAGCACGTGCACAGCAATGAAGACCCAACACAGACAAAAAAAAAAAAAAGGACACAATCAAAAAAGTAAAAAGACAACCCACAGAATGGGAGAAAATACTTACAAATCATACATCTGATAAAAGTCTAGTATCCAGAATAATTAAAGAACTCTTACTACACACCAATAAAAAAGATAAATAACCTAATTTGTTAAATGGGCAAACGATTTGAATGGACATTTCTCCAAAGAATATATATGTGGCCAATATGCACATGAAAGGATAGTCGATATCATTCATCATTAGAAAAAATGCAAATGAAAGCCACAAAGAGATACCACTTCATACTCATTAGGATGGCTATAATAACAAAGACGGACAATAACAAGTGTTGGTGAGGCTGCAGAGAAACTGGAACCCTCATACACCATTGTTGAGACTGTAAAGTGGTGCAGCCCCTTTGGAATATAATTTGGCATTTCCTCAAAAAGTTAAGCATAGAATTACTATACAACCCAGCAAAAGAACTGAAAACAAATGTTCTCACAAAAACTCATATAGAAATATTCATAACAGCATTATTCATTATAGCCAAAAAGTGGAAACCATCCAGGTGCCCATCAATTGATGAGTGGATAATAAAATCTGGCCTATCCACACAGTGGAATATTATTCAGCCATAAAAAGTAATGAAGTACTATTATACACTACAACATCGATGAACACTGAAAGCCTAATGCTAAGTGAAAGTAGCCAGGCACGAAAAGTCACATCTAGTATGATTCCATTTAGACAACATTTCCAGAATAGACAAATTCACAGAGACAGAAAACAGATTAATGGTTTCTGAGGGCTGGGGAAGTAGAGGATGGGGGTTACTGCTAATGGGTACAGGGTTTATTTCTGGGTTGTAGAAAACGTTCTAATGTTAGATAGTGGCAATGATTGCACAATTTGTGAATATACTAAAAACCACTGAATTGTACACTTAAAAAAATCAGTGCCCTAACCATAAAGTACTAGGTCCTTTTTTCAAAAAAATAAAAAGCATCAGATAAAATACTAAGATATTTGAAAATCTGATTGTCCCAAAAATTATATAAAGTTATTGCAATTAAGACAAAAATGAAAACACTAAAAATCATATCTTTAAGTTGTATCTATTTTCCTTAAAAAGAAAAATAATTTTGTCATTACTTCTATATATCATATAATGTAGATGTAAAAATGTGTCATCAAAGCTACAGCTGTATAGGATAATGGCTAATAAAATGACAAAAAAACACTCCATCTTTCTTTTATTAGGAAAATTATCATAAAATATTCTGCAATGATTATTTTTCAGTAGGAGGCAAATCACGTCTGTTCACTGACTATTCTCCACCTTCTCCCTTTCCTCAACATGCTTACCATTTTACCAAAAAATTGATCAATGAGGTTTAATAAAGTACAACCATAGTTAAGGCTGGTATTTGCAATTACTGAAGTTTACTCTCCAGTTTTTGCACTTTGCATTTACTATTCATTGATTAATCAAAAATTTCGCCATTGTCCCTTTTTGAAATACAGTGTGTATATGTGTTTTTAATTTTGGAAAAGAAATGGCAACCAGTCCAAGGAAACTAACTATAATCTAATGTTCATTAAAACAAGGATCACTCTTGAAAGATAATTATAAAAATGACTGTATATCATCTCATAACCTCAGATGATATACACTGACATACAACTATAAAGCTCAATTTGTTATTCTCTATAAAATGGCAATGTAAAAAACTAGAGAAGATCCTGAAGGTTTAAAACACTGGAGGATAAAATTCCCAATATGTTTAATGTGATTCCAGCCCTGATACTGTGGATATACAATAGATTTTAGAGGGCACCGATCGTATTGGATTTGAATTATAATTATCACATATATCAAGTGCTATCTTAATAGATTTCTTAACTAAAATACATTACAATTAGAATTATAATGGTTATAATACCTTTCTTATAAGAAGCTTGCTATTCAGAACTCTCTCACTAATCCATGAAAAAGGAGGGAGAAAGCAGAAATTAATATCCCCACTTCATATTTTTAATAAGAGAAAGTGAGAAATGAAATGCAATCAATAAGATTCTGTAAATTAAAAACCCTGAAGAATCTATAAAGGAGCTACAAGGACTAATAACTGGGTCATGATCAAATATATAAAAAAACTGTTGTACTTTTATGTGGCAGCAATAAAAAAATTGGAAATTGACATTTTTAAACTATTGTTTACAATACAACCCAAAAACATGAACTACTTAGGTACAAATCCAATAAATATGTTCAAGATCCATATGCTAAAAATTACCAAATGCTGATGAAAAAATTTAATTATTTAAGCAAACATGAGATATACTGTGTTCATGAAATGGAAGACTCAATGTTGTTAAGATATCAATTCTCCCAAATTAATTTATAGATTTGATGGAAGTTCCTTCAAAATCCTAGTAGACATTTTTGTAGAAATTGGCAAGTTTATTCTAAAATTTACATGATGAGGCAAAGGAACTTCAATAGCCAAGACGACGTTTACAAAAAACAAAGTTGAGACTTACCATAAAGCTGTAATACTTAAGACTGTAAGGAACTGAAGAAAGATAGACACATAGGTCAGTAGAACAAAATATACAGTCCAGAAGTAGACTCACATATATTTTGTCAACTGATTTTGAACACAAATGCAATGACAATTTAAAAGAGAAAGAACAGTTTTTTCAACAAATGCTGCTGGAATAATTGGATGGCCATATGTAAAGAAATAAACCTTAATCCATACCTTACCCACAAAATTTAACCCAAAATGGATCACAGACCTGAATGTAAAACCTAAAACTATAACTATAAAGCTAAATTGCAAAATCAAACAGAGGAGAAAAACTTTGTGACTTCGGCAAAGATTTCTTAGATATGATATGAAAGTACAACTCATAAGAGATTGATTAAGTTGGACTTCATCGAAATTAAAAACTCCATGGGCTTCCCTGGTGGCGCAGTGGTTAAGAATCCGCCTGCCAATGCAGGGGACACGGGTTCGAGCCCTGGTCTGGGAAGCAACTAAGCCCAAGTGCCACAACTACTGAAGCCTGTGCACCTAGAGCCTGTGTTCCACAAGAGAAGCCACCACAATGAGAAGCCCACGCACTGCAACAAAGAGTAGCCCCTGCTTACCACAATTAGAGAAAGCCTGTATGCAGCAATGAAGACCCAATGTAGCCAAAAATGAAAATAAAATAAAATAAATAAATTTATTAAAAAAAAAAACAACTCCTGCTTTGCGACATAGAGAACAGACTTGTGGTTGCTGGGGCTGCGGGTGTGGGTGTGCAGGGAGGGATGAATTGGGAGTTCCAGATTAGCAGATGCAAGCTATTATATATAGGATGGACAAACAAGGTCCTACTGTACAGCACAGGGAACATATTCAATATCCTGTGATAAACCATGATGGAAAAGAATATGAAAAAGAATGTATACATATGCAGAACTGAATCATTTTGCTGTACAGCAGAAATTAACACAACATTGTAAATCAACTATATTTGAATAAAATAAATTTTAAAAAAACTTCAGCTTTGCAAACTACACTGCTAAATGAAGGAAAGAGAAAAGCCACAGACTGGGAGAAAATACTGGCAAAACACACATCTGATAAAACACGTCTGATATATATTTGGATCCTAAATTTATAAAGAACTACCAAAGTAAGTAAACAACCCAATTTTAAGAACAGGCAAAAGATCTGAATAGACACTTCATTAAAGAACTGATCTGAAAACTATAAGACACTATAAGACTCAGAAAACTATAAGACACTATAAGACTCAGAAAACTATAAGACACTATAAGTACTCAGAAAACTAATGAAAGAAATCAAAGATGACACAAACAGATGGATGGACATACCATGTTCTTGGATTGGAAGAACCAACATTGTGAAAATGACTATCCTACCAAAAGCAATTTACAGATTCAATGCAATCCGCATCAAATTACCAATGGCATTTTTCACAGAACTAGAACAAGAAATTTAACAATTTGTATGGAAACGCAAAAGACCCCAAATAGCCAAAGCAATCTTGAGAATGAAAGACAGAGTTGGTGGAATCAGGCTTCCCGACTTCAGGCTATACTACAAGGCTACAATGATCAAGACAGTATGGTACTGGCACAAAAACAGAAATATAGATCAATGGAACAGAATAGAAAGCCCAGAGATAAACTACAGTCAACTAATCTATGACAAAGGAGGCAAGGATATACAATGGAGAAAAGGCAGCCTCTTCAATAAGTGGTGCTGGGAAAATTGGTCAGCTACATGTAAAAGAATGAAATTAGTACACTCTTTAACACCATACACAAAAATAAACTCCAAATGGATTAAAGACCTAAATGTAAGGCCAGACACTATAAAACTCCTAGAGGAAAACATAGGCAGAACACTCTTCGACATAAATAACAGTAAGATCTTTTCTGATCCACCCCCTAGAGTAATGAAAATAAAAACGAAAATAAATAAGTGGGACCTAATGAATCGTCAAAGCTTCTGCACAGCAAAGGAAACTATAAGCAAGACGAAAAGACAACCCTTAGAATGGGAGAAAATATTTGCAAACAAATCAACAGACAAAGGATTAATCTCTAAAATATATAAACAATTCATCCAGCTCAATATCAAAACAACAAACAACCCAATCAAAAAATGGGCACAAGACCTAAATAGGCATTTCTTCAAAGAAGACATACAGATGGCCAACAGGCACATGAAAAGCTGGTCAACGTCACTAATTATTAGAGAAATGCAAATAAAAACAACGAGGTATCACCTCACACCGGTTAGAATGGGCATCATCAGAAAATCTACAAACAGTAAATGCTGGAGAGGGTGTGGAGAAAAGGGAACTCTTGCACTGTTGGTGGGAATGTAAATTGATACAGCCACTATGGAGAACAGTATGAAGGTTCCTTGCAAAACTAAAAATAGAACTACCATATGACTCAGCAATCCCACTACTGGGCATCTACCCTGAGAAAACCATAATTCAAAAAGACACATGCACTCCAATGTTCACTGCAGCACTATTTACAATAGCCAGGACATGGAAGCAACCTAAATGTCCATCAACAGATGAATGGATAAAGAAGATGTGGTACATATATACAATGGAATATTACTCTGCTGTAAAAAGCAATGAAACTGGGACATTTGTAGAGACATGGATGGACCTAGAGACTGTCATACAGAGTGAAGTGAGTCAGAAAGAGAAAAACAAACATTGTATATTAACACATATATGTGGACTATAGAAAAAGGTACAAATCAACCTGTTTGCAAGGCAGAAATAGAGACACAGATGTAGAGAACAAACATGGACACCAAGTGGGGAAAGCAGGGAGGGTTGGGGGCGGAATGAAATGGGAGATTGGGATACCAAATTGTTCACTCTAAATATATGCAATTTATTGTATGTTAACTGTATCTCAATAAAAGTTCTTAAAAAAAAAAACAGGCAAAAGATCTGAATAGACACTTTATTAAAGAACTGATCTGCTATGGGTAGCAGATAAGATTATGAAAAGATGCTCCCCATTACATGATTAGAAAAATGCAAAATGATGCCCTAATAAAAAAAGAACAAAATAATGCCATTTGCAGCAACATGGATGGACGTAGAGACTGTCATACTGAGTGAAGTAAGTCAGACACAGAAAGACAAATATCATATAATATCTCTTATATGTGTGAAATCTTTAAAAAAAGGTGGGGGGTGTAAATGAATTTATTTGCAAAACAGGAGCCATAGATGTAGAAAACAAACTACGGGTACCAGGGAGTAAGGGGGCGGGGGATAAACTGGGAGACTGGGACTGACATATACACACTACTGTATATAACACAGATAACTAATAAGCACCTGCTGTACAGCACAGGGAACTCTACTCAATACCCTGTAGTGGGCTATATGGAAAAGAATCTTATAAAAAAAAAAAAGAGGGATATATGTATATGTATAACTGATTCACTTTACTGTACACCTGAAACTAATACATTGCAAATCAACTATACTCCAATAAAAATTAGAAAGAAAAAAAAGAAGAAGAAGAAAGAAAGAAAGAAAGAAAGAAACTGGAACAAACCTCTCAACGAGAGGAGAAAACTCAGAAAACCAAGTGCTGATGAGGACATCGAGCAACCGGAACTCCCCCAGGCTCGGATAACACGGCCACAGCCTGGCAGCTCCTTATGCACCCAGCAGCTCTATTTCTAGGGTTTACTCAACTTCAACAGACACTTGTATTCACACACAAAAAAGAAAAATTTCATAAAATAAAATAAAATCCAAATGTTTTTCAGCTGGTGAGTGATAAAGTCAGGTATCTGCAAACAGCAGACCCCTACCCAGCAACAAGGACTAATAAATACGAAACAATCTCAAATGCGTTATGCTCAGTGAAAGAAGCCAGACTCAAAGGTTTACATTCTGTGTGATGCCACCTCTACAATATTCTGGAAATAGAGGGGCAGGAGACAGATAAGTGGCTGTCAGGGAGACCGTCCGACCATATGGGGGCACACGGGAATTTTGTGGGTAACGGGATGGTTCTGTATCTCGACTGTGTGGTAGTTATGTGACGGGATGTATTTGTCAAAACTCACAGCCCTGTAAACTAAAGTGTTTTATCTTTCTGTATGTGAATTATACCTCAATTTTTTAAAGCACATACCATTCATATTTTACCATTAACACTTTAAAACATTGTTAAAACATTCTACCTGGTACTTACATATGGTATCATTATAAGCCTACACTTGGAAGATATTTCTATTTTCTTAGGCCAGAATATTGCTTTTTCTGAACAAAGGATTGAAAACCAGAAAAAAAAAAAACCAAACCCCACTCTGAAACTGTGAAACTTTCTCCTGCTATGGGGAAAAAAATTGTACATAGCAAATCCCTGTCCATCATTTCCGTCCACGTACAAATTGCACAGGAAGATCCTCTTTCTTGTTTTAATTCCAGCAACAGTTCATTTGCTTCTGGGACAGAATTCATCCTAATCAGTCTGAATTATTTTTATATTTGCTAGCAGTTTGCAAGATTTGACCAACAGTCATACGGATACTTTGAAATAATTGTTCGTTCATATCAGCCTGAACATAATCCGTTGCGTTCTGTAGCAAAGTAATTCTTTATGCCTGAAAAAAAAAATCAGAACCTTCTGTTTTATTGGAAACTCTTTTTAACATAGGATCAAAATCCAGGTTTTAAAAAGCATCAAGTGAAAATCTTAACAAATAATCACCCGACTACTGAAGATACAAAACGCAGACCTGTGAACCAAGCAGTGAAACAGAATAAAATGTAAATCCATCACGTACTGATCTCATCTCAGAGAACTGCTGAGCACTCAAGCTTTTTTCCTTCCCTTTGCCTAACTACTAAGTGGGTGGAAATGTTTTCCTTTCATTTACTGGAAACAAAAGTGATGCTGCATCAGCAGATAGGCTACAAAATAAAACAAAAAAACGAGATGATGCCTAGCTAAACGTGAACAAAACAAAACAACAAGAGGCTTCGTTAGGGCGTGAATTTTGCAATCAAAAACTGTATTTGGAAAAACTAAAATGTGGAAGGAAAAGACCTAACACCCCCTCAAGAGCAGAAAGAGGACACGGCACATGCCAGGTCCCAAGATGCAAGAGAGACAGGATGGAAAATAAGATGAAGGTGAGTGTCTGAGGGAAGAGGAGAGAAGTCAGCTCAGCTGAACTGATGGACAGAAGAAAAAAAAAAACTATTACCTGGAAAGTGAGTTGTAAATTGTAAACACAAGCAGAAACATGTGGTGAATGTGAAATCCACTGTTCTATTTTGGAACCCATCGCCCCTAAAAAGCTTAGATTTTGAATTGAGATATTATAAATGAAAATTTGTTAGTAGACAGAAATGTTATCTCAATTAGTGATTATGTTAAGAAAAACTTTTTCATTAGAAATGTCAAGTTTAGGGACTTCCCTGCAGTCCAGTGGTTAGATTCCACGCTTCCACTGCAGGGGACGCCAGTTCCATCCCTGGTCAGGGAACTAAGATCTCACGTGCTGAGCAGTGTGGCCAAAAAAAAAAAAAAATTCAAATTTAGACTCATTTACTCAGGAAGAAACCTGCATTGCAAGAATTTCAGTCACCTGAAAATGAAAGAAAATTTTAAAAAACAGAATGGATAGTAAAATGTATTCCAACTAGGGCTTTTTTAATCTACAGGGAGACAGCCGAGTTAGTTAACTGCTCTTAATGAATCCACATTAGAATAAAATATTGTCTAGAAATGAGGTTATTACTGGGAGATATATGGAGAAGTCGTGCAAATGTTAGTCCTGAAAAGGGGAGGAAGGTCAGTTCTGGAAACTAGGGACTGACAAGAGCTGAACCTCGGGAAAGAGTCGGGCAGAGAATGTTTACACACGCCGCAAAATGGAAGCAGAGACTCCTGCCGTGTGTGACAACACGGATGAACCCGGAGGACACCCTGCTGAGTGAAACAAGCCTGCACAGGACAAACACTGCATGATTCCACTTCCATGAGGAATCTGAAATAGTCAAACTCACAGAAGCAGAGAGTAGAATGGGCGTTGCCAAGGGCTTTGTGGAGGGGTAAAGGGGAGTTGTGTTCAATGGGTATAAAGTTTCAGGTCTACGGGATGAATAAATTCTAGAAGTCCACTGCTCAATACAGTGCCTAGAGTGAACAATTCAGTATTGTACACTTAGTCTGTTAGGAGGGCGGACCCCACGCAAGTGTTCTCACCACTAAGGCAACAACAGCTACAAAACACAGAAGAGCAGGAGGCACCTCGTGGAGGGGATGGGTATGTTTATTACCTTGACTGTGGTGATGGTTCCACAGGTGTGTGCATATGTCCATTCATCAAACTGTGTACATTAAACATGTCCAGGGTTTTGCTGGGGGGGGGTGGTTTGTGTATCAATTAGACCTCAATAAACCTGTTTTTGTTTTGGTTTTTTGTTTTTAAGAAAAATGTGAGAAAGCAAATAATAAAAAATAATAAGTCAAAGAAAATATGCAGAGACTACAGGAGACAGTGTGAATGGCTAGGAATGAGTCACAGCAGGGTAGCGCATTTTCTTTATTAACTAGAGAGCCAACACCACTGGGTGTGGGATGAAGGAAAACAGTGTAGCTGGACTTCAGTAAGACATGGGACCAACTCTCCCCTGACACCCTTTCTTCACCCATTTATTCAACAAATACATATGGACCAATTGCCCAACAGGGGTCCCCAACCCCCGGTCAATGGAACACTACAAGTCCTCAGCTTGTTAGGAACCGGGCCACATAGCAGGAGGTGAGCAGCGGGCGAGCTAGCAAGCTTCATCTGCTGCTCCCCACCACTCACATTACTGCCTGAACCATCCCTCCCAGCACTCTGAACCATCCCCCCCACCCGCTGGCCGTGGAAAAATTGTCTTCCACAAAACTGGTCCCTGGTGCCAAAAAGGTTGGGGACCGCTGGTCTAAGACATGCAGGCACTGTCCTCCGAGCTGGGACACAGTGATGGAGCCCACGTGGAGGTGACCCGGGTTACAGGTGGGTAGGTCTCAGGGCTCTGCTTCCTTCAAAGGTTGTGGCTTCTTCCTTCACATGATGTGGATGAGAACCCTGAAGATGGTTCTTCCCGTTGTGGGCGGCACAGGGGCAACCCGATGACTATATGATGAAATTAGGACCCAGCAGGCCCATCAAAACCCCCGGCAGTTGGGCAAATCCAACAGGATAAAATTTCAAAAGGAATATATTTAAGGGTCTTCATTTGCTTCAAAAACCTAATACCCACTTGGTCCAAAAAACAAACAAAAAAAAACCTCCACAAATGTGGTTTATATAAGATTATAATATGGGGCGGATGATGACTTAGATATATAATTAAAAATTCCACGTGAGTGAGATGAGGGTGTCATGTGTCCGTCTAATTTGAAGATGAGGAAGAGGGTCGTCTGTTCTCCTCTGTGTTGGCCCGGCCACACCTGGGGCTGTGTCTGGGTCCAGGAGCCACACTTCAGAAAGATCATACAATATCTAGTTTCTCTGCTGCAGAGCACAGAGAGTTCAATTCGATGCTTGGTGATGACCTAGACGGGTGGGATAGGGAGGCTGGGAGGGAGGCTCAAGAGGGAGGGAATACTCGGATATATGTATACATACAGCTGATTCACTCTGCTGTACAGCAGAAATGGCACAACAGTGTAAAGCAATTATACTCCAACAAAGATCTGAAGAAAAAAAAAAATCTAGCTTCTTTAGAGGAGAGTTACCAGCCTAGGGAGGTCAGTTTATATGAAGAACCGTGAAAAGAGAGGATTCACTGGGGACAGGAGACCGTCCCTCAAATCCTTCAAGTTCTAGCCCCTGGAGGAAGCATCAGATTCTTTCAGGCTGGTCCCCAGGGGCCCGAATTACACCAGCGGGTGGGAAGTGCCAAGTTTCACCCAGGCTCACAGAAGACATTTCCAACAGGGGTGCCCAAGATAAACAGGCTGCCTGAAGGACTAGGAGTGAACTGCCAGTCCCCGGAAGCATTCACTCGAGGCTCCCTGGCCACAAAGGAAACGTTTCAGACAGGCGTTACGGTTATTTAGAATCAATAACTCAAAGGTTCCATTCAGCACTGCTCCTGCACGTCACTTGCTATTCTACCCAGGATGTCCTTTTTTAGACACTACAAAAAGCAAAAGAGAATGCAGCTTGGCTTTTAACTTGCTGGCAAAACTTGGTGTTGGGCATGACCAGTTCTAAAAGTTATCGGAAAAAAGTAGAAGTTATCGGCAGTCTCCCAGAGGAGGCAGGAGAGGACACTGGGGGCAAAGGGGGGGGGGGGGGGGGGGGGCTTGGACATGACGGCCGGGAAGAAGGAGGGCAAAGGGGACGGTCTGGCCCAGAGAAGGGATGCTGTGCCCAGGGCCGCCCGCTCCCCTCCTCGCCCACTGACTCCACGGCCTCGCCCCACCCGCCTTCTGTCTTCTGGTCTCTAACTCTGGGATTCTTTAAGCTGTGAACCACATCTCACAAATCATGTGTTTCTCTCCTGCATTTTAGGATAAAGACATATATGGAGGGGGGAAGAGGGAAAGACCTGAAGGATGTAAAGATGGGACTTCCCTGGCGGTCCAGTGGTTAAGACTCCGCCCCCCCGCCCCCGCCACCCCGTGCAGAGGGCTTGCGTTCAATCCCTAGTTGGGGAACTAAGATCCTACATGCCGTACAGCAAGGCCAAAAATGAAAAAAAAATCACAAACAGTATGTAACCAACACAAACCACTGACATTCACTTCTCCATCTTCATAAACGCTTGGCTCTGACTGCCGGTGGATTTTCCGCTTATTTACCAGCGTACATGGTCACAACAGCCCAGCCTACTTCAGCCCCACAGCATCACTGAGCAGGTCTCTTTCCAATGTGCTTTAAAAAGTGGCATCTCATATGTGAATCGGAACTAATCTTCTGTGCGTGTGAAGTTGTAAAAATTAACTTTTCATTAAAAAGTCACATGTATGTTAAAAAACACAAAAAAATTTTTAAATATATAATGAAAGATGTCTTCCTTTTACCTCAAGTCCCAAATGCCACCTGCCCTCCTGAGACACGAGCTCTTAGCAGTTTCTTATATATTCATAGATTACTTCGGGCAGGATATGTGTGTGTGCGTGTGTGTGTACGTGTATGTGTGTGTTTTAGAAAGAGAGTGTGTGAGTATGTGAATGTCCCATGATGACATAAATAGAAGCAAACAGCACTGTTCCACCCCTTGGCCGTTACACCTGACAACATTCCCCGTTGCAGCAACACCTGTTGCTGTAACACCAATTAGCTCGCAGACCACTGATACGGAGAGGAGAGAATTACCTGGAAGTCATATTGGTTCACATGTGATTTTCCTGCAAGGGGAGCTTAGCTTTGAATGATGAGAGCAGAATAAGAAGCTTCGGCTGGAAGGGAACTGGCTCTCAACCTGGAGCCCTTTCCGTTGTACTTTAAAAAATTGTAAAAGGAGCCTCTGCACCGCCAAGGGCTTGCACAGCCCAGGCTTGCAGCAGGTGGAAGCCCTAGGGGCTCATCGGTGCTGTGCTGTCCCCCAAACCAGCATTCCCACACTACTTGCATAGGTTATTATCCCCTGGGGCAGTCTCCAGCACCACTGAGCTACCTGTCTGCATGGTCCAGGCAGTCTCCCCAGAGACCAGTGATTCTTTCTGTTAATGCGCTGGTTTCAAAGTTGCACCCATTTTGAATGGTCTCCCATTAACCTGACTTTTCCATAAGGCAAGTGACATTTAATGTGCATCACTGCAGAATGTGTGTCACAGCGCAGGAACCTCTCCTTGGAAATCACACGTGCATTGGTACGTGTCACTCTGCTGTAGCCTTTTTCACAGCTGCTCCAGACACACAGACCAAAAAGCACTAACTAGTCTCCAAATGATGCACATTTAGGCTGGGTCTGGTTACTTATGTACAAAAACGATGCTGTAACTTGGTAAGATGTTCTTACGGGATGCACTGTGTCCTCCTAAAATCCACATGTTGAAGCTCTAACTTCCAGGACCTCAGAGACAGGGCCTTTAAAGAGGTGATTAAGTTAAAATGAGGCTGTTAGGGTGGGGCTCTACTCTGGTAGGACTGGCATCCTTCCAGGAAGAGGATGAGACACCAGGGATACAGAGGAAAGGCCACGTGAGGACACAGAGAGAAGGCAACCATCTGCAAGCCAAGGAGAGTAACCAACCCTATTGGCACCTTGATCTTAGATGTCCAGCCCCCAGACCGTGATGCATAAATTTCTCTTGTTGAAACCACATATTTTGTGACATTTTGTTATGGCAGCCTGGCTGTGTACTTTCACCAATTGTTTATTTTCCAACATAGGTGGTATGTCTGCATTAACCCACCTGTAGGCGGGGTAGACCTATCAGGCAGGTAGCTGGGAATTCAGTTCTGCTTAGAAGATATTATTACTCGAGGACCACCTTGTGCCCACCACCATGTAACAGAAAGACAGGGAACTCAGACTTCAGAGTTACTCAAATGTTGCTAATATCCAAGCTAATTGGATAGACAGGATCGATTCCCAAGCAGCAGAACGTCCCTTGTGTCCTGGCCAGGCGGTGAAATGGCGGAAATTGCATGGTTTTAGTACCAGGTGGGCCTGGGTTTGAATACCAGCTCCACTACTTGCCTATTAGTACCTGGGTCTTAGCAAGCAAATTCTCTCTAAATGCCTCCATCTACCTCAACTAAGAAATACCCTATCTACATTGCAGAGGCAATGTGAGCATTACAAATGATGTATGTAAAAGGCTCTTCACATGGTAGACAGTCATTACATGAGCACTATCCTTACTGTCATAGTTTCTGGACTACAAATTTCCATTCATAATTAACATTTTCAGGTCCAGAGAAACTTCCAGCAATCACAGTTTGCCTTTCTGAGCTATCAGGGATGTACCAGTTGAATAGTTTGGACTTGGTGAAAGGCAGATGGAAGCAAGGAACCTGACACTTCTCCATTACAAATTCATCTCTTTCAGTCTTACTAAAATTCAAATTCATATTAACACACTACTTAAAACGCAAATGCCTCTGAAAATATAACACTTATGAGCAGAGATGTGGAAAAAGGGCTATGTGATGGGGGGGATAAAGTAGGAATTGGGGATTAACAGATACACACTACTGTATATAAAATAAACAAGGGCGTACTGTGTAACACAGGGAACTATACTCAATAGTTTTGGGGGTTTTTTTGTTTGTTTTTAATTTCTTTTTTTTTTTTCTTTAGGATCTTCCTGGAGCAGGGATTGAACTCATGTCCTCTGCATTGGCAAGCAGATTCCCAACCACTGTGCCACCCAGGAAGCCCCTCAATAGTTTTTAATAACCTATAAAGGAAAAGAATCTGAAAATATATATATATATGTAGAACTGAATCACTTTGCTGTACACTTGAAATTAAAACAACACTGTAAATCTATACTTCAATAAAATTTAAAAAAAGAAATGTTAAAGTGTGAAAAAATGTGCAAAAAAAAAAAAGGTAAAGGGGTAAAGGGTAGGCGGCTGGGACAGGTCAGCTCAGGGGGAGGTAAGGGGAAGATCACTGAAACAGTAGCAGCTTCCCTGCCCTCACGATTTTGCTGACTACTAGATATTTGGTACCAGCTCTTCCCCTAATGTCTTGTGATGCACTGTCCCTTCTTGGGCTGTCACGTTCTCCACGGACAACTCTGCAAAGCTATGTTTATAGCAAACTCTACAAGACCTCACCACGTGAATGTATCCACCAAGTTTGGGATATAGATGGAGTTTTGTGAAATTCTTCTGACATTCAGCTGCCTAATTATTCATCCTACAATATTACAGAGAAGAAAACTAACTTGATTCCTCCCTTGCATCCTTAAATGAAACCCAGTGATCAATGAGCTGCTGTTTTATCCATCCTTCTCGGATAATGTTCACACCATAACATTAAATTAGAAACAGTAAGAAGACATCGAATCTCCCTCCCCTAGAAAAGGCGAACGAATTTTTTTGTTCATGTTCAATTTGCATCAGTTCACTGGGTCACAAGTGCACTAATTCCAATACAACCATAATGCATCCTTATTACAGGAACACGTCACTCTGAAGGGAGAAGGAGTTCTGCCCGAGAGGACCTGGATGATTGAAATTTTTATCTGAGCAAGAAACTTTATTGTGTTATTTAGATGGAGATTTTCTTACACGTATACAACTATCCATTTTTCCCATTTAAGTATATGGTCTGCACCATCTTTGGGGAAAATCAGCTCCTCATGTTTAATACCTGTTGTGACAAGTGGTATTTTCATCTGTCATAAAATAACCTAGTTCCTAAATGGAGTTCTTCAAGGAACCAACACCCAGCTGAACCCAATGAGGAGGCAGCTGAGATCTTCCAGGGACAGTGACAGCTCCTCCTGCTGCGCCAGAGGGTGGGGACGGGCGCCTGGCAGGGTCTCCCACCTCCCCTCACCCCCCAGAACCGTGGCCTGCCTCCTGCACAGAGCCCTTGACCCAGGGAGAAACCTGTCTCCTGTCTCTCACACCCTCCAAGTTCCTCTGGCCTCAATTTCGTGACCTTGACTTCCACTTAGCTGTCCCTAATCCTTCTGTTCCCCAATTAAAATTCTCAAGATGGAATCCCATAGCTCAGCTCGTGTCGGTCTGTCAGCAGTTCCAGATGCCCAAACAGGTCTGACAAACTGGAGACGGGTCAGGGGGCTTCTGGTCCTCAGAAGGCTGCTCCCGGGATGAGGTTACAGGTGAGGCTGTGTCAGAAGAGGATGAGGCACCGTTAGTGACCTATTTCCACCAGAGGCTTCAACAACAGTCCCCTGGTTTAATCAGGACCCGGTGAACACAACTGTGTTCTCTCCAGCTGGGCCCTGGGGTGGAGGGAGGGCGGTGGTTATAGGTTCCAACTTCCTTCTCTGGTCCTACACATTTCTCAGCTGGAGTCCTGATTCATTTCTCTTCACTCATCTGCACCCCAGCACTTCAACCACTTTGTTAGTAAATCGCAGCCTCCTCGCATCTGGGGATGCTGAGCTCTGCAAGCGTTGTGTGACTCGCCTTCACCGCTGCTGAAGGCTGTTTTCATGCCTCCCAGACCCCGCAGAGAGGATGCAGGCAGCCTGCTAAGACTGGAAAGCTCACTGTCATTTCAAGTCGCCTTAGGACTCAGCCTGCTTGTGGAAGGATCCCTGCAGCAACATCCCCACCAAGTGGCTGTCCTGCCTCTGCTGCAGCATCTCCAGTGACAAGGGACTCACCGGGTCCAGAGGCAGCATACCAACTTCAGATGACTTTATCAGGACTGTGCGTCACCTGAGCGTGAACTCCAGGCCCCTCTGTGACCCACCCAATGACCCCAGTGCACACCCAGAGGCACGGAAGAGGTCGCATCGAGGGAAGCAGCGAGTGTGGTAAGACCCTGTGCCCCGGGTCCTGCTGTAACTGAGCAAGTTAACGATGACCCTCCCCACCTTGGTTAAAAAAGGAAAAATGAGTAAAGACGGTGCCACCTCCCTGAGGATGAGAACGGGACACTTCCAGTGCATGGAAACCCGGGCGCACAGCTGTGTTTTCACTTTCTGCCTCTGCTGATTGGCAGCTCCGCAAAATCTGAAACCCCTTTCCTCCGAACCTTCTCTCACTCGGGGCACACTTCACAACCTCTTCAACTGTGCTCTGCGGACGTGTTTTCAAGACACTTTACCATCTAGAATTCACTCTGCTTATCAATGCAGTTTATTCTGTTCCCTTTTCTAATTCCAGTTTTTTATATCACCTATGTTAGTTTAGGGACAAAACATGCCAAAAGCTTCCCCAGTGTGAACCTGGAAGGGAGACCTGGAAAGGAGACCCCTTCCAGGGAGGCCTCCTTTATGAGGATGATCCAACCACACCCTCCAACGGCCCAGTAGAATTTCTGGAGCCTATTGAGCCCTGACCAGTCAGTGGAATGGTTTCCCACCCTTCGTGGTCAGCACATGGGAGAATCCTCTTGAAGCTTGGCTTCCTTTAACTTTCTTTCCTCATTGGGGCTAAGGAAATGCTGGCTAGAGCCTGGACCAGTCTGGGTGGTGCTGGGAGTGGCTCTTCTAAGTACCAGCTTGTCTTAGTCGGCTCAGGCTGATATAACAGAGCACCACATACTGAGGGGGCTTAAACATCAAGCGTTTACCTCCTACAGTCCTGGAGGCTGGGGAGTCCAAGATCAAGGCGCTGGCTGATCCAGAGTCTCGTGGGGGCCTGCTTCCTGGTTCACAGATGGCCCACTTCTCGCTGTGTCCTCACCTGGTGGAAGGGGTGAGGGAGTTCTCTGCAGTCTCTTTTGCCAGGGCACTGATCCCAAGGATGAGGGCTGCACCCTCATTATCTAAAGCAAAGGCCCCACCTCCTGATACCACCACAACGGGGCGGGGGCGGGGGTTACGATTTCAACACAGGAATTTTGCGGGACACAAACGTGCAGCCCATAATACATCTGCTCTACTTGGCAACCCTACCTGCCAGGAAGGGCAAGCTGAGGTGACTTCTTGCCTTTCTTTCCCTAATTCCTCTCCAATCCTGAGAAAGCATCTCTCCCCCTTCAGAACTCCCTGGGGGGGGCACGAATACAGCTGAGGCTCTGCTGTACTCAACCCCGCCCGTGTACCCAAGGACAGGATGCTCTCCTGGGATGTCGGCTATGAAGGCTGGGTGCAAGTGCACAGCCCCCTTGACCTGGTACAATTCCTCAACTCCAATCTGGAGCTACTCTGGCAGTGGGGTTCCCTGCTCCTGGGAGCTCTCCACCCTCCTGGGACACTCCAGACACATCTTCCAAGCTTGCTTGCATGTGCCACCTCGTCCAGTGCCCTCCACACGGGGGGAGTGGGCTCGCAGTGCCCGCCATGCACACTGCCAGGCACCCCTCACCCCAGTGCAGCCTCAATCCCCCGTCTCCATCAGGCTGCTGAGTGTGCAAACAACACAGCCCCTGCTTAAAAGCAGCTTAAGTTGGAGGCTCCAGGTCAGTTCAGCCACTCAGTGTGTCAGCAAAGACCCAGAGCCTTTCCTTCATTCTGCTCCTCCAGCCTCAGCATCTTGGGTTTCATCTTCATTTTCCCCCTGGTGGTTGCAAAATGGCTGCTGAAACTTCAGGTGTTCCTGCCGCAAAACCTTTCCCCAAGTTCCCAGCAGACTCCCCTCCAACCTCACTGGGGGGACCTGGATTACATGCTCACAGCCCATCCTGGTGCCCAGGGGATGGGACCGGACCAAGGCAGGGCCCACTGTCCCTGAACACGTCGATGCCTGACTCCTGAAGAGCCGGGGTCTGTCACCAAGGAGAGGGGAGAGGGCTGCGGGGCAGGAGGGAACACAGTCTGCACACCTCCTTGGCTGGCCCACTGGCACCCCCTGCTGCCTGCGTCAGCAGACTTTGCTGCCCCAGCCAGTGGGGAACACTCCACTGTGGCCCAGATGACCCCAATATCTTAATAAAGGGCTGGTCACACTAGGGTCCCAGTGAGTGACAAGACACACCACACGACCAAGGGATGTGCTTCCTGTCCATCTGTGGAGACTTAAGTAGACTCCTGCCCTATGCTCTGCAATGACTTTGATGTCTTCTCTGGAATGCACTCGGCCAGGGCAAAGCTAGGAAATAAACATACTAGCACAAGCTTAGAAGACTCCTGGACTTGAGAACATTAATTTCTTCACAGCGGGTCTCTAATTATTTTGGCCATCAGGGAAAGTACTTTGGTGGTGGGGTAGTACCCAACTGCGTGGTTTAAATATCAGGAATGTTGCATTTTTTCTATTCTGGGTCTCATCTGTCCTGGTGTATGCCGTCTCCCAGCAACGCTGAACAGCGTATGTGGAAGACAGTCTCATTTCTTACATCTTCTAAGCTTGGTTTCATGTGCTCTTGGTAGAGCTAAGCACATTTCGACGGGTCTGAATGCCAGAGCTGGGGAGGGTCTGATAAGGTGCCCACCTGGGGAACACAAGTTATCGCGATCCCAGGGCCATGCTTCTGGAGAAAGATGCGCTCAGAGGGGAATGTGCTCGAACCTTTGAGCACCTGAGTGTTGATGGAACTTCCAGGTCTGTTCACAAAGGCTCCTATTAGGCTACGTGACCTCTAAGCTGGATTTCTACTGCTGTTTTTTTTTAACTTTAAATTCTATCAAGTTAGCACTGCCTCTGATTTCAACCTGTATAGACATTTTTTAATCCTATTTTTGACATCAAACATAGTAGCTCCCATTCCCCGCCTTGTGTTATTTGCAAATTTAATCAAATGTCCTTAACCTAGTAACTAAAAATCAATTAAAGGCCCCGCAGACACCATGAATCACAAAACGTCCGGGAAATGGTCCGTTTTTCTCTAAGGTTGCAAGGCCAAGCATCATCTAATTCTCAAGAAGCTAAAGGAAGAACCTCCAACACAGCAAGTCGTACATGACTCTATAGATAGCCTGAGGCTACAAGTCCAGCAGGAATATGTCTAGGAAGTCACGGAATACCTCCAAGGTTCCACTGTCCACCCCACCCTCCTGGCAGGGAGCTGTGAGAGGTCCTTCTCCAGATGTGCCCAGGCAAGTGACAGGGCTGACTGGAGTGGAAGGTGGCCGCAAGGGGCAGACACCAAAACCACACACAGTAGGAAAGAATTCATTCTTCACGAGGAAATTGGGGACTATTGGGAAAGGGATGGATGGTGGCAGCAAAAGCCTGACCAATGTCCCCAACATCCCACCTCCTCAGCCCAGACACACACAGTTCCTCTCTACACCATCACACTGTTTACTTCTTCCAGAGAACCTGACACACAGTAACGTTCACTCGCCTGCTCGTCTCTCTTCTAGAACATAAATCCCACAAGATGCGGGGACTGGCATGTCACTCATCATTGAATGGGAAAAACCTGTTACACAGCAGACACTCAATAAGCATTTGCCGAAGGGATGACTGGGTCCCCAGTTGCTCCTCATTAAAAAAGATTATCAAATTGATCATATTGTTATCAATTTAAAGATGCAAACCATCTCATTTTATCAAATCTCTCTTAAGATGGTTTGGTATTTAGGTTTCAGGTGTGTGACTGGGAGTTTAATTTCTTCCTGTGATACACGGGGATTACTGGAGCCACCATTCAATATTAATTTCTCAGATATGTGAAGCTTGTCTCCTCACATGCAAAGGTCTTCCTTATCTAAATCAGTCAAGTCTCTTCTCATAAATGAGAAATATTAAATAAATGACTGCTTTCATAAAATAAAGAAGTGACTAGCACAAATAATCTGCAACTTCTGTGAATAAGCTTTTCTTTAGTGTCTAAAATAATAAACCCCACTTACAGGCCTCAGACTTTGTGCCATGAGTTTTACAGATCGGCCCCAGCCCCCTATTCAGGGTATCATCATCCCAGCGACAGGGATGCTCAGGAAACCAAGGGGAAACCACCTGTCCAAGGCCCCTGCTGACAATGAAGGTCTGGCTTACACCAGAGCTCAGGATCATTTATTTCACTATTAAATCCATACCAACCACTCCACTACACCTTATGTCTTCTCTGAAATCTGAGAGTCTGTCAGCTGTGGCTGATATACGACTACATCATGAAACACAACAGTGCAGATCACAGTGATGACACACCATCATTTGGAAAGCACGTCACAATTTCAGAAACATTAGACTGTGTGTACATACGCACATCTACACACACATACATCTTAGATCCAACAAAATTCAGTAATCCACTAGCCTTGAACCAAAATTATTCCTAATTAGTGTTATAAAATATAAATACCTTTCTAAATCCTTTAGAAAATTAATTTTGCCTGGAAATACAGAAAAAAAAAGAGGTAAGTATGAACAAAATGAGAGGAAACCGCAAATATTCACAAGTACATTCCCTCTTTAAAAATTGTTTCTTCTCATCTGTGGCATTAAGTCGTATTCTTTGTAATGAGAAAAGCTGCTGACATCTTCCCCACCCATCAACTGACCATCGCCTATTCATATTTCCATATATCCGAGCGCATGAAGAGCAGTGAGCACATTTGTTAGAATATACTATGAAAGGGGCTTTACATCTACCTGCTGCTCTCAATTTGTTTATTTTCTCCAAAAGTTAAGGAAAGCAATCATAATTTCTCATTCCATAACAAGGAAAAATATACTCTTCGCTGAAGACACAGCTCTAAGTCTCTATCTCTCCGGATAAGGTTTCTGTTTGAATGACCGACTGGAAATGTACGGATCTTCAGGGCCTCTTCTCCCTTCTCCTGAAAGAGCTCACATCGTAGGCCCACACAGTGTCTATCCCCTCCCCCATGACCTGGGCCGGGGTCCAGCGCGGGAAGGGGAACCGGCAAGCAATGACTCTAGCGTCATCCTCAAGCTCAAGCTCAAGCTTCTTCTCCAACTGCGGCATCTGTGGAGAACGACAGCCATCAGTTCAGGGAGCGGGGGTGGGAGGAAACGATTTCCCAACGTCCTTTTGTATCTGCGTCCTGAAAATACCTGTGCAAAATTACTGATTGTAAAAAAGATCACTCCTGAAATACAGAAGTCACATGAACAACAGTTATAAGAATATCTCCTAGCATCAATTATAAAACTTGCCATTTATAGCAGAGGTGTATCACAGATCTCCACTTTCCTGACTAAAATTATGATGTGGCAGTAATTAAATGGAGAAGCAACTTTAAATTATTTACCTACCTAAACATCTCAATCCACCCTGCCTCAATTACTTAACATCTTTTTTCCCATGTTTTTAACATGTCTGAAATCAGGATACATCTTACAATTGGCACTGTCTTAGAATTATAATTGGCAACATTTTTTTTTCTTTCCCAATAGCAATGGTACATTTTAAAATCAACAGCATCTAGAATCAATGAAATATGATATAATTAGACCATGAAAAAATATACATATTTTACCAACTTGAAATACAATGAAATATTTCATAGTTTCTCTTGAATGTACCCATAATACACTGGTAATTAATTTCTTAATTGTCAACATAACTTATAAAAAGTAAAACCCTTTTATTTATCACTTTTGCATAATTTTATTACTAATCAATCTGTGAAGAAAGAGTTTTTACTACTTGCTAAAAGTACTGACATTGTAATTACATCAGCAAATCAACAGTTGCTTAAAATTTTATCTTCAGGTCCTAAAAATATAAGGGTGAGTCAGAAATTATCCACACCCTGGCTATAGAATTTATAGAAGCTTTAATATAACCGAAGTGCAGATAATTTTTGATTCACCCTCGTATATTACCACTTTCACCTCCTAAAAATATTTTTTTTCCACTTTATTCCTTTCATTTGCTATTTTGGAATAATTCCAAATTTTCAGAAAAGTTGCAAGAATAGAGCAAATAATTTGTATTCCTCTACCCAGGTCCACCCATTTTTAAGTTTGTCATGTTTATCTGATTTGCTCTCTTCCCCTCTCTGTGAACATTTTTCTAAACCATTTGAGAACAGGTCACACACAACATGCCCCTTCACTCCTTGGTACTTCCATGTTTTCTAAGAAGGAGTCTCAGCACAGTTATCAGATTCAGGAAATTTAACAATGTATATTCCAATAATAATAATTCCAATAGCATCCCAATTTTATCAAATATCCAAACAATGTCCTTTACACTGTCCCCCAGTCCAGGACCCCACATTGCACTGAGCTGTAATGTTTCCTTGGTCTCCTTTAATCTGGAAAAACCCTCCATCTTTCTTCGTTTCTCACAATAACCTCCTTTAAGAACACAGGAAAACGACTTCCCTGGTGGCGTAGTGGTTAAGAATCCACCTGCCAGTGCAGGGAACACGGGTTCGAGCCCTGGTCCAGGAAGATCCCACATGCCACGGAGCAACTGAGCCTGTGCACCACAACTACTGAGCCTGCGCTCTAGAGCCCTCGAGCCACAACTCTGAGCCAGCATGCCGAAACTACTGAAGTCTCAGCACCTAGAGCCCTGCTCCACAACAAGAGAAGTCACTACAATGAGAAGTCCGCGCACCACAACGCAGAGGAGCCCCCGTCCGCCACAACTAGAGAAAGCCTGTGCACAGCAAAAAAGACCCAACACAGCCAATAAATAAATTAATTAATTTAAAAAAAACGAACACAGGGCAGTTATTTACTGTGGCCGTGGGTCCCTCTGCCGTCTGCTCATGATGACTCAGCGTGTGTGTCCTTGGCAACACCCCAGAAAAGGGGCTGTGAACCTTGCAGGGCTCCACAGTCCTGAGCCCACTGGGTCCTTCTGCTTTGAGAGCGACGTATCTGGTGTCTCCACAGCGTGGTTACTATTGCTCCTTTACAATGAACACGTAATTATGGCAGACACCTTGAGAAGATGTAAATGTCCTGTTACTCATCCAACTGTCTCCACTCAATGTACTTAATGATTATGCCTCAGTCAAGTTTTACTGTAACGGTAGAAAAGTGTCAATTTGCTAATTCCATCCTTCTTCTAGATCGACAGTCAGAACTTTGAGGAATAGCTTTCCCTTCTCTCTCCTGGATTCTGACTTCATCCAATAGGTGATAATCCACCACCGTCCTTGTTTACTCTAAACTCAAATTGCCCAGTTCTGCCCCGGGAACCCCTCAAGCTGGCTTCTCTCTCCTGTGGATGTGCCCCATCACACGTTCTGAGCACTTCCTGATATTCAGGCTCAACAAAATGTTCCAGGCTTTTGTGTCTTCCCTTCCTCAGCCCTGGTATCAGCCATTTCTCAAACATCCCTGGTTCCTCTGAGTGAGAAATGATATTTAGAAACCAAGATCTGAGCAAAACCTACTCCCTTTAAAAGTAATCAGTTAAATCAAGATAAACAAATCAATGAGGCTTCCGCGAAGATTTTACTCCCCATCTGCACCCTTAAAGAGAGATTTGGAAAAACTCCTCTACATGACCTATGGCTGCAGGGAGTCAAAATTCTGATTTTCCATTAGAATCAATGCCAAGGTAACAAAGAGTAAATTCCACTAGGATGGAATATTTCCATTCTTTTAACAGCTAGCAAAAATTGCTTTAAAAAAAAAAAAGTTTTGTTCCTTGAAGGAAAAGTTAAATAAGAAAAGAATAAGACAGTATGTGTTTTTCCAAAATACCAGCAGTTTCTTATGGTAATATTGTGCATAAGAAGGACAACTGTAAATTTATTCATATTGCCATTCTTCTTTTCTCTTACAGATCTTTTATTTCCAAATGACTGTCATATGCTAAGTCAAGATAAACCTCCAAATGAAAGGCGCTATTTCAATCATAAGAAATTAACTGACTAAATTACACATAAATATGCAACAAACCAGGGTCTTGATATCACACACAAAGAGAAGCTGGGATGTGTCATGTCTGCCTAATGAAATTCAAAATTATTCATACAATACACGTTTCAAAGTGACACAAACTCATCATATTCTAATTACATCTTCAAAACTTTAAACATAAGTTGAAACCAGCTCAAAGGTATAAGGCAAATTAGCCAGACCCACCCACAGCTCTGAGCCACTGGGTCACTCCCTCCTCCTGGAACACACTTCTCTCAGCTTCTGGGGGAACCCTCCACACACCCTGATAGCTTCCTTTTCTCAAGTCCTTTGCTGGGGGCCCCTCATTTGTTGGAGGCCAGGGCCCAGGCCCTGCACGCCTCTGGCCCTCCCTGGGTGATCTCAACCAGGCCTCGGCTTCAACTCCTGGGCACTGATGCCCCACGAACCCCATCTCCAGCCCCCTCCTTCCTGAGCCCAGACTCCCAGAATCCATGCTGCCCACCTGACGTGCCCACATGCTCCCAGCCTGCACATCTCACGCAGAACTCCTGATCTCCCTTCCGCCCCCTCTCCGTACCCCGCCCACTCTGCCTGCACCTCTCCCATCCTGTCCCGGTTCAGCCAACTCCAGCAGCTCAGGCCAAACACCAGGGGCGCCCTGGGCGCCTCCTTACCTGGTGCCCCACACTGGACCTGCCGGCTCACCGTGTTGGTTCTATCCTCACAACGCATCCAGAATTTGACCACCTCTCACCAGCTGCTTCACGGATGGCCTTGCTGCCTGCAAGAGCCCTGACCCCATCTCCCAGCTTCTCCCGTCTGCTCCCCTCAGCAGCCTGAGTCCTTCCCACCCGGCCCCTGTGTCCTCTCGGACCTCACCTCTCACCTCTCCCCGGCTCCCCTCGCTCCCCCCACACCCCCCTCCTTGCTGCTCCTGGACCCACAGGGACACACCTCTACCTGGACCGCTCTTCCTGACGTGGCCACACAGCTCCCTCCTCACCTCCACGTGTCCTCTTTACAGGACAACCTCTGCCGCACCCCTCTCGTGCTTTAGTTAGCCCGGCAGCACTGATCCCCTTTTACTGTACGACATATTCTACACAGACATCTCATTGAGTATCTGCTCTCCCCACTAGCATATAAATACCCTGGGGCAGGGATGTTTTTCTTTTTTATCCACTAAAGTACTCCAGGTTATTAGAATAGGATCTGGTGCTCAGTGGGCCCTGAACAAACACTTGATGAATGAATGAATGAATGAAGGATAAATGATTCGGTCATGAATCACGTTTCTTTATCACAACATGTTGATATTTTCATTCATCAATTCATAATAGGATTCCTAACTAGAATTAAATGAGTCATCCTTTGACGTTATGAAACTTAATAGCCCACCGGGAAGAGTGTACTTAATGGGTATGCTTATACCATATTCATCCGTTCCTTTAACAAAGGTTTCCTGGGCCATCTGGCAGCGAGGACGACAGGTCCGCCCTGCTCCTGAGCTCGGTGCCATGCACACAGCCACCACCACCAAAGCCATCACACAAGGAAACATGCAGTCACGGGTCCACAGAGGGTGGAAAGGGCTCTGGAAACCGGGAGGGGGGCTGGGGCTTGTCTCACAGGGCAATCAGGGACGGCTTCTGGGAGGAAAAGACATCTGACCTGTGAGTGGTCAGCAGATGCTCACTAACAGGCCCAGAGCCAGGGGGACTGGAGTCTCGTGGAGAAGGACACGGCCCCACACAGTGTGGTCCAGGGGCCGAGAAGACGGAGACGGTGCGCAGAGAGCTGGGGGAAGCAGGGCCGCTCAGGCCATGAGGAGAGCTGGGCCTTATCCTCGCAGCTTTAAAGCATCAAGAAGTCACATGAGGACATAACCAATCTGTTCCACATTCCGAAAAGATGCTCTTGGGGCATGAACTCGTGTGAAGTGTGGCTATCCACCATCCTAGCAGCAGCCTGCCAGGTCCAGTGGTACCCTCGCTCCTACTATGCAAGACACACCCAAGATGAAAGGCCAGGGCCACGCTCATCTGAGCTAGCACTGCACAGAGCTGCTAGGAAGCACCCGGCCGGCCTCAGAAGCAGAGTGAGGATGTGCACCACCAGGGTCCCTACCTCTGAGGCTCCCTAAGCATCCTCCACCTTCTCACGGCCTGTGTGTGCCTCAGCGGCCACGGGAAACCTTTCCGGCCACACTGGCTTTGTCCAGCCACTGAGCCACTGCCGGTACTCTGGCCAGTGCGCGGAGAAGGGAAAGGCACTTTATTAACAGAAGACGGCACGATGGGGTCCCCCCACCAGACAAGTTAAAGAACTTTCCAGGGCTCACACAACCCGCCTAGGGCTGACCTGGCCCCCTGACTCCCCAGACAACACCCCCCCCACCACCACTGCCTCCACGCAGGCGAAACTTGATGAGCCTGGAAAGCAGGGCCCTCCCCCCGGGAAAGCAGGCCTCCCAGACCCACAGAAGCTGCCTGGGCCCCCTCAGCCTGATCCACCACCTGCGTGGAAGAGGCCATGCTGGCTGAATCCCTCTTATTCCAGGGAACGTGGGTGCTTCGTGTACTCCACCTGCTCCCTTCTTCTGGGGACAGCTAAAGCTGCGAGCTCCGTATTGAAGATGTGTCTGCGTACAGAAGAATGGACGATAAGCACAAAAGTATTCATCAAAATAGCAGACTCTTGTTCCCCTTGGGTGAACAGTTCCCCAAACTGACTATACTTCAGACATGGTTAGAAGCATAAGGAACTGGAGCCCAGCAAAGGCCACTGCTGCCCCCCGCAGGGACAGGGCCTCTCAAGGCAGCGAGGAATGAACATCAACTTCCTATTTTTAGAAGGCACAGGTTTCAAATTAAAGGTATTTGCCCCAAAATGCTAATTATTCCAAAAGGATGCCCAAACTTCACAATGAGTGGTAACTGACCATCAAATTCCATAGCAATTCTATGATCTGAAATCGTTTTTTTTTTTAATGACCAGGGATCACGCCTTTCTAACTCTTTTCATTTCTATAACTGAAGTGTAGATGCCCAGGTTTCACCTTAATTTTAGGCTTGTTGAGAACTACAAACGTATAGAATCCTATCACTTTCAAGAATGTCTAACAAAAGCACTTCTAAATAGACTTTAGAGAAAAAAAGAAAAAAGAAAATGGCATTTCACTGAAAGCCCAAACAGTAAGAAAAAATTTCCCAAGCATTGAGACATCTTAAACAAAAATTATGAATAAGAAAACATAACAAAAAAAATAAATTTCTTTTTCTTTTTCATTAAAAACCTTATCACTTATATAGTAACATTTTAGCAAACATCCAATTTCGCCGAGATTACTATGGCTACAATTACAGACTTTGAAAAGTGAAGGGGGATTTCTTTCTATGGTCTGTAAACCAACAATTACAATGAAAGCATCCCACTCTGGTCCTCTTTCCAAATACTAAATTTAGGACCATTTTCAGTCTCATGCTGCAGCATTTTCACTTTTGAAAGTACAGAGTTCAATACAAATCAGTCAGCTGAGGTCAATTGAAACTAATCAGTGCTCATCCACCCTGAAAATCATCTCACTGCAAAATCCGAGGAATGATCAACTCAAAGGGAACATCCCATTAACTCTCCCAAGTGATTTCAGCTGCCTGTAAGTTATCGACCGTGGAAATCTCCACCTATATTAGACACCAGGAGCTCATAAAGCAGTTTTCAGACTGGAACTTTTAGGGCTTAGGTAGATCACTGAGACCTTTATCTGAAGAAAAGTTTTAAACTATGACTGAATCTTTCATGATTAAACTTTTAAGGCTCTGAAGCTCTTTGTTAAACCAATGATTGAAATCTGATGTTCCACCATAATTCAAAAAGACACATGCACTCCAATGTTCCTTGCAGCACTATTTACAATAGCCAGGACATGGAAGCAACCTAAATGTCCACCAACAGACTGAAAGGATAAAGAAGATGTGGTACATATATACAACAGAATATTACTCTGCTGTAAAAAGCAATGAAACTGGGACATTTGTAGAGACATGGATGGACCTAGAGACGGTCATACAGAGTGAAGTGAGTCAGAAACAGAAAAACAAATATCATATATTAACACATATATGCGGAATATAGAAAAATGGTACAAATCAACCAGTTTGCAAGGCAGAAATAGAGACACAGATGTAGAGAACAAACATATGGGCACCAAGTGGGGAAAGCGGGGAGGGTTGGGGGGGGGGAATGAATTGGGAGATAGGGATACCAAATTGTATGCTCTAAATATATGCAGTTTATTGTATGTTAACTGTATCTCAATAAAAGTTCTTAAAAAATAAAAAAAAAATTAAAAAAAAAAGAAATCGGATGTTCCCTCAGAATCTCGGGAGGCTGTCATTTTGCACACAGGGGAGCAGGCCAGAGAGAGGTGGTCTGTTTGGGCCATAAGCCCCCTCATAACTGAGAACCAAACACGGCGGGGGGCAGGAGAGTGCGTACTCACCATCTGGGGCACACCGAAGATGACAACGTTCGAGTACTGCGAAAACGTGACCTAAGAGGGAGGGAGAAAACAATTCACCAATTAATTTTTGAAAGGCAAAGGCTAGCTTAAGTTTATTTCAAAACGAGTAGTAATTTCTTATTTCACCAAATAGTGGGTTTTCACAAAGAATGGCCCTTTTCACGATTTCCCACGTTCACACTTTCGCCAGTGTTCGTTCACCTGTTACAGTTTTTCAAACCTTTCTCCATGAAGTTATCTCCTCTCATCCTCACAGCCACCCCATGCAGGGCTGCCAGGGGTCAACGGTCAGAAAGGCAGGGACTCATCCAATGACCACTGGTGGTGGCCATTCAGGTGGCCAGGCCATCGGCACCCCTGGCCCACTTTCTACACCACTCTCCACCAACCAAGCTCAGCGAGAGCTCGAGGGATTTCAGAACCACCTGTTTCTCCCGTCAGCCATCCTTAGAGTTCTAGTCCCCCTTTTCCTCCCTAAAATACTAAGTAAAAATCGCAATAAAATGGTCTTTAGTTGGAAAACTGGGGGGGGAAGTGCTTCGCCAGTCAAAATCCTTATTGCCCAATAAAAGTTTTATTTACTCTATAGAGAGACTGTTTACGTATATATGGAATAAAAAACAATGCAAGCAAAATTCAAGTGAAGTTTTATGAGCTACTGATGACAATATTACAGTGGGAAACTCTTGTTTAAGAAAAAGCACTTTACGGAACGTTCCTAAAGCCAATTACAGGGCACTTTCTAGAGAACAAGTAAACTTGGAGGTATCTTGTGCTTTATGCAGACACAAAGGGACTGCGACAGCATGGCTGGCAGATCCTTTCTTTTCTCCTGCACCGTCTCTGTCTCTCTCTAGGTATGTATACACACACACACACTCACACACATACACTGTCACACAAACACACTCTCACACACACACACAGTCTCATATACACACACATACACACATACACAGTCTCACACACATACAAACACACACACTCACACATATACACACACATACACACACTACACACATACACACACAAAAACACACACACACAAAAACACACACCCACATGTACACACACACACACCTACTATTTACCAAGAATGACTTAAGTTAATGCCTGTATTACAATGTATGACTTCCAAATGAGATAAAAATCTTATCACTGCATAATACACAGAAATGAGAACTTTTTTAATTGAGTAAATAAAACGTTAGAATTCACATGACCTGTAAGTTATAAATCTTAAGTTTCTACCCTAAAACAGGGTTGATTTGTAAAATCTACCCATTTAAAAGCTGTTCACTTTTCATTATGCTAAAATATACACTTGTATTTCTTTTTCTTTTAATACATTTTCAGTTTCCAGTCATACTAATTGGGAATTACAAAGTTTGGGGGTGGCATTTGCTAGCACCATCCTCTGCCTTGCGTACCTTCCACAGGTCTGAGATGTAAAATCTGGCCGATGCCTGCACCCCTTCCCGCCGGGCACAGTACCTCGAGTACCAGACAAGCCAGGGGTTTAGTTCGTAACCCACAGCGGTGAAGCCTTCCTTTGCAGCTGCTATCACCTGCAGGGAGAAGCATTTCAAAATAAGAAAAACAACTCACATGGTCAAATGACATGAAACCTTCCTATTTATGGTCTATAATCATAAAAAATCCAATCAAAGGTGTTTGTTCAGGACACCATTTAAAAGTGGAGCTGGTACAATAGCTTTGCGGACAATGTAATGCCAGTCAATTTAAACTCAGTTTTCTTGTATTTTATTTTTGTCAAAGATTTCACCTTGAGCACCAGAACAGATAGGTTTGCTTTGGACAATCGCATAATTAATTCTGGACTGGTGACCCCAGGAAGGCCTCACAAATGGCTCCTGAAAGTCTGCCTTCCCCTCCATCACTGACGGCACAGCAGCCAGCGAACCGAGCAAGCCTGGGAGAATGTTCTGTGACCTAGCTGTAACACGCAATGAGAACAACCGGTTAAGGAAGGACAGCAATTAATTACATACTTCCTTAGTATTTAAAGATGTTTTGTTCAAAACTGACAACAGGTAAAAGTAAAATGGAACAAGTCAGAGTACAGTCAACTGCTGAATGCCACCAGCCTCCAAAGGGGAGAGGGACGGTGGGCTGGGCTGGGGTCTCTGCTCACCTTGCCTTGCCACCACTGTTCAAGGGTGCAGCCCTAAAGGAACAGTCCCATCTACAGCAATTTCCCGACTAACTATAGTGTCACCTCTTTGCCATTTTCTTAGAAACCAGAAAGATACCATCCAGAGATGTAAAGTGTTCATGTCTGGATTTTAAAATTTCCTCATTAATATACACACGTCCTGATTTCTTAAAAATAAGTCACTCTTCATGGTTGGACCTAGAGACTGTCATACAGAGTGAAGTGAGTCAGAGAAAAACAAATATCATACATTAATACATATATACGGAATATAGAAAAATGGTACAAATCAACCAGTTTGCAAGGCAGAAATAGAGACACAGATGTAGAGAACAAATGGACACCAAGTGGGGAAAGCGGGGAGGGTTGGGGGGTAATGAATTGGGAGATCGGGATACCAAATTGTACACTCCAAATATATGCAGTTTATTGCATGTTAACTGTATCTCAATAAAAGTTCTTTAAAAAATAAAGAAAAAAGAGAAAGAAAAAAGAAACACTAGGAAAAAAACAAAAAAAAAAAAAAAAAAAAACCCACAAGTCACTCTTCCTGACTATTCCAGGTCACCACAGTGAAACTGCAGGGTCCATGTCTACAGGGACGGGTGAAAGGTGTTGTGCCCTGCTGGTTTCCACACTGAATGTTTCCAAAACATGAGCCTTTACTTATTTTTTTTTTAATTTATTTATTTGTTTATTTTTTGGCTGTGTTGGGTCTTCGTTGCTGTGCGCAGGCTTTCCCTAGTTGGAGAGAGCAGGGGCTACTCTTCTTTATGGTGTGCGGGCTTCTCCTTGCCGTGGCTTCTCTTGTTGCAGAACATGGGCTCTAGGTGCACAGGCTTCAGTAGTTGTGGCACATGGGCTCAACAGTTGTGGCTCATGGGCTCTAGAGAGCAGACTCAGTAGTTGTGGCACACGGGCCACAACTAGAGAGCATGGGCTCTAGAGAGCAGGCTCAGAAGTTGTGGCAATCCCCTGCACTGGCAGACGGATTCTTAACCACTGCGCCACCAGGGAAGTCCAACGAGCCTTTACTTCTGCTACCCTCACTTTCTGCTCATCTTCCAGGTGGAGGCCTAAGGATGGTGCCACTTTGCCCAGTGAGGGACGCTGTTGGCCAGTCAGTGGCTTTGAGTCTTTATTTGTAGGTTCCCAGCTGAGGTCAAAGTGAGCTGAAGTCACTGAAAGTCTGATATTTGGAAAAGTGGGGGATCAGTGCATTGGCTCTTCCCTATTTTAACTCCAAATTGCCACACAGGAATTATTATACTTGCGTAAATACAGGTAAATGTAGAAGCAAATATTTATGATGCAAGAAATGTAAAACAGTCAAACTACATGGCTTAACATGTTTCTTTTGGTTATGCCACCTCCATTGGCCTAAATTCTTTAATGGACAATTTCATGATTACCAATTAATTGTTCCTTTTTACCTCGCAGATCTATGGTGCACTTTTGCCTTTAAGAAAAACTAAATCTGAGAAACATAAATTCCAAAATCCTGCTGGAGGGCTTAGAAGTTCAGCCAAATAAACACAAAATTGAATGACCACTTTAGTAAGCTGTCAGTTTAGCAAGTCTTTGCATAAGCCTCCTAAGAAATGTGAAACAGAATTTTTAAAACAGAAAACATAAAAAAACATAAACCTTAGAACATCTTAGTGTAACTCACAATTCGTCCATCGCCACTACCGATGTCTACCAGGGGTCCCCTCCTGCCCCGCAACATTTTCACAACATTTTCAACCTGCTTTGTAGTTGCAGGTACGAAAGGCAGACAGATTCTTCGGAGGGCTGGTGTTATAAATGGTGTGGCCACAGCATACACAGCCACCAGCATCCCCCCAACGATGCCAGTAAATAAGAACCCCCAACTGCTTTTCCTCAAGCTGTTGGCTTCAGGACTTGTCGGGGGAACACATCCCAGCTGCCTTTCTTCTCTAAGGGCTCCTGGAGGTGTCCCTAGATTGAGAGCAAGCAGAAAAGATGTATGTAGCATTAAGCCGGAAATCCAAGGTAGTGTTTTTTTCCTACAATTCTTATTGGCAAATAAACGTGCTTTTTAAAGGATAATTTTGCTCAATACAAACTAAATTACAAATGTAGAATTCCACAATGAGTTCTAGAGTCCATCAACTAAAGTGTTTTACAGAAAATTATTCAATACGAATGGAAGACTAAAATCTTTTCTTTCCAACATACTGATTTTTTTTTCTAGGCGTCATCCTTGGAAAACAATGTGTTCAAATCTATTTGGTAGTTTATGAATCAGTAACCATTAATACAAAGATTAACCATGTACTCTGTATTCTTATGGTTCAGAACAAAGCCCCATAAATAAATAAGCATGAAAATGTCTAACTATTACCCTATTTCAAATAGGATGAAAGCATTTTACGTCAAAATTGGTCAGGCATCAATAATCCAGTTGTACAAATTCAATTCTGAAGTAAGAGAGGAGACAAAATTCAGGCTTCACTAAAAATCTTAAATAGTCATGGTAATATGATTTCTAAAGCAGCTCCACAAAGAACAAAATATAAAATAAAATAAGCATTTCAACACTATCATAAGCACAGAAGAAAGCAAACTCCAGTCACTGATTACAGATGAAATAAATGGTACCTTCAATATCCTCCTCTTGAGTTTTATCCTTTAGAATGTATTCCTAATAGGATCCCAAGTTTTTTAGGTTGAAACTGATTTGACATTAATTTTGAAATGGATTACTGATGAGCACAGCACAGAGGGTAAGGGCCCGGCCGGCCGCAGAGCCTGCCAAGGTCAGGAGCCTGGCTCCGCCCCTTACTAACAGCTTCGACCCTTCATCTCTCCGAACCTGTCTCCTTGTCCCTCACATGGGATCACTGTGAGGATGAAACAAGGGGACACGGAAGAGCACTCAGAACAGTGCCCAGCGCTTGAACCCCACGAGGAACAAGACCATCCTGCCCTGAACCAGCTCTCGATCTAGCTGGGGTGCTAAGACCAAAACCACACGAATCTGCAGGGAAAAGGAGGGTAAGAGGAGGTGGGACAACAGTCTTATCATTCGAAGACATTAATGTTCACAGTTTCGGCATTAGTGAGCCATTCAAAAGGCCCACTGGGTTAGTCTCCTACTGCTGCAGTAAGAAATCACCACAAATTTGGTGGGTTAAAAACACGCTTATTAATGTACAGTTACGGAGGTCAGATTTCTGAAATAGGCTGGCAGTGCTGGGTTCCTTCTGGAAGCTCTAGGGTAGGATGCACCACCTGCACTCCTCAGCCAGTGGCCCCATGTCACTCCAACCTCTGCTTCCATCGTGACACCTCCTCTGACACCCCTGCCTCCCTTTCCTTTATAGGAAAGGATTCCTTTCCTTGTGAGCACACTGGCCCACCCAGACAAGCCAGGATAATCCCCCCATGTCAAAGTCCTTAACCACATCTGCCAAGTGCTCCCCAGGTAGCATCCTCACAGGTTCCAGGATTAGGATGTGGACCTATTTCTGCCTACCACACCCATGAAATGTGGTAATTTGCCACAGCTGGGGTGAGGTCCAAATGTGAACACAGGACACACCAGAAGCTGGCCCACGGCTGGGAGTCCCTGCTGGGGGCGGGGGGCTGACCCGCCTCAGCATCTCCCACTCAGTGCGGCGTTGTCGTTGATGCTCAAGGCTCCCTAAAGGGAGTTTTACAGCTGGTGTCTTCATGGAAAACCAACTCAGGAACAACAACAAAAGTCTACTGCTGCTGCTGGTGACAGAGGTAAAATAAAAGCAAAGTTTAGGAAAGCAATGATGTTGGATAGAAAGCAAGGGTTTTTTTTTTTTTTTTTTTTGAAAGCAAGGGTTTTAAACACATTTTCACACTTCTCAGCATCGCATGGGGGAACTTACATGCCAACAGAAGTGCATTTGATTATTTCTTTTTAAAGTCAAGGCACATCTGCCACGCCTTGTGTAAAATCCTCCTGCATGCATTCCAGTTGCAGAGGACAGTGTTTAGGAAGATTTCAGTCACACAGCTCTGGAGTCTCAGAACTTAACGGGTTGTGTAGCACTAGGGAAGCTGTTGCTAAGGCCCTGTTTCCTCCCCTGTAAGGTTCTAAAATAATACTATCCTCACAGAGTCATTGGGACAGTGAAACAAACAATGCATGTAAAGCCCTCAGCACAGCCCGAGGAAGAAAGGGGTGATTGTGAGCCACCATTATCATTCTCAATACTATCGTGGGGGGGGGGCTCAATAATTGTTAACAGCTTTATTGAGATGTAATTCATAGATCATACAATTTGCCCATTTAATGTGTACAATTCAAAAGTTTTTAGTAGATTCACAGATATATGTAACCATCACCATAGTTAAATTTAGAACTTTCTCATGACGTCCAAAAGGAACCCCTTCACCCATCACCCCCCATTCTCCCCCTCCCCCTCTGGCCCCAAGCAACCACTAATCTGCTGTCTGAAAAGAAAGCAGACTTTTGGGAATGAAATCACACAGTGTGTGGTTTTCGTGACTGACTTCTCACCTAGCATAATGTTCTCAAGATTCATCCGTGCTGTACCATTCACGCATCAGCACTTTATTCCTTCTTATGGCCAAATAATATTCCACTGTATGGCTAGCCCACATTTTGTTTATGCACTTGTCTGTTGATGGACTGTTTCTCTAGTCAGCACAAGCCAAGAGGCAGTTCATTAGACCAACATGAGTCAGATGACCCAAACTCTGTTTCTGTGTAAACACATGTCCTTCAGCTTAACCAGCAAAAGATGTAGTAAAGAGCTCCTGGTCTTCAGAGCCCTCCATTAGCCTGTGCGAGTGGCAGAGTCCAGTTGAGACAGTTACAAGGCAGGCTGTAAGAGATGCTCCAACGTGTACCAAATGCTGTGGGAATATGAGAAGAGGTGGAGAAAAGATTGATCCCAATGATGGAACCAGGAAGGTGTTGGCAGAAACAGAATCTGAGCTGGGTGTGAGGGTATAGGTTTCCCCCACTGTCCAAAAGCAGAGTGTTGCCATGAAACCTTTCATAAGCCAAATTACATAAAGCAAAGAAGTGATTACCTTAGGGCACATCTTGCTAAGGGATGCATAAAATAAATCCAGGTAAAGCACACATGCTCACAGACCAAGTTCAATGCTGTGGCGGCTTGATGCTGAGATGCTGGGTGTGGTTCCTGGGGAAGGAGCCCGCGGGGGCTGCTCTCACTGCTGGTGTACACACTGTCTCCATGACAGCTCACTGCAAAACTAACTCAGAACGCTGCTTTCCCTCTTTCCCTTTTGTCATAAAAGCAAAAATCCTCTTGGGACTTCTTTCAGTTCAGGAAAATGGATACTAATGTAGGTTTTTCGTGAAAGCAAAGTGGCGTAAAGTTCACTTTCAAAAAGTGGGGGACACCTGTCCTGGAACACGGGCATTCTCAAAAGGACAGACAACCTGGAACCAAGGCATGGAAGATGGGGAGAGAGTTTGATAAGCACAGGGCAGGAGATAAGACAGGAAGGAGGGGGGAGCCCTTGAATGCCAGGTGAAACATGTACTTTATTCTTAGGCACTAAGATGAAACTTTCTGAGCAAAAGCACTACAGCATTTGTGTGTTCAAGAAAGTCAACACCAGCAGCAGTGTCCCTTAATGAAATCACTCAATTTTTTGTCTCAAGTTTTTACACCTGTTAAGTCTTTCAATGTCACAAAAATTTGTGAGAGCTTTTGAAGAAGTTACTATGTAAGTCCAAAATATATATCCAAAATGTTGCTGTCCATTCAGTAAAAAATGTGTCGATTCTTCATTAGTGAAAACCAGTCCCTAGATTCAAAATTAAAATCAAGACTGCTTCTACAAATTCCTCATCTTTTTGATGGAACATGTGAGATTCAGTCTATCTACTGTCATATAAAGAAATGACATAAGACTTCTGTCACATGTGCTCTTTTGAACATGGCAACATTCCTTTAGCTGAGAGCTGTGGAGACCACTGGCTATTTCTCAGCACCTGGAGGGAGCCAGTTGTTGAAAGTAAAAGACTCAAAAAAGTGAACTTCTGCTGTCTCCAGGCTTGCCTAGTTACTTTTCTGATAATGGTTGAAAATCTCAATTTTCAGTGACAGATTTGGGTCCGCCAAAGCTAGAGGCAGTGACAGAGACACAAAAAGGTACAGGGTTCTTACCGAAGTTCAAGCCAAAGGAAAAAGGCCAGGAAGAAAGGACAGGCCTTTTGGGGACTGCGAACTGCCATCTGTGTTTAAAGTGGGGTTTATGTTTGAATGTCACAATACCTTAAGGTTGTTCACTGTGTACTTGCATACACGTACTGGCTGAAAAACTACAGCATATGTTTTATGTCTCTTTCACATACATTACTTTGTCCCTGAAGAAGCCTTTCTTTACTCGTCTAACGTTAATTGTGTCTTTTTGAAATACCAAATGTACTGATATCAGAAAAAAACCTTTTCTTCCACGTTTTGACAGCAAATAAAGATAAACGGCGTGGTGGACATCATTAGACATTTCCTATACTTCACGACAATCTCATGAACCAAACGCACTGCAGGATTCATCACTGTGAACGAGGAAACACTGAATTGGCCAAGCTGAAGTGAACTGAGACCTGACTCCAAAAGCCAAAACGCCCTGGGAGCATCACCGAAGTGGGCCGAGCATCAGGAGAGGTTAAAGGATCACCAACCACCCGGTGCCAAAGCCAGTTCTTAACTTTCAGGCCGCGGTGAAGCGTTGTAACGCACGCCTTCATTTCAACCTCTGAGCGGCCGATAAAGGCTGGGAAGAATACAGCAGGGTGACGTCCCTATTCTGGGGCAGCCGGGGCGCTGGGAGGCTGGAGACCCCCCTCAACTAGATCTAAGCCTAGAGAGTGTAACGTCGTGGTCAGCGCTCCGAAGAAAAAGCAGCACAGGGGACTGAGAGGGCCTGGTGCTGCTGAGGTAGGGCGGTCAGCGAAGCACCTGCAGAGGCAGCGGGCCGCCCAGCGCGAGGCCGGGCCATGTTGCTTGTTAGCTGTATAGCTCTGGGCAAGTTACTGCAGCACTCGCGCAAAACGTGATGTCTTTAACACACACTTCAAGTCTGCTAAAGGCCAGGCACGGTTCTCCCCGAATCCGTAAAGCAGCCGTAAAGAGAGATGCTCCTGTTATTACTGCCGTTTTTTTGCAGACCAGTCACCTCCCCAAAGACACAGCTCGTAAGCGGCAGAGCCGTGACTCCAGCGCCCACGTCTCAGGACATCCTTCCGGACTAGGGGACTCACGCGCCCGAAAACGCTGAGCACAGCTCCCAGCGCTCACGTACCAGGGCCGCCACAGGCACGCGCCGCGGGCACGAGCCCCGAGAGCTAGACCTCGAGCCCGGGCAGCGGCCCCGCGGCCCCCCGCTCCCGCCGCGCCCGACACCCCGGGCCGGCCGACCGCGAACCCCAGGCCGCGCGCCCGCGCCCGCGCCCAGGCCCGCGGCCCAAACAGCCCGCCCCGCCGCGCCGCCCTCACCTCACCTCCTCCCTCCATCGCGAGATTTCCGGTAGTTAAAAAGCCGGAAGTGGACTCTACCATCTTCTCGGAGCCGGGGTGGGAAGGAGGCAGAAAATAATGCTCTAAGTAAATGAGCTCCTGGCTTGTGGGTTCTCAAGGTCCTGTCCGTGTCTTCAGACTTCCTCCCGCAGCTTTCTGGATGATAGACGTTTCCGGAGGCGGCTGATTCCAGAAGGTACTGTCTGGCGTTAAACTAGCCTCGAGTGAGAAAGCCATCTCTGGCGGCCTGCGCCGCGCATGCGCGAGCTCTCGCGCCCTCCCGCGAGAGGAAGGCGTGCTCTGGCTTCCGGAGAGGTCTCCGTCGCTTGCGGGACGGTGGCCCGTGCTGCTGCATCATGGCTTCCGTGGGGACCCTCGCCTTCGACGAATATGGCCGCCCCTTCCTCATCATCAAGGATCAGGACCGCAAGTCTCGCCTTATGGGACTCGACGCCCTCAAGGTAACCGGACCGGGACGCGCTGGCGGTGGGATGAGGGGAGGCGGCCGAAGCCGGTGGCTCTGCGCCTGCGCAGGCTTGCGAGCGGTTCTGCCATGTGCTCCCGGGGACGGCGGAGGGAGCCCCTCTGGCCTCCAGCCCGGCACCGCGCGCCTCGGGCCAGGGAAGGGGCGGCGGATAAGTCTTCAGTCCCGGGTGGGGGTCAGGGCGGCGGCTGGAATCCACGGGCGGGGAGCGCGCGTCCCCGCCGGTTCCTCCAGCCTGCGGCCGCTCGGAACAGTGCGGTGTTCCTACCACCGCCCCAAAGGGTATGAGGTTTACTCTCTGTGTCGCTTCCTAAAGGCTCAGTCGTTTATAGCGTATTTGATGTTTGAGATCCTGGATGCGTGGCGGGTTCCTGGATGCGGGATCGTAAACGTTAAAAGACGCACACCTTTGTGAAAGAAAATACTACTGCAGAAGTGAAAAGGGATCACCAGTTACCATAATACCAGATAATGTGTGGCCAGAATCAGCAGTTACGGGAGGCGAGCAGGTCAGAGTTGGAGGGTGTCCTTCAGACGTTGGACGGAGGATTGGCTTCTGGTCAGGCTTGGAGCAGTGTTTTGAGTGGGAGAGAGCTAGCTTCTAGGCAGAGGAAACAGCAGGAGCAAAGACCCGGCAGGAGAGCGCAGGGCACGTTGTAGCACAAGAGAGCCGTCTGGTTTTCACAGCACAGTCTACTTTAAGTTATAGTGGTTCCCAAAGGTGGAAGTTCTTGAATAGCCCGCAGTCAAGATGTCATCCTGAGGGATGCGAGGGGAGCCACTGAAGGGGATTTGAACCGGATCACAATTTAAGTAGAGCTGTACTGGAGAAAGTAGCATTTGGGATGGAATCTGTGACCTTGCTGTGTATGGACCATGTCACCAGGTCTGAGGTGTCCCTGTTTGCTTAGTGCCTTGGGGTTTTATAATACTTAAATTGGACTTTCTAGGCGGCGCAGTGGTTAAGAATCTGCCTGCCTATGCAGGGGACATGGGTTCGATCCCTACCCCAAGAAGATCCCACATGCCGGGCGGAGCAACTAAACCTTTGTGCCATAACTATTGAGCCTGCGCTCTAGAGCCTGTGAGCCACAACTGTTGAGCCCATGCGCCACAACTACTGAAGCCCATGCACCTAGGGCCTATGCTCTGCAACAAGAGAAGCCGCCACAGTGAGGAGCCTGTGCACCACAATGAAGAGTAGCCCCCACTCGCAGCAACTAGAGAAAGCCCTGTGCAGCAGCGAAGACCCAACACAGCCAATAAATAAATAAATAAAACTTAAAAAAAGAAAATACTTAAGTTAAGCAGTAGAGTTCTCCCCCAGACTGTTTGTTTGACTTAGGGCAAGTTACACAACCTCTCCAAATCTCCTTTCCCACTGGGGGGCAATACACTTCTGTCAGGCTGAGGATGAGAATTAAATGGGGTAACATAAGGAGTGGCCACTCAGTCTTTGATCCGTGGTAGGTACTCACACCACTTGTGTTACGTATTCAATTCCATTTTTCATTTCAGCAGAGAAAGTAACACCCAGTACATGCACCCAAAATTAAGAGAAGCTACAGGTTATTTTGCATCTGCCACATTTCGTGTAATCCTCACACTCTGAGACAGGTACTACTTTATGGAATAGGAAACGTGACCCATTGCTGGAGGTCCCAGAGCTAGTAAAGAACAGGACCATGGTTCAAGCCCACCTGTGACTCTGCAACCAGTGGTCTAAAGCCCACTTCTCAGCCTTGGTGCTGTTGATGTTTGAGACAGGATATTCGTCGTCGTGGGGTCTGTCCTGTTCAGGTGTTCAGCAGCATCCCTGGCCTCTGCCTGCTGTGGTCCCCTCCCTGATCGTGACAACCAGAGATGTCTCCAGGCATTGCCAAATGTCTCCTGGGGGGCCAAATTGCCCCTAGTTAAGAACCACCAACCTGTGGTTATTATCCTTTAAAAATGCCACTGTGCAGACCTGTCGGTCAAGGTGTATTTTAAGGATTACCTGGTGAATTTTGTGTGTTTTGTTACCTGTTAGGTGAAGTGGCAAGGGAGGCCTTCACAAAACAGGAACACTTGAACTGCTTTGGAATTTGGTCAGGATTTTGATGGGTGCAGGGTCTTCTGTGCATTGGGGCTTCAGGGATCAGAGGGCGTGATGAGGGGAGCAGGCACATGCTGCCCTCACTGGAAGGGAATGCTGTCTGGTGCTGTGGAGGGCTTTGAAGAACAGCTGGAGCTTTCGGACTTAAGGGTTTAGGTACTGTGGAGTCATTTAAGGGCTGGGGACTAGAAAGCAGCATGTTTGAGAAAAACGGATGGCTTAGCTGAATGGAGGATGAATCTGAAGGATTGGTGAGGAAGAAAGTGGGAAATCTGTAAGGTGCAGTGGAGCAGGGTTAGGTTGGTGACAGCAGGAATAGGAAGACAGGAAACCAGACAAATGAGTAAGTGTAATTATGTGTGGAAAGAGGAAAGGATGCATTCAGACTCCTGTTATTTTCAGCATTGACCGCCTGGGTGGCTGACTCTTGCTTGTGGGTTGTGCACTGGCTGGACCACCTGAGAGAGGTGTGTGCAGTAAACCATAGAGGGACAGTTCAAGGCAGGACTCTTCACATGAAGTTTGGGTTGCACAGTGGTCTCGCAAGGCCTGTCAGATCAGACTGTCCATGCTCTCAGCTGTAAAATGGGCCCGTAGAACCTGTCTTATAGATGTGTTGAGAATTGAAGAGAACACAGAGCACTTGATTCTGTTCCTTTACATAAGAATTGTCTTCTAATACTAGTAGTTGTGAAGTTGTCACAGTTAGACATGGACCTATCTGCTGCCTCTTCTAGAGAATGGAAACTATGTCATAACATCAGCTATATGTTCTTAACTCTTAAAATTATATGTAACTTGAATATTGGCTTTTTCTGTTTCATTTAGTCTCATATAACGGCAGCAAAGGCTGTAGCAAATACAATGAAAACATCACTTGGACCAAATGGTAAGAGACTAACATTCTATGTTTTTTAACAAAAATTTTAAATCATGAATAGTCCACACATCCTCTTTTCCAAAAGTCAGGAAATGAAAGGGGGCATCCTCCCCACTAATGTGGCCAAACGTTTTTGGTGTATCCCAGACCTTAAACACAGTCGTACAGTCTTAATGTGTGTACAATTGTAGATGGGGTGTTTTATCCACTTGACGTAATTAGGATTAGCATTTTCCAAATCATAGCTGTTGTCTTTTGTGACATTACATTTTGTGATGAATATTCCATTTTGTGATGCTCCATAATTTTTTTGCCATTTCTTTAGTTTTAGCCATTTTAAATTGTTTCCAGTGTTTTGCTTTAGATTAGCCAATCTAAAAAGGTCTTCATGGAGATTTTCCTTTATGTACGTTGCATTATTTATTTATAATAAATTTCTAGATAGGAACTGGGTCAAGAGGTCAAGGTCCTTTTAAACATGGATGTCTTTTAGGGCTTGATAAGATGATGGTGGATAAGGACGGCGACGTGACCGTGACTAATGATGGCGCCACCATCCTAAGCATGATGGATGTCGATCACCAGATCGCCAAGCTGATGGTTGAACTGTCTAAGTCACAGGATGACGAAATTGGAGACGGAACCACAGGAGTGGTTGGTAAGAAAAGGCAAAATATCCTTTCTCCTGTAAGAGGTGCTATTTAATATTACAGGCCTAACGCAGCCACTGAGAATGTTTATTCTGAATCACATCATGGGGAGACAGACAAATCCAGATGGACACGATACAAGACAAGTGGCCCAGCCTTTTCAAATTGTCACTGTCATAAAAGAACAAGAAGGAGGTGGGGAGTAGAGTTAGGCAACTAGTCTAGATCAAAGAAGCTAAAGAGAAATGACAGCCAGCTGTAATGTGTAAACCTTGGTTGGATGCCAGATTTCTTACCCCCCGCTATGAAGGGTGTTTAGGACATGTGGGTCATTTGGGGGTTGTGTATTGCAGAGTAGTGTCTTACCGACATGAAGGTTCCCGAGTGTGACAGTTGTGTTACAGTGATGAGGGAGAATGCCCTAGTCCTTAGGAGCTGTGTGTTAAAATATTTAGGGGTGATGTGTCTGATTTTTGCAACCAATTTTCAAGTAGTTGAAAAGAAAAAGCGTGCATCCGTAGAGAAAACAAATGTGACAAAATGTTCTTAATAAGTAAACTAGCGTTGATTTTATTCTTGAAATTTTTCAAAAGTTTGAGAGGATGGATGAGAGGAATATCTTTAATGTTACTTTTTTCTGTATTTAAAATTTGAATTTATTCAAATATTCATTGGGTACCAAACACTGTTCTGGATGTGCTAGAAATGCAGTAGTATTAATAAAACAAACTCTTCATCTTTGTGATGCTGAAATGAGAGTGGAAGGCCAGTTGGGGGTGGGGGGTGGATAATAAAAGCAATTTTGTAATCCTCTTATCGCCAACGTAAATTTCACTAACTAGAAATCCCTGGCCCGGGAAACATAAGTTTTTCCCCCTTATAAAAATGCTTTGTGTGTTATGTTCTTTACATTGTATACATCACTGAGAATTGAACATCCATCTATGAGGGACACCTGTTAGAAGTTTGTTAGAACTGAGACAAAAGGCTCCCTTTTAAAATAAAATTAGATTAGATGGCCTCAGCCTCTGAGACACTTCCAGCTTAATTCTGGAACCTTCATATTTGCAGGGCAGCATCTAATTTATTTTGAGTTTTAGTGATTTCCTGAGCCACTAGTGTGCTATCTCGTCCACAGTCCTGGCTGGCGCCCTGTTGGAAGAGGCCGAGCAGCTGCTGGACCGTGGCATTCACCCCATCAGGATCGCCGATGGCTACGAGCAGGCCGCCCGCATCGCTATCGAGCACCTGGACAAGATCAGCGATAGTGTCCTTGTCGACACAAAGGACACCGAGCCCCTGATCCAAACCGCGAAGACCACGCTGGGCTCCAAAGTGTGGGTGTACAGGACAGTGTTGCCGGGGGTGTTTGCAGAGCGGGCAGAGTGTGTGTGCTGGTTCCTACTGGCAACTCAAAATTGTCATTGGTGGTTTCATATTAATTTAACGAGCTACTTTCTGTTTTTGTTGTTATTTTGGTTTACTGTGTCTTAATGCAAATGTGGATGCATGCATTTTGTGTTTTAATTGGAAGCTGAATTTCCAGGTTTGGTTATTAAGTCCCCTTGACAATATTTGTAAACAATATAGTTCTTTATTTAGCAGGATAGGCTGGGTTAGAAAGAGCCCTACTAGTGGAATGTATTAATTTTTCATAATACTTCTTTCTACCATTTCTTTGCCAGGAAGCCTTTTAGTGGGGAGGTTGTGCTTTGTATTCATTCAACAAGCAAGTTAATGATCCAGAATTGTGATTCAGTGTGAAAGGGGTGGCCTTGAAACTGACTTACATTTTTAGCATTTATGTAGTACCGACTATTTGCCAGGCATGCTGCCAAGTCTTGGGAACACAAGACGCAGTCCTTGCCCCATGGAGACTCAAACCAGCCTCAGCCACAGGATACACTTACTTTGAAGAACGGTAGAGACTTGGGGACTCTTGTTAAAATGAAGCATAAAAATCCAGTGTAAGGTGCCTTATTACACTGTTTTCCTTAATCCATATCAATTTGAGAAATTTTTTAATTTGTGACAAAAAGGAAGGCATGGTCTCAACTTAGAGGTCAGGGGAAATACAACAAAAATATATGCTGCCCTCTGCCTCGGGGGAAGGGCATGCACTGCAGCACTGTGTTAAAGGAGAGAAGTTGTCGTGGTGCCAGCTGTCCCCCTGGTGCAGGTCTGAGCAGAGACAACTGCTGGGCAAGAGTGACTACCCAGGGTGGCCTCTGTCACGAGTACAGCACTGTTTTTCTCCTGGAAGGGCATTTTCACTTTCTTGAAATGCACAAATCGTGCATTGTTACTGCTCTCCAAGTTGACCCTGCTTTACTTGCAAGTCTTTATAAAACCCCCAGTACGTGTAGATCTTTACTATAGAAAATGTTAAGTGGATCAACAAGGGCCAGACACACTCAACATAAAGCAGAACATTGTATGTCAGCTACTTAGGACACATGCTAGTTTCAGTTTCATGGTCATCCTTTCTAGGTGACTTAGGATTTCAGGCACTGTATTTCAAGTACTAGAGTTCCCTGTGGTTTTTCCAGAATCAAATGTAAAATTATTGCGCAGTCTTTTCCGATGTTTCAAAACTTTCGAAAAAGATACCATCCCTCCTCTGTAACTGATACAGTCAGGCCTTTCTCCTTAAGTGCTGCACCTCCTAGAGATAAGATTGGCTTCTCGGGGGCTTCCTAGGTGGCGCAGTGGTTGAGAATCCGTCTGCCAACACAGGGGACATGGGTTCGATCCCTGCTCCAGGAAGATCCCACATGCCACGGAGCAACTAAGCCCATGCGCCACAACTACTGAGCCTGAGCTTTAGAGCCCATGTGCCACAACTATTGAGCCCATGTGCTGCAACTACTGAAGCCCATGCGCCTAGAGCCCATGCTCCACAACAAGAGAAGCCACAGCAATGAGGAGCCTGCGGGCCACAATGAAGAGTAGCCCCCACTCACCGCAACTAAAAAGAAAGCCCGTGCACAGCAAAAAAGACCCAACACAGCCAATAAAATAAATAAATAAATAAAAATAAATAATTTAAAAAAATAGATTGGCTTCTCCTTGGCGGTCTCATCTCTCTCCCATTCTGTTTTGGACTTAAATGTTGATAGTATTAAAAAGTGGCTGTCTTGGTATATTTTTGGTTCTTGCCATACTTTAGTGGTCTCTTATGTACATTCATAATGGAAGGAAATAGTAAATTTCAGTTATTATTAGTGAAAATAAAGACATAATTTTTTTTCCCATCGCAGTTCAAGATTCTTTTTTGGGTCCCTGGATCTCAGGTTAAGAATCCGTGCCCCAGACTGTTGAAAGTACAGGTCGTGGTGACATTCTTTTTATACGATATCGGTGGGTCACACTATGTTGTGTCATGTGAGTTACCACATCATATGTTCTGCTCTGCCTGCGGTCACTGGTAAGTGAGCATTTGTGTGTGTTTCCCTCAGGGTTAACAGCTGTCACCGACAAATGGCAGAGATTGCCGTGAACGCCATCCTCACCGTGGCCGACATGCAGCGCAGAGATGTGGACTTCGAGCTCATCAAAGTAGAAGGCAAAGTGGGCGGGAGGCTGGAGGACACCAAGCTGATCAAAGGCGTGATCGTGGACAAGGACTTCAGTCACCCGCAGATGCCCAAAGTGAGCCGGTGCCTTCCGCAGCTTCGGGCTTTTCCCTCTTGAGCCCACTGGTTAGCTCATACATTTCTGTTCCTCCCCATAGCAAGTGGAAGATGCTAAGATTGCCATTCTCACATGTCCCTTTGAACCACCGAAACCAAAGACAAAGCATAAGCTGGATGTGACGTGTGTAGAAGATTTTAAAGCCCTTCAGAAATATGAGAAGGAGAAGTTTGAAGAGATGATTCGGCAGGTAAGTCTTACCCACAGCTCTTGGTGAAGTTTCAACTTGAGAGGGTGCAGCTAGTAAATACATGTGGTGCTGATTATGTGGCTACGAATAAGGTATTAACAGTATCGGCTTCTTTCCTTCACTTTGAAATTATAAAATTGATAAATATTGAGAGTGAGAAAAAAACCAAATGGCCCAGAACAGCACAAGGGGGAGAATTTTTAAATGGTGATGTGTCAGAGGAACACGAACGAATCAGCCTGGGTACGTGGGGCTGCGCTTTTGATTTTAGGCGCTTGCTCTCCCGGACGCGTCTGAGCTAGTGTGTGCAAGGTTGGAGCAGTTTTGTGGCTTACCACATATTCGAGACTTACAAACATAACTTTCAGACAGAAGAGTTGTTGAGTAACTAAAATCAGACTAGAACAGTCACAGCCATCCCAGTTCATTACTTAAACAAGTCAGGAACGTTGTATAAATACTTAACTGTTTCTCTCTGGCCGTTAGTATTTTATACATGCCAGCTCTCCGACGGAGCAGTTCCTCTTTTGGGGGCTCTGTCCTTAGACGTTTAAAACAGCAGCACTCAAGGATGCATGAACATGGGTCTCTATTAGAACATTTTCATAGCGAACAAACTAGAAGCTACTTCAGTGTTTTTGAGAGGAGGGGGAACAGCTGAATTCATTTATGCTTTCATGGTATATTTCTCTGCTTACTATATACCAGGCACTGTTGTAGGCACTGGATATACAGCAGTAAGCAAAGCAGCGCGCTTGCTCTTGGGGTCAGAATAAGGGGAAAGGGGGTGGGGACTGTGTTACAGACACTGGTCAGAGGGCCTCTCTGAGGACGTGGCGTGAGCAGGGACCTCAGAAGTGAGAGCAGCCTGTGTGGGTGAGGTGGGAGCAGCAGCGTATACCAAGGCCCGGTGCCCGGGGAAACAGACGGAGGGGTTGGGTGTGCGGGCAGACGGTTGTAAATGAAGGCTTGTTATCCGGGCTGCAGGGTGGCCGTGGGAGCACTGGCCGAGGGGCCCAGGAGAAGGAGAGGGGGAGGGCAGGAACTAAGATGCCAGGGGATCAGATGGACCGTGTTGATAGGTGTGCAGGCTGCCAGGAATGATGACAGGAGTGGTGGTGGGGCTGGACTGTAAAGGAGAGTGTGACCCAGGGAGGGACGCTGCAGAGGGCTGCGAGGAGCAAGGGCCCCTCCTCTTCGGCGCATGTGGGAGGGAAAATAGCCATTTGACGAGAAGGCCAGGGTACACTGGTTTTCAGGGGACAACCAGCATTTATTCACAGCAAGAATGGAAAGGAAACATTGCCAAGGAGTTTGATGATGGCCTGAGTTCCAGAGGGCCACTGGAAGGTTCCAGAGGGTCGGGGAAGGACAGAGGAGGCAGAGAGCCGGGTGTGGTGGTGGAGGCGGGAGCGCAGTGCGGTTGTGGGGCTTGGCGCCGCGGGCATCAGTGTCCGCGGTGGGGGGTTGACGCACCGATCTCTGCTGCCGTCCGCAGACTAGCCCCTTAGCCGACTGCGGGAGGGACGGGCGGGGGGTCTTCGGAGAAGGAGCAGGATCCCCGTTGTCGGCCTCCAAGTTAATCTGTAACTTGATCCACAGAAGATAGTCTGCTCAAGTGAGAAAAGCAAGTTATGGAGAAGTGTGTCATGAGAGTCTATTTTTCTTAAACACACGCTAATAAACTGTGTTTTTGACAGCACGGAGCTGTGGACCTTGGTTTCCCAGGGGTGGGGGTGCTCGACCTCGCTGGCGTGTCCTGCGTCGCGTCACTGTGACAGTGGCATTCACGGGCATTGCTGACGTCTAAAGCGTTTGTTTAAAAATGAGGTGATTCCCATTGATACATGTTCAGTATTAGAGTTTAGAGCTGAGAGAAAATAGACACTTGTATGTTTCTTTTCTCTGCATTATTTATTTTAATCCACCCACCTACACACCCAGTTATGTTTCTCATCTTTTTTCAAACAGAAGCACGCAAAGGATACTTACTTTTTATTAACGTGATTGTGGCATTTCTGTTTGCAGATTAAAGAAACCGGCGCCAACCTAGCCATTTGCCAGTGGGGCTTTGACGATGAGGCCAATCACTTGCTTCTCCAGAATAACCTGCCTGCCGTGCGTTGGGTCGGAGGGCCTGAAATCGAGGTAGGCGGCTGCCTCTGGAGGGGCTGAGCGCAGAGGCTGAGCTGCGGTGCTCGTCTGCAGTCGCCACGTTGTGCTAGGGCTCCACGGGTTGGGGGGGCGAGCTGGGAGAGAGGAGTGCGCTGGAGTCCTTGTCGCCGTTTCTCTGTGCGCTCCTGGTGTCTCACGGTATTTTGAGATGCTTTCCTGTCTCCTCTCGTTGGTGCAGAGGCGGGGAGACTGGTTGCCCACTTCTGTGTCAGCCAGATCAGTACTGAGAGCCGTTCCAGACGTGGCCTGTAGCCCCTCGCACATGGCCTCGCGGGTCCTTGCAGTGGGGGCTGAAGGGGGGTGCAGAGGGTCATGGCACCGGGACGCCCTGGAGCCTGGCCAGGACGCCAGCTCTTCAGAACCTGGCTCAGTGCACAAAGCTCTTGGGGTGGACCTTGACACTTGGGCCAGAGCGGGGGCAGCGGTTCTACTGAACACAAGTTTGACTCGCGTGTGGTCTGGTTGTGAGAGCTCCCCACTCACCAGCCCTGTCCCCACCCCCCGGCCCCGCCGCTCAGTTGATCGCCATTGCCACGGGCGGCCGCATCGTCCCGAGGTTCTCAGAGCTCACGGCCGAGAAGCTGGGCTTCGCGGGTCTGGTGAAGGAGATCTCGTTCGGGACCACTAAAGACAAGATGCTGGTGATCGAGCAGTGTAAGAACTCCAGAGCCGTCACCATTTTCATCAGAGGAGGAAATAAGATGGTGAGAGCTCAGTTCTTTGTCCTACGTTTCTTCTGATTTTGGAACTTGACTTGGCTTTTCCTATAGCGTATCTAACTGAGACACAGTTACCTGAAGAAAGACAGGCTCGTCTTTCTTAGAGAAGCAAGGACACATCATGAATTCCCTGTCGGACCAGTGGTTAGGACTCGGCGCTTTCACTGCCAGGGCCTGGGTTCAGTATGTGGCCAGGGAACTAAGATCACAGCGTATGGTACTGAAGACCGTGTACCACTGTCAGGTCTGCAAGGCACACTTGCCTTTCCTCAGTCTCATGGGTAGAAGTGGGAACCGGAGTGGTAACCATTGGCAAGCTCTCTCCAGTCTCCAGGAATGGGTTTTTAGTTCATCACAATGAGTCAAAATTCATCGTTCAAGGGTATTTCTTTGTCATTTTTGTTTGACCATTTTCACTTGGTTGTATGTCCTGGAATGAGTCCCTGGCTGCCTGTATTTTGTTTTTTAACTACATCATAGGGAGGAAACGTAGAATAAGGATAGAAACCATCTGACAAAGAATCTCTAGGCACAAATCTTTTTAACCAAGGATTTTACTGGGGAAGAGGTAGGAATATTTCTAGTACCCAGCAAGCACTTAGATTAAACCACAGGTGCATGGTATTTGGCTGTAAAATTATTAGATTGTGATGACACTAACTTAGGCAAAATTGTCTTCCCCAGATCATCGAGGAAGCAAAACGATCCCTTCATGATGCTCTGTGTGTCATCCGGAACCTCATCCGTGACAACCGCGTGGTGTACGGCGGAGGCGCTGCAGAAATCGCCTGTGCTCTGGCTGTCAGCCAGGAGGCTGACAAGGTGAGGTGCACAAGACGAGGCCTTTCTGGACTGGGCCGTGTGCACGGCGGGGGTGCTAGACCCCAAGCATTTCAGTTGATTCTCGTGTCTGTGTACTCGAGTGCGGGTTGCCACAGACCAGTGTGTCTCAGCCTTTTTCAAACCTTCCAGCCTTGACAGCAAGTCTCTACACTCTTAATGTTACTTGAAATTCAGAATCAGTTGGATGTTGTAACTGACGATACAGCAGGAAGGTCTGACTTATTCTTATTTCTCACACACGTCCCTTCTCCATCCTTGTCCCTTAGTGACGTTTTCACACGATGCCCTATTCTTAGAATTCCTCCTGAGTTAGTGTTTCAGAGTATGTGGTTTAATTATGTTTCCAAATAGCTGCTGGGGGGGGGGGAGGTTGGCCAGGTATGCTGACTGTAACCCTGTGCCCCTCCAGTGCCCGACCTTGGAGCAGTACGCCATGCGCGCCTTTGCCGACGCTCTGGAGATCATCCCCATGGCTCTTGCTGAGAACAGCGGCATGAACCCCATCCAGACCATGACTGAAGTCCGCGCTAGGCAAGTGAAGGAGATGAACCCGGCCCTCGGGATTGACTGTCTGCACAAGGGAACAAATGGTGAGGCACTGTCGCTGCTCTGTGGCTGCAGTTTGATTTAAATTGTCAAATTACATGCCGCATGCTATCCTGTCTTTTTAAATACTTGAACACACTTTAGGTATTCAAGTCCTGGATTTTAGAGCGTTTGATTATGTAATTACCTTGGGAATTGTTAGACTGCTGGTCTTGGCAACCTACAACTAATTTTAGTAACAAACTGGTGCTGCATTTATTCTAAAGGTGATTTCCATTTTAGAAAATCCCATCTTACTTTTTTACACAAATGTCTGTCAGTGTGGGTTCTGTATGTCATGTAAAACAGCTCTGAAATTGACTTTCAGTTTATAGCTGATTCTGTGGTCATGTCCCATAAATTATAGGGTGTTTTATAAATGGGATGTACTGTAACCTCTGTAGCACTTGCATAGTTCATGTGCTGAAAAGGTAGCACAGCTTCAGCGTGTTGGGCCGGTGGCCCTGGAGATTCGCGGTGACTCCTGTACTAATCAGGCTGTCTCTGGGCTTTGCAGTCAGTCCTGACCACAGAGTCTCCGATTGTGTGTTTTTTTACTTAGAACTGTAGGTATATTCTGGGTTTTAGGTTAACAGCCCAAGGATTTTAGTAACAGCAGCAAGCTCTTGTCATGTATTTAAATTTCTTCAACTTGAACGCCTGGGCCTTTGCTGGAGTTGCTTTACATGTCAGGCGCAGTCAGATGGCGCCTGCTTTGGGGCTTCCTAAATGACGGCATGGGGTACTTTGTGGGATGAGATGTTTACTGAACGAGTCCCCCTTCAGCAAGTCACTGAGAAACTCAGCCTGTCGTTGGGAGAGGGCCCCTGCCCGCCACAGCTCTCCAGTAACCAGGCTCACATTCCAGAATGTCCTGGGGAGTAATGAAATTACATTCTTCTAAAAACATAACCGGGACTAGGGACTAGTGGCTTCCAGATTTGTGTGGGGTTTTGGTTTGTTTTGTTCTGTTTGTTGTTTTTTTGTGGGGTTTTTTTTTTGTTTTGTTTTGTTTTGTTTTGTTTTGTTTGGCTGCATTGGGTCTTTGTTGCTGCTCGAGGGCTTTCTCTAGTTGTGGAGACCAGAGGCTACTCTTCATTGTGGTGCAGTGGCTTTTGTTGCGGAGCATGGGCTCTAGGCTCACGGGCTTCAGTATTTGCGGCTCACAGGCTCAGTAGTTGTGGCACACAGGCTTAATTGCTCCACAGCATGTGGGATCTTCCTGGACCAGGGATCAAACCCATGTCCCCTGCACTGGCAGGCGGATTCTTAACCACTGTGCCACCAGGGAAGTCCTCAGATTTGTATTTCTTAAGTTTTACTCTGATTCCATAAATCAGAGCAAGGTATTAGTGATAAATATGTATGCTGTTTTAGAATAATTAATTTGTGTTTTTCAGATATGAAGCAACAACATGTCATAGAAACCTTGATTGGCAAAAAGCAACAGATCTCACTAGCAACACAAATGGTTAGAATGATTTTGAAGATTGATGACATCCGTAAGCCTGGAGAATCTGAAGAATAGAGAAAGAATTTAGACTAAATTGTAGGCCTAAGATCCACTACTGTGATTAAGTAAATGGGTGTCTTGTGATGCATCTACAGTTATTTATTATGGCTTTTATCAGACACTGTAGATGCTGTAACTACAATAGCTGGTAACCATAGTTTCACTTGTTCAAAGACATGAAATGATAGAGATGTGATCTCACAAATTTTTGTATTTGTTATATTAAAGGAAACTTTAAACAGCCTTTATATTCTGCTCTTCAAGTTAAGAAACATTAACTGTAACGTTCATCAAATGCCTTAATTGAAGGGGTTTGAGTTGATTTTTTTTAATAAGCTGTAGGACCTGTTTTTAACGGTTTTAAATGTTGTTTGTTCTCAAGATTTATTTTAACATTGAGGAATGTGGGCTTGGTCCTATTAAATTTATTTAAATGCTGCATCTGTCTAACTGGGTGGATCTTTGATTGTAGAGACCCATCAGAGATGAGTACCCACCACGACTGTGGGGTATCTTACGTGCTATCAGGTGACACCAGCGTGTGCTAGGGAGACCAGCGTTAACAGTGTGACCTTCACCTGGTCCCCTTGGCCTGTCCTGTCCTGGCTCCACCTTAAGTGCAGGCCAGTGTGTGTGCAGAGAAGGCCTGCCTGGGCATAGACTCCTGCACCACCTGCAGGTGCTTAGACTGGCAATGCAGAAGCCAATCGGGGTTTCTTATCAGAGGAACAAAACAAGTGGAGGTTAGAGTGAAATGCAGACAAATGGGTTAAGTGGGAGGAAATACCTTGCAATGACCATGTATGGATAGACTGGTATTAAATTAGTTCTACTTACTAAAATAATACTGGCTAACAGTGGCATAGCCCTTACCAGAGGCCAAGCTGTGTTCTGAGAACTTTGCCTGTTCTCACCACCCTGTAAGGAGATAGGTTTCTTACTGTTCATGTCCTACAGGTGAGTTTTGATCACCTGCCAGCATCTTCTGGCCAGTATGTGGTAGAGCCTGGTCAAACCCTGGCCATCTGACTCGAGAGTTCCCTTCTCCTCTGTTCCCCCATTGGCTTATGTTTGGTTTTCTAAGAGGATGTTTCTTAGAGAATCATGATGATAAAGTTCACTTTTGTGCCTCCAGGGGGAGAGGATTTGGACCAGTCGGGTTCCATAAAATTAGGAAACAATTACAGGTTCCTTCCCCTGGGAACCTGGGTGCTGACCAGTCTTAACGGTTGGGTCGTTGTGTTTTCTCTACATTAATGCATTGGTTGTTTCGCTAGGAAACTTAGTAGTAAGCGCTAATATCATTCTTCCTAACGAACATACAGCCTGGTACATATATCCTCATGAACTGGATTGCGAAGTGGCACTATTAGTACTTACACTGCTCCCTTTTGGGTGCAGTGTCAGAATGCGTCTGCCAAGCTTGTGTCAGATCAGACCCACTTGGGTAAATATCTTGACCTAGTAGTTTGGATGAGTTGATTTACAGGGGCGGGTTCTAGTCTGTAAAGAACGTACAGCCGCTTACTTTGGACCAGAGTCTCTTACGTGAAGGGCTTTGTGGTTGAATGGAAAGAGCTACTAAACCACTCCTCCCAGAAATGAACCTCACAGATGTTTCTGATGGTTTTTGGTTGAGAGAAACTACGTGGCTTGTGAACAGACTTCACAGACTTGTTTCATAAGCTTTTACATTTTTTTTCCAGTAAAAGCACGTCTTCAGGTTACCACGTTACCTTTTATCTTCCAGTTCCAAATGGCTTGTCAAGTTTATATCCTTTATACTGTAGCCGACCCCACCTCATCCCGTGTATCAGGAGCAGTGACCCTGAGGCCAGATTCCCACACAGGACCCAACATTGTCCTGTTGCTTCCCGATTCCTACACTTGCAGCTTTATTCAGGATTTTTTGGTTTGTACTTTTTTGTTTTTTCGTTTGTTTTTTAGCCATGCTGCACAGCATGCAGAATCTTAGTTCCCTGACCAGGAACTGAACCTGGGCCCCAGCAGTGAAAGCACCGAGTCCTAACCACTGGATCACCAGGGAATTCCTATTCCATGTTTGTTAAATGGCGTGGTCTTTCATTGTAAGCAACCACTCACAAACATGAATGCTTCTGGTGGGGCTGAGAGGCTGGTCTGTCGTACGTGGCTGACTGTCTTTAACCCTTCTTTCTCTGCTTGTGGTGAAATAGCTCCACTAAAGCATCGGGAGGGCGGGGTGTGGTAGTAATGAAATACTAAATAAAATTGAACTACTTCTAGGCATGGAGAGGTGTTTCTGCACTTCAGGTGCTGCTTGGAGGCAGCCGTGCAGACGGGGTTCATCTGAAGCCCCAGGGAAAAGGGCACCAAAGACAGGTGGCTCCTTAGGGAACATTAAAGGTCCGGGAGAGCGGGGAGAGTGGGGAGAACGTGGCGGTGGCAGCAAGGACACCTTGAACGTGCTGTGTCCTGAGCGCTGTGGTACATGTCTTATGTAGATGATAACAGCGGCTTTCAAGGGGCCACAAGGTCAACTAAGTAGTCTCATACTAAGAGCTGATTTGCCTTTTTCACTGTGGACAGTTGCACTGATGGTGTCAAAGCAGTGACGGGTAAAACTCAGTGCAGATCAGGGCGGCTGCACCACTCGGCTAGTCGCTGTGTTCCTCACCACACACTTAGAAAGCCACTCTCACAGAAGGGTGGCCTCTCAGCGATATAAGTGACCGAGTCATTAGATCTCAGCCCGAGTGCACGGCGGGCATCTCTAACACAGGAAGTGAGGGGCATGGCGTCCGTCTCAGCGGGACTAGCCCCCTCCCCATGGACACTGGTTGCTCACACTTGGGTGTGTGACAGACGGCTGCTCAGAAAGGAAGTGACCCTGTCACTTCAGTGGAACTCCTACAACAAGAGTACCATCGTCTAGGTGGCTTAGACAACACAGTTCTGGAGGCTGAAGTCCAAGATCACAGTGCTGACAGGTCTGGTGTCTGCTCGCTGTATCCTCAGTGGCTTGGAGATGGTCTGGAGTCTCCATAGCAACGACTGATGGTGTTTGTACGTAGCTCAGGAAGCTAGTATCTTCCAACTATTGATAATACTATGATCTCATTCTTGGGTAGAAGATCTTTTCTAGGCATAAGGTGGACCAATGTGACAGAATGAAAAGCTGCCTGGAACTACCACTTGCTGAGCTTTGGAATAGATAAAAACAGAATACCCCCAGTCTTCTGAAAAGCAGTTACTATACTGTTTTTCCAACTACTGTACATGTGGATGTGGCCAGACTACATTGCATTGAATTGAATATGTTGTTAGAAGCAGATGTGAGAGCCCACTGTCCTTGGTTAAGACAGACATTGAGGAGATTTGCAGAAGTGGGAAACGATGCCACTCTTCTCACTCTTTTTGTTTTGGAAAATATAAACTTACATTAACGTTCAGTGTGTTCATTATTATTTTAAAATAAATATTTACTTTAATTTTTTAGTTTTACTTTCTAACACACTAAATGCCAACAGGTATAACTGACCAAAACAAGCTTTTGGTGGTGGGGGAGCTGGGGGGGACGGTCCTCCATAAGTTCTTAAGAGTGTACAGGGATCTTGAGAGCAAGACATTTGAGAATTGCTGTATTAACACCTTAAATCCTCATGATAATCCTGGTCATTGTCAAGAGACGCTGCATAATTTACACCATTCACTCACTGAAATAAACTCAAGTTTATACAGCAGATGTTTTGAATGTAAGTACTGGAAACCTGCATTTACGAAGACTTACGAATGATCTTGACTTCTGTTTCAAAGACAGCTGAAGCCAATAGTGTGAACTCCCAGCTTCTGTGCTCCCACCTGTGGTCTTCTCCCTGTGGTTGGCAGGGCTCTAAACCCGGGTTCAGTCTGGTTATGCAATCATCCAATTAGACACTAATCTAGGTACTGCTGTGAAGGGACTTTGCAGACAGGATGAAGTACTATATAGTCAGCTGACCTTAAGAGAAGGAGGTGATGCCAGTGGACCCCACGTAATCACAGGAGCCCTGCAGGGTCACAGGAGAAGGAGGGGCACATGAGAAGGACTGGACGCCCCCCTGCTGCCCTGAGATGCAGAGACCACATGTAGGCCCTGAGGACAGGCCTGTACGGGCTGGGGAAGGAAACAGGACCTCGGTCCTAGACTGGAACAATCGTACCAAAAACTGGGATGTACAGTTGGCCCTTGAACAACGCAGTGGTTAGGGGCGCTGACCATCTGTGGGGTAGAAAATGCATGAATAATTTATAGCCAGGGACTTCCCTGGTGGCGCAGTGGTTAAGAATCCACCTGCCAATGTAGGGTACACGGGTTCCATCCCTTGTCTGGGAAGATCCCACATGCCAAAGAGCAACTAAACCTGTGCGCCACAACTACTGAGCCTGCGCTCTAGAGCCCGTGAGTCACAACTATTGAGCCCATATGGCACAACTGAAGCCCACGCACTCCACAACAAGAGAAGCCACCACAATGAGAAGCCTGCGTACCACAACAAAGAGTAGCCCCTGCTTGCAGCAACTAGAGAAAGACTGTGCACAGCAATGAAGACTCAACACGGCCAATAAATAAATAACAGCCGGCCCTCCATATACTCAGTTCCGCATCCAAGGATTCACCCAACCTCGGATCAGGGAGCACTGCAGTGTTTACTATTGGAAGATATCCACCAGCAAGTGGACCCACAGGGTCCTGTTCAGGGGTCAACTGTGTTTGGAAGTGCATCCTTCCCAGAGCCTCCTGAAGGGAGCCTAGCCAGCCAACAGCTGGACCTTGGCCTTTGAGACCCAGAGCAGAGAAACCAGCTCTCTGCTGGGGCTTCTGGTCTAGAGAGCTGTGGGACAGGACATTTGTCTTTAAGCCCCAAAGTTGGTGATCATTTGTCACAGCAGCGCTAGGAAACTCATATGCTCCTGTCTTGCTGTGTGTGTGTGTGTGTGTGTCTGTGTGTGTGGGGGGGGGGGGGGTGGCAGGGGGTCCTCCCCCTGCTCCAGATGTCTCTTCCCAGTGCCCCCTACTCCGTCCCCTCTCAAGCTTGCTTCCTCAGTCCCACATCTCGGGTGGTCCTGAGTGATCCTCGCCAGCTCGTGGCGCTTTCTGGGCACCCGACGAGATCGTGCTTCTGGATTACTGTGGTTGGTGGGGCCATGTGAGTCGCTCCGACCAGTGAGCGGAGAGAAGCATCATCTCTGAGCCAGAGCACTGACTCGCCGCACAGAACCCTCCAGGGCGCTCTCCTCTCAGGCACAGCCAGGTGCATTATTCCAGGGCGGCCGCCCCAGCCTGGTCCCCTGGAGGGGACAGTGACGGGAGCCCCTCCGTGGGCACGGAGCAGGAGTGAGAGCTCTCGGACGGGTTCGAGCTGAGGTCCCCCTGCCTGACAGAACCTCTCCGCTACATGCTCACCCCCCAGCACCTTCCACTTAAAAAGCAGAACAAAGCAAACGCCTCTGGGTCCTGAGCCTGGGCTCTTCCCTCGTGCCTCTCCTCTTCTTTACAGCCAACCTCGTGCCCCGCGCCCTCTCACCTCCCTCCACGCCTCACCCACCGCCGCCCGGCCAATGGCCCGGCCCGTCCCCCACAGGAAGCCCTGGCGGCGGCCACCGCAGACTTCTGACTCCCAGGGAAGACCGGTCCTGGTCCACACACACCGAGGACTTTTCCCTTCTTTTATTTTTAATTTTGTCCCCACCTTTTCGAAACTCCTCCCAACTTCCCTGACAGTTCTTCTCACTGTCCTCTCGCCCCCTGGCTCCACCCCACCCCTCCCCTGGCTGCCCTGCTAAGGTTGACACGAACATTCAGAAACAGCTCCAGCTCACTCCCCACCGTCACCCCACACGCCCACATGAGACTGGGTTTATTTCGCCCAACTGCAAACGAATGCCGCTTTCTCCATTTTGTAGATTTCACATTGAGAAACACTGAGGGTCAGAGCATCGGGGTAAGTTGCCCAAAGCCACCCAGGAGCGCGACTTGCTGGGGCCTGGACACGCGGACCCTCCCCTCCCACCTCTCGAGCTCCTCATGCTGTCTTGCTCCACGACCCCCCTCGGCCCCGGCCGGGCAAAGCCACCTGGCAGCTGGGTCCCGAATCTCCAGGTCCACCTGGGGCGCCTCTGCCTCCCCGCCAGGCCTCCACGCCCCCTCCTTCTCTGGGCCGGCCCTGGGGTGAGTCCCGGCCACGGATCCCCTTGAACCGAGGCTCACTCAGCCTCCTTCATGGCACACACGGGGAAGCCAGGGGGCATCCGGGGTGGGGGGCGGTGGTTCTGGGAGACTCCTCTCCCCAAAAGGAATAGGAACGGGCAGAGAGCCCTTCCCTCCCTTCCCCTGTGGCTGATGGGTTGTGAGGCTGAGGCCTAGAGGAGAGGGCCCAGCATGGCAGGCACCTACCACGTCCTCCCATCAGTAAGGCCCTGAGCCACCCCTGATCCACTGAAGGGTGTGCGGGAGAGACGTCAAAGTTATTCTCTCGGCCACTGTTCGTCGGGATTTGAGGTATTTGCAGCAGAGGAAAACCTGATATTCCAGGCTGGACCAAAACCAAGCTCTATTCCCCACAGCCCAGTTCTCTCCGGTGTTCCCGCTCCTGTGTTTCTCTAAACAGCTTCGGATCATTCTGTGTCCTCCCAGCTCTCTTCCCAGCGCTCTGGAGCCCTCCTCTCCTCCCCGTCCCCGCCTGGCTCAGGCCCGCATCCCTGCTCTCTGGCTCCCTCGCCCCCTCCTCTCCAGAGGGACCCATCACAGGAAGAACTACAACCAGCCGCCACCCGCCTCCCGGGCCTCTGCGGGCCCAGCGACGGGAGAAGAGGCAGCGGTTCCCTGAGGCTGCAGGGATCTTCCTGCTCCCCGTCTTCCAGAAGAGAAGAGCCCTGATTTCCCTCCCGGAGCCCCATCCCCGACAAGAAACGGCCCCCAGTTGGCCATGCACGCTGGGTTGAAAGCCCACCCTCAACCCAGGACCCAAGCCAGCCCCCTCCCCGTGGCCCCACCTGGTGAGGGTGCCTCTGTGGGCCCTGGCCCAGTGGGGAAAGAGCAGCCTTTCAGTGTCTGCAGACCCTGGGGGCCAGCGGGAGGGACGGCTCCCTGCTCTGGTCGAGAGAACTCAGCCAGGTAAAGAGAGTCTCTGGGCGGGAACTGAGGAGGAGACCGCAGGGCCGCCGCATGGGGGAGGACAGGGTTAGCAGAGCATCCGCAGGACGCGGCTACATGACGAGAAGCAGCTTCACCCGCGGAGACCAGCACGCACGATACGGTTCCCACCAGCCCCCCGTGGCTACTGGGGCTTGACTTGTGGGGGCTACTGAGGAGCTGGGGCCTTGATTTGATTTAATTTTAATTAATTCAGATAGAACAACTGAAACTTTACCCTTGACACCACCGCCCTTCTAGATGAACACAGGAGAGACTTTTGAGGCCACCTGAGCCCAGGGACCTGAAAACATCAGTGTTTGGAAAGCCACTGCCGAGGAGACAGCTGGCTGGCAACTCACATCCATCGTTTTTTTAATTAGCTTTTAGAAAAAAGCCACAAATTCAAAAACTCAAAAATTAAGCTTATTAGCTTGATATGAGTAGGTCAATGGAACCCTATTTTAATCTCAGTATTTCTCATAGTGCAACTGATGAACATGACAAATTCATCTGTATTAAGACAGAGATAAAAGTCCAATTAAGGTAGGCTTCTACTCTTCCTGAGTTTACATTTCATGCTCTTCATGGTTTTGCCAAATTAGTCATTTTAGGGGATGTGCTCAAATCAAGGCCAGGAAGGCTGTACCTGTGCTGTGAGCTGGCCCCTGGAGAGCTCCAGGCTTTTACTAATGGTTAGGATATCACTCTATCATTCAGACTTTTCAGGTACTGACCTGTTATTAAAACTTTTATTTACGCATATGTTAAAAACTAAAGTATTTCATACATTAACTTTTCCTACTGAATTTGTGTTCCAGATGAATTTCAGGATTCCTTGATTGATTTTCTATAAAGTGAAAATGAAATCAAATGATCTAAGTATTTCAAAGCAAATTTCTGGATGAGAGCTATTTTGAGCAAAAGTTTGCCCTTGGCCATGGCTACATGTACTTGTTCAGCCACTCGAGTAAGTTCCTTCTTGCTTCGTCAACATAGGGCTTGTCTTCAGGCGAACAATCTTCTCTCTTGCGATGCACGAACCCATGCGTTTGCCCGGAAAATGTTTTAATTTGATATTCCACTTTGCAGTGTTCTTTCAACCTCTGAGTCAGCAAAGAGACCTGGTTGGCAAAAAGAGTTCATGATGATAGGATTTTAACCCTCTAGCAATATTTTCCATTCTCCAAATCCTCTGTAATGCTCATCAAAGAGCTTTAACATCCGTGCTTTAAGTTCCATAGCTATACTGAATTTTTCACTTTTAATTTTATAACCAACACAGTCCTTACCTCTGGCAAAGGAGAGAATTCAGAGCAATATAAATATGATACATCAATGATTTGAAACTGTATTAATATATTTATGTTATTCAATATACACTTCAATTTGCATATACTTTATTCAATGTATTCAATATGTAACTTGATTGATTCATATATGTTGTTTAAAATTTATATTAATAAAATGTATCAGTTATGAATAACAACAGTAATTTCTAAACAACTGCTTTTGAACCATGGTTTCCTTCTGCTTTTTCCTTAACATACTGGATTTAACAGAGCTGTGTCTTCAGTACTATATATAAAAATAACCAACAAGGACCTACTGTATACGTGTGTGTGTGTGTATATCTCTGAACCACTGTGCTGTACACCTGAAACTATACTTCAATAAAAAATATTTTCAATTTAAATATATGCAGTTTATTGTAAAAAATAAACAAATAAAAAGTTAAAAAACAAAAACAAAAACAAAAAACCCACAGAGCTATGTCTTTAAGGACAGAGACCTTATGATAACTCATGGGTTCCACATGGAGGGGGTAGGACAGGGAGGCAGGGCCTGCTTCTACACCCAGTAACCAGCCACCCAGCCATGCCAGGAACACTTTGGGGTTACAATCTCCCTCAAAGTCCCCAATAAAACACATCTTTAAAATTTCAATGTTGACTCCTTTTTAATATTCTTTTCATTATGGTTTATTACAGGATATTCAATATACTTCCCTGTGCTATACATTAGGATCTTGTTCTTTATCAAGAGTTTTATAGTTTAGCTCTTACACTAAGGTCTTTGATCCATTCACAGTTAATATTTGTATATGGTGTGAGGTAGGGATCCAAGTTCATCCTTTTGCAAGTGGATATCCAGCTCTCCTGGCAACATTTGTTGAAGAGACTATTCTTTCCCACGGAATGGCCTTGGCAGCCTTGTGAAAAATTAACTCGTCATACATGTTAATAGGTTAATTTTTTGACTCTCAATTCCATTCCATTGTTCTATATGTCTGTCCTTGTGCCAGTACCACACTGTTTTGATTGTTGTAGCTTTGTTGTACGTTTTGATATTGGGACGTGTGAATCTTCCAGTTTTCTTTTTCTTTTTCTTTTTCAGTATTGTCTTGGCTATTTGGGATCACCTGTGATTCCACATGAATTTGAGGATAGGCTTTGCCATTTTTGCAAAACAAAATGCTGTTGGAATTTTGATAGGGATTGCATTGAATTAGTGGATCAGCTGGGGAGTATTGCCATCCTAACAATATTAAATCTTCTGCTCCTTTAATGTGGAATGTCCTAATATATTTAGGTTCTTCTTTAATTTCTTTGCACAATATCTTGTACTTTTCAGAGTACAGGTTTTATACCTCTTTTTAAAAATTTATTCCTAAGTATTTTATTCATTTTGATGCTATTGTAAATGGAATTTTTCTTAGTTTTACTTTCAGATTGTTACTGTGACATTTTGAATAAGAGGTAAAAAATCACAATGAGCAATCATTAAGGTTAAAATCAGAAGTTGTTCATATTTTTAGATTACTGTCTTCAAGGGTCCCAATGTTTTACAATAGTTTGCACAGTAAAAAAGCTTTAAAAAATCAAAACAAAAACAAACAAAAAACAAAACTTCAATGTTGAAAAATATTCAGAGCAACAAATGAATCCTTTGGGATGTTTTCCCTGAAATGTCAAGTCGTGCTATTAAACACAGAGACAAGAGTAAAGATGCCAACTTACCTGCTCAAGAGGAATCACAACATCGTTTTCTGCAAAAATGAACAATGTGGGGTTCT